>NC_143250.1:125236363-125852045 GCF_984573655.1 Nuphar pumila
CATGATTAACATTCATATTCACATACAATAACATAAAATGATATATTAAACAGTGGTGAACCCATTACACGATACCTAGTACAACATTGACACTTAGTCTTTAGACAGAAGGGTCAAATTGTAAGTGGTACTCTCAATACAATAATCAAAATATGGACAATTAGTCCTGTCAAACAACGAGCATTTCTTTGGACCGACTTGGTATTCACATGGAAAATCGAATGATTGTCCCATATTCATTACTGAAAGTATACATGTGGGTTCGACCAACTAGTAATCTTCCTTTGGGTCGATCACTATTTGCATGAGCCGCAAATACATATAGCCATCACAATATTATAAAATAAACTAACCTACACGACAGAGGTTACTTTGGCAACATATTGATTCAATTAATTTAATTTAAAATATCAGACCCAGAATCAAAAATAGCATATATGGGCCAAAAAGTAATCGAATATTGACCAAAAAGTAACTAAATATTGACCCACCAGAGTGACCCATAATGCATGCCAAATAGCCTTATAAAATCCTTAATTTTTTTTATAAGGCTTAGTGCACGGGTCCGACCAATCGGGTCTGACCAGACTCACCTGCGGGTCTCGAAGTAGGTCTGACCCGAATTGGATCAAACCCTATGAACCTGGCCTGTGTGGTGGACTCTGCAATGTGACTTCAAACCAGGCTCACTGGACTCCGTTCAGCCCTTACTGAACCAAGTTGCAGGTTTACACCCTCTGAATGCAACCTTAGCAGGTTCGGACCCTGACTAGGAACCAAACTGGCTCGGGTTGCCAGTGAAACCAAAGCCCACAACATACTGGACCAAACCAATCCAGTGTATTAGGGTCGACCCAACCAAAACCAAAATACTGAAATAGTCTGTTCTTGACAGTTGAATCGGTCTTGAATGTAATTGAACTGCACTAATCACGTAGGCAGAAGGCCAAAATGGTCTGCAGAAACCGAATCGGCTGGATCAACTAAAACATATTATCGAACTGCCCTCTGTGTAGGTAACTAAACCAGTTCAAGCACTACCAAACTGTTTCGTGCCAAAGGTGAATTGGCCTACATAGTGATATGTTTCATCGTATCACCCAACTCTTCATAACGCCTGATGTCTGAGTGAACCTGAACGACTCACCTGATGGTGAAGACACCAGCGATGAAGAGTGGAACCTGATGTCGACTTTCGCCGACCTTTACAAGGCGTTGGCGGCTCCGAACCACCTGACAATGGTGCCTGGGGTGAGCCGGATTCTCAATGCGCTGTCGCCGGACACAACAGGCCCCAAATGGTCACCGACTGTGGCTGGCGAAAACCGCATGCCCAAACCACCGCCTCATGTTGTTTGGCCAGGCGTGACCCACTGCGATCGGTGAATAGGACAGCCAACCGCTCGTCCGGTGGCCAGATCGGGTGACATCCCATTCGGTGTGCAAATCAAAGGGAGACCCTTTGTCGTTCGGTCGTCTGGAAAAGAGAAAAAAAATGTGTGAACCCTCATCCGATCACCTACCGGCGGGGAGGGGGAAGATCGAAACCAGAATCTGACAGCCGTCGATGGAGGGTGATGAAAAGTCGGTGAGCAAAACATATCCGACGATGGCCGAGATTGACCCCGGATGCCGACATACACAGGGCTTACCAGGCGCTCACCTTCCTATCGGTCGACGATGACCAAATCTGGCCAGGGTGCTAGCGACTCCAACGAGTTCGGCGGACGCCGAATCCGACCATGAATCCATACGATTCTGGCGATGAGATCTGGTAACAACCCACCTGAGAACTAAGAAGGGGGAAAACCCCTTATGTGAATCCTGAATAAACATTATCCCTGATAATCCGACGATCAAACCGGACAAGCACCTGTTTGGTGGAGTGAATAGGGGCAAACCCCTGCTCCACCTGATGGCGGTCCGATGACTAGGAAAGACGGTGTCACCTTCAGATCATCAACATAATGAAGGGCCCAATGGCCATTCCTGCTCGGCAATCTAAATGGGAAATAGAACCCCATGTCACCCGGCGGCGATTCGATGATTAGAATGGATCATTGTCGGAAAACAAAAATAATACAAAATATATATAAGATCGTTATTTTCCAACGATTCAATGGGAACATATGCTCTGATACCAATTGTTGGATTCATAAATTCAATGAAAACTAAAGCATGATCGAATACACGTTCTCGCTAAATCGTTGAAATCATAAACAAAATAAAACCAAAAGTGAAAGTTGTACCTGAATCCATAGCGCTATGGTTGATCGTTGACGAGTATGTTCTTCCAGAACCTATATATTTTGCCTTTTTCATTTCTCTAAACCTAATGAGAGAAACTGAATCTCTTTACTGACTCATAAGGAATCTGAAGAGGGAGAGCCTTAATATAAGGTTTTGGGACCATAACCTAATGTATTTAGGAGTCTGTCTCAACTCAACCCATTATAGAGTTGTAGACAGAACAGGACTCTTCACATAGTGTTTCATACCATCTGAGATGCCACAGGACTCATCCGGTTTAGACCACATAAATCAGGCCTGAACCTAAGGCTGACTTACGATGTGTGGTTCAGCGTATGTAGGCCCACACTATTTTCTAACATTATGAAATTAGTGAATTCGTTCGATTTTTTTCACAAGTTCTGTAACTAAAAATTTGGCATCAAACTAAGTAATTAGCTTTTGAATGAGCTGCAGCAGTTAGCGTGCTACTTGGTAGTGCATTTCAATCTGTTATTGAGAAAATCGTTTATATTTTTTTCCTCTTAGCATTTTGTTTAATTATGTTTGGAGCTTGGTAGGACAATCTTCTTAGAATGTGCATCAATTCCAAGCCCCTCTCTGTTTTGGCAACTGCCTGTGTAAGCTTTTGATCTTAAGATAATTATCGTGATGTTGCAAGTTTGGGACGAAAGTGGTTAAAGAGTTTTTCCCTAACTCATGTGATGTTGTAGTACGTGGTGCTGCGTCATAGTAAAATACATTAATTTTCTATAAATAACATTTTTCTAGGTGAGCCATTTATGGCCATGGCAAAGCTCTGGACAAAAAAAGCTTCTTTGCAGAAGTTTTTGGTGCACAGTCACCAATTAGTTCACGCTATGGTTTTTAAGATATGCATCCTATGTTACCGCGACATGCCACCTTGAGTGATGTACCCATGTCAACACGGGTACTGGTACCTTGCCGTGTCCTATATTATATTTATATTATGTATTATTATTTTCAATATATATTATATATTTTAAATGTATAATATATATATTTTAGATATATAATATATATTTTTCAGTATATATTTAGCCGTGTCCCTGTACCCACATTAATTTTTTGAATTGCCGGGTCATACCCGCACCCGTGCCCAGGTGACATAGTATACACTATACATCCCATCAGCAAGGAGAGAGTTGCCCGGTTTCTTGAGGTTTTAAGTATCTTATTTGTGACATTATCCGGTTTCAGTTCTGAGTGACACACAGAGGAAAAGGTGCTTCCTGGTAGAACTTTATCAATACACTTTAATTTGGAGGAGATCCAGACTAGGATCCACCTGCACTCATCCGAACAATTCAGTGTAAATGCCTGTTTGATCTCTACCTCAAAATCCTTAAAGTATAGAGCCTTCATTTTGTATTTTTTTTTGTTTTGGAGAATCCATAATAGAACTTGTCTTAATCACAACAATGGGAACAAAGAAATACATGCTTTTCAATGTTTTTGAATTTCTCTTTTTTTTATCAGTATATCTTTTATTTAAGGAAGCCAGTTTTTTGAAGAAATTATCTTAAATATTTATGCTATAAAATTCTCTCTCTCTCTTAATTTATCCACATCTTATCCAGTCTGACTATGAGGATATGTCAATTGCAAACAGCATACACAATTGGACCTCTTCAATCACACTTCATTTATTACTAATGCAAACATGTCTTTATGAAAATCCTTTATGGAAGCTAACATTAACCCATAACATGTCTACATTTTTTATTTTATCTTGATATGAAAATGACGTATGTTCTTGACCTAGTTAGCATGAAGAAAATTTTGATCTTTAGTCATATTTGGTTTTCTTTTAACATATTACTCCAGGATTTTAATGCTTCAAAGTACAGCTCGTAAGTTTGATTCTTGATCTATAACATAATTTTAGATATCCATGGTTTTATAGATAGGTACTTGGGTAAATTGTGTTGTCCCTTAATCAATCCAGTTGACACATTTCATATTAGACAAAAGCTTTCTTTTTTGTTTCTTTATACTAGTTAATTGGGGCTTCATTGGTAATTACAAAGTGGAGAAAAGGGCTTTTCACCTGTGATGATTTCTTTTTTTTTTTTTTTTGAGAGAGAGAGAGAGAGAGATTTCACGTGTGATGGTTATCACAAAATTTATAAATTGATTTGTGTGTATGGACATTCTCATTGGGTTTAATGATGATGATACAATAGATAGCTTAGTCAAAGTTTATGCAACTTCTAGGGTGTGATTCTTCTCTTCCATTGAGCTTTGCAGAAAATTTTTCTAGTTTGACATACTGAATTTGTGTAACTTTTATATGGTTTGGTTCTTCTGAAATATGAGATTGTGGATCAAGTTACCAGCTTCCAGAATCCAGTCTGATGTTCCTCCGTGGCTTATGTCATCTTTTCCCACTTATTTCTGTTTGGAAACCCCTGTACAAAGCATCTAGAATTCTAGATAATCCACAGTTCTATTTGGTTAAAATATAGTAGCATTAAGATAGTACTGGATTTTAGCTGCCTAGTGCTCCTCCCAATGTATCATGTAGAAGGCTCCGATCCTTAAGTAGATCGGATCTGATCGGATCTGATCTACCACTATGGGATCAAATATGACATGAGGTGGTTGGTAGAAGAGTGCTTAGGGGCTGTGGGTGAGACGTTGAGAGGCATGAACAACCGTACGTATGGATGCCCTCAATGGGAAGATTGATGAGCGATTCCAGCCCGTGTCGTAGTTGCTGCTGGAAGAGAACAGAGCCTGGGCAACTCAAGTTCGGCGGCAGCCATGGGAGAATTGTTGGGATTATCCTTGGGTCGTACCTGATTCGTCAGCCTCGATTGAAGTTTTTAAAAGTTTTTTGGGTCAGATCAAACCAGCTGGCTCTTTCCAAGCCAAGCAGTATTTTATAATAGCTCAAACCACCAGGTGCAATTTGTTCGAGACCAGCCTAGGAACACCTTTCTGGGGAACTTTTTTTGAAGGAATTGGTTGTGAGATTCAGCCCATCACAACTTCTCACTCTCTAAAATCTGAACTGCATGGGAGTATAGTCGATTACCAATCGGAGTTTGAGCGTTTGAGTAACTTGATGACCATCTGGTCCCAAGAATCATTGATTGACACTTCTATGGCCAGCTTGAAGGGTGAATTGCAGATAGAAGTGTAGGCTGCCAGACCTGTGTCCCTCTTGCAATCCTTCCAGTTGGCTTGCGTTGCCAAGGAGAAACTAGCTAAGATGGGAAGATGGTGGGCACGAGCAAGCGGATCGGGAACAACCACACCAACGTGAGCTTCAACCGTGACAGCGCACTGCAGAAGAAGGACAAGCTGCAGATGAAGTCCACTGAAAATGTGTCTAAATTGGTGTCTAATTCTGAGTTCAAAAATCCCAACTCGCATGAATAAGCTTCTCAAACAGCTTCTTTGTTATAAATGTGATGAAGTTTGGCAGCCTGGTCATCGCTGTAAAGGCCCTAAACCTTTATGTATGTGGGGGGTGAGGATAAGGAGAGTGAACAAAAAGAAAAAAAAAAAAGAGGCCGAGGAGGCAGCAAAGGACCCCTGTGATCATTGCAAAATTTTTCCTTTGTTTCACTTGACTTTAATTTTGAAAATATTTTGAAATTACTCGCTTCTATTTTTGAAAATTTACAGAAAAATAGAGAGACGAGATTCGTTCGTCGGTACGAGGTTCGACAGTTCCTAGCGCCTTTACCAGGGGTAATCGAATCAAAGATCAAACTTATGTCTTTTGCTTTACCTAAATATTGTCTAAGAAATTATTCTTAGTCTAAAAATGCACAAAAAATCATGCTTGTGTAATGCAAATGCACGGATGTATGCTTTTGAGAAGAGCAATTTAAAAATTTTAGGATTTTCCAAGTGATTTTGAAATAAGTTTGAAAATATTTTGAAGAAATGATTTTTGAAAATTGATTTGAAAAAGTTAGATTTTGAATTTAACTTAGAACTTGAAATAGATCTGGAAGAAGGGACTTGAAGTTCTAAGTCTTGGAATAATCAAAGATTTGAAAATAGATTTTGAATTGAAGAATGAAGAGAAAAGGGAGAATTAGAACTGAGATAGAATTTATAGTAAAAATGAAATTTCAAAGTCAAAAATGAACTTTCAATTTGAATTTGATTCTCAAAAATCAATTTTGAAAAGAAATTTCGATCTTGAGCTTGAATTCAAAACCTGAAACAGGAATTGAATTTGGAAATTGAATTTAGACTTGGGAAATAGATTTGAAAAGTGAATTTCAAAAATAGAGTTGGGATTTGAATTTAGAATTGAAGATCAAGGTGAGATTTGAAGATGGAATTGGATTTGAGAAATCTAAATGGAATCTAAAAATAGAATTGGATCTGAGAAATCTGGATGAAAT
The DNA here is from genome assembly GCF_984573655.1 of Nuphar pumila. Classification (NCBI taxonomy): domain Eukaryota; kingdom Viridiplantae; phylum Streptophyta; class Magnoliopsida; order Nymphaeales; family Nymphaeaceae; genus Nuphar; species Nuphar pumila. The sequence goes on from NC_143250.1 coordinate 125,243,005, forward strand.
TAGAAGATGGAATTGGATTTGAGAAATCCAAATGAAATTTGAAAAATAGATTTTAAAAATCCAGATGGGATTTGAACATGATCGGATCTGAGAAATCCAGATGGATTTTAGAAGATGGAATTGGATTTGAGAAATCTAGATAGAATTTAGAAATGAGATTGAATTTGAGAAATCCATATGGAATAGAATTGAATCTGTAATTGGATTTGAGAAATTTAGATTGAATTTAAAAGATGGAATTTGAAAATGGATTTTGGATTCGAGAGTCTAGATGAAAATAAAAAATGGAATTGAGTCTGGAATTTGAATCAAGTTGGAAAATGGAATTGGATTTTGAAGATTCTGAATTGATCTTCAAATCTGCCTTGAATTTAGGGAAAATTGATTTTTTAGATTCAGAATCAGTCTCAAAACTTTAATTTTGGATAAATGAATTGGATTGAGAATCAAACTCAAACTTAGATAGAACTTGGAGATTTTGGAATTTGAAATAGAGAATAAACTTGATTTTAAACTTGAATTTTGAAATCGGGAGATGAATATGAAATTTTAAAGTTGAATTGAAATTTGAAATTTGAAATTTGATTTGGAATATTGAATTGATTTTGGAATTGAATCTTTGAATTGGAAAATGAATTTGGAATTTCAAAATTGAATTGAACTTTGAAATTTGATTTGAGTTGGAAATTGAGTTTTGAATTTTGAGATGAACTTGAAATTTCAAAGTTGAATTGTTCTTTGAAATTTGATTTGAATTAGAAATTGAATTTTGAATCTAGAAATGAATTTAAAATTTTAAAGTTGAATTGAACTTTGAAATTGGGATTTTGAAGTCTGAACTTTGAAAATAAGATAAAATTGGAAGTAAAAAGATGAATTTGAATTTACAGATAAGAAAAGAAGATTTATTTCAAAATCACTTGAATTTTTGAAATAATGTGAAAAAGAATGCAATTCTATCTTAAATGATGAATGCAATTTGCTGGATGGATACGGTTTTCTTGCTAAACCTTGTCTAAACCATATAGTATTGCAAATGCTCTCTACAGAATAAAATGGGCAATTAGATTTGAAGAATAGTTTTTAGGACACAATAAATAGGAGAAAAATATTTGATGAGAGTTGGGTTGACAATTTGAAAGATATCCCATTACCAGGGATCGAGTCATCGCAAGAATCATGACAATTGCATTGATATTCTTTGTAAAAGAGATAAATAACTAAAATATACCTTGTTACCTAGGCGATGTCGTCAAACCATAATAGAATGAGAATTATTGAAGAAAAATAATTTTATTAATAATAAACTTGAGAAAGAGGGGGCGGACAAACAATTTGCCACCACTCATGGTAATCAGAAGACACTCGAAGACCGGGAAAAACAGTGAGGGTAACAAAAGAATCTCAGCTATGCTTGGCAAAATGGTATATTTCAGACCATTGAGCAGACTTCAGATCAAATTCTGGCATAATGCCTGACAATAGTCGAGCTTCAATGTGCTTCTGCCTCTGTGAGAATTGCCTAACACATTGCTCTAGTTGGTAATAAACTGAGAAGAAATGTTCGAGTAACTTGAATCACTTGCCATATGCATAGGTGTATCGAGGGGGTGAGTTCTGACGGTCGAAGTGGTTCCACACAATTTCTTCTTTATGAAGGTTCTCGATCAAGAATCTATACCGAAAAGTGGGTAATAGCTTCTTGTTATTGTATTAGAATGAGCTGGCTCGAGATGGCACGTGCTGGAGGAACCAAGACTGTAATGCGTAGATGCACCCTTCTACTAAGATTGAATCTTTGAATGTGAAGTGGGTCAATCCACGGTATAAAAAGGCAAGTGTGGTCATGGCAATTGAGAGACGGTTGGTCTGCCGACTTCTTCATCTTCGCAAAAGCTATACTATTCTGATATCGCCAAAACTGTGATCATCGCAAAAAAAAATTCTCTCTCGTGGTTTCTCTCTCTTCCTTCTCTTTTCCTTTTCCAACCTCTATTTTCCTCATTTTTGAAGGGAGAAGAATAAAAGAAAGAAAAGAGAAAGAGAAGAGAAAAGAAAGAAAGAAAAAGAGAAGAAGAACTATTTTGCGCGGTCTCACTTGACCTTGATTTGAAAATATTTTAGAAATTTAACTCGCCTCCGTTTTGAAAATTTGCGGAAAAAATGGAGAGACGGGATTCGCTCGTCGGTACGAGGTTCGACCGTTCCTGGCGCCTTTACCAGAGGTAATCGAACCAAGGATCGAATCTATGCCTTTTTGCTTTGCCTAAAATATAATCTAAGAATTTATTCTAACTCTAAATGCACAAAGAATCATGCTTGTGCAATGCAAGGATGAATGCTCTTTCGAAAGATGTTTTTTTGAAAATTTCCAAGTTATTCTGAGATGAATTTGATAAGGGAGTGAAGAAATGTTTGAATCTAACTTAGAACTTGAGATAGATCAGAGAAGTTCTAAGTCTTTGAAGTAAATCAGAGTTTTGAAGAATAAATGAGAAGGAATGACTTGAAGCTTAAAAATGAAAGGAAATGAAGTTTCAAAGTCAGAAATGGACTTTGAATTTGAACTTTGAATTTGAACTTTGAATTTAGGAAGGGAAATGAATACTTGAGATGGAATTGAATTTAGATTTTGAAGTTTGAAATTTAGAATGGATCTGAGAAAATTAAATGGTATTTAAGAATAGAAATGGATTTAGGAAGTTCAAATAAGATCTGGAAAGGGCTTTGGGTTTGAAATCTAGAATTGGGAATGAAATTGGATCTTAAAAATGAATTTGGATTTTGGAATCTAAGATCCAAAGTGAAATTGGATTCTGGATCCTAAAATGGAATTGGATCTGAAGTCTGAGATCCAAAGTAGAATTGGTTCTGGATCCTATAAGGAAATTGGATCTGAAGTTTGAGATCTAAAAGTGGAATTGGAGTTTGGATCCTAAAGAGGAATTGGATCTGAAGTCTAAGATCCAATATGAGTGTTGGATTCTGGATCCTAAAATGGATTTGGAGTTAAATTCAGAAGATGAATCAAGAACTTCCAAGTTTAAATTGAACTTAAAAAATGAAATTTAGAATTTGAATATACAGACGAATTTCAAAGTCAAATTAAACCTTGAATTTTTGAATTTGGAATTTAGAAGATGAATCAAGAGTCTCAAAGTTAAAATTAAACTTTGAGTTTTGATTAAAGTTTTGAATATAAAATGAATTTGGAATTTCAAAGTCAAATTGAACTTTGAAATCTGATTTGAATTTGAATATAACAATGACTTTGAAGTCTCAAATTTAAATTGAACTTTGAAAATGAAATTGAATTTGAAAATGAAAGGATGAATTGGATTTTATAAGAATTGAAGATAGATTGAGGAAGATATTTACATCACTTGGAGTTTTTGAAAAAAAGAATTTTGAAAATATGATGCAGTTCTATCCTAAATGATGAATGAATTTGAATTTTTGAAATTTGGATTTTGAAAAGCTATTTCATTCTTTAGATGAATTAAAATAAGATTGAAGATATAATACATCCTTGACTATCGTCATTGGATGTATTATATAATAATCTATATTTAGATTCAAGTAAAAAATAAAATACATTTTGGTGCTTTTATAGAGTTTAAAATGAAATTAACTCTCAATATACCCTGACTATGGCCATTGGTATATATATTGAATTAATTCTAAGTTAAACTCTAATAAAAGAAGGAAATATTTGAAAATATGATGATTTTTGAAAAGGATCCAGTGTGGATCCAATGTTATTTTATAAAAGATAAAAATCCTAAGTCTTGTTTACATCCCGACTATGGCCGTTGATGTAAATCATCAACTTAGGACTAGTTTACCTCTTATGAAATGGTGCACGTGTCATTCGTGTTGCCATTTGTGAGAATTTTGAGAAATAAAGGAAAAATGCATGAAGAACAAGTAATTCATGATATTTACAATGCTCATTCATTCTATCTAAGACAGGAAATGTAAATTCTCATTTAAAATCTAACTATTACAACATATAAAATCGAATTCACAACTCCAAGTAATGATATTTTCCATATATTCCCTGCAAAACACTCGGTTAGTATGGAAAATAAAAGAGTAATGGCATATATCACATGGATTTCGGAGATGAGATACTCATATACCTACCTTGTGCTTAAAACAATATGGATAATCTAAGATATGGAAGGATAACCAATGTGTTTTATATGTATATATATAAATATATATATATATATATATATATATATATATATATATATATATATATATATATATAACATGAATATAAAGTAGGTGAGTGTATATATAATGATAGCATAGGTGATGGAAGGACTGTTGCAAGAGGCTTGATGACATACCATGATGATGAAGATGTGAAAATGCATTAAAGGATGTTAAAATGAATGGTGTTGTTATGAGGGGTAAGGTAATCAATGAATGCTAGGTTGCTGCTGTGGAGAAATGCAGGGGATACTGCTAATGAACAGCCTATTGTTGTTATAACATACATAGGACTCGCAGCAGGTAAAGGAAGTGAAGATGTCAGCTGCTAGGTGCATTAATATGGTATGTGGCTAAATAATGAAGATGATGCAGGCCAATTGAAGTGCATCGGCTATTGTGATAGGATTGGTGAGAAGGGAAATGAAAGACAGCAGGAACCTCAATAATGCTTGCTGAGTGAAGAAGGTGCAGTAAGTGATGGTGGGTTGTGTTGCAAGACTGGCAACATACACATGCTAGGCTGTATAAGAGGGATGATGGTGGATGGTAGGTAGGTCAGTAGCTGAAAAGTCACAAGGTGGAGATATACAGTGGTGTTGGGATGGATAGTGGGGTTGTGAAGTGGAGATGCTAAAGAAGGTGAGGTTGAAGCTACATAATGGTATATATAAAAAAAAAGAGGTGGTGTTGACAGTGATGTACACTAGTGGTTATGGGTGATGGTTTTACTGTTGTATGATACAGCAGTGGCATAGGAAGTGAAGAAGAGTTGTTGGACTGTAATAGGAAGTGTGGTGGATGGAGAAGATGACATGTGTGATTTGCTATGACAGCAGATGAGTGACAATGATGAAAAATGGAGGTTGAGCTAAGGATGAAGTTGCGAATGTGCTAGTGGCTGGTGCTGTGATGGATGGTGTAAGTGAGATACAGTGAGGCTTCACTTGGCGTGTAATGAACACACCAAGTGAGAGTTGGTGAGTTGGGATGTATATAGGTAATTACTGTTAAAAGACCTAATGACATACTGTAAAAAAAAAAAATCTAATGACATGCTCTAAGGATTGAATGCTGTCAAGAAATCCCAAGATTTACCAATGATATGACATACTGTAAAATCAAAATGGGATGTTGTAGGAACATCCAGTGATTTACAAGGTGGACAGTAATAAGATGCAAAGCTATGAAATATGATATGAAGATGCATAAAATAGAGAGAAATGAGAATGTGGCACCCATAAAAGACTGATGCAGGAGATATAACACATGACGCAGAGAAATTTTGAACAAGGATCCCAGAAAATTGATTTGTGGATCTGTAATTTGGGGATAATATTACACAGGTGGTAAGTAACCGAAAGAATGGTGACAGCAAGGACTGGAGATAAGTGCAGCAGTGGTGAAACCACCATTACCTTTACAATGACATGATGGTGATATAGTGCAGCAAGGGTTGCTGCAAGCAGATGTTGGAATGAGCTGGTGAGGGATGTGCTGGGGTGTAGCTGCCGGCATATGCAGGGTTTGATGGGGGATGGGCACATGATGGAAGCTCGTATCAACTGGAGATGGGTGTTGTGGCAACAACATAGATGCTACAATGTTCTGTAAGTTCCTGCTGGTGGTTCACCTTTCCACCACTAACTCTTGCTACAGATGATGGTGTCCCGCCAGTCATTTGAGATGCCAGTTCACCAGTTGCTCATGATGAAGATTGCAAGGTGGCCTGATCTACTACATTCAGCGATGCTGTAACTTGCTTTCAGCTGCTATGAGACTGATTTACCGTGATGTTGGCAAATGGACTCCAACAAAGTTAGTGGATGAGTTTTGGCAAGATCTACCCATGGAATCAAGACCAGATCATCTAGTATGATCTCTAGTTTAGCAATTTTCTCATGATATTGAACTACTTCCAGCACAGCTTGACCGAACAGTCTCCAGCCAATAGGTTAAGTTTAAACATTTTAACAAACTTTGATTTCTCCAACTTCTCAAGCAAATTATACACTATCCCTCAATCTAAGTATTTGATCAAAACAATAAAGATAAGGCATTAATAATGGATTTTATATTGGCTAAAAAGAAATAACAACAAAAAAAGAAAAAAAAAAGTAAAAGAACTTTCGATTACCTCTTTGCAGATTTCGTCGCCGGACAATTCTGTTCTTTAGCATACTAGAACATTTGTATTAGCTAGGAGGCACTATCATAGAAGTCTGTATCCTTTGGGCAACTCCTTGAAGTTGGAAAATTCTGAAGGAACAAACACTTTGGATAATCTTGACATCAGATATAGCAGTGAAAAAAAAAAATCACTCTAATTGAAAATAAAACATATCTTTGAATGTGCTTATTCTCGTTCTCAAATCCGGAGATGCTACCTTCCAGGCATATCCCGATTATGCAGCTCTGGTTTCATGATAAGATCAAACACAGAATAATTTAACATTCCATTCTTGAGAAATTGGATCAGGATTTGGTTTGCTTTCATCAAGCCAAATCCAAATCCATTTTCTTTTAATCTTGGAATGACTGGTATGAACCTTGACGTTGTCAGATTTGGGTTTGCTAATTCCTATCACGTCAAATTCTAATTCTACAATACATCTCTCGCAGGGATGTACAGCATGGATGCTTCGAATAACTGATTTATTAGGTACTTCGGAGCAAGATCTAATGCTTACCAGATTTCTTCAAATAGCTGAGTAAGGGCAGGATAAACAACCGATGTGATGAACAACCAGAATTAATGGGCAAAAATATAAAACATGTCTTCGAAACCAAATATATCCATGAAAAAAAAATATGTGTATATAAGATGTAATATAAGAATGAACACAGAAAATTAATAATACAAACAGGAGAAGTTAAAAAAAAATGATAATCGAAAACAGGAAATGGAAAGTCAGAGATGAGAAGAATGGTCATAAACAGGGGTCAAAATCTTCATAACAGAAGGAAATCCAGATAAATAAACCGTGGAAGCAGAAGGATAATCTACCAGATCATGATGTCTCTATTGATGTGGTAGCAGGGGGGGTTATGAAGCTGACAGGGAGGTGGCAAAATGGATGAGACAGGGTATTTACTCACATAGGCTCCAGATCACACAAATGGCACCCCTATTTCCAGAACCCGAAATCATGGAAGCTAAAACCCAACCCACATTCTAACTAAAAGTAAGATCGCTTTATTTGTAGAACGATACTCTTAAAAAAAAAAAAAGAATGGACACCTTCTTGGTGTGGCTGCTAGGATTGACTGCGGAGGAAATAGCCATCCCTCCAAATATAAGTGATGAAAATGGAGTTGAAATAAAGGAAATAAAGTGAACCAAAGAATGAGAAATATACACTGAATAAATGTAATAAACGAGAATAAAATAAAGAAAACAATGAGAATTAATGGAAGATAATGCGATCCATTTGAACCTCGCACAAATGGAAATAAAACCCAGATTATGCTATCAGGTATGGATGAACCACGATGCGTGGTATACAAATCGATTATCATTAGAGAATTTCAGGCAGGAAGGGGAGGTGATCATGCATATAAATCAGGGTTAATTAACATTTAAATATGCATGATTTTATAAAATAATGTTTCAAAAACCCAATTTTATGTTAGTTTTCGAGTAAATGTGTTAAAATGATTTAAAAATAGAAAATGCAGGAAAAATAGTTTTATTTTACATTTTTATGCCTATTTTAGTTTTTGTAGTTTGGTTTTAGTTTTTATTAAAAATAAAAAATGGAGAAAAATAGTTTTATATTCATTTTAAGTGTTTGTTTTTTTTTAGAAAAGAAAAAAATATATATAGTTAGATTAGTTTTTGAGTTTCTTTATAAATAAATAGTTTTGTTTTTGAAAATTTTCATAATAAACCGATTAATAGGTTTTCTTTACTTTTAAAAATGAAAAATATAAAATAATAAAAACAAATCATTACATGGTTTGTAATTTTTGGAAAATTGAAAAAATTGAAAAAAAAAATATAATAATAATAACACAAACCAGTTTGAAACGGTTTGTATTTCTAAAAGGAAACTAAAAAAAATAATAACCAAACCGGCTTGAACCGGTTTGCATTTGTTTCAAACCGGTTCCAGCCGGTTTGAAAGTTTTTAAAAACCCCAAAAAAATGCAAGTTCAGGGCGCCTCTTCCATATGCCTGAAACTTCCTTTGGTTTTCCCCTCTTTCCCTCTTTCCTCACCATCCTCCACTAACACCGGCCTCTCCTTTTCCCTACCTTCCCCTTCTCCCTCTTTCTCTGTCTACACTCCAGCCGGCAGCAGTGGAGGACTCTTCAGTCCGGTGAATGGCGCACGGTGGAGGCCGCCAACTTCTCTTCTAATCCTTCCGGCTACGGTAAGTCTGTTCCTAAACTTCTTCTTCTTCTTTCTCTTCTTCTTCCTCTTCTTCAGCTTCTTCTTCTTCTTATTCTTCTTGTTTCATTCTGTTCTTCTTCTTCTTCTTCTTCTTCTTCTTCTTCTTCTTCTTCTTCTTCTTCTTCTTCTTCTTCCTCCGATCTTCATTTTCTTCTTCTTTTTATTCCATTTATTCTGTGTAAAACGAAATAAAAATTTAAAAACAAGAAAAAGAAAAAAAATACAGTCAATAGAATCCGATATTTTCTGATGTTATTCTTCTTCTGATCTGTTTTTTTCTTCATCTTCTTCTTCTTTTTCTTCTTCTTCAGATTACTTCTTCTTATTCTTTTTCAAATTCTTCATTCTTTTTCGTTGTTCATTCAAGTTGCTGTGTCTTGTTTCAGAAAATAAAAAAAAAATGTGTAATTGTTTCCCTGTTTGTTTTCTCGTTATCTTTTCAATCGATGCTTTGTTATTTCTGAAAAAAAAATGAAAAGAAAGAAAAACATAGGTAGTTGTTATTTCAATTTTTTTTCATCGGCCGATCTGCTATTTCATTAAGTCTTTCTTTAGATTCTGTTTGTAATGTTGTTAATTCATTAGTTAGCAGGTAAGTTTTACTTCAATTAGTTCTTGTTTTGTTCTTTCATTTTCCTGTTCTTTGAAATTTTTCATTTCTTGTTCTAAAAAATTAGTTCCTGCTTTGTCATTTTATATTCAGTTTCTTTTCAAGTTTTATGTACACGATTTCCTGTTTGTTAATTCCTTAATTTTCTGTTTTACATATCGTAGTTTTCTTTGTTTAATTTCCTATTTGATTAATTCTGTAATTTCCTGTTGCTTTTAATTTCTGAATTTCCTGCGTTTTTCCTTTGTAATATCCTGTTTGTTTTACTGTATACATTAGGTGATTTTCTGTTTTTTAATTGTTTCCTTGTTTCTTTCTTTATTTCCAGCTTTGATTTTCTAAATTTTTTTTATTTCAATTCATTTCCAGTTTTAGTTTTAGTTTTGTTTTTTACATTTTTCCAGTTTTCTTTTTATTCTTTTAACTACTGTTTCTGTTTTCTTTCAATTCAGTGTAAATTCATGTTTTGTTTAAGTCTCTTTTGATTTCATGTTGAGTGTAAATTCAGTTCATGTTCTTGTTTTTGTTAAGTAAGCATTAGTTAGTAGTCCAGTAAATAGTTAGTTAATTGTTTTCTAATTAGCTAATTGTTTAGTAGATTTAATTAGAATTAGTTTTTCAATTGTAATTAGTCAATTAGATGTCTTTTATCATTTCTTTCATGTTCTAGCTCTGGTACTGCTCGTGTCATTTGAATTATGCAGGATAGCACAGGACTGGAGCGGAAGCGATTATGTGACATGAAGTACGAAGAGTATAAAGCTTCTTTTTGTTTTTTTTTAGAATTAGGAATTTAATTGGGTTTGTAAATATTGCACTTTACGCCCTCTGCGAAGGGTATTCATTTGTTGTAATAGTTAGTTGTTTTTACTTTTCTTGAACATTTTACATTTCAAATAATTCGGCAATAAAGATTAGTTTAGATTTGTATACTTGAATACGATATATTCCCGTTCCCTGAGTTCGACCTGGTCTCATCCACTAGTGAGAACCGGTTTTTATTATTTGATGTCTGGTTTTCACATATTTTTCATATAAAAATCTTTTCAAAATTACAACGATTTAAAAGAAGACATCAAATTTTTGGCGTCGTTGCCGGGGAACGGCGTAATATTAGTATTCACTTTATTGCCTAGTGTTTGTGTGCATTTAGGTTTAGAACCACGTATGTGCATATCTTAGAGACGAGCTTACTTTTCTGCACAGCCCACCTATTAGGATCCCCTTAGAGGTGACTGTGTACGATTGGTACCGTACACATAGATTTCATATTTCTTTGCATAATCTCTGTTATGTGTAACTACGTGGTGTTTGTTTAGTTTTTGTTGTTTTTAGTTTACTCACTTTGTGGTTTATGTGGTTTGGTCGCTTAGTGCGTTAGTTAGGTAGAAAACCCAAAGTTAGGACGTGTGCTACACCGGTCTACTCTAAGGTGTACGCAATGGCTGACGATCATCAATTGATCCGTCCTTTGAGGGAGTACTTCATGCCAAATACGTATACTCCCGCCTCCTGCATCACGAGACCTGATGTAGGAGCGAGCCATTTTGAGATTAAGGCCAGTGTGATTCAAATGTTACCTTCGTTTTATGGCCTTAGCAATGAGGACCCATATTGTCATCTCGACGAATTCCTTGAGATTTGCTCGACTGTGCGAATCAATAACTTTGGAGATGATGCTATGCGGTTGACTTTGTTTCCGTTCTCTCTCAAAGATAAAGCCAAGCACTGGCTAAAATCTCTTGAGACGGTTCGTATTACTACTTGGGAAGGAATGCAAAAAGAATTTTTAAAAAAATATTTCCCAATTGGTAAGACGAACCAGTTTCGTAAAGCTATAACCAGTTTTTCTCAAATTGAGGGAGAACAATTTCACGAGTCTTGGGAGAGATTGAAAGATCTTCTCTGCAAGTGTCCCCATCACCAGGTGCCTCGTTGGCAGTTGGTGCAGTATTTTTATGACGGGCTTACTGAGAAGCATCGTCAAATGGTTGATTCGTCTTGTGGGGGCACTTTTATGCTCAAGAGTGAGGACGAGGCGTGGTCTCTATTCGAAACCTTAAGTGAAAACACGATGCATCATACCTTGTCTTCACGGCTCGATAGGACTACACCTATGTCTAGTGGTCCTAGGAAAGTTGGGATTTTCAAAGTTAGGTCTGAGTTAGAATTGCGTACCAAGGTTGACCAGTTGACTAGGAAGTTAGATCAATTCCTAGCCAATTCCTCGAGAAATCCAGTAGAAAGAGTGTGCGAGCTATGTGCTAGCCCTGCACACTGTGTTTCAGATTGTCCGACAGCACCATTATATCCTGAATTCGTTCAGGAGCAGGTGAATGCTGCCCAAGGTTTCGCTAAACCCATGCCCGATTCATTTACACCATCATATACCCGAGGTTGGCGAAACTAATCCATCCCCCTATCCCATCAGCCCTCCCAGACACAGTATAGACCCAGTAACCCTTCACAAGGATACTCGCATCCCATTTTTCCACAGGTTCATCCCTCAGCCCAACCTCTTTATACTCAACCCCATCCTCATGAGCCTTCATTTAGTCAATCCTTCCAAGATAGGATATTATAAGTTTTGAGCTCCCATACGCAGTCAATAGCCAAGCTAGAGACTCAAATGGGACAATTGGTTGAGACTTTCACTAGGCAAAGCCAGGAGAACCCTCATAGTCAGTCTGTTGTCTCAAAGGGAGAGGATTCCATGTCATTTGACTTGCAACCCACTGCTTCACATCATGAGCAAGTCAAATCTGTTACATCCCTTCAGTATGGGAAGGCGTGTCACTCCACTCAGGAATCGACTCATGAGCCCCATCTCACTTCTACTGACGAGTCGATTTCCATTATACCTCAACAGAAGGGGCTTGACCCACATCATACATTATCATCATATAAAGCCCCATTTTCTCAGCCTTTAGGATCACCAATTTTTACTAAGCAAGAGGTGCAGATGCAGAAAGTGCTTGACCAAGTCAAGCCAGATCATATTCACCACTTGTCTGAAGTTGCATTCATTGATAGTCGATCGGTCCTAGACTCTCATTTCCTGACCAGTCTCTCAAATGAGACTAATCTCTGTTCTTCACGTCGAGAGAGTTATGATCCTACAGTTAGAGGTAGACGGGATGAAAACACAGTGCGTAGTGTCACAGATGACACTCTTTTCTTCATAGAGCCCGGTTGAGTCTGACTTCATGTCCATTGATCTCCTGGACGATGAAGGTTTTTCCAGGGATCCGTCTGGCTGGGGACGTGAAACTTAGCGCTTTATGGGAGGCAACCCATATTCTGTATAGTATTACATTTGTTGTTAGGATTTATAGATTTTATTTGGTTTTATTTTTCGTTTTCTATCTTTTTCTATGAGTTTCATGTTTTGTCATGTATACATTGCATTTATTACATTCATAGAACGTGTATTTTTAATTCATGTCAGGTCATTCTACTCTTTTTCCTCATTTATTTCTCTCATGTGCATTCATGTAGTTTCATATAAGCATGGGGGAGTGTCACTGGGACAGTGTCATTCAAGCATGGGGGAGGGTGTAGTTTGCACACCTTGATATTTCTGTTACGTTCTTGCACATATTTACACATATCTCATGAAAAGTAGATTTTTAAAGAAAGAGTTTGAACTTATATGAATGTTATTTCAAATCTGATGTTTTTAGAGGATTTTTAAGCCCCACGAAAATTTTCTGACATAGATCTAAAAATTATGGTTGTTTATGCGAATTTCAAAGAAATGATGATAAATACATGTTAGAATTTATTTTGAATCATAAATATGAATATGCACAGTTTTATTTTTGAAAAACTAAGCAAATGAACAAAAGGGAAAAAAATGAGCTCAAAAGAAAAAATATAGCATGCGTTAGGTTGTTTGGATAATTCCACAATCCTTAGTAGATGGAACTTAGATGTAAGTTGAAACTTTTAATTCCATTTCGAAAAGGAGAGTGGAAAACTTTGTGATCCTAAGTAACTGAGAACAGATACAAGTTGAAATGTTTGACTCTCATGTTATAAGGGTGAATGAAGGAAGTCACTTTTATGTCTTAGTTGATATCTTTTGATATGTATTGAAAAAGTATAGAAGATATTAACATTGCACAAGGCATAAAAGCAGATCACACGCAAGCTGTAAGAGAAGAATAAGTACGCAAAAAGAAAAAGCGGGAAAAAATGAAAAAATCGAGAAAAGAGCTGAAAAAGAGAGAAAAGTTCAGTGCTTAGAAGTGTGATTGAGAAAACCTGTGTAGAAAACATATGAGTGAGGATAAGTAAATAATAATATGTTTTTATTGGATTTTCTAAAAATAAAACATAAATAATTGTGATATTTAGAAAAGTGAAAGAAATTCTTTTTCTGTGGTGGTACATAAAAGATTCTAATTATATTGTGATTTTGAAATAACAGGAAATATTTGTGAAAATAAAGTCTTTGATTACCTACTGCTTATGAGTATGTGTAATATTTTGCATACATGACAGAGATGTTTGTGGGTAGCATCACTGCAAACCCTCACGAGACCTTACTCGTCCACAGAGGTAACCCAGGGGTTGAAAGGGCTTGTTGCATGAGCTAAATGCAACCGTGATTCCTACGAAAGTGAGTTAGGTGATAGTTTGATTTCTTGCATTTTTCTAGTTTGCTCGAGGACTAGCAAAACATAAGCATGGGGGTATTTGATCATGCATATAAATCAGGGTTAATTAACATTTAAATATGCATGATTTTATAAAATAATGTTTCAAAAACCCAAATTTATGTTAGTTTTCGAGTAAATGTGTTAAAATGATTTAAAAATAGAAAATGCAAGAAAAATAGTTTTATTTTACATTTTTATGCCTATTTTAGTTTTTGTAGTTTGGTTTTAGTTTTTATTAAAAATAAAAAATGGAGAAAAATAGTTTTATATTCATTTTAAGTGTTTGTTTTTTTTTAGAAAAGAAAAAAATATATATAGTTAGATTAGTTTTTGAGTTTCTTTATAAATAAATAGTTTTGTTTTTGAAAATTTTCATAATAAACCGATTAATAGGTTTTCTTTACTTTTAAAAATGAAAAATATAAAATAATAAAAACAAATCATTACATGGTTTGTAATTTTTGGAAAATTGAAAAAATTGAAAAAATTGAAAAAAAAAATATAATAATAATAACACAAACCAGTTTGAAACGGTTTGTATTTCTAAAAGGAAACTAAAAATAATAATAACCAAATCGGCTTGAACTGGTTTGCATTTGTTTCAAACCGGTTCCAGCCGGTTTGAAAGTTATTAAAAACCCCAAAAAAATGCAAGTTCAGGGCGCCTCTTCCATACGCCTGAAACTTCCTCTGGTTTTCCCCTCTTTCCCTCTTTCCTCACCATCCTCCACTAACACCGGCCTCTCCTTTTCCCTACCTTCCCCTTCTCCCTCTTTCTCTGTCTACACTCCAGCCGGCAGCAGTGGAGGACTCTTCAGTCCGGTGAATGGCGCACGGTGGAGGCCGCCAACTTCTCTTCTAATCCTTCCGGCTACGGTAAGTCTGTTCCTAAACTTCTTCTTCTTCTTTCTCTTCTTCTTCCTCTTCTTCAGCTTCTTCTTCTTCTTATTCTTCTTGTTTCATTTTGTTCTTCTTCTTCTTCTTCTTCTTCCTCCGATCTTCATTTTCTTCTTCTTTTTATTCCATTTATTCTGTGTAAAACGAAATAAAAATTTAAAAACAAGAAAAAGAAAAAAAATACGGTCAATAGAATCCGATATTTTCTGATGTTATTCTTCTTCTGATCTGTTTTTTTCTTCATCTTCTTCTTCTTTTTCTTCTTCTTCAGATTACTTCTTCTTATTCTTTTTCAAATTCTTCATTCTTTTTCGTTGTTCATTCAAGTTGTTGTGTCTTGTTTTAGAAAATAAAAAAAAATGTGTAATTGTTTCCCTGTTTGTTTTCTCGTTATCTTTTCAATCGATGCTTTGTTATTTCTGGAAAAAAAAATGAAAAGAAAGAAAAACATAGGTAGTTGTTATTTCAATTTTTTTTCATCGGCCGATCTGCTATTTCATTAAGTCTTTCTTTAGATTCTGTTTGTAATGTTGTTAATTCATTAGTTAGCAGGTAAGTTTTACTTCAATTAGTTCTTGTTTTGTTCTTTCATTTTCCTGTTCTTTGAAATTTTTCATTTCTTGTTCTAAAAAATTAGTTCCTGCTTTGTCATTTTATATTCAGTTTCTTTTCAAGTTTTATGTACACGATTTCCTGTTTGTTAATTCCTTAATTTTCTGTTTTACATATCGTAGTTTTCTTTGTTTAATTTCCTATTTGATTAATTCTGTAATTTCCTGTTGCTTTTAATTTCTGAATTTCCTGCGTTTTTCCTTTGTAATATCCTGTTTGTTTTACTGTATACATTAGGTGATTTTCTGTTTTTTAATTGTTTCCTTGTTTCTTTCTTTATTTCCAGCTTTGATTTTCTAAATTTTTTTTATTTCAATTCATTTCCAGTTTTAGTTTTAGTTTTGTTTTTTACATTTTTCCAGTTTTCTTTTTATTCTTTTAACTACTGTTTCTGTTTTCTTTCAATTCAGTGTAAATTCATGTTTTGTTTAAGTCTCTTTTGATTTCATGTTGAGTGTAAATTCAGTTCATGTTCTTGTTTTTGTTAAGTAAGCATTAGTTAGTAGTCCAGTAAATAGTTAGTTAATTGTTTTCTAATTAGCTAATTGTTTAGTAGATTTAATTAGAATTAGTTTTTCAATTGTAATTAGTCAATTAGATGTCTTTTATCATTTCTTTCATGTTCTAGCTCTGGTACTGCTCGTGTCATTTGAATTATGCAGGATAGCACAGGACTGGAGCGGAAGCGATTATGTGACATGAAGTACGAAGAGTATAAAGCTTCTTTTTGTTTTTTTTTAGAATTAGGAATTTAATTGGGTTTGTAAATATTGCACTTTACGCCCTCTGCGAAGGGTATTCATTTGTTGTAATAGTTAGTTGTTTTTACTTTTCTTGAACATTTTACATTTCAAATAATTCGGCAATAAAGATTAGTTTAGATTTGTATACTTGAATACGATATATTCCCGTTCCCTGAGTTCGACCTGGTCTCATCCACTAGTGAGAACCGGTTTTTATTATTTGATGTCTGGTTTTCACATATTTTTCATATAAAAATCTTTTCAAAATTACAACGATTTAAAAGAAGACATCAGGAGGCTATGAGGAACAGGGTTCAACTTGAAATCGGGTGTTACGATCAATATGACATTGTTAGATGTTACACTATAAAGCGTAAATAAACCCAAATCAAAATTTAAACAAATCGTATGGGACTCGATGACACAAACAAAATAACGAAAAGAGCAAATTAATAGCAGGAAATAAAGAAAGATGTTGGAGCATTAATGCTCCTTTTCATATTGCACACTGATAGATTGATTTGCCATAAGCAAATCAAATACTATCAAAGTGCTTGGAGGAGATTGAAACAGGGATTTAAGAGGAAAAAAATTTAAAGAAAACCAAGAAGAGAGGTTTTTACCGTAGAAATCTTGAAGGATGGAGAAGAGGACTTTCTTTAGCAGCATCAGGGGGAAGGTTGAAGACGATGAGCAATTGTAAAATGTGTTCGGCCTTCAGTTGCTTGGTAAAAAAAAAGGAAAACACCAGATGAAAAAGAAAGCTGAAAGGGGAAGGAGAAGGAGAGGAAAGAAACGGGAATGATGCAATGAAGAGGTGAACTGTGGATTCGTGAAGGAGAAGAAGGTGGAGGGGTAGAAGATGACCCCTTCTCTCTCCTGTGTGCTCCCTTTTTAAAGAAGGAGAGGAGCATTCGAGAGAGATGGGTTGTTGAAGATCAGAGGTTGAGGGAGACTCCAGGGAGGTTCGTTGAAGATCGACCGTGGGAGGCGGAGGGAAGCCGTTGCAAATTTCTTCAAATTCCCAATAGAGGATCCCTTTTCATGATTTTTCTAAAAAGTGGCTTTTGGTTTTTCAAAAAAAGGGTTTTAAGAAAAATGTTTAAAAAGGAAGGTAGATTGCATAGTTTCTGAAATTTTTGGATTTTTGATTTTCTTATTTTTTGTTCTTTTTCTTTTTAAACATATATTTGTAAAACTCTAAAACTAAGAAAATTAATACTAATTTTACAAAATTTCAAAATATTCATAAGAGAAAGGTTTTTCTGAAAGATCAGGGTTATTTTGGGGAAAGTTTCTTCAGAAGAATGGGTTTGAACCCCAGATTTCGAGAAAATGTTCGAGTTTTGACACTCGAATCGAGAAATACAATGTGATGGATCCAAACGGATGTCGAATGGACTATCCGAGCTATTTAAAAGGATATTTTTGGTATTTTCTATAATTTTAATTTAAAATTTGAACAATGAGACTCGGATTTGGATCTGGACAATGGATTCAGATCCGAAATCAATTTAAACATATAAAATGAATTTAATTTCAGTAAAACTTGAGAAATGAACTGGAATTTATATTCAAAAAGTGGCTTAATTTCTCAGAAAATGATATCAAGGGCAAAAAGGGAATATTTAAAAGATTTTGAAAAATTTGGGGTGTTCACACAACGTAATTCTGGCCATCCTGGAAGAAGGCTAGCCCTACGGTGCACAAGATTATTGCATGTTGAATCCTTTCTCGCACTGCTCAGAATAAGAAGTCAACTTCTTCAAATGCTCCATATTGTTGGTATAACTCAACCAAGTCGATATATTGGCTCTCATATGCCTCTATCAGTGGTCAGGATCTGCACCCAGTCATCCGTGCTAAAGCATCTTGGGGGTCAAATCCCTTGACGTTGATAAAAAATTGTTGATTCATGGGATCATCTGGCTGACCAACTGACTCAAGTAGACCCATGATGTCTGAGAATTTATCAGGTAGTAAAGTCATCTCTCTCCACGAAAACCAAAAAGTACAGGTACGCAGATTCTATCGCTCTGCTAAGGCTTGAATCAAATTGTCATTGACGATTTGTTCTCCCACTGCTGATGCCAATTCCAATCCAGAGTCACTCAGATGATCTGAAAACATACGAGAGAAATTTCTGAACCAAGAATAGTACCAATGTGGAATGAAAGTTTGGTTTTCAGAGTTCGATGATTGGGGAGACATTGCCGCATCTCATAGGAGATATGGCCCTTGGGAAAGACTGAATCAAACTGACTCAATGCCATCAGGATAGACTGGAAAATAAAGAAGAAGGACAAGACTTAAGGAAAATCACACAATTTTTGAAGAAATTGCAGATAGGATCAAAACAAGGCTGAAACTTTGAGATCCAGAGTAAAGGGGGGATGGAATCACTTGGAGTTTTTAAGAAAATAGAGGTTTTGGGAAAATCGTTCAGGGTTTAAGAGAATACAAGAAAATGTATAAAAATAAATGAAAAATAGGGTATTTTAAAAATCGTCAAGTATTTTTAGAAAAATTATAAAAAAATATGAGAAAATAAGGAGAATAAAAGGAAATAACTAAAGTACATTTAATCACATCACACACAAACAAGTATGCACATACAACATTCCCTAAAGGCTGACTCTAGATGCATAAATTTTGAAATAGTTGTAGGACCCTAATCTTAACTCTAAGGATCAAATTATATGTATTCAATCATGCTATGCCGATATACTCGAGCCGAGGCCCGATGTACGTGGCATAAAATTAATTTTTTTGGTTCTAGTCTCATGTTTTCCAATATCCTTGAGCATCTGCCGATATACTTTGGACTATGGTCCTTGGTATGTGGTAGGTGGGATCAACCCAAATAGGTGGCCCAGTTGTGAAGCTTTGTCCCGAACTATGGTTTTAGAAGAAAGCATGGCAACATGGTGGCTGCGTAAAAGTAGGTGAGGTTGTTTTTGAAATAAGATCAACATGCAAGAAAACAGAATGCTCTAATAACCTAAAGAAGTAGATTTTTGAAAAATTTATGAGAAGCAAAGTATTGTTTTTAATCAAATCCTAGATTGAGGAGGATTGTATTTGACCTAAGTCTAAGTGAACATGAATAATGTCTCCTCAATCAGTTCTACCAAACCATGCCTAAGTCTACATGTAATCCATGTCAGTTGGGTTTGATTCTAGGCTCCTAGGTTCACAAAATATAGAACTGACATTGTAGAACATATATTTGACAAATTGAATAGAGCAAATCACAAGATTGATCAGACGATGATAGGTCCCATCTCGGTCGCCAAACCTGTTATCATTGTAAAATTTTACTTTTGCAAGTCAAACTGACCTTTGAAAAAGTTTTTGAAAATAACTCGCCTCCGTTTTAAAATATAAGAAAATTTCGTAGAATGGGACTCGTCTGTCGGTATGAGGTTCAACCGTTCCTGATACCATAACCAAGGGTAATCAAACTAATGATCAATCTGGTGCTTTTCTTTGCTTTGTTTTGCTTTACTCAACTTGTCTAAATCGATGTTTTATTCCTAAATACACAAAGAATCAGGCAAGTGCTATGAATTTCGAAAAATGCAGATTTGAAAACATGATGTTTGCTTCAAATGTGGGAGAATTCTTGGAAAAATGATGATTGGAAATAGTGAATCACATTTGGAGAACATTTCTGAAGAAAAGAAAATCAATTTATGAGGAAATCTTGATGTTTTAGGAAATTTGATTTCTGAGAGAACTCAAAATCACTTAGAAAAAAATTGATTTCTCTGAATTTGAACTTTGAGAAGTTATTGGAACTTGGAAAATCATGGTTTGAACTTAGAGAAGGTATTTGAAAAGAGGAAAATCATTGAAGATCGATTTTGAGGAAAATGAATCTTGAAGTTTTAAGAAAATTGAATTTTGAGAGAATTTAGATAACTTTGAGGAAAATCGATTTCTTTAGAGATAGAATCTTTAAATTTGTTCAGAAAAGTAAGTGTGTGGCCTTATAAAATCCTTTTATGATGCACTCTAACTTAGATAAATGAATGAATGCAATTTGCAAAAATATTTTCTGAAGATTTTGAGAAAAATCTTTGAGAAAAAGAATTTTTTTGTCTTATAGAAATTAGATGAAATAAATTCTTTACATATCCCTGACTATGGCCATGAATATGTATTGAATATATCTCATTTGATTCTAAAAGGAAAAAATATTTGGAAAAAAACTTTGAAATATGCAATGATTTCTGAAAATGTCTAAGAGTGTAGGTCATTTGTGGCTTAGAAAAAGATGATAAATTTGGGTTTCGTTTGTATTCTATGGCCACAAATACCAAACCCACCGAGTTTATCAACTTCTTAGAAGCTAGTGCATGTGTCATTCATGTAGACCATGATGAATTTGAATATGTATATGAATCAACATTCATCACACATTGACATTTATATATATAAGTAAACTATATGCAATGCAACCCTATTCTAAGCAGAAAAATTAATTTTTATTCCAAATTTATATTTAATTTACATCATTAATTAAATTTAAATAAAGGAAAAGAAAAGAAAATAAAGTCTTGAATGTTTCTGCAAAACTAGAAAACTTGTTAGTGAAAATATGTCAGCTTTTCTGGATTTATCCAATAATATCTAGAAATTACTTGATTTATCCAAATATAAGCTTTTTTCCATGTTTTCCTGAGATAAACATAATAAAAGATAATATAAAATTAAAGAAATAATAAAAATAAATAACTTGGAAATTCAAAATTTAGAGAAAAATAACAAAAATACCCATGAAAACAAGACTTTGGCCTTAAAATCAGGGTTTTCAAAAAAGATTTTTGTAAAACATTGGATTTAGGGCTCAAATAGATTCAAATAAAAGCCAAATCGGGTGTGAAGAACCCTAGAATGATTATAAACATGATAAAATAATAAAAATATAAAATGTTTTATAAAAAAATCAAAATATCACAAAAATAGTGATTTTCGCCAGTGTTTTACTCGAATCGGGACTCCGCGGGCACCCTGTTTTCATTATTTGATCAAACAATATATCAAATAAACTCAAAAATTAAAAAAAAATGACATGGATATTTATGATAACCCTAAAATAAAATAGAATAAAAAAATGGGTTCTTGATATTATTTTAATATGAAAATTGAATAAAACCCTAAAATATGTGATTTTGCCTGTGGGCACATACCTGTTACGGTGTCAGACTCGAATCAGGGATCAAATCACTATAGAAATTCATAAAAATTTATAAAGAAATACTGGATAAAAAATCAGAGATTTCCCTTTTTAGAAATTCGAAAAATCATCTTTGGTTAGGGAGATATCATTCAGACAATATATGTTCAATTCTGACGAATATATAATGAGTTGAAATAAATACATCATGTTTTGGGTACAAAAAATATAGCAAATCACATTCAAAAATTAAAAAATTATAGCAGTGAAAAGCAGATATACATAGGAAGATTTTTCCTTTTATGGATCATCGATTGGATCTTTGGTTATGGAGATACAATTGACACAAGTCGATATAAGGTTTAAACAAAGTATAACAAGCTCTAAAAAATGGATTCTACTTTATGATAAAGGAAAAATAGCAAACAGATTCATAAAAATATGAAAATTTTATATTAAATATTAGACATGAATACAAACCCACTGCAACTTACAGATTATCAATCGGACCTCTGACGAAGGAGATATCACCTTGGCAAGTTGTTCTCGAATCCCAATAGCGATTTCATGGTTTAACAAATAAATTTTGGTTTTCTATTTTTTTGACAGAGTTTCAGAACCTAAAATAATCTAATTTTTTTATGGTAAGTCACTGACAAACCCATGGACTAACCTTAAAAAAATGTTTTTTATGGAAACTTAAATATGAAATAACATAATTTTTGCATGCTCAGGATTGAAATACATGGATTATCGATAAAACATTAAAACCCCTTATTCAAATATGAAAAATAATAGAAAAATCACGCAAATAATATCACAAAATTAGATTTGATGCTTAAATAATGAAAATAAACATTAATATGATGATAAAATAAAAAAACCAGGAGCTTAAATATAAAAAATGGTATTTCCAATTATTTGAATAAATTGAAATCATGAAACAAGCCCTCAAACAGCATTGGATTGCTTTCTTGAATTGATTTTACGGTTCTTGGATGAAAGTTAAGCTTGAATTCAACACACAAGGGGGGAGAATGGTAAAAACTATAAAAAAAAAGCAAAAAAACTAATAAACTTAATGAAATAAAGTGGAAGAAATTTACCTTGGGGGTTGCAGCTTCAATGGAGGAAGGAGAGGGTGCTGGGAGGAGGGAAAAGCAGCAAGAAAAGGGAGAGAAAAGCCTAGGGGTCGACCCTTTTTTTGGCCTCTTCTTATAGTTTTTTTTTAAACACTAATTTAGAAAGAATTTTAGGTTAATTAGAACTTTCCTAAAATGACTACATCGGGGGCAATTTTGGTGAAGACTCCTAACCTAAGCTAACTCTAGCTAACTATCCTAATTAACCTAATGAAGTTCTAGATGACTTAGGAGACCCCAAATGTGGCGCCGCTTGGCTTTTTCAAAACCCTAATTTTTAAAACTTTAAAATCATGGTTAAAATATAAGGTAAAAATATAACTTTTAAAATCAAGTTTGGACTCTAGACTCCTAACCTAACTAGGACACTAACTAACCCTAAGCTAACCCCAACTTCTTTAAATGTGGCGCCACCTAAAGTGGACCCCACTTGATTTTTCAAAAATGATTTAAAATTTGAAAATACAGGTTTTTAAAAAAGGGTTTAGAATGAGGTTGGTTTTGAAATTAGAGGTTTTGAGTCCATCAGAGTTCTGGATGGATCAGGTTTCCTCTAGATGTGGCACCAACTGAATGGGCCCCACACCAATTTTTTGAAAAAGTTGTAATAAAGATTAGAAATGGTTTCAAAACAGAATTAAAATCACTGAATGAAAATTAGAGATTTTGAAAATAGAGTCCTAAGTGAACTGAAACTCTAGATCAGAGTCCTAAACCAACTGAAACTCTAAAATTTAGGTTTTTGAAAGCCAAACAAAGAAGTTTTTGAAGGATTTTCTCAAACTAGTGAAAATAAGTTAGAAAATGCAGTCAGGGTTAGAGTCCTAACTCAACCAAAACTCTGAAATAGAGTCCTGAATCAACTGGGACTCTGCAAAATGGACTAATTTTTGAAAAACAAGTTAAGATAATGAAAATGAAAGTAGAAACAGAAATCAGGATAGAGTCCTAACCGGATTAGGTCTCTGGGACAGAGTCCTGATTGGACTAAAACTTTAGATTTTTGGCATTTTTAAAAGATAAAAAAAATTAAAAGATTTTTTCAGAATTTGATAAAATGAGCTAAAAAATGAAGTTAGAGTTAGAGTCCTAGTTCAACTGAAACTCTTGAAATAGAGTCTTAAGTTGACTAAAAGTCTATAAAATTGGATTTTTTTTTCAAAGACAAGCGAAAAAGTTTTAAAACAAGTGAAAATGAGAGTTAAAACAGAAATCAGAACGGAGTCCTGATCCGATCAGGACTCTGAGACAGTGTCCTAATTCGACTAGAACTGTAGAATTTTTTATTTTTCTGAACATAGACAAGAAGATTTTGAGAGATTTTTGCAAAAACAAGTGAAAACAAAATGAAAACTGAAATCAGAATTAGAATCTTGATCCAACTGGGACTATGGGACAGAGTCCTAATTCGACTAAAATTCTTAAATTTTAGGGTTTTCTAGAAAACAAATGAAAGGATTTTAAAAAATAGGTGAAAATAAAATAGAAATTGAAGTTAGGTTCAAAGTTCTAATCCGACTAGAACTATGAGGAAGAGTCCTAATTCGACTAGAACTCTGAGAATTTTTTATTTTCTGAAAAGCAAATGACGAGATTTTAAAAAAAACTTTTAAAAATAAGTGAAAATGAAATCAAGATAGAGTCCTGATTCGATTAGGACTCTGAGGCAAAGTCCTAGTTCAATTGAAACTCTAAAATTTTGGCCAAAATAAAAGGTTTTGAAAGGTTTTCTCGAAAAGAGATAAAAATAGAAGTAAAAAGTAGAGTCCTGATCTGACTGAAACTCTGAAAAGAGTCTTAATCCGAATGAGACTCTGAGATTTTGGCCAAGATGACAGAAATAGACAAGGGATAAGCCTACCTCTAATTAAAAACCAAAATAAAATTTTGAAGAAGGTTTAAAAAGTAAAAAGATAGAGTCTTGATCCGACTAGGACTCTAAAAATTTGAGAAATGAAGGAGTTCAGAAGCGACACCACCCAGATGGGTCTCATCTGAGAACTGAGATCAGTTAAGAATTGATTTTAAAATGAATTCAGATCGTTTTGTAAAGAAAATATTTTGAAATAAAAGAATATAAGACCTTAGTGATTAACAAATGGAAAAATGTTGATTTAAAACCTAGGTATTTGGAATTGATTTTGAAAGAAAAATTTTAAAGTCGAATCTGAATTAGATATTTTAAAAAACAGGAGTGCTGAATCTCAAAAATTTGATGCAATGACATGCAATGCCATGAAATGATATGATATGGTATGAGATGATATGCCAAATACACGCAGTAATATGCAATGACACATGAAGTGTAAAGCCTGTATGGGGGACTTGGAATCCCGAACCCTTGGCAAACACAAAGAATTGAAGATTTTCATCTGAGAATGAGAACTGATAATTATGATTGAGCCAAAATGAGGATTGAATCTTGATTGTAGGATAAAGTATTGAAATTTATTGTAAATTTTGGGTTATGAACAACCTTGGCTCAGACATCGACCAACTGGTTCCCTGAAGGCTTTAGAAGGTGGATCTCAGTGGCAGGAGAAAAGGTGTTTGTAAATGAAGATGGAAAATTTGAGGTGTTTACTTAGACTCAAAAATTTTAAAAGAAAAAAACATATAAGTGATAGGGTATATGTAGTCTGTTTCCACATGCACGCACACACATGTTTTTTTTTCCTGCCTCCCCTAGCATGTTTATCACTGGACTGATCTCACCTCTAGCTAATGTTGAAAACGGCCACTTTGGAAACCCAAAACTAGCTCCCCCGCCTCTTTTATAGGGTTCCATTTTGTTGGAACTATTTTTTTTTTTTGGGAGGCTTGAATTGATATTGGCAGCACGATATATGTGGTTTGCTAGAACTCACCTGTGTACAACTCCCAAATCCCTTTGAGATGCTGAGTTTCATATCATATGGGCTTACCTTTTTTCTATTTTTCAATAAATTCTACTTCATGCTTACACTTCATCGTCGGTGATCTTGATTGAGGCTATGTGAAACCTAAATATTAGTGCATGAAACTATATAATGCATCTAGTTCTTCAAATTCGTGGAAACATAAAGACTAATTCCTGTCTTTGAATCATGGAATCAGTTTTTGAAACTTATGGAGCTATGAAAACCTAATTTTAGATAGTCCCAGAGTTCTAACTGTTTAGTTCAATGCTAAGGGTAGGGGGATAATGTTCTGTAGGAGAAACAGTAAATGATTAGTAGCTTGCTACTGATAGGAAATTGAATAAGATGAAGATACTAACAAGCACATAAAATGAATGAATAAAATCCTACATTTTGACAAAGTAACTGGGGCACCAGCTTGCCATGGAAGAATGAAGAACGTGCATATCCTTATCTGCATTGGATAGAAATAAACAGCTGTTCAGGAAATTTTGTATGCTGCAAGCACACACATGTGCTGTTGGAATGTAATCAAACTTTTATGATTGCTTGCAACTGTCTTCATTTAGCACAACCAATAGGAGCCTATCCTACACAAAACTCCAGCGGTTGTCCTAAAATCTTCGCTAGTCATTGACGGCTGCAGAAAGTAATAGTCTTATGCTGGTTGGGCCCACAAAAGAAAATGTTACGGTGCTCTGTCTCAATCTAGATGTCACATCTCTCAATTAAGGGCCATTGTCTGAACGCTCAACATTGTCATGTGAATCATACGAAAACTTACTCAGGTGATGGCTTTCCCATGTGATTCATCTTCTTGGTCTGCAAACATGGCCTGTTTGAGAATGCAAAAGGTTCCCTAAATCCACCAAGAAAAAATTTCTTTGTAGCTGTGAAGGTACATTTTGCATCCCATGCTTGTCACATTGTTTACCAACATATGGTTTACTTTTGCAGCCATCAAGATGCACAGGGTGGACATGAGGTATGGTAACTGAGGTGTCCTCAATTGTAGAGTGAAATAGGAAGGGCCCCACAACGTGGGGAAGGTTAGGGTGTTTTCGTTTCTTGGATGGAGAAAAGCCAGGCTTCATCTCAGAGCCACACAGAAGAATACTATTGCCTCAACATGTTATGGGTATATATTTGGGTTGGTCTGGGACCTATAGAATTTGTACCAAAAAATGGCATGGCTCTAATAAAGGCAGTCAAGGGTTCCCGACTTATGTTTCGTCTTTTTATTTTGTGGTCCTAGTGCTTGAAAACTGTAGTCTATCCCCAGCACAGGGTTCCTTCAGGCAAATTAACATTTGGTTGATAGAGAGAGAGGAGATCAAATGCTAGGGCATGGCAATGTTTGAAAACTGACATTTTCTAGACCATGGTAAAATTTGGTATTTAACTCCTGGTATGCAGTTTAGAGCCTTTAGACTCTAGTTTTTGGTCTTGCAAAGCGGGATCATAACGTCTAGTATAATGAAACGAATTGCTGGTTTTTGGGTCCTCTCTCTCTCTCTCTCTCTCTCTCTCTCTCAGAGCAGCTGCAATTTTTCTTTTTTGGATTAGCAGTAGATGCAATTTTTCGAAGATTGGTCCTTTAGCATTTCTTTCAAAAAATAAAAAACAAGAGTGGTTCTTTAGTACGTTGCGAGTAAGCCTGTTAACTTGGCCGGACTTCAAATTTGTTCAAATCAAGAGGAGATCAAAAAGCAAAAAGAGAACTAATTCCAAACGCAATTCAGGGTCAGGTTTACTATCTCATGTTAACTTTGGTTTGTTTGTGTTCTCCCATCTTAGTTGGCCTTGTTCACTTAAGAGGTCCTATTGCTATCATAAACAGCTGGCTTGAAAGGAGCTTATTTTATTTTAAACATGGGGAAACCCTGTTTCAGGTGGTGAGCTTGGGAGAGAATGACACCCTTCATATCGCCCACTCTGAAGCAGTTAAAATCCCATGCCGGCTCATACAATGATGAAGCCCTACTTGGGGTCCAAAAAGTTGCTGGATGAATAGGTTGCACTATCATAATCATGGGGTCTCAGGTTTGAATCCCACTCCATCGAGTTTACCTGGCTGGCTTGTCAAAAAAGGAGAAAAAAAAGGATAATGAGCACTAGTCTTTTGGTTAACTTAGTGCTTGATATTGTAAATAGTACTTGAGCAGGAATTTGAGGCCCCCTTACTGGACTGCTTGTAAAGAAACACAAAGGTGAGGGTCTTAATCTCCAAAGCATGAGCATCAGAAAGGAGGGAAAAAAGAAAAGCAGCAAGCACACAAGTTGTTATTAATTTAAGCATAAGATTGGAGATTAATAAAACTAACTATTCAACAAAAGCTGACAATAGAGTTTATAGCAGTCAAGGACCAAAATTCCCTCTTTAATAACCATTGCTGTACAACATTGAGATGGGTGATGCTTAACAAAATAATGGACCAGTCAAATCAAAACCTAAACAATGAAAAGCATGAGAACTTGTCCAAGTGGGCTCTGAAATGCTCTCTTATATTTCCTTATTTAGGTTTGAAGATAATTTCATTTACGAGATATTCATTTAATACCCTTAAAACTTATGTGAGGAGGTGTGCTGAACTTTTTCCTTTTCCTTTGGTTTTTTCGAAACAAGAGGTAGAACTAAGCCTAGAGTAACTATGTAAACTATGATATGGATCTTGGTACCATTGATTGGATCCAAGCTAAGATCAAATTCAAAATAAATACAGTTCATTGCAGAAGATGTCCATGTTTTGTCAGTGTTAAAGCATGTAAAGGTTGGAGGAATTTAACAATACAATAATGAGCCTGTTTGAAAACTTATTCGAGTGTTGAAAAGTCAAAAGTCAAATAGAGAAATTTAGAAACAAAAATAGAGGTCCTAAGGTACTTTGTTTAACCTTATTTTGCAACCTAAAAATGATAAATCTTGAATCGTTAGATCTACTTCATTAAGTGAAGCACATAGTTAGTGACAAGCATGGCCCTTCAATTACAGAAGTTAATAATATGAGCAATCATGCAGAAAGTTGCCGATAGCATGTGGGAAACCAATTTAAACATTGTGGTATAGCAATGTGTGCAAAAGTCAGGGGTATTCAGGAGACTTGACAGAAGGATGAATATGATTCTTTGACGTATTTATCATGCCTTTATAAATTTATGGACCCCTCTGCGATAGGTCGTGCAACTGGAAAAGAAATGCAGGAGCACAAGCTTTACCCTTTTGGCAAATATCACTAGTGAAAACTTTTGTCAACCATACTGTGATGGATTTAGGCTGTACGTTTCCCTTGTCTCTCTGGCTACTTTAATTTGCATCAGGTAGTGTTGTTTCTTTCATCTCTTGATGCTGCACTTGTTTTTTTCATGTGTTTCTTTTTTGTTTATTTTGTGGTGCATGTAGGTTTTCTTAAAGGTAAGATTTCTATTAATCATTTTATCAACTCTAACAGTAAGAATATGCTTCGCTGGATCCTGGAATACTTTTATTTAAAAATTGAAGTGGATGTCTAAAAGGACCAGGTAATTTAATCTCGTGAAGTGTCATTAGCATGGTAACCTTTTGTTTTTCGTTGATCGAATATTAAATATTCATAGCTCTCTTTCTATCTTAATTCGCGTATGCCTCGCAAAGTTCATATAAAAATATTTGTGAACCTCCTGTTAAATTGAACCTCGTAACTTCACAAATACTAGACTAAAGTCGCATATACATAGCGATCAATGCATATACCTCATGAAGGTCGCACTTCTAAATGATTGAGTGTAAAAATCGATTGTCTTCATCTTAGGACTATTCTCTTATAAACTAAGGTTCTTTGTGATTGCCAACTTGCTTCCTGTCGATAACTTTTTAAGCAATTATTTTCGATGATTCATCAACGACACTCCATCTTTGAGTATTCTATAATCATCGACAACATTTTTTTTTGGTAAGCATATCTTTAACGACTGAATCAGTTATTTTTTATTTTTGAAACGGTGGCTTGAATCAATTATTTTTTTGCATAATTAATATGAGTTAGTTATTTTATGAAAAAAAATCATGGATTTTAAGTTATCTTTGTATGTTCAATAGCCTATTTCATTTGTTTCAATTATTCGTATGCATTTATCCTCTAGTTTGTTTGTTTATATATTGTATATCTTGTATGATACACATTGTATGCTGAGAATTTTTTTTGTTTTCTTAACAATTCAGGATTTTGCATTGTTAATAGGCTATTTTGTTTAATTTTTTTAATATTTTTTCAATAGTCTATGGCTTGTGTCAATATTTTTTAATAGTTGCATGTATGTATGTCTTAAATATTGTACCTCAAATGTGAATGTTGGAGTTATAGAGGTTGAAGTTATTGAGATCTTAATAAAAATATATATATAGTTGTGCATGTATATATGATTTAAATGTTAGATTTTTTGTAAGACTTCAAATCTAAATATTAAAGTTATAGAGGTTCATTGTGAAGGTTGGAGTTATGGAGGTTAGAGTTACAGAGGGTTGAAGAAAGAAATATATATAGTTGTGTGTGTATGCTTTAAATGTTGTATTTTTTGCAAGGCTTCAAATTTGAATGTTGAAGTTATGTAGGTTAAAATTATAATGGTTCATTAGGGAGGTTAGAGTTATGAAGGTTGAATGATGAAATATATAATTTTGTGTGTGTATGTATTTTAAATGTTGTATTTTTTGCCGGGCTTCGAATGTAAATATTGAAATCGTGAGGGTTGGATTATGGAGGTTCATTGTTGAATGAGTGAAATGAAATGAATGAGAAGTATGATTTATAATGAATGAAATGAATGTATAAACTACTTTAAATTAAATTAATTAATGAATGAATGAATATATATATATATATAAGTATGTTCATTTGGTGATGAATGAATAATTGTAAAAGTTTGTTCATATATATTGAATGCAAAAAATAAATGTATATATAAGCAAGTTCATTTTAGAATGAATGAATAAAATGAATAAATATTTGAATTGATTCATTTTTAAATAAATAAATGTATGTATAGGTAGGTTCAATTTAGAATGAATGAATTGATGTATTCGTTATTGAATGAATGTATAAGTAAGTTTTGCATTTAAAAAAAAAAAAAAAAACTATCACTAGAACTAAAAAATGTCAAAAAAAAAAATTCTACCATCCCCTGGCACTAAAAAAAGCATATGTACATGACAAAGGCATTAACCAGGACTTGACATTTTGGCTGCACGTCTTTGGTGACAGAAGTGGACATAGGGCCCAGTAACAAGGACACTAACAAAATGGTATTATTCTAATTAATATTCCTAATAGTTGTGTAATATTATGTTGATAAAAAATTATTTACAATATAAGAATATCAAAACATAGTTTTTTTTAATAAAATTTTAGAAAAAACCTTGTCCTCGTGCACTTTTTTTTCAAAAAACTTCAAACTTGTGAATCAGACCGACATCGCATCTTGGGTCATGCCTGTATCTATGTAACACAGACCGACGTTGCAGGTTCAAATCCCAGTGGTAAGATTAATAATAACTGGTGGAGGTCTGCCTAACCGCAACTGGACTTTCAAAAATAATAATAATAATAATAATAATAATAATAAACACTCACGCACATGTGCACGGGCACGTGAATGAAAATAATCAGGCTCGTGCACACGTGCAGCCATGAAGCGCCCACTGGATCCCCTCTGAGCAAGTGGTGTGAATGAGTGGATGTGATTCGTTCCGTACCTTCAACCAGCAAGCAGATCCTTCACATCATTTTTTAAGGCTCCCCACTTCTCGATTCAACGACTCTGCATTAATAGCTTCTCTCTCTCTCACGGGGCCACGCAACGGAGCCGAGCTGATCGAGGGCAGCTAGTTAAAGCTTGGCTCGAGCACGTTTATTTTCTAAATCAAGCTGAGGCTTTAGCTTAAAATGAGCCTGTTGACTTGAATAAGATTGAGCTTAAACATGGATTTGACTTAACAACTAGATTAAGCTTGATTAATAAAAAACGTTTAAATTGTTTATGTCTTATATATTCTACATATATATGTTGGGTAAAGATTATAATAGGGCTGGAAAATAAACCGACCTTCTTGTGGCTCGACTCAGTTCTGCTTGCCCAAAGCTCATTGGGACTCGTCAAGTGAGCTCAGCGAGCTGAGCTCAGAACAGCTTGGATAGTGTAAACGAGCCATGTACAAAAACTGGGTGTTTGGCTCAGCTTGGCTCCTTTAGATGGTTTATATAAGATTTATGTATCACATATACTAACAAAACTAAGGTGGCTTAAGTGATTGGATTGGTGTCCATTTGACCATTAGGTCATGCGATTAAATCCTATATGATCTTGTGGATTTTGTGGGATTTTTCTTTTCTACACAAACCTGCTTTCGTTCTGCTCTTCTACCTCAAGCTCTTATCAGCTTGAGCTCAGTCAGCTTGCTTGAGCTAGATGAGCCAAGCCTGATCAAGACATCTTAAGCTTGGTTCATTTGGCTCATTTAACTGGTAAGCCATTACTTCAAACTAATGGCTTAATAGTTACCAGATTGTACTTCAATGTGGGATGAGTTGAGACTAATAACTATCATCCAACTTTTTCATAAATTAAAAAGTTTTTTTTAACTATAAATAATCGGCTCGAGCTTAGCCAATCCAAGCTCAAACTTGGTACCAAGTGCATGTAGTTGAGCTGAAACAGTGTAGGCTTGGCTAGTGTGAAGCAACGGAAAACCCTATTTAACTCATAGAAAACACGCACAAACCCTTACTAGTGGCTGCTTGTCAGTGTGATTATTTGCTAATTTCAAGTGCTAAGCTCTCAACCTTGAAGACCTCCACCGACTTGGGGAGGGTATAGAATATGACTTAAGAGGGCATTATAATAAGAGATCATGGAGGTGCATGGGATTAATTTTTTAATATTAGAGGGGAGTGAAGGGAAGATCCCTTGCGGTTGCATTAAAAAATAAAGTGAGAAATTAAATAATAATAATAATAATAATAATAATAAAAGGGAGGGAAGATAATTCAATCTTTCTTGGGTTCCAAAGAGATTAGGCTCGTGAAAAGGGAGGCATCAGTGGTCATGGCATGTGTGCTGCAACTTTTTTATGTGGGGGGTGGGGGAGGCCTCCTGATACTTGTACAGCCTTGCCTCTTTCACTTGTTCTAAGCTCATGTGATATGCTTGAATGGTGGATTTGAGACTGTGCACTAGTTGACCTGACTATCCTTTGTTTGCTACTGTATGGATCATCCTTCACAAGATCAATCACGCTGGGACGGCTGTTATAAATGACATTCGAGGGAGGAGTCATTACCATTTGTCCATTTACACCCATCCCTCAAGACCAAGAATTATGGAAGGCTTAGGATGGCAACATAAGGGACAGTTGATATTTGCAGTAGATTCAATTGTTGCTTGTAAGCCTTTGATCCTTGTTCATAGTTTTGGTAAAGGATTATTAAGAACCAAATACTGGTTCCTCGCATATTGATGTGAAATAGACATTAGTTAAGAGCATTTTCGTCTCAATAAGATGGCATCTCTCTCTCTCTCTCTCTCTCTCTCTCTCTCTCTCTCTCTCTCTCTCTCTCTCTCTCTCTCTCTCTCTCTCCAAAATGTTTTTATCTCGATTAATATGTGAAATGCGCACGTGCCGTGAAGCTGACAGTGTAACAAAATGTACAAATAAATAAACAATTATACACATAAAAAAGTTGATTATTCAATTGATTGAATGACAAAAACACCCTCAAAAGTCAGTAGTTTTGAAAATATTTAGTCAGTTTATCATTATTGAAAATGTCACTTTTCTTTTTCAAAAAATTACCACAGGATACTAATTTGTCAAAATCCACTGATGTCCAAAATCACAAATAATCAACTCTAAAATAACTTTTTTAACTTTCACATGTGTGAAACTCACAAAGTTCACATGATATATCGCTTTGCTGATCGGGTATCATAAATGAGGTCGTGTAGACATCATGAAGTTCACATAATTATATTTGCAAGCATCTTATTAAACTTAAACCTCAAAAATTCTCAAATACTCAGACTAAGTTTGCGTATAGATCCTCTTAATTATGTGAAATTCCTCTCAAATATGCATATTTTTTCATAAATATGCGAAGGTCCTCCCAAATATGCGAATTTACTCCCAAGATATTCGCAAATACATAGTAATTTGTGCAAATTTTTTGCATGTGAATTTATCCAAACTGCATTAATTGTGATGCTTTGATATTTAAATTGATGGTTCAATATTTAAAATGATGCTTCGATATTATAAAAGTGATGATTCATATTTTAGGGAATGTTTTCGCCTTTAAAAAATAATGGTGGAGAAGATTTTGAAACATCAAGGAGAGGATGTCATGGCTGAGATGGAGAAGATTTTAGAAAAGATAGGATGTGGAGATGTTGAAATGGTGAATGTTATTGATGGTGCTCAGCAAAAGGAAAAGGTCTCGATTATGGGGAGTGCACAGAGGTGACGGTTTTGCCTTAATTATTTGCTCGAGATAAGAGAGGGTCTACGAACAAAATAGCAATATGGTTGGCATTAAGAATCCAAAGATCTAACCTAAAATGCGATATAGAGCTATGTTTGATTGAAAATGATCCCTTGGAAGAACAAGTGCATACTTTGGGGTTAGATTGCAGGATTTGTAGGCTCAAGAGTCAAATTGTAGAGTACCCTGACTAGCATTAAAAAGCCAAAGATTAAACCTTCTCTAATGACTTTGGTATAAAATATGTGATTTTACTAAGATATTTATGAACTTACGATCATAAGGAGGTTCGCAAAACTTATTTTTGTGTGCTTTATGAAGAACGCAAAAAAATAGGTGTGAGTATATATTTAACTAACGATTAAAGATAGAAGAATGAAGGTTCGCATAGTTTCTTGTGACTTTGATATAAAATATAAAATTTTACTAAGGTGTTTACAATTTTACGATTAATAGAGCAGACCGCATAAATAACATTTTTTATACACTTCTTGATAATCACAAAAAGATATCTATGATATACATTTAAGTAAGGTTTTGCCTTAGCCGACAGGCGAAATGATATATCGCATAAACTTTGTGATGCTCGTTTGTGTGAAATGTAAAAATGTCCTAAAAAGTTGCCTAAATGTTGTTTGGACAGAGGGCAAATTTCAGAAATTTTAGGCCATTTGGGAAAACTCATCACATTTGTCATATAGTACAGTCATTTTTTGTTTCTTCGTTGTGGTAAAACTATAAAAGTGTTCACTGATACTTTTAATATTTTTGTTTCATTTTTCTTTAAAAATTAATTATCCCAAAAAATAATTACATATTTTTAAAAGTATATATTATCAATTTTAATGGTGTTATATTCATTTAATCAATTGAATATTGTTAATTTTTTTATTATATATATATCAGTAATGTGTTCCTTAGGACCTGTCCATAACTAATAGTTGTAAGTGTTCTTCATTAAACCTTAACTTATAGATGTGTTTGACATTGCTAGTTTGCTAAAAGGGCATACTTTGCATTGAATTTTATTTAATGAAAAATGTAATTTTGTTGTCATAAAAACAGTTTGAGACTTTTTTTTTCTCTTTGAAAGATACATCTGCATAAAAAGTACATAATCTAATGTATTTTTTTGCTAAGCAAATTATGACAAACACATTTATAGGTTGAGATTAAACAAATACCTGCAAGAATGAATTTTTTTGTAGGGTCCTAATGAACACATTTCAACACACACACATGTATGAGTGACAGAGATGAAGATAGTTTTGTGCACACACACACACACACACACACACACACACACACACACACACACACACACACACATATATATATATATATATATATATATATATATATATATATATATATATATATATATATGTATATATAAAGAGAGAGAGAGAATAATGCATAGCTGCATAATCAATAGGTCCATTGATTATGCAGCCTTTTTTTATGCAAAAATGTGAAAAAAAAATGGGTGAAAAGGGTATTAGCAGCATTTTTATAGCACCGTTGAAGGTTGCTATTTTGTTGGGGCATTTAGTGGTGCATAAAAACATAGCTAAAAAACATTTTCAAAATGCCATGTGTGTCCCTATGGACCATTTAGCAGCATTTTTGTGCACCGCTAAAGCCTTATTTGGCGTAAAAAGTCAATTTTTTAACATTTTTTGCCATTTATTTGCATTGATTGTTCATCACGTGCATGTGATGAACGGTCAGCATGATTATGCATGAGTTAAGCACATATTCATCAAGTAGCTACACATTTTCCTATATATATGAGTGACAGAGAGAGGGAAGTCGGGTCATTCATTACTGATGGTGGACAACCGCAATGTACAATGTGCATGTTTGCATAAAATATATATAATAATAATAATAATAATTAAATAATTTAAATGCATGTGTGTGAACATCCCAAATTTTTTAAAAAAAATCAAAAATTCCCTTTTTGCCCCTAGCCCCATCCTCTGAATAAATTGGGTCAACTTCTGATCAACTTTCATTCATTTCTCAAATTCACTGGTTAAAGATCTAAAAGCCAAATCCAATTCTCATATCTGACCCAATCTCTGATCCAAATCTGGTATCTGAATCCAATTCTGAGTACAGATCCTCTATTTTTCAAAAATTCAAAAAAATTAATTCTCTGTATTTTCTCGGATATTTTATCTGGATCCAATCTCAATCCAAGATCCAAACTCAATATTTTTCTCAAAATCCTAGATCCAAATCCATTTTGAAACCCAATTTCTGAAATTAACCCTGTATTTTCCCAAAAACTTCATTGCAGAAAATCTTTAAATTTCAAAACGAATATTTTACAAAAAACCTTTCAAAAAGCTCATATGGATCCTACCTTTTAAAATCCTTGTATTTTCTTAAATTTCTTTTTCAAAATATAAAAAAAGAAAAAGAATTTCAGAAATTAGCTTAAACCCCTTTTCTGAAAAGACTTTATAAGTAGAACCATCATTATTGAAAAACCCCTTTTTAAAAACCTTATTTCTGAAAATCTTTGAAAAATGAAGGACCTCTTTTATAAAAAACCCCAACGGCCTTCTGTTATAAGAAGAGCCGCAGGGGGGGCGATGAAGGGGATCCGCCTTTCACCTCTCCCTCTCTTTGATCCGTCTTCACCCATTCCTTTGGATCGCCTCTTCACCCCACCATCGCCTCTTCTTCCTCTCGATCCTTCTTCTTCTCTTCCTCCCTTCTTTCTTTTCTCATTCTTCATTCCTCTGGTTTTCTTTCCCATCGCCTTCTTTTTCCTCTGCAGAGCTACGGTGAACCTTGAAGCATTGGGCACGCATTTGAGAGGAAGCACATCTCCTCCAGAGCTCCATCACGGTGAGTGACCATTCTCCTTCTGTAAAATTTTTCTTTATTTACAGCATTTCTTTGTTTTGATTTTGTCTTTCTTCGTTTGTTTTTTTCTTTATTGTTTATCATAAGGCATAATTGGTAGGATCAACTTGCATATAGACCTACTTGTTGCTACAGCAACGAAATGCTTTCATTCTAATATCTTCTCTCCCCTTTATTTACAATTCATTATTGAACTTCATTGGTTTATATACATTTGAATTAAGTCGACGCTCCTATCATCGACCTGTATATTCCAACCCATATCTAGTTTTGTTTTGATTTCCCCTTTTTATCTTTGATTTTTTGTTTGCAATTTTCTTTGGTTTTTCGTTTTCTTGTTTTCATTGTCTTTTTTATCTTGATTTTCTATTGATGTTTTTGATTTTCTGTTTTCGTCCCTTATTTTACATCATAGTCAATTCTTGTACTCCCGTTGTCATCATCATTCAAGTTTATGATGAACTGAGTCTGCAATTAGTAGTTGTAACATCAGATCGTATATGTGTTTAAGCCTCATGGCGTCTGTATTTAAAATTTGTTGAGAAATGGCATGCAACCCTCAGATTCATCTTGGGGCATCGGTTATGAATTTTTATTTGTTGATTCAAACTCCATCGTACCTATCTTTTGTTCTATTTTGAGTTATTGCTCTGTACATTCTCCATTTTGTTGTCTTACATCTTCCTCTTTAAGATTCAGGGCAGTCCATCACTTCAATTTCATTATAATTCATCGTAGGTATTGGTTGTTAATATCATGCAGCTTCATTTGATCTTTTATCATCAACATCATTGCATGTTGTATCTAGGCTCATCTTATTATTTGCCATATGGGTGGCGTCTCTTAGTCTACTGCAATTTCTTTTGAGTCAGTAAGGTGTCAGTAGCAACATTACAGTTCATTCAGCGTCTTCATCAATGCTTTGCTCGTGGTCTCATCCATTCTCAATAGTGGACATTGTTGTGATTATCCGTATGGCCTCCATCATCATTGTTTTGCTTTATTGGATAACATCACCATCACTAGGTAAGTTTGGTTAATTCAATGCATTTTATTGTGTGAACCATGTTGCACTTGATTTGTTACCTGTATACCATCTGTGTAACATCATCCCCAAACAGGCGCGGTAATCTACTGGATTCAATTATTTGGCCCTTCTGTAGCAGACACAGTAAGTATACATACAAATCACCTTGCTATGGCCAAGAATAGTTCATCAATCGGCTATGCAAAGATCACCTCAATTGGTTGTAGAATCATCTTGATTCACAGTGAAATGTCCTAAGGTTTTGTGAGGAATCGGTTTGCAGTACAGTGTCTAGTCATCCTGGGAAATATTTTTGGAGAAGTTGATTTGCTAATCAATCATGTCATGATGTGTGTAATCATTCAGCATGATTAATTTATTGAGGTCGATTTGCTAATAAATTTGTTTTGCAGGTTCAATCTGTTGCACTATATTTAAGCCTATGAAATCGATTTGTTATCCAATTTATGTATTCAATCTGTAAAACTGATTTCTGAGATCAATTTTGATTTCCAAGTTTCAAGAAAAAATATATATATGTTGTGTGGGTTCAAGTCACCAAAATCCTGTTGAAACCCATTCTGTTGCAAATTGATTTGCCACGGTTAGAGATGATTTATCATATTGTTGAGCAGTGATTCGAGAATTCAGACTACTAAGTGAATTCAGCTTTGTTGAAGTCGATTTGTCATCTAATTAAGAAATTGATTTGCAGGTGTATTCCAGATATTAAATCAGTGACCACCTACTGATATTTGTGTCCCGTATTGGATTGAACACTCTTGCCAACATCACCCACAGCACCTTCAACACAGCATTTGCCTGTTGTACACTTACTTAAACACTACCAGTTACCTCTGCTATACTTCCAGCATCACAGCACTCATGTCTACACAATGTTGTGTATTCACATCATTTCTTGTATCTCCTTCACAAACACCTATAACATATGTACTTCCTTACCACTTTCATCACCATTTCAGCACCATATCTTGCAACTCACACTAGCACCACTACCCACTGTGTTCCCCACGCAGCACCTGCATCCACACTCACATTGCACATCCTTATACATCCACCTGTTGTACCTATCACTTACAGCAATTCCCTGCAACTTCGCAAAGAGTTAGTAGTGAGCAAAAGACTTGGGGAGCACAAATCTCATTTATGTTTTAGCTGAAGATGGTAAAAAGGGAAATGATTTCAGGTGCTGCTAACAAGTTTCAAGCATTTAAGGAAGAGTTGCAATCTGTATTGATTGATGGTAGAGAAATTGAAGTATCGTTCCACAACTTTTCATACTTCTTAAGTTCTGCAGGGTCTGAGATTTATCAGGAGATATTGTCAAAGGCCCTTGCTAATCACTTTGGAGTCGAATTGCTCATATTTGCCACCACCTCACTGCTACCTCAGCATCTACTGCACTGGCAGCAACACCATTTGTTGTTCTTATAGCCCATCTACACACCACAGCTCATGCTACTTACCTTCCTCACTGCATCTACTGCACTAATCCCCTGCACTTCATCTTCCACAGCATCATATGTTCACATCCTCTGCAGCATCACCTTGCTGCTCCTATATACAAACCCCACCCCTGTTATGAGTGTTCACAGTAGCTCACGGCTGCTATGTATTTCACATTTCCAGCACCCATGCCCATTACATTGTTGCACCTCTTCACTTACCACTTACACCTGTATGCACTCCACTGCTACATCACAACACAATGCTCCACTTGCCTCTATACCATCACCAACTTCTGCCCTATCAGTCCCCTGCATGCTACAGTGGATTAGTATCTGCAATTTTGTTCAATCACCAGCATCTTAAGTGATATCTCTTCATTTATGTATCGGCTTCTGCACCATCATTGCATTACCATCTCACAATGGCACTATATTTTGTTGACCATTTGCATCCTGCATTTTTTGGTAACCTATTAATTAATTAGTTGGCCTATTTGTTATTGTATTAATATGTCATTGGTACATCGTGATGCTCATAGTATACCAGTTCATCTCCACCATTTTAGCAGCATTCTTTATATGCCTATAGCATTGCCAATGTACTATTGTGGTTTTTCCTTTAGGCATCTACAACAATGTCGAGCATTGTTATAGCCCTTTTTGCACAGAGTTCACTACACCTGCTATCCATCATTCCTGCATTAATGCTTGCATCCAGTTATTATTTTGCAAATTATAGAATCTTGAGTAGTTGGCTCCCCTTTTGTCGAGTATTACTTGCATTCCATCTTTCTGCTTCTTATTTCATATACACTTTCATTAGGATATACACTTCCATAATAGTTTAGATAATTCCACATGCATTTCTTCATTTGCATAAGAATAGCACATGCATTTCTTCATTTACATAGGAATAGCACATGCATTTCTCCACTTAGCCATATGTATATGAGTTTTTGATATGACATTTTCCATGTTCTCCTACATTTCACATCTTTGCTTCCTGCTAACTCAGTTTTTGTAGGAAATAGGTGGAAAATGTTAATTTCCTTCCTAGATTAGGAATTTTATAATTTCAAGTTCAATTTGAGGATATAATAACTACATATTAATGAGAATTTTATCTTTTCAGTTTAGAATAAAATATATGAGCATGTAGTTTCTCATAAATTGCTCGTGTCATAACATTTTTATTTGCCTTTATTTCAAAAAATCATGAATGTGGAACACGAATGGCACGTGCACCTTTTCTAATAAGAAGTAAATGATTCTAAGTAAATGACTCACATTTATGGCCATAGTCAAA
Organism: Nuphar pumila; assembly: GCF_984573655.1. NCBI lineage: Eukaryota > Viridiplantae > Streptophyta > Magnoliopsida > Nymphaeales > Nymphaeaceae > Nuphar > Nuphar pumila. Next base: position 125,283,563 of record NC_143250.1, read on the forward strand.
ATGTGAACAATACTTAGGATTTTTATCTTTTATGGAATAACATTTGACCTCCACTTAAGTCTCTTTTGAAAATCATTATATTTTTCTGAAATATCATTTTCTTCCTCTATTAAAATTTAATATGTGAATTAACTTAAAATATATTTGTGGTCATAGTCATGAATATATTAAAAGTTAATTTCATTTTAAATCCTATAGAGACACAAAATTCTATTCTATTCTTCATTAAAATTTAAATATAGATTGTATTATAATATATTTGTGACCATAGTCATGAATGTATTATGATTTAATCTTATTTCAATTTTACTAAAGAATAAAATATGTTTTTTAAATTCTAATCTTCAAATAAATTTCAAAGCATTCATCATTTAGGATAGAATTGCATTCTTTTTTAAATTATTTCAAATCATTTTCCAAATTCCAAGTGATTTTTGAGATAAATTTTCAAATATAGTTCTCATTTCCAAATTCAAATCATTTTCAATTTTCATTTACAAATTCAAATTCATCTTTTATTTTCAATTAGTCTTAAATCTTATTTCAAAATTCCAACTTCCGATTCTCATTTCTGAATTTCACATTTTAAAAATTTCAAATTCAACTCTTATTTTCAAGTTCCATTTTCAAGATTTCACTTCAAGTTCCAAATTTCTTCTTTTCAAATCTTCCTTCTTCGATTCGAATTTCAATCTATTTCAATCTTTGATTATTTCAACTTTAAAATTTCAGATCTCCTTTTTCAAATCTCAAATTCATTTCAAATTCCAAATTTAGATTCAAATTCCAGTTTTCTAAATCAAATTCAACTTTTTGAATAATTTCTTCAAAGATGTTTTCAAACTTATTTCAAAATCACTTGGAAAAGTCCCAAAATTTCTGAGGCATTTCTCAAAAGAATACATCTTTGCATTTTCATTAAGCAAGCATGACTTTATGGGCATTTAGGACTTCAGAATAATCATTTAGACAATTTTTAAGGCATAGCAAAAGGCATTAATTTGATCATTGGTTCAATTACCCCTGGTAAAGGCGCCAGGAACGGTTGAACTTCATACCGATGAGCAAATCCCGGCTCACCATCTTTTTCTGCAAATTTTCAAAAACGAAGGCGTGTTAAAATTTCTAAAATCTTTTTCAAATAAAGGTCAAGTGAGACCTTGCAAAAGAGTTTCTTTTCTTTCTTTCTTTCTTTCTCCTCTCTTCTTTTTTTCTTTCTTTACCCTTCAAAAAGGGAAAAGGGCGAGAAAGGAAAAGGAAGAGGAAAAGAGAGAAAATGGAAAAGAAAAAATTTTGCAACAATCACAATGTGCAAGTGCGTCTACACACTCATTTACATAATATAAAATAAATACACAAGTTATGTTAAGGAAGGGTAACTGGTTACGTAAAAGAAGGTAACTTGTGTTGGTTACAGTTACCATGCTTGCTCGTTATGGTAAATGGGGTAACTTGTGATGGTTATGATAAATCTTATCATACTTGCAGGTTATGGTAAAGGAGTGTAATTGGTGTCGGTTACAATAAATTTTTTTTACCTTTCTTGCTGATTAAAGTAAATGCTAGCAGTCATGTATCACCTAACTCTGAGGCTCCCACTCATGTTTTGGCTGGTACCCACAAAAGTAAGAAGGCACATCCACCCATGTCGTGGCTGGTACCCATAAAGTAGGAAGGCAGGGAGCATGGAAGTGGTTATAGGTACATATAGCATTTATTCAGCAAAAAAGTATTCATGATAGAATAACTTTCATCATGAGATGCTAAACTTAAGGAGGATATTTAGCAATTCTATAAAAAGGGAAAGTTACGTAGGTTTAAAAAAAAAAATAATATAAGAAAAAAATCAAGTTGGAAAAGTTGCCCAAGTGACAATGCATTCAAGGAAGCCCAAGAAAACACAAGGATCCAACCAACTCTCAATCCCACATCTTCTTCTCTCTCTCTCTTTTCTTCTTCCTCTCGCTTGTAATCTGAGCTCTAGAAATCAGAGGTTATTGTAAAGGTGAAGAGATTCTGAAATAAAGTTTCAAATTTCTATATCTCAATTTGAATGTTAAAAAATTTTATGCTCCAGTGCACGTTCAAAAAAATGTTTTAACGGTAGTCACGACTGCTGTTAAAAGTCATTTTAATAACTTTGATGTGTGCACGATGGATGATGTGCACAATTGGCTTCATGTAGGCAAGAAAAGCCATAGGTAGCTATGCCCTTCTCATATATATATAAGGTAACTAGAATATGTAAACCAACCAAATATGTAAACTGGTATATACCAAGATTTTCATAGGTTTTTTTATTTTTTTCTAAAATTTCACTATATGTATGTGATCCAGATGCTTGGTTTTATAGAAACATACTCTTAGGTCATCTAATTATTATGTATAAGAAGGATCTTTTAAAGCTTTAAAATCAATGACTCAAATTTTTATAAATATTCAAGCATACAAAATCACATTTTTTCATCTAATTATGATGATCCAATAGTCAATTCCAAGCAAATAGACCACACAGAATGCATCTTCAAGGTTAGATTTGCAAATAACCCTATGAAATTCTTGGTTCATACTAGTTTACATATTTTGTTGGTTTACATATTCTAGTTTTTCTATATATATATATATATATATATATATATATATATATATATATATAGGAAAACCCTTAGTAGTTGACAGGTTTTTAATCGAACTAGTGTTGAACATGAAAGCGCCAAAAAGGATCATTAGTGGTGGTCATGGTCGTTGCTAACGTGTTAAAAAATGCAAATTTAGTGGTGATTGTGACCACCGCTAAATGTTTCTTTTACGAAGAAAAAAATGTTTTACCGCTGATCTCAAGTATCTGATAACAATGGATGACTTATTTATTTTTCCATTGTTATGGGCCTCTCTCTTTCTCTCTCTCTCTCTCTTTCTCTCTCTCTCTCTCTCTCTCTCTCTATATATATATATATATATATATATATAGAGAGAGAGAGAGAGAGAGATCTTGGTCAAACATTGGCTCCCAATTAAGGACTTCAGTTGATTAGATGTTCCTCAATACCGTACCCAAATTCGCCATGATTAGTCAGATTTTGCAAGGAAAATTGAATCTTATGGGATTTAAACCCAAATTAGGATTTTTCAATTGAATTTAGTGTATACCCAATTTCGATAGATGTTCTAATCCAAATATTTGATATCAATTGGATTTGATACTAGCCTTCCTCCAACTAAATGGGAATCTGACTATGATTCTTATTAAACAATATTTGATTCCTAACATGTCTAAAGTATACTCTTATATTTTTTATGGAGGCAATATACAATTACATGGCCATTTATGCATGATGACCCAAATAGCCACCCATTGGAGAAGCTAATCATTGAAAGAGTGTCGTCAAAAGGAAGTAATGCTAGCTTAGTTTTCTAAATGCCTATGGATTGAGGTCACACGTACCCATTCGAAGACACGTTCCATTCAATTATGTTGTGTTGACCAAGCAGACAGAGTGCTTGCCAAGGTTTACTCGGGCATGGTGGTTGCAACAACATATGTCAAGGGTTTATATTCACTTGCAAAGTTTATAGTAGATGAGGATTCACTTGAGAACTGGATTTGATCCAACTTTAAGCTTTAGAGCAGAGATGAAGGGAGTGTTGAGAGTGGAGATGTCAACTACATTATTATAATGATGTTATTGAAATGGGGTGATGAAAGGTCATCCATATCTGATGAAGTGAACATAAGGATCATTCTTGAACCCTGCAAGAATCGACACCCTACTGCAGCTATGAAAACTATGCAATTGGGAAAATATGAAAAATAATGAAAACTTTAATAAAATAACTAAAATCACTCATAATTCATTCATCTCCCTTTCAGCCTCTCTACAATTAATATTTATAATGAAGAGAGGAAAACCCTATAAACCTTAATCTTAATATGGATCTTGGATAGATTCAATCTTAAACCATAATCCAAACGCGACTCAAGAACCAATATGGATTTGAAATAAGATCCTAAACTTAGATCCAAACTAACTAATTAGTATCAAATAATGAAAATGGATTTGAATGGACCATGTAGACCTAGTAGTGTCTCAATCCCACTCCTACATAATTCTCCCCAAGTTAGAAAAGACTTTCCCTTAAGGTTGGATCTCGCTTGTGCTTTTTTCAATTTTGCTATATGTTTGGGTCATGCATGTGCATTAAATAATGCTATGCTCCTCTTACTAGGGATACCTAGCATGACCCACTCTGAGAAGCATAGAAAAACTAGGTATGCCCTTCTCAAGCCAACCATAATCATCCATCATGCCTCTACGCAAAAATAAATCAAATAGATCATACACATCCAATACATAAATACTCCAATCTAAGATAACCATCACTCCATGCTCTATAATGTACCTTGGGATTTGAGAAAAGTTTGGATAAGGTTTAGAAAAATTGGGTATAGGGTATTGTTGGATATGGATATTAGGTTTTTTTTTAGAAGATTCACTGTGACCTAGATTCAATAGGTTTTGGGTATCAATTATCATATAGGGAGGCTCTTTGGGATTTATATCTAAGTGGCTTAGGTTCATGTCCGAATTGGGTTTACTTATATATGGGCCAATGGTTTCTATAGTGGACATTGGAGGACCCAACAAAAAGGATTTGAATTCATTATGAGATTTTAGATCCAAATCCTCTTTAATTGGATATGGGTCTTTAAGAAGATCAATGGTTATCTGGATTGAATTCTAATTGGGTTTCTCCTGCATGGGTGTGAGTAGATTTAGGTATAGGACTGAAAGTAGGTATGCTTTATTGGATGTATTGCGTCAAGGCTTTTAAAACATGAGTTGAAGGAACGAACCTAGTGTGAATCAAACATTGCATCTCCTTTCATATTTGAATTTGTCCTAAACCTTGTTTCTCTCGATCCTTCTGCAACTCATCCCACTACACGTGAACTGAACTTCGAAGTCTTGTCATTGCCAACAAAACCCCGTGATGCTTTGGAACATAATGGTACTCGAAGAAGAACCACACTTCATATGACCAATCAAAGAATATCTTCGCATCCAATGAGTCATGAAAATCTTAAAACTCTATTTTGGACTCGTAGGTTTGTCTTGCTTGTGTTGGATCTCAGTTTATTAGGATTTTGGGGCTTGTGGGTTATTCTATTCTAGGCTTGAGAAGGTTCAATAAGAGAGCTAAGGTTAGGTTGGGTAGGCTTGGGTGGGTCAGTAGCTTTGAGAATGTGCTAGGCTTGGTATGGGTATGACTAAGTTTGGGCTTGGTATATGTATGTATTTAGGTTCAGGTTTTGGTGGTCTAGATAATGGGTTTGGTTAACATTTTAGTAGGTTATGAGTCATCGGACCTGGAATAAAGTAGAACGAATCCTTGATTGGGTTTGAAGATAAAGAGTATGGTCTAGACCCGATTCAAGTACATAAAGTGGTTAGGTCTGGTTTTGACCCAGTCTAAAACCAAGTTAGAGCTCCATGTAGACCGGATTAAGCCAATTTTGTGTCGGTTCAACATTATTTGGACTAAAATATTGGGTTTAGGTCTAATCTGGTTGAAAAAAAAAAGACATGACCCGACCTTAAGGTGTTGGAAATGGGCCTAAAGTGGGTGTTTGAACTAGGCTTTGGACCCTGAAACTGACTTGATTTATTGGGTTGTGGAAGGGAGAACTGGTTCAAAACAGAATTTGTTCTCCCACACATTTCATCGATGGGAGAGTCACACCCATGTTAGGGTAGAGACTCCCTTCTCTCGTCTTCCATGCTTGGGCCAAAAAAGGGTGTGCCACTAACGGGTGGTCGACTACCTCTAGCTAGTGGATGGTCGTTAGCCTAATTACGACAGCGGCTAGGAACGGTTGTCAAGTGGCCTCGAGTCTGGTCCCCACCGGTGGTGAGGCAATGAATGCCCCTCCCCACCACCGATGACACTGGGTGCCAAGGAAGGCGTCTAGTCGACTAGCGACCATCTCGTCAGTGATGTTCGACTAGCGGGTGGCGGTGCTCGATGTTGATGGCCTATGCTAGTTGTTGTAAAATGAAGAAGCCACCAACACCACGTCGGTCATTTCTGGTAGGCGGGTGGCCTCTGACAGTGCTCGCCGCCAACGACCATGGTGATCGCCAATCATGGAAGGCCAGTGGAATCTCTTCAATCATTTTTGGGCGACGATTGAGCCGTTGGTGGCTGGTTCTCCAGGCTACTCAAAGGAGGGAAAGGGGGTGGAAGCACCCCCTCCAGCCATGGGAAAATCAATGGGGTTGCTCCCCACCGCCTGTAGCTTAAAGAAGGTTGATAAGGGTGAGGGTGGCTAGCCAGATCTAGTGGGTGGTTAAACATCAGTCAGGTTCATGTTGGTAATGACGGGAGTGGCTCCAATTGTTGAACAACATTGCAGCCCCTATGCTATGGTGATTGTGACAACTAAGATGGTTTGATCATTCTGTTCGATCACCAAATAGGGTTGGTTGTGGTGATAATCAATGACTATCATAGATAAAAACTATGAGGAATCTGACCCTCCCGCTTGTTTCTGGTCGACAACTAAGATCATCGTCGACCTGAACAAGCCTTAAGCTTGGAATAACATATGTTTGATCAAAATGTGCACCCCGGGTTGAACATTCGATGAATATTTAATCTGACAGAATTGGTCCCATAAATCATTTGATTGAACGAAACCAGGAGAACCATTCTTTTTTCTAACAGGATCTTCTCCCAAACTTTGCAATAAACTGATGATCGAGGAGAACAACCTAAGCTTTGATACCAAATTTGATGTAGTGAACAGGAGGATCGCTCCTGAACCCTGCAAGAATCGACACTCTAGTGTAGCTATGAAAACTAAGAAACTAATAAAATATGAAAAATCAAAAAATATCTAAAATCCCTCTTAATTCATTCATCTCTCTTTCGGTCACTCTACATTAAATATTTATAATAAAGAGAGGAAAACCCTAAAAACCCTAATCTTAATTTGGATTTAAGATAGATCCAGTCTTAAACTATGATTCAAACATGACTTAAGAACTAATATTGATTTGAGATAGATCCGATATAAAATAAGATCATATCTTAGATCCAAACTAAATAATTACAAAAACACCAAATAATGAAAATGGATATGAATGGACCCGGTAGTGTCCTGCTCCCACTCCTGCATCAATATCCCAATTCTAGACTCCCAAACAGCAGCAGGGATGGGGGATTCAATAAGTTCCCATTTTCCGTCCCGTCTTCCTCTGAAATCTTGCTCTCAACCCTTCTAGAGAATGTGTCTTTTGAACAACGCCCAAATCAATTCCGACCAAGCTTCAGGCAAGCCCACTTGGTCCTTAATTGATCAGTTTGAACCCTCAATACTTGTTCCAAAACATCACATTCATATGCTATATACGCTTTGATCAATCGAACAAAGGTAAAACATGAAAATTGTCCTTTTTCTCAAATTAATTATAAACATTTTTATCGGCAACCCTAACTATTATTACTCTATTCACGTATATCACAACTACCAAGCAAGGAGGATTTGCCATTTTAATCATTTGGGCACCATCAATTCGGATGTGCAATATTAATTGGGGTGGGCTCCATGGTTATGCTCAATAATGTGACTTGTCAAGAGGGAACAAGAGAGAATGGCATGCTAGAAAAGTTGCTAGCATACACCCTTGAAGAACAGTGAAAAGCAACAACTAAACAAGTAGCAAGTACTAGGGTTTCATCTGCTTGGTCACTTCTCAAAAAGCAGAGATCCGGTGGCTACGCCAATTGTGGCCTTGACAAGGGATAACAAAAGGATCACATGATCTTATTCAATCTGTAGATGGCCAACAGGTCAAGTGAAAAGCAAACGAAATGTTGAGGCCCACAAGAGAAACATGTCACGAGGAAGCAGCAAGACAACATAGGGATGGGGATTGATGGTTATATATATGAAGAGGCCAGAGAAGCCCTAGGCTAGGGCACACCATTTTAGTTGGGGAGGCCCTACAACTTCTGAAGAGAGAGAGGTAGAGAGAGGTGGGGGAAGGGGATGGTGTCTGTTGGTGGGAGTGAGGGGTTAGGACCGGGCAGGGGGAATAGGCGTGTCGTTTGAGGCTTTGACCACCCTCGTGCAGGTGTGTGAAGGGTGTGTGAGCGTGTCCGAGGGTGAGGGGTGTGGTGGTGGTCACCCTCCCCTTTTGTCTTTATTATAAAGGTGGCCTGCGTGTTATGTCTGACACAAAACTCCATAGTCATGGTCTCCCAACAAACCACTCTCTCTCTCTGTAAAATATCGACCAACTTGGGGGCACAGAAAGTTAGGACAGTATGGCGTATCTGTAAAAATTGATTCTCTTTCCACATCCTTATTTAATGCCAACCCCAGGCCATTTCTCCTTCCCATGCACATTGTCTTCCTTGCGTTTCTCTCTCTCTCTCTCATCTTCCCTTTCATCCTCAGTTGCTTGACTTTGGTTACCTTAGAAAGTGAAGAAACGCAATACATTTTCCCCATTGTCCTCTCTCTCTCTAGAGAATAAAGATGTCTAGCAGGAGATCAGGATCACGACAATCTAGTTCACCGAGGATCACTGATGAGCAGATCAACGATCTGATAGCCAAGTTGCAGGCATTCTTACCAGAGATTCGCAACAGGAGCTCAGACAAGGTTGGTGTTGTTCTGCAAGCACTTTGGAAGATGGTGTTCCAAACAATGGTTTGATTTCTAACAAGCTTGTGTGTTTTCTCTCATCTTGATTGATATGCAGGTGTCAGCATCCAAGGTGCTGCAGGAGACGTGCAACTACATCAGGAGCTTGCACAGAGATGTTGATGACCTCAGCGAGCGGCTCTCCGAGCTGTTGGCCTCCACCGACAGTGCCCAAGCAGCAGTCATTAGGAGCCTCCTTACTCAGTAGAGACTTCTTGGCCCTCTCTCTCTCTCTCTCTCTGTACTTTGCCTGCCTCTTCTTTCTTTGTTGACAATAGACTGACCATGGGTTTACATGAGCTCAATTTGGTTGGAGAATCTCCTCTACTTTTGCCATGTCCATGAGGATGTTGTATTATAATAAAATCAGTAGAACTTCACGTAGTACTAGAAAGTTTTGCCGACACTTGTTACTCTCTCTCTCTCTCTCTCTCTCTCTCTCTCTCTCTCTCTCTCTCTCATAAAGTTGCTCTTGTGACATGGTTGCATTGATCTTTCAACTCGAGAGCATGTAATGAATGTCTCTATCCCGTGGATAAGCAATGAAAATATGAAAAGAAGCCTTCTTTATTGTAGGATATCAACCTTGTACCATGGTATTCAAATACCATGTCCTTGTTGCAAGAACTGGGACAATTAGAACCATGAATTTGGGGAATGTTGACCATCCGTTTTGCTCTTACCAATGTTCGACAATAATTTTCCCAAAATTGTATAATTCCCAACTGCCGTTGGAAATGGAGATAAACCCATGAAAAAATTGGGCTCTAAGCATACTTGGTCGCCACTAGATCTTCATCACTCCTACCAGCTGTAGGAACGGAAAAACCCAACTGATTTTTTGTTTTTTTTTATCTTTACCTTCATCCTGTTATTTAATCATTTTACTTGAAACCCAACTGACCATGCATGCCCTCTTCACCCTTATTCTTCATGACACTAAATGGTGGTGAATGGTGACCTAGGTCGTGATAATGACACCCTTGGATTCTCAAGGGAGCCAAAATTTCCATAAAGTGCGCTTGAAATCTCAAAAGACGAAATCCCTCTCAAAATCCAAAATAGGATCCCTAGCCAAGTAGTGTGTAAAGATGTTTCCCTATTAATCTAGAAGCACATGGAAAAAGTTTAGCATGCTAATTAACCATCTTCTATAATTGACAGACAAACTCTTCTTTTCATTCTTGGGAAAGCAGGCGAAGCGTGATAACCAAAGCTAGCTATGGCCTCATTCTCTCTCTAGGAAACTTAGAAAGTCCGTGCAGGATTGGGACATCTTGTTGGTTACTAAGATAACCTAAATTTTTATCCAGTTAGTTGGTTTTCTGCGAGATAACACACGAGGGATTAAGCTTAAGCCTTTGTGTTATCGTTATAAGGTCGAAAAGTAAAAGTATCATGATAGTCGGATGTATGGTGGAACTAAACTCAACTTGCTGTGCACGTATACATCAAATACTTTAATGGATAAATATAAGCTTTTCACTCGAGCTTTTCAATGAGATGTCACTATCTTCAGGTGTGTCAAACCGAATGGGTATGATTGTTTTAGAATATTTATTTATTTATTTATTTATTTATTTAATTATTTATTTATTTATTTATTTACTATAAAAGTGGGATCGGTGTAAAATATTAAATGCTTTATAACTTTTTATTAATTGACATTCTTGTCATGTGAGTTGAGAATATAATTAAAAATTTGTATGGGGATTTGTATAGAGTTTTCATAAAAAAAAAAGTGTTCCTTATATGGCACATTGTAATTTTTACAAAAATTAATTACTATTTATAATTGGCCTCTCTCTCCAAAACATCTTTCACCTCATTAATAGCTATAAAATGAAAATATTTTATATCGTTTTAAATTTATCAATATATTTATGATTCCCACTATATTCCTTTCAATCTTGATAAATGTATATGATATAACTTGTTTTTACCATTTAAATTATCTTATAGGGCCCGGTCATATGGACTGATCGATTATATATATATATATATATATATATATATATATATATATATATATATATATATATATATATATATATATATATATATATATATATATAGCGAGAGAGAGGAACTGACAGCTAGGTGCTAGTAGGGCCATGAACGGGTCAGGTATACCCTGACCTAACCCAGACCAAACCCTATAGGGTCCAGGTATGGTGATAAATAATAAGACCTGATTAAGACCTGGGTCCGGACGCAAAGGTTAGATTAATACATAGATCTGGGTATAGTTTGTGAAATTTTATACCAGACCTAGGTTCGACCCGAGATCTGATTAAGACCCACAATTTTTCAATGTAAAAATGATAAAAATATTATTTTACTAGGTATGGTCCGGGTCTGGTTCATGTATTTCATATCGAGTTTGGGTCTGGTGTCTCTTATAGTAGAACTGATTAGACCCAGGTCCGGACCCAATACCATAGCCAAAAATCGAGCCCAAGTCTGGTTCTACCTGAGTCTGAACCAAACCCAACCCATTGACACCCCTAGGTGCTAGCCAATTTAATCTTTATGCCATTCTAACTAGGGGTGTCAATGGGTCCGTTTACCCAGACCCGACCCGGACCAAACCCTATAGGGTCCGGGTATGGTGACAAATAAGAAGACCTGATTAAGATGTAGGTCCGGACCCGAAGGTCCGATTAATACATGGACCTCGGTATAGTTTGTGAAATTTTATACCAGACCCAGGCCCAACACGAGTTTCAATTGAGACCAGCAATTTTTTAATGTAAAATTGATAAAAAAAAATATTATTTTACCGGGTATGGTCAGTTCTGGGTTATGTAGTTCTTATCGGATCCGGGTATGGTTTCTCTTATAGTAGACCCGATTAGACCCGGGTCCGAACCCAATACCATACCTAAAATCTGGTCCAAGTCTGTTTCCACCTGGGTCCGAACCAAACCCCACTCATTGACACCCCTAATCCTAACCGTCTTCAAAGTATAGTTGTAGCTGTTGGCTTAATCTGAACTTGCAAATGCATTATATATAGCTTACTTAGCCAAAAATATGGACCAGATTAGGTACTTTTCATGCTTAGATGTATTTAAAAAAAATTGCCAGCAGCTCATATTGCACATATACTTTATGAAAAAGTTGATTCTATAAACTAATTTGAATGCATGTTTCCATTAAGTAAACAATGATATGCACACCTACAAATTCATATTAACTAAAAACCAATTGCAACTGTGCTTTTTTGAATTGGTTACAGTAAGAGATTAATGAACTTGTTAGAACCTCTCTCTCTCTCTCTCTCTCTCTCTCTCTCTCTCTCTCTCTCTCTCTTTCTCTCGTAATTTTATTGGAAAGAAAGTCCTTAGCTTTTCTGTTCCTTCATAGAAAACCATATGATAATTCGATTATGGTTAAGCTTCTAGAATAAATATTGGATCATGGGCAGCTCAGCCCAGTGCCCAGACCAACATGTTACGATGCCTTTTCTTTGGGAAAAACAATAGCTACTATCTCTCATTATATTGCAATCTCCAGTAGAAGCCACCTGTTTTTTAACATTTTCTTAATTTTTTATTGATCAATCCCTACAAATCACTACATGATTTATTTAGTAATATAACTTTATTTTTAGTATCTCCTTGTGTTGTAAGCGCATCTTAATGGCTTCAAAACAACAGTCCACAATGTACCCAAATTCCACCATCGAGATACTCTTGCCTTTACATGGAAACAACTTAATCCAATCTCACACCTATGACTTTGTGCTAAGGAGTACGGTACAGTCAAGTGTACCAAGTCTAATCCCATTTTATTCTTCTAAATATATGTAAAACTTTTATCATATAGTTTCATTTTTAAACAAAACTGTATGTCTTTAGTTGCCTCACAAATAAAAATTGGAGAATGGTGGCACTATTTATTTCTTTCAAATGCATGTCGTAATTGTTTCTCTTTATGAATTTAAAAATTTGTGGTTTATATTTGGGTAAATATTTGGCATTAATGAATTTAAAAATTTGTCATTTATATTTGGGTAAATTTTGGCAATAATGAAGGTACGAAACTATTGAGTAGAAATCACCTTTATTTCATATTTTTTATTTTTTTTGCAGATTGGACCTTATTGATATAATCTAGAATGTTTGTTTAGTAGGAAATGGGTTTTGAATTATGTGATTATGATATGTACGCAAGTTTTTAAGGGCTTTAAAAATCAACAGCTCACAATGTACCAAGATTTCATAACTCAAAAAATCATATTTTTATATGGAGAAAACATGATTCAATGTCCAATTCTTAGTGAACAAACCATGTTGAACGCATCTATGTGCCCAGATTGAATCAATACAACATGCATCTATGACTTCAAGCTCAATAGTTCCATACCTTCATTAGAACCAAATATATACCCTTTATATTTTGTCTAGTAGGTTTTCATGATCCATGTGTGAAAACTAAGGCTGCCTACAAGGGCTCCGCTCATCTGGTAGGGGCGACTTGTGAATGTCACAAGTTTAAACCCATGGATAGCGATCCTTGCAGCAAGATCAACGCCGGGTGTACTTTGGCCATCCAATGTGTCGTCGGTGATGGGTTTTTTTTCCTTGAATTATCCAAAAAAAAAAAAATAAGGCTTGGTTCATCATTTCCTGATGACCAAGGTGGGGGGTTAAAAAATGAGGCCCCTTGGTTAAATATGGTACATCCAGCTTTAAAAATGAGAAACCTCTGAATTGGTTGATTTCCATTGAGAAATAACAGATGCCAAAAAGGTTACAACAGAATCGTTCCATGATCTTAGGAACAAAAAAAGGAAAGGATAACAACAAGAAAATTACAGCAAGAACACAATGAACAATGAGCAGGAAAGTAGTCAGGTGCAAAATGTTATCTTCCTTGAATAGAATTAAAAAAAACAACTATCATACTTAAGACGCACCGACTTATCTTTATTTTGAAACGTTACATCCTTAATGTGCCCCCTCATAAGAGCAGCAACTTAACTCTCAGCTTTTGATTGGTCAAGTTGGCAGCAGATATAGGGCCGACCCAGGTTAATCCTTGGACCATCCTAAATGATGGCAGAGAGAGGCCATTTTTTTAATGAGGCCTAGATGAGATAGTTTCCATCTTTCATTTTTTACATCTTGTAAAGTACAATGATTGAAGTATAAGCCAAACCATAATGAATTATTAAAGTCCCTCTATGTTTTTCCATGTTGGATCAACATAGACATTAGGGGTATATCAACAATCTAATGAAAGAATACAACACTAGTTCTAAGCACATAATATCAATCTCAATTCCCTAAGATAAACCGTGATCGTGAACTGTGCACATTGATGATCATTTACACTAGGGCTGGCAACTGGTCAGGTATGACCAGATCCAAACCTGGATTGGATCCAATAGGACCCAGGTTTGGGCTAATGTAATGGGTGCAATTGGCCCACACAAGGTCGACACATCTGGCTGGAGGGCGGTTCGATTTGCCCTGAGATGAAGGGACATCCCAAGTTTGAAACCCAAGGGTCCGTTCATTGAGACCGCACGCTAGCTGGCCTCTGGTTGGCAAAATCCTTGGGTCGACCCACCGAGAAATAGAATCATTTCGACCTTGGATGCCACCTGTGAGTTTCGAACTTGTGACGTCCCGTCAACTTGGTGACATTAATTCCCAAGGGTACATTCCATGTGCAAGCTGATGCATAACAGAAAACTTTCCCAATGAGCAGGGAAAATACTACACCGAATGCACCGGAACAGTGCTTGGTCAATTGTGTACCTCTCACTGGCCCAAAAAATTGGTGGTTTTTCGTATTAAAAAAAAGAGTAATGAGTTTAATTAGTTAATCAACTCAGACCCACAGGATAAGAGTAGCATATTTACCCATTATATCGTTCAAACCAGACTCGAGTCCGACCTAGATTTTGGTTAATATCCATTAATTTTGCAATATAAAGATACAAAATATTAAGATTCGATGGGGCTTGGATTACACTCTCTATCTGGACCTGGTAGATTCTACTTGAGTCATGTTCGTTCAAACCTGAAACAGGGACAACTGCTTCAAAGTTGGACTTGGGGCTGGACTCAGACAGACCGCCCTCAGGTTCATACAGAAATCAAAATGACTGAGCTGTTAGGTTGCATATAATAGTGTCAGCTTACAAATATTTTCACCGAACTAGCCAAGCCACTTGTAAACTTGGCTTAGTTCAGCTGGAACATGGGCTCATTCAGGCTCATAAAAAAGCTGGACTGAAGAAGCTAGAACCAAGCTTGAACAAGCGCTATCATCTTAATTGAACCACGTTAATGGAATGTAAGTAAGACTAAGTCCCTCTTTGTCTATTTTCCAACAAACAATCATGAAGTAAACTTTGCCGAAAAGTATGCCTTCTTTCTGATATGAAGGGTAATAGTCAATAGACGTGTATAAAAACTTTTTTATTTGAGAACCAAACGAATGATTAATGGTGGTAATCCGTCGTAGAATTTTCGGAGTTCAGGTAAAAAGAAAACCATTTTACCTTTTACTAATAGATTAAAAAGCCATATTTTCTCCTAGGGCAGTATGAAAATGAATTTTCAAGTAAATTTATTATAGGAAACTAAAGGTTAAATTTAAAATATGCATGAATAAATGAAGCTATCCTACGTAATTATCCAAAAAATATAAATGCAGTGAGAGTATCAAAGAATAAGATACAAATTTCAAAAATATAATACAAAATAAATTAACAGTATTTAAATAATACTAACATATGAACATTTATGTACCTGTTTCATAATGCCAAATCATTTTCCTCGCATTTTTCTGTTACAGATAATGTTCCAACAAATATGGAAAGTGGTTCTTGTGAATCCTGTTCCTATGAATGATAGGACGAAACCCTTGTCTACAAACAATTTTCCTACGATTGAACACATCCTAAGAGGGGGGGAGACAAGAAAAGGAAAAAAAGATTATAATCAAGAAACTATGCAGATAATTTGCTGCAAACCTTGATCTTTTTTTCTTTTTTTTCAATAAGCAAGCTGGGGTTAAGCATACCCCTACCAGTTGTACAATAAATTATATACCCACAGGTATAGAAGCAACGATGTCCTAGCACTTTGTAATGTTCACAAGCCCCTCCGACTATATGAGCAAGCCCTCATGAGTCTTAATCAAAATCAAGGTTGCCAGACTAGGAAGCAAAAACGGGAAACGATACAGGTAGCCAAAGCGAGAAGCGATGCATTTTAAAATGTATAGAAAGCGGGAAGTGAGGAATAAAAAAAACAATATAAGAATTGAATTGGAATCAAAATGGAACGCAAATAAAAACTAAAATAAAAGTGACTATTCTTAAATTTCATGATTTTTTAGTGTAAGAATTAAACTTTTAGCAAAATCTAAAAATAATGCCTCTCAATTTAGAGAAAGCACATGGTGAGTGAGAAGCATGAGAAGAAACACATAAAAAACATGAAAAATTGAGTGAGAGAACATATAAGAAAAATAGATGAAGTGTGAAAAGCATAAGAGAAGCGTGGGAGAATCAAGATTCTCATAAAGTTTCGAAAGCGAGTATCACGCTTCCAAAGCGAGTTACCAGCAGGCTTCCCACCTATCTAAGAAGCTTCCAGTAACTCTGATCAAAACTATTGGTTACCTTAGTACAGTTAGAATGCACGATCATAAGTTTTCTAGAGAAGCCATAAAATGAAGTGAAAAAAATAGTATCCAAAGCCATATGTACGAGTACTTGCCGTTGCCACAGATCACTCAGAATTGGAGTTAAAAAGCGGCTATTACTAGATCTAAATTTTCATTACACAAATAAACACATACAGGTTTTCATTGCACAAACAAACATATAAAGTGAAGGCGACAGCAATTTTGACTTCTTTTGAACTTACCACTTGCTATTTTCTGCACATCACATGGCTGTGGACCACTATCTCTAAACCATACAACAAGACCAAAAATAAGATGCAACATCATCTCAGAATCAATGTAGCAACACATGATTTTATAACTTACAAGGAGACTTCTAATCGACAAAGTGAGTCAAAAATACCCACGAGATAGTGCATGATACTTTCCTCAAACTAAATTTAGCTTTATAGGAAGGAACATGCAGCTAATATAACCCCAAAAGCATATGGAATTCACATAATTGCACCTCTGCAACATGCAGAAGTGCATCTGTCGATTAATACAACCCATACCATGTGCAGAAGTGGATCAAAGCAATCCAAGACTACTGTAAGATACAGCTATTAGAATTACATGTCGTCCAAGAAAGATAAAAAAAAAAAGATAAGCGATCACGACTATGATTAGAATGGACGAAGCTTTTTCATCAACCATCTCTTCCTTAGCTCCACATTCAGTGCCAGAAAAGTTTTAGCTTTCTTTTCATCCTCCAGAAGATCACAAGCAGCTAAAAAGAGATCAGGATCCATGCCTGGTATGTCACTGAGAGCAGACATGTACTTTTCTACCATTTGAGGGTTCTTGACTTCTCTAAAAGCACTTGCTAAGTTATTAACTGCAGTTGCCATCTGACGAAGAGCTTTTACCACGTCATCTCCAGCAAGTGCTTGGGATTTTCTAGAATGATCGAGGCTGTGTGGTGTCACAGATCGACGTTTCCTTCGCTTGTTCAGTATATCTTTATCCTCACCTGAGTCAGATGAGTCCTGCACACCGTTAGCTTGATGTTCATGGCCAGTAGATATAGGTGAAGATAATGGATCTACTGCAGCTACCATAGCTTCCATTGATGGGGTGATATCTTTATTGCGAAGATTAGCCCCTGCTATGCTGTATCTTCCATCAGCAACTGTGCGAGAAAATACAGCACATAGATCTTCAAAATATGGCAAAGGTTTATCTTTGTATTGACGTGCTTCAGGGTGTTCCTGTATGTATCATGTATCAGCTACTAGTAATCCTATTGTCCTATATCATTACTAATTTATGGAATATGAAGAAACAACACACCTTGGTGTACTCATCCCACAAGCTCTCATCAGTAGCTGTAATCATTTGGGTCTCACGGTTCCAACCAAATCCTCTTTGGTCACACACAGACTTTATGACATTATATTGTTTTCGTAAAGTTTTTAGCCGATTTCTCAAATACTCCCTATGAATGTGAGTGCCAAATCTTTGTTGAAATGCCCTCTCCATTCGGTTCCAACCATGTTTGTTAAATGTGTTGTCAACCTTGGTCCCTTTACGGACTTCTTCTACCATGAGGCTTATGAAATAGTGATCCATAAGGGGTGTCCAGTACATTTTCTTTCGGTCATGACCGATCATGACTGGGCTTTCTGTTCCTTCACTGCCTGAAAACTCAGTTTGCTTGTTCATAAGAAAGTCAAAGTCACAGAAATTGAATTACATTAACAGAATGGATTGGGCCTCATGGCATTAGAACAACAAAGAGATCTTCAAGGAACTACAATGACCTATTGGAGGTTGTCAGAAGAGAATAGCATAATTGGATTGCATTACAAAAGATACTCCTCTACACTAAACACCTACAGGTAAGAGGAAATAGGCAACCTATACCCAATAAAGCACTGGTACTAAAGATGCAAAAATACGATCACAGAATTCAAAGCTGATAAAATGAGACACTAAGGGTAAGTTTGGTTTGCTGGGCCACATGTAACTCCAAATCAAATTTGATATTGGAGTCATGAATCAGAATCACAAGTCCCTTGTGATTCTGATTCTCATGCAAATGAGAAAATGAATCTCATTAGCCTTTGCAAATGAGAGTTGGCTTCTCACCACTCATTTTCTGATGTTGGGTTAGCCAATGTCGATGAGATTCATCTCAAATTCGCATGAGTCTGAATCTCATCAGATGTTATCAAACATGACCTAAGACTGAATATAGCTCACATGGTATTCAAGTAATGCAACTAAATGAGGCATGCAGCATCTAAGATGCATCTTTGACTCATGCCCTTTTATTGTTTCATTAATAGTGGAAATATTGTAATGTTATGTTGTGTATGTGTATTGTTTACATTCAACATAGCCTAGAAATAAAAGGATTCAATAAAGGGTCATTTCCTCTAAGACTGGATGACCTTGTTGTGTTGGCTACCTAGCCTTCTCCTCCAATGCTTTTCTCGTTAGACTTCTGCTATGGTATTAAAGCTGGTCCTTCCTCCAGTAGGTCTAGTCATGTTCTTCCATTTATTGTTCTTATCTCCTTTATTCTATTTCTTATTGCTGCTTTCTTTTTTCTTGGGAAGCAGAAGAAAGAATGGACATAGAAAGCAAAAGCAAGAGAAAAGGCATTTCAAAATTGTGTCCAAGAGTCCAAGTTAGTAATGTCGAGTCATTTGGGAGTATTGAAGGGTCAAAGTTAGTAATGTCGAGTCATGTTTTGAATTGTCCGTGTGACATAGGTTGCGGGTGCGGTGCCCTATTAGAAGAGTCCGTGTGACATAGGTTGCGGCATCTTCTCTAGGATGTGAAGCCAATCACTACCAAATTGATTTGAAATCCTTTCAGCAGGTGAAGCAGCTGGTTAGGCACCACTAGCAACAATAGTGTCCTTGGGCTTGGCACTCTCACCATTTGATGACATAGAAAAAGTTCCACCCTTTTTTCTCAAGAGTAGACACGAAGACTTCATGTGGCGTTATCCCTTACAATAGTGACACTCGATAAAGCTCAAGTCACCTCTACTTCCTGATCTACTACCTCCTCTACCACTCAATCTACCACAAAACTATCTAGGGATTGCCATAACTGTATCACCAGATGGATAGGTTGTAATATCGCGTATTTTTCACACTTAGTTAAATTTGAGATTTTCAAAAATTTGGCCAAGTCTGAGAGAAAAATCGTTTGAGGCTTGATTTTTAGACTGAAGTCTTTGAGTCTGAACTTGACCCAAGTCTCATCGACAAGGTCGAGGCAAGCCAAACGAAGCGTGAGCAAGAGTATTAATTTTTACTTTTAAATTCAAGCGAAATTCAGGTTATTTTTGGGCAAAATTCGGAATTTTATATGTGTGTAATATATCGTTGGATGCGTCTCGAAATTCTATGCGCAACGGTGTTTTACTTTTCTAAATTCGGGCTACGGTTGGCCCAAAAATCGTATTTTTCTAAAAATTAAGCAGTTTGTCGAAACGGATCCAGAGTTGGATCAGATTGGATCCAAGGCCTAAGATCCAAACTAATATGGATTTGGGTCTTATTTAAGTCCTACTTTAATCGGGATTTAATCTAGATCTTGATCCTTTTTCGTTTTGGGTATGGGTTTGGATCTTGGACTCAGATCCAGATCCAAGCCCAACGTTTTTTCAGCTTTAAATTCACTATAAAGCCTTAATTTGAAGTCTAATAAGGTTAAGAAGCCTTTTGGGTTAATTTGGTAACTTTTGGAAGTTTTTAGATAATTTTAATTAATTAATACTAATTTCGAATTTTTATTTTTGGGGCTGAGTAGGACTCTTTAAAAGAGACCTTATTCCAGCTTAAGAGAGGTTAGGAAAGTGTTTTAAAAGAATTGAAAGTTTTTGTTTTGAAAAGTCAACATTTGGTAGTATTTCCAAAAAATTAGGAAACTAGAGGGAGGAGAGAGAGTTTCTATCCCTTTGGAAACCCTCTTAGAGAGGGCTGGAGAAGGAGGGGCGACCTCCCCTATGAGGGCCTATAAAAACACTTCAAAAAGAGAGAGAAAAGAGAAAGAGAAGGAAAAAAGGAGGAGAGAGAAAGTAAGGAAAAGAGAGGTAAAAGGAGGAAGAAGAGGAGGATAGTTGATCTTTTTCAGCCATCCAACCCTTGATCCACCATTATTTTCCTTCGATTCACGCAAAGGTACGGGTTTCTCTCTTGTTTCGGATGAGAAAAAGAACATGGATTGAATTTTCATGTGATGCTTTTGAGAAGAATCCATGGGAAAAGAGTAAATCTAGATATTTACTCTAAAATACATGGATGAGGTTTTGTAAATCCTCTTTCATGGAGGTATTTTCGATTTTATACACGTAGCAACAAAAAAATTCTGTACATGTGTATTTTTTATGCCAAAAACGCATGGGTTTGACGGTACAAATAAATTGTTAAGGGTTGATATTATGGTATGATCGATCTCCATGGATGATCCATGTTTTTGGATCGTTGGATGCACCAAAAACCCATGTTATAATATTTTATCTTCATGCGTGTTCATGAAAAGAAAAAAAATCTGTGTTGGTGGCCTATTGGTTCATGGTGTTATAGAAAAAAAAAGGTTTCTATGTTTTCAAAAAAAAAAATAATAATATAAGTATATTTTTTTTAGACCCTTGGTGGGCTGGCGGTCAGGCCAGCCGACTCTGGCCTGACGTGCCAGGTCCTGCCAGGTGTGGCTGGGTCTGGTCGGGCTGAACCAGACCCATCAGGGTGCTGGCTGGGCACCTGGCAGCCCAGCCGAGTGGCTCGGCTGGGCATGCCAGGCCGTGCCGGGCCTGGAACAGCCTGCGGCTGGACTTGGCAGACCTGGTAGTCCCCTGCCAGATCTGTCCAGATCGGACCCAGCTGGTTGGGTCCAGCTGGGCCTGAGCCGAACCCCAGCCGACTGGATCGGCTGGGTGTAGTTGGTTCTTCTCAGGAAATATATATATATATATATATGCGAAATGTTGAACATAGGAAAGCAAGCATGAAAATATTTAAGGGATGATGGGTAGCTTTCGAAACAAAGCCCAGTATGTTACTTCATCAACAACAAGCAATGATCATGTAAGTGTTGAAAGTTGAAAGTTGAAACATTCTGGTGCACATGATAGCAGGAGTCTGAAATCTTCCATGATTTTATAAGAGAGGAATTTGACTGGTTAATAGCTTCAATATATAAATTTCCTTAAGTGGTACTAGTAGGATATCTGACAAGATATTGATTCTGGATGGAGGAAAGTTCTAGAATTGATAAATGACTATCCAAAACTTACATTTAGTTCTCATCCATGCCAATGGCGAATAGTGTCTGGTGGTTCTCTGCACTTGCATTTGGTGTGATAGTCCAACTCTTTGGTACTCAATGCTTTTAAAAGGATAGAATCAGAATATATGATTCTACAACAACGTAAGAAGCAAGAAAGGCTTGATGTTTTGGAGAAGGTCTATCATATCTGATAGCCACAACTCTGGAACTGATGACTTAGAACTGCGGAGAAGAACTGGAATCTAAATCAATGTCAATGACAACATCTTGATCTGCTAGTCATTACAATCTTGTACATTCTAGTGCTTGGTGGTCATAAATCTGTATGAGATGTTTATAGCCTTCATAGGGTACAAAGGGCTTTTAGGAAAATAATCTGCAGAAGTTTGAACTGAGAACTTTTAGAGGGTTGTATGGATTTGTAATATGGATAACCTTTTTGAGACGTTGAATATCTTAGTAGAGCATTTTACCACCTAGGCTAGCTATTTGTCAAGATCTAAATTTTTGAGTAAAGCAAGGTATGTATTCCTGAAACAGAGAATAATCTGGTAGACAGAAGAAATAAGATATTTAGTCTGGCTTTACAGGCAGTGCAACAGAAAGCATTTCAAAGAATCCACATTTCGTATTGCTTTAACCCAGAATTCATATGGTTAGAACTGGCCAGACAAAAGCCATGTCAGCTTTAAGCATATGCTACTCTTTCTCTTATCTATACCCATCCGTTCTTGGGCATAATGACACAAAACATGCTATAAGCCATTTACATATCTTGTTGTAGGAGATTGCTGGTTTTGCCCACTCCAACAATTGGCTAAGAGACTGCATGTTTTTGTATTATAGCTTATGTAAAAGAAAAATGTGCTGAATATATATAGTTAACCCGGTACATATCTGCTATTTGCATAGGCAGGCATCAATAGTTTTCTCTAAAGAGATTGTTGAAAGAATACCAAAACTTGTAGGGTTTAGAAGATGCTTTTGACATTACTGATTTAAGTTCTCCTATGTATATATACTCATGTTTAATAACCCAATCGATTTTTTTTTTACAGCAGATTTGCTTAATGTTAGGCATCCTGTCATACCTGTTTATAAGGTGATAAAACACATATGGTCATGCAAAGCTTATTAGGTATACCCCTACGTAATTAGTGGAACAGAAACGTTTATGGGTGCTGCCATGATTTAGTTAGTTATGTAACTGTTTTCTGTTGCCATGGTATAAGTTGTTTCCAATGTTTTAACTGAATGTTTCATGTTAAGTTAAAGTTTTAATATAAGATTGGCTTCTTAAGCATGAGTTTGCATGGAATTAATGTGTTTGTATGTATTGCTTTTCTCGTTGTTCCTTGGCTTTGGTGGTACCTTGCACCATCAAAAACTCGTTTTCCATTTTAGGAGTATGAGAAGAGGTAAGAGCACCGGATACGCAAAGAACCAAATCGACCAAGCCGAGGTCCTGTTGGAGTTGATCCCTCACCATTTGGGGAGGAAGGTGATCAACTTGTAGGTCGGATACCCACATGTTTTCATTTGTCTTGTTAAATCTTGTTTATCTCTTCAAACCTATCTGGAGCAATGCAATTTCTGCACCTACATTACCACACCAGAATTTGTTTTTTGGTAAGACTTGGGATGTTATCAACTATCTACTTCCATAATGAAAATCACTTTCTTCCAAGGAATAAACACCAACAGCACATTTTCAAAGCACACGAAATGCCTATACCTTCATTCTATTGTAAACTATAGAATTTCTCAGAAAGAAGTCTAAAAACAATAACAATCATATATATTATAGACCCATACTCCAATGTACAAAAAAACAAGCAATCACTTGCACATCTACAGAATAATACATTCCCCTTAAAAGTTGATCAACTGTAGCCTCAAGAACACTTTATGTTGGTGCAAAGGTTCTTGAGGAAAAAATGTGTTTCCCACGTCTGTAATCTATGATCCACTTCTCTGAGACACCAAATACATGATTGTGTCTACAAAACATAAATTCATAACCTACTTATATAGATGGGTGTCTACAAAACAGTTTTGGTGATTAAGATTTAAGAATAGTTCTGGAGATGTAGGAGAGGAAGAAGAGGTTGAAAGGAAGATACATATAAATAGGGCCACTACAATATGAAAACTGGAAATATGAGAACTAGAGTGTGAACTAAGCATTCTAATACTTTTTTCGCAAATCCTACCCTGCAGATGTGTAATGCAATATTTGAGTTTTTTTGTTTTTTTATGTTTAGAGCTTGTTTGTATTTTTATTTAAACTATTATATTTTTTGTGGGTCTCTAGGCATGTCTAGCACTTGTTGGGGGGAGGGGGGTTGTTGACTATTAAGTTAATGACAAGACTACCTTACATCCACATCCTATCTCCTATTGTCTCCCTCTCCCCCCTACCCCCAACCCGCCAAAAGAAAAGGACAAAAAAAAGCCCACATACACCACCAGATCCTGCATGACAAGCCTAATGGAACCATCCTATTTTAGGTTGACACTAGGCCATGTTCTTATCCGCTTGCAAATTTGCTGGTCTCGACCTAACCTCATGCCTATAGTTGGGATAAGGCTTGATGATGAAGATGATTTATATTTATGCCTATTTACAATTTGAAGTTCACTCAGAATGAAGCTATGATAAATCTTAGCTCCTGTAAAAGCTATTCTTAGGGTCAGTGTGACCACAACCCATGACAAACTGTAATCCACAAGCTATGTCACACGGACTCGGCTAGGGAGGCGACGCACCCACGTTGACACGCCCCGACACGGGTGCGGCTTCGGACACGGGGCGGACTCGGTCAACAGGTGTCGAACTCGGTCAACAGGTGTCGGACTCGGTCAACGCACCTGGGCCGAGTCCGTCCACTTTATAGACTCGATCAACTTTGACCGAGTCTATAAAGGTCCATTTTCAAACTCGGTTTGGATCTGGCTCGGGTTCGGATCCGGACCCTGTTAAAATATGTAATCTCATATAATATCTCATATGTAATCTCATAGACATGTAATGTTTTATCTCCTTTCTAGTTAGGATTTTTTGTTTAATTAATTCTAGTTAAAATACAACTAGAATTAGCCAAACCAGTCCATCATTGGACTGATTTGGCCTTTACCTTTTTGACTAGTCAAAAAGGTACCTTTTTGACCAAGTCAAAAAGGTAAATCCAAAAAGAGCTGTTGGACTCCCCAACAGCTCTATTAGAGCCGTTGGAGAGTCCAACAGCTCTCTTAAGGCTTCTCTCTACCTCTCTATAAATATGGGGTTATTCCCCTTGTAAAGACTTACTCTTGTTTTGGGTTTTTATCTCAAATCAATAAAATTGTTTATTTTTCATTTTTATACCCGTTTCGGGTTGTGTGTATTCTTAAGTTCTCTTTATGAACCTTTGTGGTTCTTATGATGTATTTGTGAGAACTTGTTGAGAGACATTTGTTGTAGCGTATTTTTCACTTTCTTACATGGTATCAGAGCAAGGTCGGTGGACGTGTATTGGGAAGCGTGCCATGCAACTACTCTTCAAGAAAGTGAAGTCTCTTTGAAGGAGTGCTCGTGTGTAGCCTTGAAGGGCGTGGAAGGCTACTTATTTTCGATCTTTGTGGTTAAAATATTCCTCTTCCCACTTGCTTTTCTTCTTCCCCTCTCATTCCAAAGCTTGTAAAATGGATGACAATGATAATGTCACCATTAAGTCCATAAAACTCAACGATTCAAACTATGTAACATGGGCTTCAATCATGAAGCATCTTATTTGGGGAAAGGGTCTATGGGGCTTAGTTGATGGAACCGATAAGGAACCTAAACTAACGCTCACTAAAGAAGAAGGTGGAAGAGAAGTACCTCTTTTGGAGGTGGAAAAAACTAAGGCCATCTCCACATATGAAAAGGAATGGAAAGAATGGAGAATGGGTCACGCCAAGATCATGTCTTTGCTAATTTCTAGTGTAGACATAAAGAAGTGTTCAAGTCTCGCAAAATTTGAACATGCTAATGATGCGTGGGAATATCTTAAGAGAATGTATTCTCTTAAAGATATTGCTCATATATGTAACTTACAAGAAAAGGTTCGGAATATGGTTCAAGGAGAGAGAAGTATTAGAGAATACTACAATAGCTTATCTGAATTATGGGAATAGTTGGCTCTTCTTGAACCAAAGTGGCATTGTCCACAAGACATTGAGCTTCGCCAAAATCAAGTAAATGCGGAGCATTTTTTTCAATTTATAAATGGGTTGAGACCCGAATTTGAATCAACCAAGTCCGCTCTTCTACATCGGAGAAATGTTCCCTCTATTGAAGATACCATTGAAGAGCTAAGTATGGAAGAAAATAGACTCAAGAAACGAGTCGACAAAAGCGATGATGATACAGTTTTAGCTGTATCTAGACCAGGTAATTACATTCGCACATACAAACCTCCACATATTGGGAGAATAAACAATGAAAGGCAAGGAGGCGATTTTGAAAGGAGAAAAGTTATTTGTTATTACTGTCATGTACCCGGACATGTTAAAACTTACTGTCCAAAGTTGAAAAAATCTTATAAGAAGAAGGTAGCTGTTGTTGAATCAAAAGAATCCAATGAGACATCCATTGGAAACATGTCCCTGTCTCAGCTGGTGGAGGCTCTACAACCTCTTCTTAAAGGAACTTCTCCCTCAGCTGGAGTTGCGATCTCTTCTGTTGGCACCTCCGATCCAGGTAAACCCCTATGGCTTCTTGACTCTGGCGCTTCTTTTTACATGACACCAAATTTAAAATTACTGTCGCATTGTTATGACTTAAGTGGATCGAGTGTTTTTACTGCGGATGGAACATCCCTTGAGATAAAAGGAATAGGAAATTTCGAAAATAACTCTCAAAACTCAAAAGGATTTTGTGTTCCAAAGATTAAATATATCCCCAAACTTAATCTAAATCTCTTATCTGTTTCTCAATTAACTGATCATGGGTGTAATGTTTCCTTCTCTTCTCATGATTGTCAAGTACAGGATCACCAGTCAGGGAAGCTGATTGGGGAAGGCCATAGAGAAGGAGGCTTATATTACATGGATTTTTTGGAATTACCCAAGAAAACATTATGCTGCAATGTTCAAAAAGTAGGCTTAGATCTTTTACACCAAAGATTTGGTTACCCTTGTATATCCAAGCTTCAGTACTTTCCAAACATGGAAAAAAATTGTAATTTTGAAACTTTCACTTGTGAAAAATGTATTCTTGGAAAAATGAAACGACTAGCATTTCAAGAAAGAACTTTTGTCTCCACTCGACCACTTGAATTAATTCACTCTGATGTTTGGGGTCCTGCACCAGTTACATCAGAAGGTGGGTTTTTATACTATGTAATTTTCGTGGATGACTTTACACGATATACCTGGATTTACTTTCTCAAACACAAATTTGAAGTGTTCTCTTTTTTTCAAATATTTCATAATATGGTCAAAAATCAATTTAAGAATGATATTTCAATATTTCGCACTGATTCAGGGGGAGAATTTTTATCAACTGAATTTAAAGAATATTTGAACTCACATGGAATTTCACACCAAAAATCTTGTCCCTATACCCCTCAACAAAATGGGTTAGCTGAGAGAAAACACAGACACATTATAGAAACAACTAGAACACTACTTATCACACATCAAGTTCCTAAAGTTTTTTGGGCCGAAGCTATTTTAATTGTTGTGTATCTTATTAATAGGATGCCCTCATCCTCAATAAAAAATATTTCTCCTACTAAAAAGCTTTATAAACAAAAACCTGATTATTCTAGACTAAGGGTGTTTGGGTGCAAGTGCTTTGTTTTTACAGATAAGAATGATAAATTCTCTCCCCGTGCTATACCCTGTACTTTTTTAGGATATGCAAATAATCAAAAAGGATACAGATGTTTTGACCCTAAAAACAACAAGTTATACGTTTCAAGGAATGTATCCTTTTTAGAAAATGAAAGTTTTTTTGAAAACAAAAATTCTACTGAAATAGATGAGTATTCCTTCTTGTTGGATCTAGTTCCAAAGGATAGTGAAAGAGAAATTGATCTAGATGATCAGATGGATGTGATTGATTCTGATCCTCATAGAAATAGTCAAGATTGTATTTGTAGAAGATGAACCGAACCCTAGAGAGAGAGAGAGACGGCTGAACTTGAAAACAGAAAAACTTAATTCATCATTAGGGCTTCTCTATATATTAAATAGAGAGAGGCAAAACAAAGAAATTACATCTAAGTCCTTATGAAAATAATATTTCAGAAAACCTCTAATAAAGAACAACTTAACCTAAAAACCTCCTATTCTCAACACTCCCCCTCAAGCTGGAGCATAGATATCTATCATGCTCAGCTTGTCACAGCATCTGGAGAAATTTGGCCTAGCAAGAGGCTTTGTAAACATATCTGCAACTTGGTCTTCAGACTTTAGGTATTTTGTAGTGATATGACCAGCTTGAATCATATCTCTTACATAGTGGCAATCAACCTCAATGTGCTTTGTTCTCTCATGCAAGACAGGATTGTTTGCTATATATGTTGCCGCTTTGTTATCACACATCATGGTCATTGGAGAGGAAACCTTCACCTGGAGATCATTAAGAACAGTACGAACCCATATCAATTCAGCAGCTGTTTGGGCCATAGCCCGATATTCTGATTCTGCACTCGACCTGGAAACCACATTTTGTTTCTTACTTCTCCATGAAATCAAGTTGTCTCCTAGAAACACACAGAATCCTGTGGTAGACTTTCTATCTACTGCAGATCCAGCATAGTCAGCATCAGAATAGGCTACTATCTCCAGAGTTCCACCTTTCTTGAACAGTAACCCCTTTCCAGGAGAGGATTTTAGATATCTGAGAATCATTATGGCTGCATTCCAGTGTACCTCAGTTGGTTTGTCCATGAACTGGCTAACTTTGCTTACTGCTAAAGCAATATCTGGTCTGGTCACAGTTACATATAGTAACTTCCCTACTAGGGAGCGATAGCGTTTGCTATCAATAGGTTTTGACCCTTCTTCAACCAACTGAACTTTATGGTCCATGGGAATATTTGCTGGTTTAGCTTCCAACATGCCTGTTTCCTTTAATAAGTCAAGAACATACTTCCGTTGAGACAAAACCATCCCTTCACGGCTTCTAGCAACTTCTATACCCAGAAAATACCTGAGTGAACCAAGGTCTTTTGTAACAAAGTGTTTGTGAAGATGAGCCTTTGTGGCTTCAATAGCTTTCACATCATCTCCTGTAAGAATGATGTCATCCACATATACTACCATAACAACTATGCCAGAGCTAGTTTTCTTTATAAAAAGTGTATGATCTGCTGCTGATCTGTTAAAACCAAAGCTTGACATCACTTCAAACAACTTTTGAAACCATGCACGAGGACTTTGTTTCAAGCCATAAATCGTCTTTCTCAATTTCCACACCTTCTGACACTCCCCCTCAACCTCAAAACCTGGAGGTTGTTGCATGTAAACGGTCTCAGAGAGATCCCTATAAAGAAATACATTTTTCACATCTAATTGACACAAGTTTCAGCCATGCTGAACAGCTACTGAGAGAACAAGACGGATGGTACCCATCCGTGCAACAGGAGAAAAAGTTTCAAAGAAGTCAATTCCATATGTCTGGGTATACCCTTTCGCGACTAATCTGGCCTTGTACCTTTCAATAGAACCATCAGATTTGTACTTTATTGTATATACCCATTTGCAACCAACAATGTCAGCATCTGTTGGGGAATCAACTAGATCCCAGGTATGTTGAGATACCAAAGCTGTCATTTCTTCTTGCATAGTCATTTTCCAGCGATTATCAAGTGTTGTCTGCTGATAGTTCAGAGGAATGGTTTCAGCAGACAAGGCTGAAATAAAAGACTTCATCTGATGTCCAACTCTGGCATGGGAGACAAAATGAGATATGGGATATAAGGTGCATTGTCTTGTCCCTTTTCGTAGAGCAATAGGCCTGTTATCATCATCCTGAAGATCACTATTGTCAGTAGAACTTACCTCAGGAGAAGAAGAAGATGAAGGCTCTTGCGGAAGTGGACCTCTACGCACATATACCAATGGAGGATTATTAAATCTGGAAGAGGATGAAGTTTGGTTCGGTAAGGAGGGCACAGATTCCAAAGGAAAAGGAGGTATAGGCAATGGAAAAGACTCAGCTGGATCAACCTACAGCGGAGAACCGGAACTGGAGTAATATGGAGAGGATTCCAGGAAAGATACGTCCGCACTGACATACTCTGGGCGAGAAATAGGATCATAACATCGATAGCCCTTTTGATTTTTTGGATAACCAATAAATATGCATTTTGTAGCTTGGGCAGCTAATTTATCACGATCAGGGCCAAGTTTGTGGACAAAACAAACACATCCAAATATTTTTGGTGAGAAAGAAAAAAGTGGGGCATTAGGTTTTAGGATATGTAATGGAATTTGATCACCCACAGAAGACGAAGGCATGCGGTTGATCAGATAGCAAGCAGTGGTAATCGCATCACCCCAGTATAACGCAGGAACATTGGATTGAATCATAATGGTCCTGGCAACATCAAGGAGGTGCCGATGTTTTCGCTCAGCCACCCCATTTTGTTGAGATGAATAGGCACAGGAAGTTTGGGGTTGAATGCCATGATCTTGGTAAAATTGTAACAGACTTTTTGATTTAAACTCGAGAGCATTATCAGTGCGAACAATCTTGACAATAGATTCAAACTGAGTTTTTATTTCAAGAATTAGGGATTTGATAAGACTTGGAACTTCAGATCGTTCTTTTATTAAAAATACCCATGATAACTTAGAGAAATCATCAACAATAACAAGATAATACCGACACTGAGTCCTAGTAGGAATCTTACTAGGACCCCATACATCTGCATGAAGAAGTTCAAAAACTTTATTACTAGACTGACTCTGACTCAAAGGAAACGAACTTCGATGATGCTTGCCCAACTGACATGCTTCACACTGAAATGATGTGGTGGACGGAATCTGAGGAAAGACTGACCGAAGCTTTGACAATGAAGGATGACCAAGACGACGATGCCACTGAACAGGACTGAATGAATGTTCCACTGCAGCATGAACAGAACCCATTGGATGATGTAGGTAGTAAATTCCATTTTCTTCATAGCCTCCACCAATCTTCTTCCCCGTCAGCAAATCCTGAAAATGACAACCCATTGGATCAAATATTACTCTACAATTTTGTTCTTTTATAAGGCAACTAACAGAAAGTAAACTTTAAGGAAAGTTTGGAGCATGAAGAGCATTTTTCAACTGTAATGAGGAGGATATAGAAATATTTCCCTGACCAACTACCGGGGAGGAGCTCCCATCGGCTAATGAGACTCCAAGTTGAGCCTTAATGACCTTTAGATCTGAAAAAACACGTGAATTTCCACACAAATGTCTGGATGCACCAAAGTCAATAACCCACTTACTATCATTCGGATGGAGATGATTCCTGGTTGAATAGGCAATACCAGCTACAGGAGAAGTGGAACTCAAAGGTCGAAGAGCAATCAACTCATCATATTCCGCACGACTAAGGGTGATACTACTTTCATTTGCAGTGATATTCTCTTGTGCATTTGTTGTCTCAATAGTAGTGACATGAGCTTTAGGGTTATATGACTTTGATGCAGAAGAGATTGGCCGACCATGCTTATCCCAACAACGATCTTCTAAATGTCCAGATTTTCCACAGAATGTACATTGAAGCTTTCCTCTGCCTCCCATACCACGTCCACGTCCTCGTCCTCTGATATTCTGAATATTTCCACGGCCATAACTAGATGGGACAACAAGAGCAGATGTCTGAGTCACAGGTTGAGATTGTGGCAGAGATATCGCAAGTCTACTCAGACGATTGTAAGCGTCAGCAAGAGTGAGAACATCTGAACCAGTCAACATTTGAACTTTTGCAACAGAAAAATCTGAAGAGAGACCTGTAAGAAAACGAGCAACCATGGTTTGTTCTTGATGGTCCTTTTGCTTCGAGCAACACAGAGGCCGGTGAGCATTAAGTCTTTCAAACGCAGCTTTGACAGAGGCATAGTACTGGGCCAATGTCTGATCTCCCTGTTGTAAGTTATATATTTCCTGTTCGACTTGTAGGATACGACTCACATTCGTTTCTTGTGAGTATGTATCACGAAGATTGTCCCACATTAGTTTGGCTGTATTATAGTAGATCAATCCATCTGCAATATGGGGTTCGACACTGTTCATGATCCATGACATAACTATATCATTATCTTCATCCCAAGTAACATATTTTCCCAATTTCTCAATGGGTTCGCCTTCCAACAAAATATGTTTTCGACGATGTCCAGATACCGACATCATAAAAGTTCTGGACCACCTGGCGTAGTTGGTTTCATTCAACCTAACAGAAGAGCCATACGAGAAGGGGTTGGCAAACGCCTTATACTCCCCAATATGTTCCATTTTGGAATCACCTTTCGACGTTTCAGCCATACAAAAAAAAACTCACTTGAACAACAAGTGTTCAAGAAGAAAAAATTTTCTTCAACTCAGCAGGAAACCACACCTGCTGTTCCACAAAATAAAGTTCAATCCAGCAGGAAATCACACCTGCTATTTTCCATGACAGAGGAGTACCTTCAGCTTCCGTGCTTCCTTAAAAACAACACTCGACACAACAGGGAGTCACCAAAAAAAAACACATTCTGAAATAAACCAACTAAATTTCAGTTGCTGTAGATACCACAAAAAACCCGAACATTGCTGCACCCAAACACATCACCACACATGATAGAATGCAGTTGCAAAATACAATGTTCACTAAACCTGTTGTTCTCCAACATATAAGGCATGTCATCCAGTAAATATCACACGCAATCAGCTTCTGCAAGAACTCAACACTTACGGCCACACAGAAAAAAAAATTTCTGTTGCTCCCAAACAGCAGGAACACACCTCGACAAGAATTCAGCACTCACGACAACAGAAAAAAAATTATGTTACTTCCAACCATCAGGAATACCCTTCGACAACTCATGAACCAAAAACAAAACTCGTCATAGCAGCAACAAGACTCGGCACCACCAGGTCGCAACAGGAAATCCAGATGAGGAGAACTGATTTAGATTTTCTCCTAAGATCTGAACCGCAATCAAACTCCCAACAGCGTAGGTAGTCACGAGGAGAGAAAACAAAAAGAAAGACGAGGAGATACGACACCCACAGCAGGCATCCACGACCAGCAAATGATACGACACCCACAGCAGGCATCCACGACCAGCAGCATGCCCAGAAAAAAAATTTAAATAGTTGTCCTGATTAGAAACATTACTCAGCGTGATCGAAGTTTGATCATGAAAGCCTCCACGATCGACTATGTTCTGGTAAAACACGATCACGCTCCCACGTCACAGTCGATATCTCGATCACGCTCCCACGTCACAGTCGATCACGTTCCCACGATCGGCTGAGCTTTGATACCATGTAGAAGATGAACCGAACCCTAGAGAGAGAGAGAGAGAGAGAGACGGCTGAACTTGAAAACAGAAAAACTTAATTCATCATTAGGGCTTCTCTCTATATTAAATAGAGAGAGGCAAAACAAAGAAATTACATCTAAGTCCTTATGAAAATAATATTTCAGAAAACCTCTAATAAAGAACAACTTAACCTAAAAACCTCCTATTCTCAACAGTATTCAATACTCTAGACAAGGAAATTTAGAAAGACAGTGTGCCCTGGATAAATACACAAGGGAACATGAATCTGCCTCTTTATCTAGAAAATCCACTAGGATCTCGAGGGTTCCTGCAAAGTTTGTGTCATATCAGTCTTTTTCACCAAAACATCAAGCCTTTATTGCTCTAATTCATTCCTATGAAAAACCTCCCAGTTATGATATAGCCAAGGATCAACCAGAATGGGTCAAGGCTATGAAAGTCGAATTAGAAGCCTTAGAAAAAGCAAATACTTGGACCATTCAAGACCGTCCTCCAAACAACAAGAAACCTATTGGTTGTCGTTGGGTGTACAAGGTGAAAACCAAGAGTGATGGCACTCTTGAAAGATTCAAGGCCCGGTTGGTGGCAAAAGGCTATTCTCAAGAATATGGAATAGACTATGAAGAGACCTTTGCCCCAGTAGCTAGAATGACCACTGTTAGAATCCTAATAGCTCTTGCATCAATAAAGGGATGGCATATCTTTCAAATGGATGTTAAAAATGTTTTTCTAAATGGATCTTTAGCTGAAGAAGTATACATGGACCCACCACCAGGAATGAATATACCTAAAGGGAAAACACTTCGCCTAAACAAGGCTTTATATGGTCTCAAGCAAGCTCCAAAAGCTTGGTATGATAAGTTTAGTAAGGTTATGCTTGATTTTGGTTTTCGATTTTGTCTTACTGACACAGCTTTGTTTGTTAAGAATTCTGATGCAGGTATTATCATCCTTCTACTCTATGTTGACGACATGATCATCACTGGAAGTGATAAACAGGGAGTTTATGATATTAAAAAATTTCTCAAAACACATTTTGAAATGAGTGATTTGGGTTTTTTGAAATATTTTCTTGGTATAGAAGTTGCCTACTCACCTAGAGGTTACTTGTTAACTCAATCTAAGTTTGCATTAGATATTGTTGCCAGGTCAGGTATTTCAGATGAAAGACATGTTGATACTCCTGAGATTGTGAATGTCAAAATGAAGATTGATGATGGAGAGCCACTCAAGAATTCGACTCCGTATAGGCAACTTGTTGGGGCTCTATCGTATCTATCTATCACAAGACCTGACATTACACATGCGGTCCATACAGCCAGTCAATTTCAACATGCTCCAACTTCTATTCATATGGGAGCAGTTTTGCGTATTATTAGATATATCAAAAATTCTATTTTTCGAGGATTATTTTTATCCGCTTCCTCTAACTTAGAATTGCTTGCTTATACTGATGCAGATTGGGGTGGTGATCCAAATGACCGTCACTCAACTACAAGTTTTTGTGTCTTTTTAGGAGAATCCTTGGTGTCTTGGCGATGTAAGAAGCAACAAAAAGTCTCTCTCTCATCAACTGAAGCTGAATATAGGGCAATGGCTACAACTACTATGGAATTAGTCTGGCTTCGACGTCTACTTTCCGATATGGGAGTTGAAAGTCCAAAAGCATCAAATCTGTGTTGTGACAACAAGAGCTCTATCTATATTGCAAGCAATCGGACATTTCATGAACGCACCAAGCATATAGAAATGGATTGCCATTATGTTCGAGAGGAATTTTTGCGTGGCACCATCAATCTTCCCTATGTTGCTTCAGAATATCAGCTGGCCGATTTCTTCACCAAGCCTCTCACTGCTCCTAGGTTTCACTTTCTCTTAGGCAAACTTTCGGTTATCCAACCGTAAGTTTGAGGGAGAGTGTTAAAATATGTAATCTCATATAATATCTCATATGTAATCTCATAGACATGTAATGTTTTATCTCCTTTCTAGTTAGGATTTTTTGTTTAATTAATTCTAATTAAAATACAACTAGAATTAGCCAAACCAGTCCATCATTGGACTGATTTGGCCTTTACCTTTTTGACTAGTCAAAAAGGTACCTTTTTGACCAAGTCAAAAAGGTAAATCCAAAAAGAGCTGTTGGACTCCCCAACAGCTCTATTAGAGCCGTTGGAGAGTCCAACAGCTCTCTTAAGGCTTCTCTCTACCTCTCTATAAATATGGGGTTATTCCCCTTGTAAAGACTTACTCTTGTTTTGGGTTTTTATCTCAAATCAATAAAATTGTTTATTTTTCATTTTTATACCCGTTTCGGGTTGTGTGTATTCTTAAGTTCTCTTTGTGAACCTTTGTGGTTCTTATGATGTATTTGTGAGAACTTGTTGAGATACATTTGTTGTAGCGTATTTTTCACTTTCTTACAGACCCGACCCAGATCCAAAATGTTACATGCGTCGAGGTTGAACCCTAAAGAGGGGTTTACAACAAGGGGAGGGGCTTACCCTGTCGATCTTTGCCTCCCCACCAGCCGTCCGATCTTCATCCCCTGCAGTCACGTCGGCGACCCAGACCCCGACGACCATAGCTGCATGCGACGCCAGCCACCCTCTTCCCGAGTCACCGGTCTCAGGTATGCCTCCTCCCTCTTCTGTTCTTCTTCCTCTTCGTCTGACAGGGGGCTCCCCCTTCCCCCTTGTTTTTCGGCAGGGGGATGCCCCTTGCCGAGTTCTTATTTTTCAGCAGGGGGCTCCGCCCCCTTCCTCGTTCTTTTTTTCGGCAGAGGGCGGATGTAATGAAATGGTAGGCTCCACGAATGCACTTGAATCTACTTAAAAGGAAGTATCTAAAGGATACTTTAGACAAGACCCATAAAAGGGTATAAATGAAAATGCATAAAAATAAATAGCACTTTATTTATGAGAGCAAAATGCTTAAAAAGCATTTAGAGGAATAATTTACACAAGGGGATGCACCCCTATTTATACAAGAGTATTAAGGAGAGTTCATAAGGAGCTCTCCCTTTCTAGCTGTTGGAACTTCCAACAACTAGAATTCTAGCCGTTGGACTAGTTCCAACAGCTAGAAAGTTGGTCAAGTTCCAACCGGAACTTGACCGAACTAGATGTATCTAATTCTAATGGAACTAGATACCAAAAACAAAAAAGAAAATTACAAAAAAATAAAAAAGAATAAATACAAAAATATATAATAATATTATTATATTATTATTATTATATATGTGCTATTTACATTTTAACACTTCCCCTCAAACTTACGGTACAATGAGCGAAAGTTTGTCTAAGAGGAAGTGAAATCTAGGAACCGCGAGAGGCTTGGTGAAGAAGTATGTTAATTGGTATTCTGACGTCACATATGGCAGATCAATGGTTCCATGCAAGTGTTTGGTGCGCTCATAGAAAGTCTTGTTGCTTGCGATGTAGATTGCACTCTTGTTGTCACAACACATTCATAAGGCCTGTGTTGCTTCAGCTCCCATATCAGTGAGCAGTCGCATGAGCCAAACAACTTTCATTGTGGTGGTTGTCATGGCTCTATATTCAGCTTCAGTGGAGGAAAGAGAAACCTTCTGCTGCTTCTTGCACCTATATGATATTAGAGATTCGCCTAAAAATACACATAAACCATTAGTTGAGTGCCTATTATTAGGATCACCTCCCCAGTCAGCATCAGTATAAGCAATTAAATCTAATGGTGACGATGCAGACAAGAAGAGTCCTCGTGAGAGAGAACTCTTTAAATATCTAATAATACCTAAAATCGCTCCCATGTAAACAGAAGTAGGAGCATGTTGAAATTGGCTAGCTGTGTGTACAGCATGTACTATGTCTGGCCGAGTGATGGAGAGATAGAAAAGTGCTCCAACAAGTTGACTGAACGGAGTGAGATCATCACGACGCTCTCCATCATCAAATTTCATTTTAACATTGACCACTTCTGGAGTGTCCACCTTCTTATCATCTGTAATGTCAGACCTAGAAACAATATCAAAAGCAAATTTAGATTGAGATATCAAATACCCACGAGGAGAATAAGCAACTTCTATTCATACTCAATAATCTTAAATCAGACATTTCAAAATGAGTTTTAAGAAGAGTTTTGATATTGGGAACTCCCTGTTTGTCGCCTCTAGTGATGATCATATCATCCACATAAAGAAGAAGGATGATGATACCTGTATCAGATTGTTTAATAAACAAGACAGTGTCAGTCAAACAAGAATGAAATCCAATATCAGTCATAACATGACTAAATCTGTCATACCAGGCTTTTGGTGTTTGTTTGAGGTCATAAAGGGCCTTCTCAAGACGAAGTGTTTTACCCTTGGGAATAGTAATACCAGGCGGAGCTTTCATGTAGACTTTTTCAACAAGACTCCCATTTAAGAAAGCATTTTTAACATCCATTTGAAATATAGGCCATTTTTTTATAGAAGCCAAAGGAATTAAAGTTCTAACAGTGGTCATACGGGCCACAGGTGCAAAGGTTTCTTTATAGTCAATGTCATACTCTTTAGCATAACCTTTGGCTACAAGTTGTGTCTTATATCTTTCTAGGGTCCCATCACTTTTGGTTTTGACTTTATAGACCCATCTACAACCTATAGGTTTCTTTCCCAAATGAAGGTCTTGAATGGACCAAGTGTTGGCCTTCTCTAATGCATCCAATTCTGTTTTCATAGCTTCAACCCATTCTTTATGGTTTTTTGCTTCAGAATATGAAGAAGGTTCAACATAGAATTGGATTAATGCACGAGCTGCCCTATACATGGGTGAAAAAGATTCGTAAGAGACAAAATTTTTGGGAGGTCGAGAAATTCTAGAAGTCCTACGAGGGGGAACTTTAGAAAACCTTTCTAATGCACATGGTGGGTGTTGCTCTCCAACTCTTCGTCTTGAATATTGCAGACCAACATCTATATTGGTTTGGTCTTCGCTATCATTTTCAAAAATAATAGGACTTTGATCATTGTCAAAGTTATATTCAAAATCTTTTTTATTGAATTTTGAAGTTAAATCGATTAAAAAGGAATATTCAGTAATAGCTTTGGATTTTTCACTTTTAAAAGAACTTTCTTTTTCTAAAAAATACACATTTCTTGATACATATAATTTATCATTTTGAATATCATAGCACCTGTAGCCTTTTTTATTTTCAGCACATCTTAAAAGGGCACATGAGGTTGCACGAGGGGAGAATTTATCATTTTTGTTTGTAAATACAAAACATTTGCAACCAAAAACTCTTAATCTAGAGTAGTCTAGAGCTAAATCATAAAGTTTTTCAATTGGAGATATATTTTTTAACGAAGAAAATGGCATTCTATTGATGAGATAGGTGGCAGTTAGAGCGGCTTCAGCCCAAAAACCTTTTGGAACTTGACTTACAATTAGCAAAGTCTGAGTGGTTTCCATAATGTGGCGATGCTTGCGTTCCGCAAGACCATTTTGTTGAAGGGTGTGTGGGCATGATCGTTGATGAGTAATGCCATATAGATTAAGATAGTTTTTAAATTCTCCAAGCATAAATTCTCCCCCTGAATCGGTGCGAAAAATGGAAATATTACTTTGAAATTTGTTTGTGACCATTTTATGAAATATTTGAAAGTGAGCAAAAACTTCGGATTTATGTTTAAGAAAACAAATTCAAGTGTTTCTAGAAAAGTCATCAACAAAGATGACATAATATGCATAACCACCTTTAGAGATAACTGGTGCAGGTCCCCAAACATCCGAATGTATTAACTCAAGAGGTTTTGTAGAGACAAAGGTTCTACTAGAAAAAGATAATCTTTTCATTTTACCAAGAATGCAGTCTTTATAAGCAAAATTTTCATATTTACAAAATTTTCCCAAACTTGGGAAGTATTGGATTTTTGACATATGAGGATGGCCAAGTCTTTTGTGCCATAATTCTGTTTCTAATTTCTGAACATTTAAACAAAATACATTCTTTGGTAGCTCCAAAAAGTCCATATAATATAGTCCTTCTTCTCTATGGCCTTCCCCAATCAGCTTCCTTGACTGGCGATCCTGTATCCAGCAACCATCAGAAGAGAAGGATATATTACATCCATAATCAGAAATTTGTAAAACAGATAAAAGATTCAAATTTAATTTTGGGATATATCTAACTTCTGGAATACAAAAGGTTTTGGATTTTTAAAAACTTTCAAAACATCCTATTCTTTTTATTTCAAGAGGTATTCCATCTGCTGTAAAGACTTTTGATATACTTGAGTTATTTTTAAGACATTTGGATAAACATTTAGCATTTGGGGTCACATGAAATAAAGCACAAGAATCTAAGAGCCAAGGGAAGTTACCTGAACCGGATACAAATGCAACTGCCGCTCCAGTTGAGGCTTCAGTCGAAGATGATACCCCTTTGAGAATAGCTTGAAGAATCTTCATCAGTTGAGCCATGGAAACAGATGCATCTTGATCTTTTGGCTCGGTTTCAACAGATGCAACCCTCTTTTCGTCTCTCCTTTTTAGCTTCGAACATTGAGGCCTATAGTGCCCCGGTTCATGACAGTGGTGACAAATAACGTTTCTTTTGTCAAACTCACCATTCTGTCTCCCAAAATGAGGCAGCCTATAAGTGCGAGTATGATTCCCTGGTCTAGACACAGCTAGAACTGAATCATCATAAACTTTTGGAGTACTCTTTCTAAGACGATTTTTCTCCATAGTTAGTTCTTCAATAGTATCCACAATAGTAGGTATTTTACCAGGATTAAGTAGAGCCAATTTGGTGGATTCAAATTCCGGCCTTAATCCATTCACAAATTGGTAAAAGTGTTTCATATTGAGTTATTTTTTACGAAGCTCAATATCTTTGGCGCAATGCCATTTTGGCTCTAAAATAGCCAACTCTTCCCAAAGTTCGGACAACTCATTATAATATTCACGAATAGTTTTGTCATTTTGAATTAATGTCCGAACTTTATTTTGAAGATTACACACATGGGCAATATCTTTAAGGGAATACATATTTTTGAGGTATTCCCATGCCTTATCGACATGTTCAAATTTAGCGAGGCTAGAACATTTTTTAATGTTTACGCTATTAATAAGCCATGACGTTATCTTTGCATGCCTCATCCTCCACTCTTTCCATTTCTTTTCATAAGAGGCTAGAGCCTTGGTCTTCTCCTCTTCCGTTAGAGCGACTTCCTTATCACCCTCTTTTTTGGTGAGAGATAGTTTAGGTTTCGAATCGGAACTATCCACTATTTCCCATATGTGGTGCTTCATAATTGAAGCCCACATCACATAATTAGTATCATTCAACTTCATGGGTATGATGGTGACCTTATCATGGTCATCCATCATTTACAAGGGTGTGAAGAAGATAGTAAACAACAACAAACAACAACAACTACGCCTTCATCCCAAAACAATTGGGGTCAGCGATATGAACCAAAAAAGAAATTCATTTTGGGTCAGAAGATAGTAAGGAGAAGAAAAAAAATAGAGAAAAATGGAGAAAGGGATACAATACAATGTTGTTGCTCAAGTCCTTTTCTCCAAATGGATCTTCTTGTAGTCGATAGAAGAGTGATAAAACACTCTTTTGGCAAGTGATGAAACACTCCTTTGCAAGTGACGAAACACTTTTTGTAAGAACAAGGTAATAACACACATTTACACAAGAGGCATGGAAATCGAGGCGAAAGTTTTTCAAGATCTAAGAGTTTCGTAGCTCTGATACCATGTAATGAAATGGTAGGCTCCAAGAATGCACTTGAATCTACTCAAAAGGAAGTATCTAAAAGATACTTTAGACAAGACCCATAAAAGGGTATAAATGGAAAAGCATAAAAATAAATAACACTTTATTTATGAGAGCAAAATGCTTAAAAAGCATTTAGAGGAATAATTTACACAAGGGGATGCACCCCTATTTATAAGAGTATTAAGGAGAGCTCATAAGGAGCTCTCCCTTTCTAGCTGTTGGAACTTCCAACAGCTAGAATTCTAGCCGTTGGACTAGTTCCAACAGCTAGAAAGTTGGTCAAGTTCCAACCGGAACTTGACCAAACTAGATGTATCTAGTTCTAATAGAACTAGATACCAAAAACAAAAAGGAAAACTACAAAAAAATAAAAAGTATAAATACAAAAATATATAATAATAATATTATTATTATACATGTGCAATTTACATTTTAACAGTGAAGGCCCCTACCATACTTTATTTTTCGACAGGGGGCTCTCCTGCCTCAGATGTATTTTTCGGCAGAGGGCTGCCCCCTGCCTCGGATATGTGTTCAGGTAGCAGGGGGCGGAGCCCCATGCCTCGTTCTTGTCAGGTTGGTGCTTTTTGGGGTCTTTGTGTTTGCTTTCTCTTTATGTGTTAGATTTTGGTATGTTTGTATTGTTAAGAATTCTTTTTTTATTTTTGCTTTAAAATTTACAATCTTATTATTAATTTATTGTTATATATATAATTATATATATTTTTTTTTAAAAATTATATATATATAGCTGAGTCCCCATGTCCAAAATTTTTTAAATTGCGCCGCACCCGCACCCATGTGACATAGTCCACAAGCCACAATCCCAGTAAACATGGCCAAATGATATTTGATCAACTTAAATTCAGAATCTACTAGGGACCAATTCCAACCAAAAAAGAATGAAAGGTTCTAAAAAGAGTTGTTGGGCTCAAGTCTGAGGTCCAAATCTGATATGTTGTATTTTGCACTGGCTAGATCAAGGAGCACTAGACTAAAGGTAATATTAAAGGTTCAAGGTTATAAGGTAGTAGCACACTGATGAGAGAGAGAGAGAGAGGTCACAACATAAGTCTATCAGTGACTCCTCTCACAACCTTCTATTAATCATGTTAAGGAACAGTGAATTACATTTTGACCGTTCTTTTGTTATAACAATCACAAAACCTTATAATTATTACACAAAACACCAGAATACATAATAATTTATAGCAATACCAGCACCAATCCTTGTGCATACTCCCCTCCCCTGCAGATAAAATTATTCAAATGTCATGACTATAACTTTATCTCTCTGTAGATCGGGGTCCCAACTAGCTGTATCTGTAAAACCCGATCGTTCCTTAAAAAAAATTAATTCGGATCCAGGTTGAATCTGACCCAGATCTGGATCTAAACCGAATCCCCCCCCCCGCGCTTTTTCTCTCTCCCCGATACCCCGCTCTCTCCCTCTCCTCCCGCCTTCCCCTGGGTTCCCCAACGCTCGCCGAGACCTCCAACCCCCCGTCGGAGCCGCACGACCTCAAGTACGCCTCTCTCTCTCTCTCTCTCTCTCTCTCTCTCTCTCTCTCTCTCTCTCTCTCTCTCTCTCTCTCTCTCTCTCTCTCTCTCTCTCTCAGAGGTTTCGCAAGCAGGAGGGCATTGCCCCTCCTGCCATCACCTGTTGTTTCCAGCCAACTGGCAGGGGTGTCGCCCCTACCTTCCCGTATTTTCCGGCCAATAGAGGAGGGGGGGCAACGCTCGTGCCCTTTTTCTTTTCGGCCAGCAGGCAGGGGCAACGCCCCTGCCTCCCCCTTTTTTCTTTTTTCGAACAGCAGGCAGAGGCGATGCCCCTGCCTCCTTTTCCCTTTTCCAGTCGGCAGGCAGGGGCGTCGCCCCCTGCCTCCTCCTCTCTTTTTCGATCAACAGGCAAGGCGATGCCCCCTGCCTCCTACAGTCAAAGGACCGAGCCTAGGCTCGATCCCATTCAATGGTAGGGCAGAGCTCAGCAGCCAGACCGAGCCTAGGTTCGATCCCATTTAATGGCAGGGCAGGGCTCAGCAGCCAGACCGAGCTCATCCCAGTCCGGAGTCCCATGAGGACCGAGCCCAAGCTCGATCCCGTCCTAGGATGGGGCCAGGCTCGGCCTAGCAGCTGAACCCACCCCTTTCCCCTTTGTTTTCTGTTTCGATCGGAACCGAGCCAAGCTCGATTAGGGGTCCAACTGAGTCTGACTCGGCTGGGACCTACCCAACCCATTCAAGCAGCCAGTCGGGCTCAGCCGAGCTCGGCTAACCTCGGATCACAACTTGGCTCACCCCGATTCGAGGGTTGGCTCAGCCAAGCGACCTAAACCAGGGTCGGGTTCGGCCCCTGCGACACGAACATGGCACCAACGCGTGATTTTAAAAGAGGAATTCTATTATATTTATTTCAGTAGTACGACGATTACTTTAGCACACCCCATCGATGCAGCGGACTCTACGCGCACACCGAGGCACGAACCACTTATCACTTACACCCAGAATCATCAACGAAACCGACATTCTCCGAGGTAGGGAAAGTTGCACACAAGACAGTAGAAAGACAATCCTAAAACATGTGTATAAGCATATATTTTAAATATATATACATATGTATATATATACATATTCGCTTTTAACTCAAGAACGCAGTTTTGCGATCCTTGTCATTTTCTCTTATGTCATTTACTTTGCCGCCGTGCTATCATATGCACAGGCTACTGCTTACGCATTTATTTAGTCGAGGTACGGTTTTGTACCTCGTGCATTGCTTACGCATTTATTTAACTCGATGTGTGGTTTCGCATATCGATTCTTGATTTATGTCATTTACTTTGTCGTCACACTGTTACGTGCACAGGATACTGCTTACACATTTATTTAGCTGAGGTATGGTTTCGTACCTCGTGTACTGCTTACACATTTATTTATCTCGATGTGTGGTTTCGTACATCGAGTCTTGTTTTATGTTATTTACTCTGCCATCGCATTGTTACGTGCACAGGCTACTGCTTCCGCATTTATTTAGCTGAAGTACAATTTCGTACCTCGTGCATTG
Organism: Nuphar pumila; assembly: GCF_984573655.1. NCBI lineage: Eukaryota > Viridiplantae > Streptophyta > Magnoliopsida > Nymphaeales > Nymphaeaceae > Nuphar > Nuphar pumila. Next base: position 125,327,558 of record NC_143250.1, read on the forward strand.
CTTACGTATTTATTTAACTCGATGTGTGGTTTCGCACATCGAGTCTTACTCTATGTCATTTACTTTGACGTCGTGTTGTTACGTGCACAGGATACTATTTATACATTTATTTGGTTGAGGTACGGTTTCATACTTCGTGCACTGCTTACACATTTATTTAATCGAAGTACAGTTTTGTACCATGTGCATTGCTTACGCATTTATTTAGCCAAGGTACAGTTTCGTACCTCATGCATTGCTTACGCAATTTATTTAACTCGATATGTGGTTTCGTACATCGAGTCTTGCTCTATACTTTGTCGCCGCACTGTCATGTGCACATGCTTGCGCTTTATGACATATGTATTATATATACATATATACAACCTTGCAAGGTACACAGTTTTATGTACCCTACCCTACCCTGTATTACGCTTGTTCTTTTTAAAGATGTGGATTCGTGCATGTCCGCCAAAGCTTTAAAGAAAAAAAGGATTTCTTGTGAAATTTCAGTATTTGAATATGCATGGTTTTTGAAAAGCAAAAATGAATACCTGACGGTTGCTTATTCGCAACCAAGTCTTTTCCTTAAACCTATGTAGCCCTAAGAGGTACGTACGGTCTTTTGTTTGATATCCGAAAATGACTCGGATCTCCTTGGCCGAGGGCACGGGGAGTTGGGGTTTCTTTTTGAGAAACCGATACCCTTTTTTATCGTAACGGTACTATCAGACATGTGCGGCATGTTAGTACTACGATGATCAGATGAGAGGTTTATGGCGACCTCGTAGCGTGCAATTGCATAGTGATAAAAATGAAAATCACAATAATGGTAATGATCGTCTTTATAGGCACGATGCTCGAGCTGGTTTGAAAGACCCGAATATGTAGAATGGGTCGTCAGTTAAAATAGAACCTGACGTAGTCACCTTGGTTCTGTCAAGGGAGAGGATGGGATGGTACAAAAACTCTGATAGACAGGTTGTTAACAACTATGCTCCTCGAGTAGCAATTGACTTGATGTCCCCGGTCATCGGAGTTAGGGGTCGGGGCTATCAAATATTATCCTAGGTGATAGATCCAATGGACTTCTACAAATGTTGGATGCATCCTTTGCCACGAATGCCATTAGGGAATCTTGTCTCGGTCATTGGCCGTCCCCTTAGGAGCGGACTCAACTAGTTACCCGGGCCATCAAAATACAAAGAATAACATACTCCCGGGCAAATCTCAGTTGTTTCTATGTTTTTCTTATGCGTACCCTCAGAAAAGTTAATATTGAAACAAAGTTATCTTTTTCACTTTACTTATGATGAATTGCATATCATGTATAAAATAAAGCATGTGTTAGTTTTATTTTAAATTGTTATACTTGTGCACCTACCAGTTTTTTATGAAACTGACCAGTCTTATGGGTACAGGTGACATTTAGGGCTGAGCGACAGGCGATGGTGCGATTGCAAGATGGTATCAAGATCCCACTGTTTCTTCTGGCATTCTGCATCCTGGATACATCCTTTTGGTTTAAATTTTGTATAAGGGTTTCCTTGAAAAATTCCACTTTTGTATAAACTTAAAATTATCAAAACCTTCTTTTAATGTATATGATTTAAAACGTTGTTACGAAGATGCAAATCCATTGTGAAACGGAAAGTACACAGTAATGCACCCAAGGTTTGTCAACTTGTCATTTCAAAAATCATTTTTCTGCTGATCCGCTAAATCAAAAACTCTGAAAAATACGGATTTCCAGTCTCTTTCAAGTTCTTCTAAAATTTTACAAGTTCGAAATTTTGGGGCGTTACAGTATTAGTTTGATTCAAAATATACCCTGCTCATGTATGCCCAATATTCATGTCAACCAAGCTGGATAATACTTCCAAACCTGGCAATATAAACCTGAGACAAGGCCAACTTATACCTAAGACAAATTGGTTAACATCAACTGTGTGTTGTAGGTAAGTTAAGCTAAGCCACAGCTGGAAGGAAATATCAAGGCCAACACTTAGCAATACAGCAAATACAGCTACAACATGGCGCGTGGACTTAACATGGGGCATGTGCTTGTGTGTGTGTTTGTGTGTGTATGTTTTCAAGGATAAAATCTTAACATTATTCTAATAGTAAATTTAAGTGGCAAAATAATCAGTCCCACCTGAATGCCAACCACTAAAAATAATTGTAATTTTTTTCCTTCATAAGTTTTGCTTTAGAAGTTGATTGGTTAAGTTGTACCCTTCATAAGCACATTTCCCAGTAACCATCTGGCTAAGCTGAACCTTTCATAAGTAATTTTTCCAGTAATGATTTAGTAAATATTAAGGTGAAAGGAGAAGTTATCAGCAATAATAATTGTAGTCGAAGACAGCTTCAATGATATCTTTCAACATATTCTTGAACTACCAATATTGACCAATATCAAAAATTAATGCTCATTAAGCCAGTGCAATATGTGTTATCACCTGATTTTGATGAGGGTGAGCCCTGTGCATCATCATGTAGGTATTCATGATCATCAGATATGGGTGAAGCTTGCAGATCTGTGGCAACTTCAACAGCCTCCTCCTCAGAGGTGATGGCTTTAGTCCCAGAAGAAGTTCCCACATTATTGACCTTCCCATCAGCAGGGATACGTGAAAATGCAACACATAAATCTTCATAATATGACACTTGCCTATGCCTATACTTCTGTGCTTCAGGATGATCCTGCAGTGCTTAATGTCAGCTGCTAGCCATACTATACTAGATCACATGCATTTTGTTAGATATGACAAAGCAACATACCTTGATATAAGCTTCCCATGCAGCCTCATCATTAACCGTTATCATTTGAGACTCATGGTTCCAAACAATCCCACTTTGCTCGCATAGGGTTTTTATAATGCTGTATTGCTTCTTTAAAGTTTTTAGGCGATTTCTCATGCAGTCTTTGTTGTAGATGATTCCAAATTTTTGTTGAAATAACTTCTCCATGCGTCTCCACCCATTTTTGACAAATGCATTGTCTACCTTTGCACCTCTTTGGACCTCCTTTATCATGAGGTTGATGAAGTAGCGGTCCATAAGTGGTGTCCAACTTATATTCTTTTTGTTACGACCTACAGCTGTGATGTCCATTGCTTCTTTTCCTATAAATTCATGCATGCACCTGTATGAAACATAAAACAGAACTTAAACATGTAAAAGCAATCATATAGTGCACTAGATCCTTGCAGTAACTACAGTTTAACAAGAAGCTTTAACCCTAATAAGAAGTACAACCCAATGAATGATGATTGAACAAAAGCAAAATACATCTTTGACTGCAAGTCTTTATTAGTAGCTGCATGAGGAAAGATCAATATATGTTGTATGTAGAAAACTGACGAGAGACCTTTCTAACTTCTTCAATTTTCTTTGTAATCAAGCAGTGGTGCCTTCCATACAAACCAAGAATGGAACTTAGGCAGCTGTTTTAGCCAGACCACCTACCATTTTTTGATGATTAAAAATCATGACTTAATAAAGGTGAAAGAGCAAAACAAAAGAAATAACAGAATTTTACATTACAGTATCCAAAGAAAGAGAAACAAGAAACAACAATATTTTATACATGATATATAGCAGAAAATTGATAAGCATCAGCATGTCTATGTGTCTGTCTATCTATCTATCTACATACATAAATAGGTGTGTGTATAGATATGGGTATAGATTTGGTACCCTCATGGGTAAGGAACTCCCTTGTTGGAACTCATAGTGGGAGGTTGTTTTGACCAAATCTAACCCCAAAATTTGTTCAACATGGTCAACATAGTAGGAATCAACTCTTGTATCATATTTTTTTTACCTAAAATATGATTTTATGAGGGTTTCCACGATTTTTCCACTCAAGAAAATGGTTTAAGTTAAAAAATCTTTATTATGAGTAAAATTACAAAGCTAAACTACTCTCATAATATTTTTGTTTATGTAATATGAAGTACGCGTTGTGTGGCATGTTCTTAATTGCAAGATATTTAATATTTTGCATTGTTCTTGTGAGATAGTTGATGTTTGATGTTGTCTTATGCAGCTCATAGAGACAATAAATGCTTCGTATGTGATTTTATGGTTGTATTTTGTGCAATTCATCATTGTTTCATGTGATATGATTTTTTTTAGAATTTTTGCTGATTTTTCTTTTTGGATTTTTTGAAAAAAAAGTTATTACAAATTTACGATATTTTACCATACGATATGGTCTTAATTTGAGCCCAACCGATACCAGTAATGATAGGATACTTACAACCTTGTTTTAGGCATTTCAATCAGTTGTGTGTTGCTAAAGTAATATAATGCTTCCAACTCTCCCAGTTCTGAATTTCAGCAAGCTTGTTCTCACTTTCCAATCTAGCCCAATCCAGAATGCATTTCCTTAGGTTCATGAGCCTGCGCCAGATACAGTAAGAAGACTAAATACCTACTGTAAGCTTAACTCTACCATTCCTCAAACTTTTCCTGATTCTTGTGCTCACATCCATCATTTTTGGGAACAAAATGGAAAGCACGGCTTCTAGCCAAGGTCCAATTTCAAAAGAATCACACCATGCCCCGTTATTGCACGAAGGAAAGTGCAACCATACAAATCATGGAAAGGGTCCATGAACACTTTTAACAGAATAAACTCATCAATTTTCCTTAGGCAAGGATTCTTTATGTAATTTGACTTAGTGGTCGCCAGACAAAGAGATGGTGACTAGGTCATCAGAGACAGGTTTTCTCTAAACCACAGCATTGTCGGAGGGCTTCTTACTAGTTTATTATTGTCTTTTAGGTAAGATAACATGTGCAATACCGCTGCAATACGCTAGAGTTGGGTGCAGTGAAAATTCCTCCACCCCAGGGCTTATCCTAAAAGAGAGCCTTCCATTATGCCAAAAAGACCCAGAATTGGATTTTAGTTGAAGCCGTATTAGAATTGGAACATGGCCAAAAAATCACCAATTCTTCAGCAGGTCCACCATGACTCATAGAAGCCTTTACTTTACCACAGAATCACAGCCCGTCTATGTATTGTTTTTCAACTTGTGATCAACCACTTTTAACTTAGTTTTTGTAATCATTATTATGTCTAATTTCTTCTCTTTTATCCAGATCCATAGGAAGAGAGGATGCTCCCTACTACAAAATCCAGGGATATTACAGCCCGTAAGCCTCATGTCTGCCCCTTAACCATCTTTGCAATGAAGATGTCTCATGTAAAGGCGAGTCGAAAACTCCCAGAGCCCACAGCTCTCTAATCAAGCAGCCTAGTAGGTCTTGAATGATGTCTGCTTATTGACCAATACCATCCTCTCTAATGGGCTTTTGGCATTCGACAGTGGCAAAGAGAGTGGCTCCCTAGGCAGCCCCTCAAAGACTCACATTGTTTGTTGTTCTTCCTAAGCAATGGATCTGAAGCCATAAGATCTTCACTCATAAAAAACAACTTGTTGCCATACTTTGTGCCATTGTTGTGTCCCTCTTTGTCATCCTCACTTCGGCACTGTTAAACTCCATGCAAGCATCTTGACGAAAGAGGAGTAAGCTAGGTGAGATGAGATTAGCTTACACTATTGACATACAAGAGGTATAACTGACTGCCAAAAGCAGCCAAGAAGGGGGTGGAGATAGTGCTACAGGCTTATCCGTAATCCCTAATATGGGAAGCCCCTCTCCGATCTCCTTGATATCATAAAGGGGAGGGCCTAAAAGGTAAAAGAAAATGCAAATCCCCCACCCAACCCCCATGTCTAGAATTATGAGGTTGCCACAGCTTACTGTTAAAGGGCATACAAGATATAATGAGTGGATATGGGTCTGGGTCTAAGGCCAGTGGGCTTCCCAAACCAAATGTTTAAGGATCTCAAGTTAGGCTCCCCAAGTTCTAACTGAGAAGAATGATAGCATAAAATGAATTATCTCACACATTAATAATCGCAATGATGGCAACTCATCTCAGAAGGTCCTGAAACTCCCAACATGCCTTTATTGTTGCGATAATTTAGGGGTTGACCAGCAAACATGGTGGGTTTCAGCAACCTCTGGGCCCTTGGTAGTCCTTGGGCTTCTGGTGACCCTTAGGCTTCCAACAACTCTTGAGCTCTCAATGGTCGAATGATAAAAAAACCCACGGGAAAGGTAAATGATTCCAGCCATCAAAGGTAACAGACTTTGCCAAATACCTTGGGAGCACATTGATGTTAAGATGTGCTTCTAATATATATATAAATTGAAATACCCATAAGGGGTATTTCAATCATTTACCTTGTAATAGAAGTCAACCCATTAGGGGCTGACTGTATAATTGTTGTTTTTTGTATTTTTGTTTGTTGGTACAATTGATTGGGACAGCTCCAACTAGCTGTTGGAACTGCTCCCCAGCCCAACTCCCTATCTCTCTCGCTTGTTATAAATAGGGTTTTAAGCCCTAATAAATTCTAATGCTTTCTTAAGCATTTGTGTAATAAAAAAACATTTATTTTATTCTTGACCCTTGTGTGGGTGGTATGGATTGATCAATTAATGTTCTTCTTGGATTGGTTGTATTCTTGTAAGCCCATAAGAGTCACGTGTTTGCTTTTGTTCTTATTTCATTACATGGTTTCAGAGCTTTTGTGCTCTTGGGTTGTTATTCTTTCAGAAATGCCAAGAGGAAGATTGTGAGATTGGTAGAGGATCGGTTCGTGGGATCGTTGCATAAGAAAATACACCATCAAATATCTCCTCAACAAAATTTTTGCTATCTTTCTCTCTCATTATTGTAAAAATAGAGGATGAAAGAAAAGTGATTGTCTCCATTCCCGTGAGACTCAATGATACTAACTATGTAATGTAAGCCTCCATAGTGAAACATAAAATATGGAAAAAAGGTCTATGGGGTTTGGTTGATGGCACCGAAAGACAGCTTAAACTTATATTCACCAAGATTGAAAATGGAAAAGTGGCTCTTCAAAGAAAAGAGATGTCTCAGGCCGTCACCGAATATGAGAAAAAATGAAAAGAATGAATGGGTCATTCCAAGATAATGTGCAAAATAAGGTGAAAACTGTGACCTAAGGAGAGATGAGCATTAAGGAATATTACAATGTCATCTCTCTTCTTTGGGATGAATTGGCTCTTCTAGAGCCAAAATGGCATTGCCCCCAAGATATAGAACTCCATAAAAAAATAGAATTGAACATTTCTATCAATTTGTTAATGGGATTAAACCCGAATTTGAAATGACCAAGTTAGCCCTTCTTCGTAGAAGTGTACCTACCATAGTTGAAACTCTTGAAGAGTTAACTACGGAGAAAAATAGGTTGAAAAAATCATCTGCTTCAAAGGATGAAGAATCCGTGTTTGCTATGTCAAAACCCAAAAATCACACTAAGAGTTATAAACCCCCTCATTTTGTAAAAAATAATGAGAATGAAAAAAGTCAAAATAATAAAAGAAGTGTTCATGAATACAAGAAGGGTAGCAAAATAATATGTTATCATTGCTATAAATTGGGACACGTCAAGCCTTTTTGCCCTAAAAAAAGGAAAAAAGATCAAAAAGATGATAAAAGGGTGGCTTAAGTGGAACCATCTTTTGAAAGAAATTGTGCAGACGACTAAAAATGCATTGACACAATATTTTTTGTACAACTCATGGAGACAGTACAACCAATGTTCAAAAATCAAGCTTCTTCCTTATCGAGTGCGGCCATATCCAAAAGCATGGACCCCAAGAAGTACAACTCCATGAAAAACAAATTAAAACGAAGCATTTTTATCAATTTGTTAATGGGCATAGACCTGAATTTGAAGGGACCAAATCGGCCCTTCTTCGTAGAGGAGGTGTACCTACCATAGTTGAAACTTTTGAAGAATTAAATATAGAGGAAAATAGGTTGAAAAAACCATCCTCTTCAAAAGATGAAGAATCCGTGTTTGCTATGTCAAAGCCCGAAAATCACAGAAGCAGTTATAAGCATCTTCACTTTGGAAGAAATAATGAGAATGAAAGAAATTTCAATGACTATAGAAGAAGTCAAAATGATAAAAAAAGGTGATACAACAACAACAACAACAACTACTACGCCTTCATCCCAAAACAATTGGGGTCAGCGATATGAACCAAAAAAGAAATTCATTTTGGGTCTTCCATATGAATCCTTTTCCTCCAATCATTTCTATCCAATGCCATGTCCTCGGTGAGGTTCAAAGCATTCATATCCTTTCCTATCATCTCCATCCAAGTCTTCCTAGGCCTACCCCGACCTCTTTTAACTAATATAGTTTCCCATTTCTCCAACCTTCTAACTGGAGCATCATTAGGCCTTCGCCGAATATGTCCAAACCACCGTAAACGATTCTCTCGCATCTTATTTTCAATGGGTGCAACACCTACCTTCTTACGTATCTCCTCGTTCCGAATCTTATCTTTTATTGTATTTCCACACATCCATCTAAGCATCCGCATCTCAGCTACACTCATTTTTTGAATATGATGTCTCTTGGCAGCCCAACATTCCGTACCATATAGTAAAGCGGGTCTAATAGTCGTCCTATAAAACTTTCCCTTCAACCGCAATGGCATTCTACGATCGCACAACACTCCAGTTGTACTTTTCCATTTCATCCACCCAACCTTTATCCTATGATTTACATCTCCATCAATTTCTCCATACTTTTGAATAATGGATCCCAAATATTTGAAATAATCATTCACCGGTATTTCTTGCTCACCAAGCTTCACTACACTCCCATCACTACTTCGTTGCTTACTAAACTGACATTCCATATATTCAGTCTTACTCTTACTCAACTTAAAACCTCTAGCTTCCAATGTCTGTCTCCATAATTCTAACTTAGCATTAACCCTAGCTCTAGACTCATCAATCAAAACAATATCATCAGCAAACAACATACACCACGGTACATTTTCTTGAATTGATCTCGTAAGCTCATCCATCACTATCGCAAATAGGAAAGGACTTAAAGCAGATCCTTGATGTAACCCAACTGTTATCGGAAAATTGGTTGTCACCCCTCCACAAGTGCGGACATTGGTTACTACTCCTTCATACATATCTTTAATTATACTAATGTACTTGAGAGAAACACCTTTCTTCATCATTGTCCACCAGAGAATGTCCCTAGGTACTCTATCGTATGCCTTCTCTAAATCAATAAAAACCATATGCAAATCTTTGTTCCTCTCTCTATATCTTTCAATAAGTTGTCTAAGAAGATGTATAGCTTCCATAGTTGATCTTCCAGGCATAAAACCAAATTGATTCTCCGATATCATGACAACCTTCCTCAACCTAGACTCAATCACCCTCTCCCAAAGTTTCATAGGTGATCACGAATACAAAAACAGTGGCAAACTAATATGTTACCATTGTTATGAGTCGGGTCACATCAAGCCTTTTTGCCCCAAAAGAAGGAAGAAGATCAAAGAGATGATAAGAAAGTGGCTTCAGTGGGACCATCTTTTGAAAAAAATGTAGACGACTCCAAATTATTGGTTTTTCAAAATTAATTGCATTGTTAAAAATGTGGCGGGCCAAAGCCCGAAATTGGTTTTACATGTTGATTTGCAAAACAATTATTGTATAAAAAACTTAAAATTATTTGAAAAAGTAAAACAAACCAAACAGTGTAATTAATCTCTTCCTTGATATCCCTTCCACAGTTTAGGAATCTTGGATGGCAGTTTTGGAGAACCATGAGGATACTAAAACTCCGTATGCGATTGTGCCTCTAAACCAAATATGGTGGTTCGCCTCCTAGCCACAGTTTTAGGGAGAATCAACCACTCTTCCTGATGGTGGTGGTGTTGACTCAACTGTAGTTATTGATATATCAAGAAAGTTGTGTCAATGAATGTTGATTTCCTTGATATCCTGGCATTAGATGCTGATTTTTAATGTTCTGATGGATGGTGTTGATTACTGATATCGGTTGAGGAATAAGTATGAAACCCAGTAATAAAATACAAATTGTGTATTAAGCTACAACTGAAAACCTAACTTGGACTTCGAAAATTTGTGCCCATTTTGAGTATCTGTGAGTTTAAGAAAAAAGAAAAACAAAAATTGTGTGCATTTAATAGGGACATGCATGCAAAAGCAACTCTGATATATAACTTAATAAGTTATTCATGCGTGTGCATTGAATCATGCATCTTTAATGTTCTGTATTAATTCATGCATTCATGCTTATTCTGTTTTGCGTGATAATTGTTATTGCATGATACATGTTTAAATGCTAAATGGTAAGTTGATTATGGTGAATTGTTAATGTGATGTTCCTCTGAAATTTATGCAAGAATTTGGTTTATGTTATTTCTTTACTGTTTGAATTTTTAGAAGAATTCGTACAAAAGACTTTGGTTCTTACCCATTTTCATAAAATTGTTTTATAAGTCTGAATGCTCAGTGATGGTTTGACTTGCTAGCTGGAGATTGCGAGCCTTGCGTGACTAGTTCTGGGTTCTCTGACAAAGTGGCTCCTTTGTGATAGACGATTTTACTATCTTGGTTTATCTGACATTGTTCATTGATTAATAAAGTTTGATTTATTCTTCGTTAATTCAATGCTAAGTCTCTTTGTGGTTTGGTATATTAAATATGTGAGACCCTGGATCCTTGAGTTTGTTTATGCAATTATTTTAAAAAAAAATCCACTATTTTTACAACGATTAGTTGGGGTCGTTATAGGCACACCCCAATAAGATAGCCCATTTTTCTATAGGCCAAGCTCCATTTGTCACCTTCCTCCCTCTTCTTAGCCACTCAAATACTTTGCTACAAAGCATCAGCTTGATCTTGAGAAATACTCCAGTGAACTGTAAACCAAACATCCACACCTCGCACCAATGATGTTATTATAACTTAAACAATATGGCAAAAGTTCCTCATCCAAGCAAGAATGAATTGCAATAGGACAACATGGCCCATGATCTACCTTGATGTAAAAGATCAGCAACATATTTTCTTGAGATATGACCAGCAACCCAAAAGATACATAATGGACCAAATCTTTCACATGACAATGAGAATGAAAAAACACTTAATGGAATCAAATATAATCAAAGATCTGAGACATTAAGTCAATGTAGTCAGTATGACTGACATCATTGGAGTTTAGGAAAAAATATGGCCTTATGACATTCGGCACACCAAGAGGCTGATTAAAAGCCATGTGTAAGCTGGAGACTGGAGAGATGGCAAGCAAGAGCATGTGGATAAGAAGAGTGCTAACCAATAGTTCCACATAAGCTTTCTCTCTATGACCTTATTGTTCAATCTATGTAACAGGGACTCTTTTAACAGGGCACCGCACATGCGTCGCACCCCCACCCATGCGGGTGTGACACTTGGACACAGTTTCTTTTGTGTCAGGTGAAGTCAACCACACTGAGGTTCATTTATGTCCAAAAGTAGATTCAGTTAACCCTAACCAAGTCCAGTTTTATCTACATTATATATATATATATATATATGCACACACATACACGTAGTGTTAACTTAAAACTGTTAAAAATTATATATATATATACCCTTCCCGCACCCAAATTATTTTAAGGTGCCACATCGCCGCACCTATGTGACATAGTGTTCAATCTAGGTGTAATAAGCCAGAACACTAGAGAGCACTTAGAAAAATAGACCATTCCAAAATTTTGAACGATAGAATGAAAGGTCACATTATATCCTAATCCATTTTCTTGGTAATAATTCATTATTCAGTGTTTCCATTTGAAATAAGTTAGGTTTTGAAGTATTAAATATATCCTAAGTAGCAATTTCACTCATATCCATAAGTCTAAGCAATAGGCAATATACTGTATAGACAGCAAAGCAAGCAAACGAGTTAGGGAGCAAAGCGACCAAGGTTAGAAGATTAAAGTTCAGCCGATAATACAGAAAAGAGCAATGGAGTGTATGGGGGGGGGGGGTTAGAGTTGGGGCTATGAGCATGTCCAGTTTGAGATGTGTCAACCCCGAAGGACATGAGTGGTCAAGTAGGCATTTTGAGACTGATTATAGGTTAGAAATAGGCTTGGTTTGTGCCTCTTCTAACCCATATATGAATCTATCTTGAAGTTTGCCACTACACACACACAGAATCAACATGCAATAACTGAATGATCTTGCAATAGAAAGAAAAAAAACTAGCCGAAATTGTACCCAGTAAGTATGTAAGTGAACCACCTTCAGAAAAATAAATAATGTACATGAATCAAACTGAAAAAATCTAGTAAACCCTTAAAGATAGCAATCAAAGGCCTTCTAGGGATGTGAACATCTCTTCTCAATGGTGTCTACACCCAGCCTGGCAATCCTAGAAATTCCTACAAGGGGCAGGACATCATTCCTCAACCAGTCTTCCTCAATCTGAACCTATTCAACCAGCACTCCCCCTGCTTATTACCAGAGGATTCAGAACATTACTACAAAATCCTATTCTGTTAAGAGCATGGATTAGTCATTAAGAAACAACTAGAAAATCAACCCTGCCAGTAACAATTAGACTACAAAATTTTTCAAATATAAGAACTTATCCTAGTGCATTTCCAGCTCATGTTCTACATCCTAAAGATACACAGCAGCGCCTTCGAGAATCCCATTTTCCATGAAAGTTCTTTTTCAATAGCTTTCTCAAATTGGTGTTTTTCTATGTCTATAATATTGACTGTTGCAGAAATCTGAAAACAAAGAAAAGAACCCCAAGAAATGAGAAACAAAAGAGAACTCTACTCTCAAGACAAGTAAACAAAGCAAGGGCGCATGCAAGTACTCAAATTGAAGCATTGTAAAGTATAAAAACAGATATAGAGGGCTCTTTCCCGATGAAAATACCACTAACCATTTATTTCCTTTTATCTTTTTCATGTGCTCACAAACGATTATATTTACGCATTTTCAACCGTAGTAAGAACCACAGCTCCCAAGTCGTTACTTTTGGACCAAATTAACCAGAACGTCACTCACGAAAAAAAAAAGGACAATGTATAGTTCATCCTGATGTAAAATACAGAATTGAGAAGAGAAATTAAGGGCTTCAAATATGGTATTTGCGGAAAATCCAAATCGATCGAATCCTCGATACCCTGGTGCCAAAACCCACTTTTTCTTTTTTTTCCAGTTTTATAAATGATGGTCCAAAACCAAGAAGGGCCTCGGACCACAGGGATCACAATCAAGAGAAACCGAACAAATGAAATAAGAAACCAAAACCCTAATCCGACCTGGGGTTTAACGATACACAAGAAAAGCCAAAAAAAGGAACTTGTTCGAAACCCCCGACAAATTTTCTACCCAGAAAAAAAGAAAAATAACAACAAAACACAAGAAAAATCACAAAAGAGGAAATCAAAACCCCCGACACGAACTAGGGTTTAGAGAGAGAGAGATTACCAGAAGGCTTTGGGCTTGTCGCCTCTGAGAGAGAGAGAGAGAGAGAGAGAGCTCGGGAGGGATTAGGGTTAGGGTTTCGCGTTTGCGGGGGCGGAAAATGTTGCAGTTTTACGCGGAAAAGTGACGGAAAATGACGACTTTTCCCCCTTCGTTATTTTTAATGGAGGAAAATATTTCCCTGCGTTTTTTACATTAGAGCCTCGAAGGGAATCGTTTCCCGAGATTCCGTGCCTCGCCTTTTTCTCGTGTCGTCCTGCCTGCGACTCACGCGACGCGTCGCGGGCCATGAGGCTTCCCCATCTCGGCCTGTTTTATTGGACGAGCTTGATAAGTGTCTCAAGTTACATCACTGATTCAGACCTGCCAGTCTTTGACCTGGAGGACGGGTTTGTACGCTGTAGCACCATATGGTAACAAACACTTGACGATATTTTGAAAAATATCGTGATATTTTCAAAGCATCACAGATTTCAAAAATATCATGGTATTATTATGTCATTAATGCAATGTTAACATTTTTATATATCGTTACTTTTGTTTGTATACATTTTGTTCTATATTTTTAAATTTAAGTATAGTGTTATTTCTTTAGATTTTCTTAAGAGAAACCATTTTTATTATTCCTTCCTGAGAAAAATACCGAGGCCAAGATTGGTGACGATGAGTTTATATTAAAGCCCAAGCAGTGGTAGGCATGGATCCAAGCGGGCTGTTTGGACAAAGCAAGGTTCACGCCTTTTTCGAGCCCAGCTCAACCGATCCTGCTAGGCAGAAGCAAAGCGAGCCCCATGGACTGGCCCTTCTTGATCGGCCTTGGTTCCGGGTTTTGGCCTTCAACTGAGTCCATTAAAGAGGAAAAAGAAAAAACTGAACTGGACTGTGTCAGCCGGTTGTCCAGTGTCCCCAGCCCTAATTGCTCAAGCACAGCCCCCGTGGCTTCTCTTCAATATCACGATATTTCAAAAACAGATAAATCCTTAAAAATTTTATGTTTTTAAAATACTTATTTTAAATTATCACCATTTTATAGGTACATTAAAAAATTTCAGGTTTTTTATGTGCTTATATTATTGCAGAATTTTGTTATATTTAGAGTTACCTACATTATGATAGTTTCTCTCTTGATGTAGACCAAAAAATAATGTTTTTCCTCATCAAAAAAATCACAATACCAATATTAGTGACAGCTCAATCTAAGCTCAAGAAAACTTTTTTCTTTCTCATCAAGAAAATCTCAATACCAATATTAGTGACAGCTCAATCTAAGCTCAAGAAAACTTTTTTTTTTCTCATCAAGAAAATCGCAATACCAATATTAGTGATAGCTCAAGCAAACTACCTTGCAGATGTGCTGGGCATGGTTTATTTGCTAAGAATTGACGTTTAGATCAAGCTTTTAACAAAACATTGACCTTACGATAAATATTTATAAAAAAAAATTAGGTCTCTTATTTTCAAGCCCAAAAAAACTGAAAGTTTGATTTTTAGAAAAATCTTGATATTATAGAATCAGGGTTTTTGATCTTGTGGAACTTGATAATTGATCTCTTTCCAAACTTGCTTTTTCTCTTGATACACAAGCTGACTGTTTTAGCATTTTGATGTAAAATAATGCTCAGTCATAACTCTTTCCTATTTTGACACTGGAGACAAGGTTCGTTCATATTGTCAACAAATTGGTTGTTGTGTCTTCTAACATGTGAGAATTCATACAATTTAAATCCTTTTACCAACTTTGAGACGGTATCAACATAGGCAGTCAATTTGTCATGCTTTGTTTTTCATACTTTTGTGATTTGTCGAATTACCAACATTGAATCACCACGAATATGGACCTTTTTTGCTCCTAATTCAATCAAACATTGCAATCATTTGATCAAGGCTTCATATTCCGTCATATTATTAGTACATACAAAATCCAATTTGAAGGCACATGGGATCTTCTCATCATCAGGAGTGACGATAACAAATCCAATTTCTAATCCATTGACATTTTAAGATCTATCAATGTATAATTACCAAATTAGTTATTTTTTCTTTCATTTTTAAGATAGTTTCATCAAAGAAATTGTCATTTACTCCAGCTTTCTCATCTATAGGTAGATTTGCTAGGTGATCACCTTATAGCTTGCCTTATGAACGATTTTTGAGCAACATATTTTAGATCAAATTTCATTAATAAAACCTGCCATTTGGCAATCATTCCGGTCAATATTGGTTTCTCAAAGCCGTATTTAATCGAATCAAGTCAAGAAAAGATTCTAACCTCACATGCTAGCATATAATGTCTCAACTTTTGAGTCGCCCAAAAAAGAGTTAGGCATGTTTTTTTTAATTAATTGTATTTATTTTCATATTCTACAAAGGTTTTGCTGATATAATATATGGCATACTATATTTTTTCATCATCCTCATATTAGGCAAGTAGGCATCCCAGTGCTATGTCATTGTCAGTGAAGTATAGGAGCAAAGGTTTTTCTAAGATAGGAGGTTTCAAAGCAGGTGGATTGAGAGGTACTCCTTGAGTTTATCAAAATATTTTTGGCATTCTTCGTCTCAAACAAATTCAACACATTTTCTCAATAGCCTATTGAAAGGTGTGCACCTAGTGGCAAGATTGGATATGAATATTCCAATTGCCTGGTTTTTTCCTTGAAAGCCTCTCAATTGCTTGATATTGGTAGGTAGAGGCATGTAACGCCCAAAAAATCTAACCCAAAAATATAGTTAATTTTTTTAAGTGAAATATGCAAGGCCTTATCAAATAGCAATGCTCCAACCAAACTCAACACTAAGGGGGCTCACCTGAGCACAAGTGCGGCCATATATTAGCCCACCAGAACTAACTTCGCAAATGAGACAAGCAAGAATAAGAACCCTTTATCAAGAATAATATAAATACAGTGAAAACATTTATTGTGGTTTTTGTTAAATCAGGTGGGTTACAAGTATTTCATCTCAGCATGGGACTAAAACCACTCCTTGTATAGGACTTGGGTTCTTGTCCAAATCGTGAATCAGTTCCAACTTAAGAATCTGAATATAAGATATAAAAGAGAATACAATTCATTAACCAAAGTAAATAATTCATCAATTAAATAAATTATTTGTAAACAATTGTCAAAACAAATTAACAAGACTTTTTGTTAAAGACTAATCTTGGATCAAAAAACATTCTGACATCACTTCAGCTCCCTACTAATTACTTGAATGTTTGTGATATAGGGGTTTAGACTCATCGAGTCTTAGTAGAAACACACATGTATATACATAAACAAGCATACATGAAACATAATCTTTTAAAAACATATTCAACACAACATCATACTATAATGAATTTCACTGAAAAAATATAGCAATTAAATTCATGCATTCAAGTGGGTAATTATAGTCAATTCATGCAGCATGTTACAAAACATAAACACATTCATGATTAAGCATTTTTGTTACTAGGACGTGTTTTCAATATAAGTTTAGCATAAAAAATATGTTAAACTGTAAGGCTTATATTTTTTATTTTATTTTCTTGCAGGTACTCATTGTATAATTGTCAAATCAAAGAAGTCCACTTAGACGTTTGTTATGCCATGTATTTTAATTCTCCGAGTGACTTACTAAAATAAATTCACTAAAGGCGGTTCGTAACCAAGAGAAAACCTACCATTGGCCATTGATTCTGATGATGCATCCTAAACTTCTGTAAAAAATATTGGCATACCACTTAAGACACATTGGCAGTCTGACCCCCTGACTTTGAAGACTGGTGACCAAATGAGATGCCTAGCTCTCATAAAGAATTTAATGGTCCATCCGAATTTTGTACCATATACCCTCTCTAAAGTAAGCCTGGATTAAATAGGCTATTTGGTATTTTTATTAGCTTTCTACATTGCCTTTCATAGCATGAACATTATACCCCTGCATCCGCTATGAGGTAGTTACACAATTTAATTGCTCATTTATATTGATATCCCATTTAGTATGTTTTGGTACCTTTAAATCAATCAAGCATTTATACCCCCACATCCACTCTGAGGTAACCTTATGTTATAAGTGCATGTATATTATTTTCATAACTTTGTGCACTTTTAACATCTCATTGGTTCTTTTCAACTATTCGCACTTTCATAAGTGTTTCCATGTGCATGCATATTTTTTATGACTTATAACGCATCATCATCACATGACACGCAACATATTTGTGCACTTATGACACCACATTGGTTATTTTAAACCACGCGTTCATTCATGAATATTCACATGCGCATGTATGCTTTCATGTCTTATAATACATCATAATCACATGACATATATCATAACATCATGTTGGATATCATAACATCATGACAAAAATTTACAGCATTGCATTTAAAAGATATTCACAAGTGATGACATAATCGTATTGCCTCAATAGACTCACATATTGTTCATCATTATATCATGTTCATCTTGTTTGCTTTTCGAACCATGTCATATTCATCTGGTTCACTTCTGGAACCATGTCATACATTCAAGCATAATCCTCCAATTAAAGATTGTTAACACAAAATTTATCTCCCATTGTAAATTTTATCATAAATCACCTATAATGATTTAGGCTATGAGATTTTCATAGAAGATTCTTATGCAAAAATCCAGACATTAACTCATTACAGATCAGGAATTAAAAATTTATTAAGCACAAACTATTTTTTATTCACACAATAGTCTTATCGAATTCTGTCTTTCTAATGAAAAAACAATTATAAATCATACTGAACGAATTAAATATTGTGGTTTTTAAAATAGGTGGCTTGATATGTTTGATTTAGGTCCACACAAATTTAGAATTAAATTTGTTTCCAACAAATAATTAAAAATCATGTAATATATGTTGTTTTTGTTATTTAACACATGTTCCATAAATTGTAATTTTTTTACTGAACTTATGTTAATTTTTATTTCCAAACCATAAAGAATCAACCTTCAAGATTTTAACAGTGTGTTCTACCATATCCAAACTAATACACCTTAAAATCTCAATCTCATATCTTTTGTATTTTGGGAGATGGTTTTTACAAAATTCGTCTATCTCCACAGAATCACAATGACAACATGATTCTTGTGCCGACTTTCATAGGGTATATCTCTCAAACCATGACTCATCTTAGTATAAAATTTGAATTGGGATCACTTTTATATGTATGAAACATCCCTATAATTTTTTATGATTTATGAGTTCATGATTTGGGATAATTGAATTTATCATTAAGACTGGTTGTATCAAAATACATATGACAGAACATAGCAAATAAAAACTTCATGTTTTGCAACAAAAACATCAATAAAACACTTTTGACAATTTTAATCCATCAAGAACACATCATATTCATGCATACAAACATTTAATCATGTTGTAAATACAAAAATATAAATATTATGAATCTATGAAATCAACTATTTTATTAAAGAGTTTTAGAAAAATGATTTTGGGTTTTTAAAACCTTCATGATCAAAACCATATAAGTGCCTATGTGATTTTAGGCGGATATGTGTGCAAATACGTATCCGGAGATCATCCCATAACATGTTCATGTATCTTAGCACTATATACACATACAAAATCAAGGTGTACCTACCTAAAAAATGTTGAATCTTATATAAGTTTTTCTTGAATTCGACTCCACTGATCAGCTATATACTCAATGGAGATGCAACCACTATACACGAGCTTCAATGGTATTCTCCTCTTCAGAGAGAGGGCATGTGAGAGGGAGAGAGAGAGAGATAAGGAAAAAGAAAGAGAGAATAAAGGGGCATGTGATAGGAAGAAGGAAGAGGTTTCACATAATATAACCATCTCAAAAGTCTTTGAATCAAATAATGAAACTTTCCTCTAAGCAATCTTAGCTAAATGGAAATTCCAATTAGATGAAGGAACTTTTAATAATCCTAGCTAATAAGACTTTATAATTGATCCTGCATAAGTTTTATGCATAATTTCATACATTTTCATGCATGATCATGTGTGATCAATGCTTCAAAATGTTTGTTTGCGAAGGTTTTCATAGTTTTTCATCAAAGTATAATTTGATCCTCTTTAGAGTATTTTGGGAAAACTAATTAAGTTTTTAGAAAATATTTTTAGAAAAAGAGGTCTTTTGAAATATTGAAAATTTTACAAACTCTTTTTGAAAGAACTTTTAAAAACCTAATTAGAGATTATAAATAGTTATGTTTGAGAAGAGAGGGACATTTTTTCCCCTCTTGGAATATGCGCCCATCTCTCTCTCTCTCTCTCTCTCTCTCTCTCTCTCTCTCTCTCCTCTCTACCTCTTCTTTTTTCTCTTCTTTCCCTCGATCTCTTCTCAACTGGTTGCCTACCCTATTCTTTCTTCTTTTTCTTATTCACTCTTTCCTCTAAACCTCGCCATCGCCGGTTTTTCTTGCCCCCATCATCGGAGAGAGAGTGAAGTTCGCTCGATTGCAATGGAGAAGTCACCTCCTTTTTCTCAACCCTTTCATCAGAGGTAAAACACATGGTTTACTTCTTCTCTCTCGTTTCGTTGTAGTTCGTAGTCTTAAGCTTTGGCATAGCATATATCATATCATTGCATGTAGTTTCGTTTGATCATTGCATATTCATCGCACTTAGATTAGTTTAGTTTTATTTTCATTATTTGAAAATATAAAAAGAAAAAATATATATATGTGTAAAATAGTGTAGTTTAATCAATTATCTCGATTTGCATGCCAGTAGGTAAGTGTATTCTTTTATTAGTTCTTTAGTTTGATTCATGTTAGTTATTGTTTTTCTTAGATGTAATTAGTTTACTTTCATAAATTAGTTCAACTAGATTTAGTTTAGATTCAATAATATTAACAGATTAGGGTTTTGCTTTGCTTTTAGTTAATTTATAATTTGCGATAATTAGATTTAATCGTTCCTGTGTGTTTTCATTTACAAGTTTGTTTATTTATGTATTTAATCATGTTTTTTATTGCTTTCAGAACGTTAGATTAGTTAGTTTAGTTTTAATTAATTTGAATTAGTTATTTCATTATAGTAGAAATCGGTAGATAGAAATTGTTAATTAGTTTATTTATATTTTTTTTATTCAGCTGAGTAGTTAGAATTATTTATTGTTTTCAACAATCAGTTAAGTAAATTTCTAATTCCAGAATTTTTATTTTTTGTACTTAGATTACACTTTAGTTGTTAATTAATTACGTATCGTTTTTAGGTAGAAATCGTTTTAGCCGATTTAGGTACTGGTAATTTTCTTTTAATTAGTTAATTTTAGTTTAACATTAAATATTTTTTTTAGTAATTAAATTAGTATAGGTTCAGATTTATGTTATTAGAATCGTTAGAAATTAATTAGTTAATGTAATTAGTTAAGTCACATTAACCGATTGTTATTATTTATGTTTATGTCAATTATCAACTTTTGTTAGAAAGAAGTAGTTTGTTCTTTGCTTCATTATTCAGTTAATTAAAATTCTTGTGTAAATTCAGTTAGTATAGTACTTTGTGTTAGTTGATGTCATTCTTGTTAGTTAGTTGACTTCATTTGTCATTTAATGCTTTAAGTAGTTATTCAGTTCATGAATTAGTTCTTGTTTGTTAATAGTTAGTTTTACTATTTTGTCTTTTAGTGTAATGGTTAGTTGCATGGTATGAGTATTTCATATTAGTTTAACTCATGTTTTTGTGATTTTTGGCTGAAACTAACAATGAATTTATGTGAGTTTCTGTGTTTTGTTTTGTGTTTTATCTTTTTATTCTTGTAGAAAAGCATTCAAGCATGTGGTGAGCCCTCAAAAGTACCCTCGAAGAACCCTCTGAGCTCCCCAAAAGGTCCCCTCAAAAGGCCCTTCAGGCTCTTTAGGAAGCTCTTCCACAAAAGGACTAAAAACCAATGATGAAGAAACAAAGAAGGGAAGCAGTAAAGATAAAAATGGACTAAAAGCTCAAAGCATCGAAGACCTTTTCTTTTATTTTTAGCTTAGGATTTATTTTGTTTTCTTTTTTTTTAATTCATTGGGTCTGTAATAAAACCATTAATTATTCTATGTAAGTCCTCTGCAGAGGGCAACATTCATTTTTTATTTAGTTAATTATTTTTTATTTTCAAGGCAACAAAAGTAGTTATGTGTGGGGTACAAAAGTACTTATCTCGTTCCCTGAGTTCGACCCGGACTTCACCACTAGTGTGAGCCAATTTTTATTATTTAATGCACGGTTTAAACAAATATTTTTATTGAAAATATATCTCAAAAATACTTTATTGAAAAAGATTCATCAAATTTTTGGCATCGTTGCTAAGGAATGGTGAATTAAGAACTGAGTACCCATTTTGTTGCCTAGTTCGTGTATATGGGGTTGTTAGTTTCTTTCCTGCAGTTATTTAGGATTGTCAGTTTATTTTCCTATTGATTAATTAGGACTGTTAGTTTGCTTTCTATATTTAGGATTATAGAACCGCGTACTTTTGAACCTAGAGACCATCTTACTTTTCCTGCACGGCCCACCTATTAGGCTACCCCTAGGAGGTGACTGCACACAATTGGTATCATGCTCATAGTTTGCTTTTTGCAAAAATATATGTTGGTTGCAAGTGTGTGGTTGTTTATTTCTTTTTTTCATGCTTTCTTTATTTTATTTTTGCCTGCTTTAGTGGTGTAGTTTGATCACGTTAGTGTGCTAATTTTGTAGAAAACCAACCATTAGGACGGTTGCTACACCGGTCTCTACCTGCGGTGTATGCATGGATGACGCTTGCTTGACATCGAGCTTGTGGACATTTTAGAGGACCCCGAGTCCCTCATTAGGAAAGCCCATAGACCCGGTCCCATGCCTGAGGATCAACAATTGACCCGTCCTCTCAGGGAGTACTTCATTTTGAATGATTACAATCTCGCCTCCTGCATCACGAGACCTGATGTAGGAGCAAACCAATTTGAGATAAACGCCAATATCATTCAAATGTTATCATCATTTTATGGCCTTAGCAACAAAGATCCCTACCATTATCTCGATGAGTTCCTCGAGATCTGTTCTACGGTATAGATCAATAATTTTAGGGATGATGCATTGAGGCTGACATTGTTTTCGTTTTTCCTCAAGGACAAAGCCAAGCACTGGTTGAAGGCCTTAGATACAATTCAAATTACCACTTGAGAACGCATACAGAGAGAGTTTCTTAAGAAATATTTTCTGATTGGTAAGATGAACCAGTATCGAAAAGTCATCACTAGATTTTCATAGATCAAGAAGAAACAGTTTCATGAGACTTGGGAGAGGATAAAAGATA
This sequence comes from Nuphar pumila, assembly GCF_984573655.1. Taxonomy (NCBI): domain Eukaryota; kingdom Viridiplantae; phylum Streptophyta; class Magnoliopsida; order Nymphaeales; family Nymphaeaceae; genus Nuphar; species Nuphar pumila. The sequence continues at coordinate 125,350,232 of NC_143250.1, forward strand.
TTTCTCAAAAGTGTCCCCACTACCAGGTGCCCCGTTGGCAACTGGTGCAGTACTTTTACGATGACCTGACTGAGAAAGATAGGCAGATGGTTGATTCTTTATGTGGGGGCACGTTCATGCTAAAGAGCGAGGACGAGGCATGGGCACTATTCAAAATGTTGTGTGAAAATTCTATGCACCATGCCCTGTGCTCGAGGCTTGATAGAACTATATTTGTTCTTGGTGGTCCTAAAAAGGGAAATATTTTTGAAGTTGAATCTGAACATGAACTACAAATCAAAGTGAACCAGTTGTCTAGGAAAGTTGATCAATTACTGGCCAACCCAACTTCATTACATCATATAGGAAAAGTGTGTGAGTTATGCGCTAGCCCTGCATACTATGTTTTGGATTGTCCGACAATGCCACTCTATCCTAAATTTGTTCAGGAGCAAGTGAGTGCTGCCCACGGTTTCGCCAAACTGATGCACGATCCATATGCACCCACCTATAACTCGGGATGGCGAAACCACCCCAACTTTGCATAAAGCAATTCACAAGCCACACCCCATCTGCCTTCTCAGACACAACACAGACCGGGTAACTTCTCACAAGGTTACCCACATCCCATATTCCCTCAGACTCCTCCCCAACTTAGCTTGCCTTCTCCTCAAGAGCCCTTAGTCAATCCTTTTAGGAGAAGATTCTCGAGGTCTTCTCTAATATCAAGGCTAACCTCAGTTCTCATACGCAGTCGATAGCAATACTAGAGACCCAGATGGAACAGTTGGCTGAGGCCTTGAGCAGGCGAGACTAGGAAAGTCTTCCTAGTTAGTCTGTTGTCAACCCGAGGGGTAAGGAACCCATGCGCCATGACCTGCATCTAACAGAGTCTCATCAAAAGTAGGTCAACTCTATTATGACCCTTCGAAGTGGGAAAGAGCTTCACCCTACTTAGGAGAAAACTGGAGAGCCCAGTGACATACCTATTGACCAGTCAATCTCTTCCACCAGGTCCAAGGAAAGCGGGCAGGGCTCACGGCTTGTGCCTTCTCCTTCGTATATTCCTAGAGCCTCATTTCCTCAGACCTTAGTAAAACCGAATGATTTTGGCAAGCAGAGGGCAAAATGCATGAAATGCTTGACATATTCAAGCATGTTCGCATAAACATCTTCTTGCTTGATGTCATACAACAAGTGCCCGCCTATGCAAAGTTTCTTAAGGAACTTTGCACCCAGAAAAAAAAATCAAGGTCGTTGTCCAAGATCTTCCTGACTGAGCAGGTAGGCTTTGTGTTTCGACTCCAAACCCTACCTAAACTGAAGGATCCTGGGGCATCGATCATCTCTTGTGTCATAGAGAATATGATGATTGAGCATGCATTGCTCGATCTTGGGGCAAGCATGAATATACTGTCAGGTTTCCTTTATGACACTTTTAGAATTGGGGATTTAAAGCCCACGACGACCATTTTACAGTTGGTTGACAGGTCTACCAAGCTCCCCCGAGGAATCTTGGAATACGTGTTAATTAAGGTTGAGGACTTTTATTTTTTTGTTGATTTTCTCATTCTGGACATGGAGGGCACTTATGTCGTTCACCAGACCCCATCATTCTTGGCAGACCATTCTTGGCCACTGTCAATGCTTGTATTGATTATCGTACTAGGGAGATGGATGTTTCTTTTGGCAACAAACGATTGCAGATAAAAAAATTTGATGTTGCCACAAGAGAGATAGGAAATGACAAATGCTTTCATATGACAGACCTTTAATGGAAGCAATCCAATCTGTAGTTGGATGATTATATAGGTAGATATTCGGTTTATGGCTCATCTTCTTGTGAGAATAGTCTTCATGTGGAGACTAAGCTCGTTCTTTGCATGCTTGAGAGACATTGTAGGGTCCAGAGGGGTAGAGTTGGAGAAAATATTATGGACATGGTCATAGATGAAACTATTTTCCTCAGACCTCCCGAATGAGCATGACTTCGCGTCTATTGATCTCATGGATGATGAAGGGTCAACAGAGATCCGTCTGGCTGAAGACATAAAATTTAGCATTTTATGAGAGGCAACTCGTATTAGTGTTGTGCCATTAGTAGTTTTGTTGTTTTTATGTCATTTTCTTTGTTCCTGAGCATGAATGTTAGAGCATGTATGCATTTATGAGTTATAAGCATTGAGACAAGTGAAATCTCTGCAGAGCCTGTACAGAACAACATCAGGTAAGATTCCACAGTACAGATTAGGTGTCTTCTACCACTTTTCTCCTATTTCTCATGTGTATTCATATAGTTTCATGCAAGCATGGGGGAGTGCCACTGAGGACAGTGTCATTCAAGCATGGGGGAGGCTGTAGTTTATACACCCAAATCTTTTTGTCTTTGTACTTGCACATGGATGAAAACTCTTAAAAATTCAGCTTTTAAGGAATGAGTTTGATCTTATATGAATGCTTTACATAATCTAATATTTTTAGAGATTTTTTAAGCCTCACAGAAAAAAAATTTTACACTAATCTAAAAAAGCATGATTATTTATGTGAATTTCAAAGAAATGGTGATAGATACATGTTAGAGTTTTATTTTGAATCGCAAGTATGAATATGCACAATTTTATTTTTGAAAATTAAGCAAATAAATAATATTAAAAATAAGAGCTCAAAAAGTGAAAAAGAGCATATGTTTAGTAATGTGATGTCTTCGTATTCCCTATTAGCTAGGCGCAGACACAAGTTGAAGTATTTGATTCACATGCCGAAAAGGATAACAAAGAAAATCACTTCTTTGTCTAAGTTAATATTTGTGGCCTATTTTGTTCGTGCGAGTAGAGTCTGAGGGGTGTTTACACCTGGTGCCAAAAAGTCATCTGGTTTGGGAGCCACCGGCCCGAAAGCCCATTACATGGACTTTAAAGAGAGCCTAATAGATGTTAGCATTATACATGATAAGAAGCGAGCTATACATAAAACTATTAAAATGGAAGGTCTTGTGACTCGAGCAATTAAGTCTGAGGGATACTTTGTATTTGGTGCCCTAAGGTCGTCTGGCCTGGGAGTCACTGACCCAAAGCTCGTTACATGGGTCACGAAAACTGAAAATTTGATATAGTGCTCAACAAAAAAAAAAGAAAAAGTATGAAAAAATTAAAAAACTGAAAAAAAGAAAGAAAATTAAGAGCATGAAAGAAAAAGTTCACTGCTTAGGAATAAATATTGAGAAAATCTCTGCAAAAAAATATATGAGTGAGGATAAGTAAATAATGATATATATATATATATATATATATATATGTATATATATTTAATTTTCTGAGAATAAAGTATAAATGATTACGTTTTTTCTTAGAAAAGTAAAAGAAAAGGTTTTACTTTGTGATGGCATGTAAAAGACTCTAATTATGTTTTGAAAGTGTAATGGCATGAAATATTTGTGAAAACAAACTCCTTAACTGCCTAATACTTTTTTAAGTTGATTTTTTATGTATACATGACAAAGATGTTTGTGGGTAGCATCATTGCAAACCCTCACGAGACCTTACTCGTCCACTGGGGTAACCGAGGGGTTTCAAGGGCTTGTTACATACACTAAATGCAACCGTGATTTCTATGAAAGTGAGTTAGGTTTTTATTCTTTTTAGTTTGTTTGTTTTTGTTAAGCCAGTTTGCTCGAGGACTAGCGAACGATAAGCACGGGAGAATTTGATCATGCATAAGTTTTATGCATAATTTCATACATTTTCATGCATGATCATGTGCAATAAATGCTTCAAAATGCTTGTTTGTGAATGTTTTCATAGTTTTTCATCAAAGTATAATTTGAGCAAATTGAGCCTCTTTGGAGTATTTTGGGAAAAGTAATTAAGTTTTTAAAAAATATTTTTAAAAAGAGGTCTTTTGAAATATTAAAAATTTTACAGACTCTTTTTGAAAGAATTTCTAAAAACCTAATTAGAGATTATAAATAGTTATGTTTGAAAAGAGAGGGACATTTTTTCCCCCTTGGAATCTATGCCCCTCTCTCTCTCTCCTCTCTACCACTTCTTCTTTCACTGCTTTCCCTTGTTCTCTTTTCAATCGGTTGCCTACCCTATTCTTCCTTCTTCTTCTTCTTATTATTTACTCTTTCCTCTAAACCTCCTCGTCGTCGGTTTTTCTTGTCCCTATCGTCAGAGAGAGTAGAGTTCGTTTGATTGCAATGGCGAAGTCATCTTCTTTTTCTCAACCCTTTCATCGGAGGTAAATCACACAGTTTGCTTCTTCTCCTCCGTTTCGCAGTAGTTCATAGTGTTAAGCTTTGGTATAGCATATATCATATCATTGCAAGTAGTTTCGTTTGATCATTGCATATTCATTGCATCTAGATTAGTTTAGTTTTATTTTCATTATCTGAAAATATAAAAAGAAAAAAATATATATATATATATATATATAATAGTGTAGTTTAATCAGTTATCACGATTTGTGTGCCAGTAGGTAAGCATATTTTTTTATTAGTTCTTTAGTTTGATTCATGTTAGTTGATGTTTTTCTTAGATGTAATTAGTTTACTTTCATAAATTAGTTCAACTAGATTTAGTTTGGATTTAATAATATTAACCGGTTAGGGTTTTGCTTTGCTTTTAGTTAATTTATGATTTGCGATAATTAGATTTAATCGTTCCTGCGTATTTTCATTTATAAGTTTTTTTATTTATGTATTTAATCATGTTTTTCATTGCTTTCAGCATGTTAGATTAGTTAGTTTAGTTTTAATCAATTTTAATTAGTTATTTCATTATAGTAGAAATCGATAGATAGAAATAGTTAATTAGTTTATTTATATTTTTTTTATTCAGCTGAGTAGTTATAATTATTTACTGTTTTCAACAATCAGTTAAGTATATTTCCAATTCCAGATTTTTTATTTTATGCACTTAGATTACACTTTAGTTGTTAATTAATTAAGTATCATTTTTAGGTAGAAATCATTTTAGCTGATTTAGGTATTGGTAATTTTCTTTTAATTAGTTAATTTTAGTTTAACATTAAATAAATTTTTTTGTAATTAAATTAGTATAGGTTCAGTTTTATGTTATTAAAATCATTAGAAATTAATTAGTTAATGTAATTTAGTTAAGTCACATTAGCTTATTGTTATTATTTGCGTTTATGTCAATTATCGACTTTTGTTAGAAAGAAGTAGTTTGTCATTTGCTTTATTATTCAGTTAATTAAAATTTCCGTGTAAATTTGGTTAGTATAGTTCTTTATGTCAGTTGATTTCATTCTTTTTAGTTAGTTGACTTCATTTGTCATTTAGTGTTTTAAGTTGTTATTCAGTTCATGAATTAGCTCTTGTTTGTTAATAGTTAGTTTTACTATTTTGTCTTTTAGTGTATTGGTTAGTTACATGTTATGAGTATTTCATGTTAGTTTATCTCATATTTTTATGATTTTTGGCTGAAACTAACATTGAATTTTTGTGAGTTTTTGTGCTTTGTTTTGTGTTTTGTCATTTTATTCTTGTAGGAAAGCGTTCGGATGTGCTGTGAGCTCTCAAAAGTACCCTCGAAGAGCCCTCTGAGGTCTCCAAAAGGTTCTCTCAAAAGACCCTTCAAGCCCTTCATGCCCCCTCAGGAAGCCCTTCCACAAAAAGGCTAAAAATCAATAATGAAGAAACAAAGAAGGGAAGCAATGAAGATAAAAATGAACTAAAAGCTCAAAGCACCGAAGACCTTTTCTTTTATTTTTAGCTTAGAATTTATTTTATTTTATTTATTTAATTCATTGGGTCTGTAATAAAATCATTAACTATTTTTTGTAAGTTCTCCGCAGAGGGCAACACTCATTCTTTTATTTAGTTAATTAATTTTTATTTTTAAGACAACAAAAATAGTTTTGTGTAGGGTACAAAAGTACTTATCCCGTTTCCTGAGTTCGACCCAGAGTTCACCACTAGTGTGAACCGGTTTTTATTATTTAATGCACGGTTTAAACAAACATTTTTATTGAAAATATATCTCAAATATACTTTATTGAAAAAGGTGCATCAATAATAAATGTAGGCAACTTAGTTAATTAAATTTCTTAATTAATTATGGAAATTAATTAACTAAATTGATTAAGCTAGGAAATTGGAAAAAATCTACAAGGTGGGGATGTCCCACCCTGTTGACTTTGCCTTGAGTCTATGTCATGTTGGACTCCATGATCTAAGAGGGCCTCGTCTAAGGGGCGTCCCACTCTATTGATCAATTTTTTAAATTCAGTTTCAAATTGAAATTCAAATCCAAATTGTAATTCAAAACCGAATTGAAATCCAAATCCAAATTAAAATTCAAACCCAAATTGGAATTCAGTCATAAATTGAAATTCAAACTCAAACTCAAACACAAATTGAAATTCAAACCAAAATTGAGACATGAATTTGATCTTTATTTCTAAAAAATTATCAAAAATTCTCAGGTGTTACGAGGCATGTCTACAAAGGCTTTGATCTTAACAAGACCTACATCGATACCACACTTGCTCATAATAAAACTAAGGAATTTACTTGATTTAACACCGAAGACACACTTTTGAGGTTTTATCTTGAGTTTGTATTTTTTTAGATAGTCGAAGTCTCTTCTTAGTGAATCAAGGTTATCACTAGCCCTAGATTTAACCAAGATCATCTACATAATCCTGTTTACAATCATGGATTTGGTCATGAAGGATAACGACCATGGCTCTTTGGTAGGTTGCCCCTGCATTTTTTAGACCGAATGACACGACAATATAGCATAAGGTGCCCAGGTTATGGTGAATGAGGTTTTGGGTTGGTCAGTTACGACTATCTTGATCCAGTTATACCCTGAGAAACCATCCATAAATAAGAATATTTGATGCCCAGTTGTGATATCTACGATGAGGTCAATATTCGGTAGATGGAAGTCATCTTTAGGTGTAACCTTGATGTAGTCCCTAAAGTTTGTGCAAACTTTAACTTTGCCATTGAATTTTAGGATAACAACAATGTTGGCTAAACACTCGAGGTAATTTATGACATGGATGAACCCTAATTTGAGCATGTCTTCTAAACTAACTTTGACTTTGAGTTTTATCTTCTGGTCGATTTTTTTTTAAGTTTTTGCTTGACAAACTTGAATTTTGGATGCAAAATAAGGCAACATTCGACAAGCTCTAGATCAATACCTGACATGTTTTAGTATGACCATGCAAACACGTCCATGTATTGGATTAGGAACTCGACTGAGTATTTGTACTCTTATGGGCTCAACGAGGCTCCTATCCTAACAACTTGAGAGTTTTCTGAGGTACCCAGATTGATTTATAGGTTTTCTTCCCTCGCTAGTGGAGAAGGGTTCTCTTGCCTTTCGAAAATTATTTTGAAATAAAAAAGCCCAGTGATGTCTTGAGTAGACTCTTCCACTTCTATGCAATGTTGCTTAGACTAACCTCGTGCTTGTAAAACCAGCAAAATTTTGATATTTTTATGATAAATAATGGTGAATTTAAAGCTAAAATATTATTTGAAATTAAGATGAGAACTAAATTATAATTTGAGCATTAATTAGGATTTAGAATAAATTTCAAGTTGAGAATTTATTCTGAATCAGGTTTTTGATTTTTAATCAGATTTAATCTAGATTTAAGTTGAACTTAATTGAAATTTAATTTGAGTTTCAATATTATTTAGGAATCAAATTGAGTATGCATTTGAATTTGGAGTCTTATTGGATTTCAATTTCAATTTCAGGAGTTTTATCGAATTTGGATTTCGATTTGGGAATTTGAATTCGGATTGGACTTGGATTTGAATTTAAATTTAATAACTATATCTTGAATATTATAATTAGATTTGGGTTTGATTCAAATCTAAATTTAAGATTTAGTTGAATGTCAATTAAGTTTGAATTATAGAGTAATTTGAATCTTTGTCAAAATTTAATTGAATACAGATATAATATCTATGATTCTTCAGAGTATTTTTAATGAATAAAATAATATTAATAATAAATTTTATGAAAAAGTGTAAAAATGCAAATTACCCTAAGATAAATTATATGAAATATCTTATAAAAAATTAAAGTTGATTCAAGTTGATTTTAGTGAAATTTGCATTCGGAATCAAATTTATAAAAAAGATGGAATTTAATAAAATAATTGGTAAATTTCATTGAAATAAAGTCGAATATGATTTAAACGAATTTCTGATAATTTGATATGTATGTAATGTAATTTCAATAAATTTGAATTTAGTTTCATGAGTTTGAAATCCAATTTAGAAAAAAAAAATACTCAAAACGCCAATGGGTCCTATCGACCCTAGTGGAAATCGTCTTCGAAATGCATTTTTGAGAAAATAACATTTTTTAAAAAAGAATAACTTAGATAAATCAATGTTTAAAGAATTTTATATGCATTTGAAAATAATTTGGTTTATATTTAGAGTCATTTAATTTAAACTTAAATTATAGTTTTGAAAGAATTGAAATCCAAAATAATAAATAAAGTTAATTAGAAAATTAATTAAAATAAAATAAAAATTTATTTTAACTAAGTTGTATTAAATGGTAGAGATCCATAGGTGGGGTGCCATCCTATGTGGCACCTCTTTGATTGACTTAAGAAAAAGGATTTGTCTATGGTAGATTAGTTTAAATTAACGTGGTAATATTTTTTTAAAATTTTATTCAATATGTTCATGCAAAAAAATTTAGAAACATAAATTCGGGTGGCCTGCTTTGGCTCACTCAAATGCATATTTCCCGTCAATACGCATTTTTAACCTAATACCCAATCAGTAAATCATTCGTATCTTCCTCGTTCGGAGGAGTTTTTATGAACGGTTTATTGTATTGTAAAGCTAACAAAATTTTATAGCTTTTGTGAAATTTTGAGCCCTGTTCATGGACTGAGCATGAAACCGTGACAGTCAGAACAAAAAAGTATAGGCGTGCACTAAATCATTCGTATCTCCCTCGTCTGAAGGAATTTTTATGAACGATTTATGACATCGAAAAGCTGACGAAATTATCTTCAAACTATAAAATTTTTAGCTCTATCCGATAACTGTAAAATTTCTTGTAACCTCTATAACAGTCAGACATAATTGAATTTTCGCAAGTTTGAAACCGGTTCAAGACCTAGTTAGCGTATGCTTGCGAATTCTAAGTGTTTTGTGTGTTTCTTTATAAATGAATGATGTACTATTTATAAACTGTTAAAAATAAGTTTTCTGCAGTGAATTAAGTGCCCATTTATGAGGCGTGAATTGAATAATGTGCTAATGTACACGCATGCTTTCATGGCCTCTCGCTAATGAATGGACCGAAGTGTCCGCCTTACAAATTAAATGTGAATGTTAATAGACTGTGCATGCTATTTTCTTTATATACGATTGACATGTACATGATGATGATGGTGTGAATAATTGAATGCATTTAGTTGTAAAAGAGATTCATTGCTGTAATTATGTATATGTGCTTAAATTTGTAATGAAAGAAGCATGTGCAATGACACTGAATGCAATGTTTTAAAATGTACATTCATAGGCCTTAAAGTGGCCCAATTCCTTAAGTGGGACTATTATGTGAGTGTTGCATGTAAAACAAATAACTTAGAAGTTTAAACATGTAACACTAAAAGATCGATACTTGTAAAAAGAAGGTAAATGGTATTAGTCTGGCATCGTGGGTATCAAAATTGAGTACGGAAGGTTGCTTCTCTCTAGCCACGAAAATAGAAAAACCATTCACGTTAGACTACAGCGTGGAAGCACAAAATCTCATGAATAAAGTCTGATGCATCGGGATGGTAGTGTGGGAGCTTCTCTCGCTTTTAGCGTCCCTCACCTGACACTGATAAATGGTGTCTGGCCAGGCTAAAGCCAACCTTGTTTGAAAATACCATCTATGCCATGGCACTGACCCAGGACTACTACCTGTGTTTGTATCCACAATGATAAGAATTGCAACCTAATATGATTGTGCATTTAAATAGGCATGACATGTATAATGTAAGAAAAAAATCTAATTAAAGATAATAAATGACTCATGCATACAATCTATTTCTGCAATAGTAAGTGCATACTTTTTTAACTGTTCATGCATCTTTAATTATTTATATTTAAGTAGATGATTGATTGAAAGTAATTTTGTAAATGGATACTTGAATGACAAGTTAAATATTCATACATGTAATTTTGGTGTATTTAATCTTGTTTAAATGTGGGAAAAATTGAATCAATTCCTATCTGCTTATTTTAATTTATGTGTTTTGATACTAAGACTTAATTATTTGACCATATTGAAATTAAATATTTTCAGGTAGCGAATTAATTCACAAGCGATGACGAGAGGTTGTGATGGGGCCGAGCCAAGCCTTTTCCATCCCTTCGATTGTTTTGGATTGCAGACATTTTATAATGTTGTCTGTTATTATTTTAAATTTGAAAGACTATCATTATTTAAATTTAAAGTGAAATAAATAATTTATTTAATTATGGATGAATGATTTTAAATTCAATGTGTATTTAAAAAAGATATAATCGTGAAGTAATACGCCAAAGTTTTTATCCAGTTTGAACTTTACACTGTAATTTTATAAGACCATTTACAAAGAATGTTACACGATTTTTTAGATAAAAAATTTGAGGTGTTCAGTGCTCGTGCTCAATGTGTTTGGAAAGAACTTCAGTGTTAAATTTTTCAATTTTTTTAATTTTTTAACAAGGGATAGAAACATTGACAAACAAAAAAAAGATTGACAATGACTTCCTGGATATCATCCATAGACACCTGAAAATTTTGGAACGAGGGGAAAGTAATGTCATCTCCAAATAAAAACAAAGACAAAGACGTATTTTTGGTTTTTTCAATTTTTTTTTGAATTTTTGAAGGACGTGTTACAAGATCAGGTTTAGGATTACCTTTTTGTAGATTGGGTATTGCTACCGAGTTCTTGATCGGACTCATGATCATCCTCCCTAGTAGAATCTCCTGTTACAAAAGTGAACCTGCATCAAAAGATAGTCCAGTCAAAGGATAACCTATTTCTAAGGTTTCAATATATGAGTTCAGGATTCGATCATCGTCTAGATTTTTCTAATTTTTTTATGGGAGGCACTAGGGGGTTAAGATCTATATTTCAAAGTGCTTCAGAGAAAATGTGAGTAAATTCTATCTGCTGGGGGAATCCTCTGAAACCTTTTGGGTGGAATCTGAATTAGATATTTGTTCACTTGGAAGAGGTACTGTAGTATGAAATCTGCCCACTCTGAGTTGAATGATCTATAATGTCTTTTGTTTGCTTTTGGGTGAACAAATCTACCAAATAAAGGCTCTTCAAATGACATTTTTTCAGTGAATGACTTTTGTATTTTTTATTCAAGGTTCATACCCATTCAGATCATTTGTTCCTAGGATCTCCATAAGACAGAACCATGGGTTGAGGAGGTTTTTCTCCTGAGTTGCACTACAAGAAATAACAGATTTACCGGCGCACCAGTAGAAGACTGGCGCTATTTTGCTTAGAGCAATTGAAAAAGTGAAATTATGCTAGTAAAATTCACTGAATACTCAAATTTTCTTACTTGGGCACTGCAAAAGTAAGTGCGCCAGTGACGTCCACGCTACCCTTTTTTGTTTTTTTTTTTCCCGTGAAATGTTTTCGCGGGAGGGCTCCTCCTCCTTTTCATTCCCTCCGGAAAACCCCAAACCCCCAAAACGAAGACACCCTCCTCCTCCTCCTCCTGCACCACCTTCCCGCAGGACGCCCTTCTCCTCCTTCTGCCCTACCTTCCCGCAGCCCCACCTTCCTCCGTACCCAATCAGGGATTCAAGAATGGTTATTTACTCAATTTCACATGTCATGGCCTAATTTCAGTTATATGAAATCGTTATTCAAGGAATCCTTTTTCTTTTCTTTTCAGGCATTCCTCCAGATCAGCAGCGACTTATTTTTGCTGGGAAGCAGCTTGAGGATGGCCGAACCCTAGCCGACTACAATATTCAGAAAGGTGGGGTTGTTGCTTTTTTGTCTAAAACATGCATTTCTACCTATTCTTTTGTGGGTATTTTTTTTATTCTTGTGTTTGCAGAGTCGACGCTGCATCTTGTGTAAGTGTTCCTTTTCATGTTGCATGATTCAAAGTATGGGGCATGAGGTTTTTTACCTAAATGAGGAGTCTGATCAGAATCCAGATATAGGACATAATCTAACATTGGATGCACTTGTGTTCAAAGTAAGTTCTTCACATTGCACCCACAAATCCGTTCTTTTGGCCAATGTCTGTCAGGAACTATCCTGATCCTTTTTAAGTCATATGGTACCGGGTTGGTGGTGTTCTTATTTTAAGACTTATAATTATTTTCTGTCAACTGCAGATTTAAAACGATGGTTAAGCTTTCCATTATTTATGCATTTGTTAGGCCTTATCGGCCATTTCCTAATGATGTATTTTCTTATAGTACGTTTCACTTACTTGTAGAAGCCACAAGCCTATGAAGATTAGATACCTCCTGCTTTTCTCCAGCGGTCTATAATACTTGATTGTTATTGAGATAGTGGTTGCTTTATCTTGTTATGTTTGGCAAAAGTTTCTTGATAAGAAAATCTTTTACATTGGAATCAGCGTCTGTTTTTGGTTCATTTATTTGATTTTGTACATTAGATCATATACATACCATAGTTCACTTACTATACTGAAAGCAAATTTTGGTCTGTGAATCTAGCATGACGAGGCATTTGGATGTATATGGCACTCTAATTTTTGGCTTTATGTGATTGGGAGTATTCTAATATGATTAGTATAATTTAGTTTTTCACCTCCGTCACATATCTTGGCAGGATGAGCATATTTGCATACATCTGCATTCATTGGCATCGGTATTCATTAGCATGCATTTGCATCAAATTCATTACCTATTTAGGATAAGGGATAATCCTGAGACCCCGACAATCATTCTTGTTACAATTCTCAAATATTTTAAGAGCATAGGTCTTTTTCAAAAATTTAAGTCTCAAAATTCAGTGTTCGAAGTGGTACATTTTCAAAATCCAATGCTCAAACGAGTACGTTTTCAAAACCCGGTATTCTTTCAAAATTGAGCACTTGTGTTTGTGTCTCACTGGTTGGCCGTGTCAGTCGACCTTTTGAGTTCAGTCTTCGTGCTGATCATCCATCAGAATTCAATTTTGACCTTCGGGTCAATCAATTTCCAATTTCGACCTTCGGGCTAATCAATTTTCAGTTACCAATTTCGGCCCCAGGTTAGCCAATTTTTAAATTTCCAATTCCGACCTTCGGGTCAATCAATTTCCAATTTTCAATTTCAAATTTCAAATTTCAAAATTCAAATTTCAAATTTCAAAATTCAAAATTCAAAATTCAAATTTCAAAATTTCAAATTTCAAATTTCAATTTTGACCATTTTGGTCACCCAATACCAATTTCAATCATTTTCTCTTGCGAGAGTCCCTTTTTACATGGAGAGTTCGAGGGAGTTCGTTCTTTTCGCATACTACCTTTTGTTCACTTAGCCCCTTTTTAGGGAGAGTCTGAAGGGACTCGTGTCTTTGTGAATCGTTTGCAAAACAAATTTTCAATTTCACACAATGAACCCTTAGTTCAGAGAGAACTTCGATGAAAGTTCACTTTCCTTGTGAACTCAATTGTATACTAGGTCATTTCATCATGAAGGACCCTCTTTTCAGGGAGAGTGTGATGAACTCACATTCAACCTCCTTTTTTTCAACAGAGAAAGCTTGGGTTACCAGTTATACAACTATACCATTGGGATTGGCGACGCTCCTACCACACAAGCGGAACCCCCCTTGGTTCACATTCAACCTCTAGTATTGATAAACTTTAAACTTCCGTAGCCTACTTCAAGCACACAAAGTGTACTTTTGAGAAAAGTGACCTACTTAATATGGGCCCAACCTCTTTTATATCTCAAGCTGTCCCAAGTCTGGCATGTGCCAAATCCATAGTTGAATCACCCACAGGGGCTCCAGTCATCCTGGTAAGAACCTAAAGCAAGCTGTAAATTTTATCAAGTTGAAGGGTCATTATGAGTTTGAAACCTTCGGGTTAAGGTCTCTTGTCAAAAGGCTAAAGCTGGGTTAATGGTTATAATGCATACATCTTTATATCCGGTTACCTAATATTGTATTTAACGGTATCAATGGTTTGGCTTTTGTTCGGACCTAAGTGAAACCAGACCCAAACCTGACTTGAGATGATGATACCATGCCCAAACTCGGGTCTAATCGGACCCACCATTAGAGAAACCATCCATGGATCCTCTAAGGATTACATGAATCAGACCCGGACCATACCCAGTAAAATAATAAATTTTTAATCATTTTTACATTAAAAAATTGTGGATCTTAATTGAAACTCGGGTGCGCTCGGGTCTGGTATGAAATTTCACAAACAATACCTGCTCCATATATTAATCTGAGCCTTCAGATGGGACCTGGATTCTAATCGGGCCTTCTTTTTATCACCAAACCTTGACCCTATAGGGTTTGGTACAGGTCGGGTCTGGGTCAAACCCGGCCCATTGACACCCCTAATTGTATTGGATTCATATCCTGATTTGGTTTTATGCCAAATTTGATTATATTTTTATAAGGCACTAAACTTGGCATATGAGTGTCTACGAACATCTTTACTAACCAAAAATCCACTTTGAAGCTTGCAATAACTAAAGTATGAAATATCATTTTTAAAATACTAAAAGTAACAACTAAAAAATCAGAAACGGATTTGGCTTGGATCGAATCAAGTTCCAATATCTCAATGCATTGTCGTTGGATCCAGATCCTCTTTACATTTGGATTCAGATTCGATTGCGGTTTCATATTCCACTGCAGCTCTGGATTGCTAAATTAACAAACAGAATCAGGTAACGGTTTGACAATATTTCAACACATCCCTTTTGGATTTGGATCTTTTTATATTTGGATTCCGAATCAGTTGTGATTTCATACTTGACTCCAAAGCTGAACCCGACTCTAGTTGAGCGATGTCTTTAGGCAGAATTGTTAATCGCTACATCACTTCGGCATGTACACTGACTTGGTATAGACCCAAACCCGAGAACCCAAATGAGATAATCTAACAATATACAAGTAATTTACAAAAATCGGATCTGATGAAACCTGATCTGCTTATAGTTGACAGAAAATATCGATATCAGACACTCTGTCCAAACGGGGTCTCGCTAGGGTTTTTGAGGGGGGTGTACCTTATAACATAAGCGTAAAAACATAATCCCCTCTCCTTCTTCTTTGGAGAGAGAGACAGAGAGAGAGGCTTCTCGTGCAGAGGCCATGGTGCACGTTAGCTTCTATAGGAATTGTAAGCTCTCTCTCTCTCTCTCTCTGGTGTTGTTAGGGTTTAAGGTTTTCTGATCCAACAACGATTTCCAAAGAGATGTAGGGGTTTCAGTTTTCTCGTCTTCGATCTTTCTGAACTTCCAGAAACGATTCCACGAACAACAAGCATATCTTTCTTTCTCTCTCTCTCATAGTTCAGTGTTTTTTGCGTCATATTTTCATTACGTGAATTCCGTTGTTTGATCCCGTGAAGAGCGTCTCCCTTATCTCTGTTTTCACTTGTTCTATCGTTTTAGGGTCTCTGTTTTACCTGGCATTGGGTTTTCCACCTCATTTTTTGTAATGAAAATTTGTTGATGGATTTGCCTCTAGGCAACCAATGGGTCTTTTTGTTACTTTTTTGTGAAATTGACTTCATGTCTTTCTTAATCTTTTTCAGAACCTTCTATTGTTTTTTGGGTTTGATTTTATATGATCAATGTGTGGAAACCCTAATTTGTGGTCCTAATAGATGGGAAGACGTTCAAGAAGCCCCGGCGTCCCTACGAGAAGGAGCGTCTCGATGCAGAACTGAAGCTCGTTGGAGAGTACGGGCTCCGGTGCAAGAGGGAGCTTTGGAGGGTTCAGTATGCTCTCAGCCGCATCAGGAATGCTGCCAGGGAGCTCCTCACCCTTGATGAGAAGAATGAGCGTCGGATCTTTGAGGGAGATGCCCTGCTGCGGCGGATGAACCAGTATGGGCTTCTAGACGAGAGCCAGAACAAGCTTGATTATGTCCTGGCCCTCACTGTTGAGAACTTCCTTGAGCGCCGCCTCCAGACGCTTGTGTTCAAGTCAGGGATGGCCAAGTCGATCCACCACGCACGAGTGCTCATCAGACAGAGGCATATCAGGTAGAGAAAATCTTTATATTTGTTTGCCATTCGTGGTCATCTTGCTTTATATATTTTGTTTCCTGTGATTGAAGTGTGTGTGTAATGAGGTGGCTTTGATGGGTACGGTACATCATCAATTGAAATCTCTATTTGCTTTTAGGTGGGTAGAGTGTGTTATTATGGTCTGGTTATTCATGCATCATTAACAATAATAGTTTGTAACATATATTGTGATTTTTATTTTTTGTTGCATGTGGTATAGATGATTAGGACTGCATTCTTTGAGCATTTTATAACATAAATAATGCAACAGAAATTATGTGATATTTAGCATATGAATAATGTAGTCGTGCAAGGATTCTTATGGAAACAGTTGAAGGGATTGTTTTTTATTATTCTTTCGAGAAGAAGGTCTCTGTTCTTTGTCACGAAGGTGATAGTGCTGAATGTGCTTGATCGTGTGCATATTCCAATCGGGTTGTGTTTTCTTTTTTCCCAATTGGACTCTATTGAAGCTGAAATTCTTGACTATTAAGGTCCTGAAATTGGATAGTAGATGATCTTAGTTTTGTCTTAGAAATGCCAGGATTTTGAAATTCTGGCATATTTGGCTGTTAGTTCAAAGAATCTAGTCATTATGGCAAGGCCCAGATATTGAATCATTCCAATCACTGCAGTTATGGGTTGGGTTTGTGTTCCGGATTGGGATTCCAATATTCCATGTAATCCAAGAAGGCCCTAATTTGTTATTCAAACCCAAATGTTTCTTTAATTCTTGTTCATCTATGTGTGTGTGTAAACAGCCGCACTGTTCTATCAATGATTCATGTGGGCCCTCTTCTGGCAATGATTCTATGTAGAGCCATGGCTATGTATTAAACCCATAATGTTTTCATGTTCAATGTGTTTGATCATGCCAATGTTGTTAAAAACGTGCCTCAAGACGCAAAAAGCACGCCTAGCCTCGAGGCGAGGGCCTTTTTGCCTTGAGGCGCACTCAAAAAGCGCAAAACCATAAAGGCGTATTCCTCATGCGCCTTGAGGCGAGGCGCGCCTCAACGTGAGGCCTGCATTAAAAAATAAGATGGCTCGGACCCGGGAAGGATCGAGAACTTGTGTCTTTAAAAAAGACACAGGCGCCTCGGGCGAGGGGCAAAAGCCCTCGCCCCGTTGTCGCCGGCCACCACCCGTCGCCGGTCATTGCCTCTTCCACCTTCTTCATTCCTCTGCTGAGAAGGCATCGACGACCCGCCGGCCACCACCATCTTCTTTTCTCTGTTGCGAGGGCGCTAGCGACTCACCGCCACCGCCGTCCGTTTCGGCGACCTCGAGCGACATCCACGATGACGCCTTTCCTCTGCGTTTTCCGGTGACAGGGAAACCCTCTTCTTTGCTTCCTCTTCTTCGTGAGGGGTCGATCGACAGGGGGGCAGAGCCCCTTGTTGCCGCCTCTCGTCGGCAGGCCCCCTCCCCTTCCTCTGCTTTTCTCTCTTGGTTGACCGACAGGGGGCGGAGCCCCTGTCGTCGCCTTTCGTGGGCAGAGGGTACCCCCCCTCTGCTTTTCTCTCTTGGTTGATCGACAGGGGGGGCGAAGCCCCCTGTCTCTTTCTTTTTCTGTAGGGGCTCCACCCCCTGTCGCTCAACTTGTCGTCCACCCCCTGCCCTTCTTGCTTTGTTGGCAAGGGGCTCCAACCCCCCTGCCATTTGCCTTGTCGACAGGGGGGTTGGAGCTGGTTTTGCTTTAGTTCTGTTGATTGTGCTTTGTCCGTTGATGATTTTTGTAGTTTACTTGATTATGGTGCTGGTTCATTAAGAGTTATGTTCTGTTTCTCCCTTTTTATCCTTTTCGCATGTAATATCTTTCTCTACTTTACGATTTTTGTAGTTTTTTTTAAGTTTTAATTTTTTTTTTTGAGGCTTACGCTTTGCGCCTTGAGGCTTATGCCTCGCCTCAGATTTTGGTGGAGCGCCTCGCCTCGCCTCACCTCAACACTTTTCACAACACTGGATCATGCATTTGGTGTATACCTTCTAGTTCCTAACAGAAGTAGATTGCGCTGGCAAAAAGCAGAATAATGTTCTGGCCTCCAAGCCCAAATTCATCTGTCCCGGGGACTTAAGAGTACTCCTTTAAACAGGACATTGCTTTAAACCAGTGGTTGCTTTGAGTGTGACACATTTTGAGAGATGGATTGTGGCTGGTGACCATAATGATCAAGGTTGTATGGTATCGTAATCCGAATCGGTCAGGCCAAAAGTTAGATACGTATCTTATCTTAAAAAATTGTAAAGTTTTAATACTTTTTTTTTAATTTTCAAAAAAATAAAGAAAAAAAATCATAACACATGAAACAATGATTGATATCACAAAATACAACCATAAAATCATGTATGAAGCATTTATGTTTCTATGAGCTGCATAAGACATCTTCAAACAATGATGAATTGTATAAGACAAAACTATAATATTACATATCAAAACAATTATGTCCTATGAATGACATGCATAAGACATCAAACATTAAATAATCATGATAATATGCTATGTCACATGGACACTTCTATAGGGTCTCGACACTCGCATCAATGCGACGCCACACAGGTGTAGGTGCGGCACCTATGTTACACTGACTGTTCTAACCGGGCACAACACCTGCGTCGCACCCGCACCCAGGCGGGTGCGACACTTGGATACAACTTCCTTTGTGTTAGGTGAAGTCAACCACATTGAGGTCCATTTCTATCCAAAAGTAGATTCAGTTAACCCTAATCAAGTCCATTTTTATCTATATTATATATAAATACATAAATGCATAGACATACATAATGTTAACTTAAAACTGTTAAAAATTATATATATATATATACCCTCCCCGCACCCCACACACAAGTTTTTTTAAAGTGCCGCATCTCGCACCCGCACCTATGTGACATAGTGTGGCACCCTGTGCGGCTACCATAAGAAGCAGCAGCACCGAGTGTGGTCAACCTATACTCAGGGTTATAAATCTTTAGAAATGAACTCGGTCAACTATTATAGAGTCCATTTCTGTCTAAGTAAAAAAAACATGAACAAAATTGTGTGTTTCTTTTACCGGGGTAGGGGGGTCTATGTCACACGGACTCGGCTCCAATGTCGCCGCACCCGCGTCGACACGCACCGACACGGGTGCGGACACGGGTGTGGCTCGGACTCGGTCAACCCGACCCTGGGTGTGGTCAACGCACCCAGGGTCATTTTGGTCCATTTTTTTGGAATTTTTTTTTTGAATTTTTTTTTTAAATTTTCTGGGCTACAGTTGTAAGGAAAAAAACCCATCACAACTAAAAAACCTGTACACTTTCAAGTTTTAAGTACAGAATGGGCACAACTCAAGTTTTTGTGGTTTTTTCCTGTATGAAGAAAGGGAATTATTACAGTGTATGAAGAAAGCGCCCAAAAGTGAATTATTCCTGTATGAAGAAAGTGTACAGAATGCCTTCACAACTCATCACCTGTCCCCTAATGGGCACAACTTTGACCGAGTCTTATATATATATATATATATATATATATATATATATATATATATATATATATATAGCCGAGTCCCCGTGTCCAAAATTTTTGAAATTGCGCCGCACCCGTGTCGCACCCGCACCCGCACCCATGTGACATAGAGGGGGTAGGTTAGGGTACAATTGTGTAACCCCTCCTCCTCGACCCCTCCTTCGCCTCCTATTCCTACGACAGCGGCAACGACACCGGATCTCCTCCTCTTTCGACAACAACGACACCCAGTTATGCCTCTCTCTCCTCCTCTCCTCTTCCACCTCCTCTCTTTCTTTTTCTTCTTCTTCCTTCTCTTCCTCTCTCCACTGCCTCCTCCTCTTCTCTCTCTTCTTCTTCCTTCTCCTCCAACTCTTCCTCTCTCTTTTCTTCTTCCTTCTACTCCTTCCACTTTCCCCCCTCTTTGCCGCAAGGGCCGAACCCAAGGTTGGGTTCGGCAGAACCAGAACCCAGGTTTGCTGGATTTGGCTCTGCATAACCCAGTCTTGGGTTTGACAAAACTTGAACCCATACCTGGCTTCAGAAGAACCTAACCCAGGCCGAACCCAAGTTTGGGTTCAGCAAAACTGAACCGAGGCTTGTTGGGTTTAGAGCTGAACCCTGCATTGTTGAACCCAGGCTTGAGTTCGGCCTTGCTGAACCCAGTCTTGGTTTTAGCAGAACTGAACCCATGCTTGTTGGGTTCAGAGTTTAACCCAAGCCTGGGTTCGGCAAAATCTTAACCCAGGCCTGCTTCTTTTGTTAGTATAATTTGCTTCTTTTTTGTTTGAATTGTCCACTTCTTTTCTCCTTGACTTGTTTGATTATTATGCAATATGCCGGACTTGACTTGTACTTCGTAGTTAATTTGATTTATTGCATCAATTGATGATATAATAATTGTTTTATGATATGATATTATTTTTATTTCATTAGTAATGATAAATTAAATCTGTTAATATATATATATATATATATATATATATATACCTACCCTCCCCACACCCAAGTTTTTTTAAAGTGCCGCATCGCCTTACCCTTACCCGCACCTATGTGACATAGATGATATGCTATAAATGGCAATTTCACAAGAAACAATTTTAGGCTAATAGGTCACAAGATTCATAATAATGTGTGTTTACATAAACAAAAAAAGTGTTTTTTAATGCTTAAAAATTTTACATAACTAATTTTTTAAAATTTCAAACAAAAATGAATTAGATAGCGTCAATCATTGAGTATCATCAACATCAGCTTTTTTTTTTTTTGGAAAAAATCTCTCTAAATCACTTTTAATCTTTGTAGGGATGCACATGAACTAGCACCAAGGGGCCTTATATGTTTTTGAAAAAATGAAATAAATGCATTTAAACTGCATTTATAGATATCTTAAGATACACCCCGTATTGTAGTGTATTGTAAGTTACAAGGGCGTATCTTAAGATACAGGAGTGTATCGTAAACGTTGATATTTAGTGAAACCACTCTTATTTCTCACTTGTAATCTTAATTAAGAAAGAATATAACATTCTTTTAAAAGTTTCCATGACCGACTGCACTTTGACTGGCCTCTGGTTGGTAAAGCCCTTGAGATCCCTCCTGCCCACTGGGGTCAACCTTGCAGCAAGGGATGCCACCTGTGGGTTGTGATGTCCCGTCAACTTGGTGGCATTCACAAGTCGCCTCTACCAGATAAGCAGATATAAGTAGAGATTAATTAGGCAATGTTGAAGTTATAGAGATTTGTCCCATCCTAAGCGCAACCATCTACATCATTCATGTGCCTGAACTTAGCTGGTTTCCAGTTTTATGGAATGGATAGTATCCTAAAAGGAGAACATTGTATGAATGTAATTTATCGCTTAACTTATTCATTGTCCTGTTTGGCAGGGTTGGTAGGCAGGTGGTGAACATTCCATCTTTTCTAGTGCGTGTGGATTCACAGAAACACATAGACTTCTCGCTGACAAGCCCACTAGGCGGAGGACGCCCTGGCCGTGTCAAGCGAAAGAATCTCAAGGCTGCATCCAAGAAGGCTGCTGGTGGGGATGGTGACGAAGAGGATGAGGATTGAGTTGCGGTTGAGTTTAGTTTCTTTTTTTGTTTTTCATTTTTCTTCTGCTTATTATAATAGCGTTTTTTAGCCTGAACTGAAGCTCCTTTGCCCATATTTTCCCTTATCTATGCTTCCTGCCTGTTTGGTTATACTGTGAGGACCTTTTGTTGAGTTTTTATTTTTTATCCCTTTAACATCTTTTTTCACTGCCATATGATATGCTGGATTTTCATGGTAGTGAATTTGAACTTGAAGATTTGGTACTTGGTGTTGACTGTTCTCTATCGCTGACAGCTGAGGTTAAGTTATGATTGGTTTCACTGCTTAATATTAGTTCTGTAGAGCTCAATCATCATAAGACAGAGAAATGGTGTGCAAGAAAAATGGATAGAAATAGTAGCAGGTGCCGTTTCCAATTATGTTCCTGAATTTTAAAATTTTGAATTGATGTTAACCATGAATGTCTTAAAGGCCATACATGACATGTATTACTTAAAATGACCATTGTTTCTGTGCGTTACTGAAAGTCTGTGTCCCAATTGGATTGAGCTCTTCGATTGACTTGAGTTTTTCCAATTTCCGAGCATTTCTGGTCTTTTCCGAGCGTTTCTGGTCTTGGTTTGACATGAAGTAGTGCAGGGTTGTCCCAAGTGATAACTTGGGTTAGCTTCGTCACCTCCATCTTTAGCCGATCTTGATGAGTTTTGATGGTTTTGTACAGCAATGCAATTGGTCATTCAAAATTTGGAAAATGACCTATGGACAAAAATGCCCTATAATTTATTAAATTTGTCATATTTTTTTTAATGCTTTTGCCTCTCACAAGTGAGAATTTTTGATATTCTCTCGTCATGACATTAAAATAATACACCCATGAAACTTGTCAACAAAATTTTCTTTTAGATTACGATTATCTAAAAAAGATTGTGAAATTTTAAACAATTTGCGAAACTTGTGATGAGTTTTGCATGATCATCTATGAAAAATATAAAATTTATGAAAGTTTGATAATTATAAAATTGCATACCAGTATCACAAATTATTGTGAAATTTCTTAATATTTTCTAAGTTTGATATTGTAAAATTTCTTATTTGATTTTTTTTCATATAAATGTTCTTTTAGTTTTTTTTTTCTTGTTTGTATTTGGAAAGAGCGGTAACCTTAATCATCGTTCTTTAAAACTCCAATTTTTTTGGTAATTCTTGTGAAAGTTGTTGGCTTGACTTTATGTAAGGTTGTGGTATCTTCCTCTTCTACTTCTTTAGTCAGCTACTACAAAGGTTGTAATATCTTCTTTTTTTTTCGTTTACCATTCATGGTTTACTATCTTTAGGTATTTTTATATATAGTTATTTATTTTGCGTGTTGTTTATCATTATTCATTGGTTTTGTCAATATTTATCTCTATTTGATTGGTTGGGGTTGACTATCAATGAACATTGAATAGGGGTTGGTTGTGCGAGTATTATGGGTTGTTGGTTTTAAAGTTAAGTTAGTGATACATTATATGGTTCGTGTAGGTAGTTCATCATATATTTGTAAATTAATGTAGCATTATGCAACCTTTTTGAAGATATATAATGGTCTTTAAAAACAACTATAAGGAATTTGTAACATTAATGTCTTGTAAAATTGGGTATATATAAGAGTTAATGACTCTTCAGTATAAGTGCACTTCAAAATTAGACGATGAAGATATATTGATACATCTCTTGGATGGTGATGATGTACAATCAATATTATATAGGAGCAAGTAAAACTACACAAATTGACAATGTTTGCCAAGAAGTTGGAGGATGCATAGTTAAACATCATGTGACAATCTAAAGTGATGTACAAGACTTTACCAAAAGTTATCCACAAAAATGGAATGATGAAAATCTTATGGATAATGTGCATCTATCTCATCCACCTATTGAGCTCATTCTTCTAACAAACATCCCACAGTTCTCAACAATAAATGATGAGAAATGATCACTGCAAACGATGTGAAACCACTTGGACAAACCAGTGCTAGTGATCTTCATCACATGATAGTATAACATCCAACCTTCCAATGCAGATGACAAATATAGGTAAATATTGACGATCTTTTTAATTTATGCTTGAATTAAAGTTGTCATTTTTTTGTTAATCTTAAAAGTTGGGAATGCAAGAATATTACATTTTTTGAAGCAAAAAAAGTCATAGATACGTCGAGTTTTGATTTTCTTTATGCAGTCGATTGGTCATTTTGTGTTAGCAGTGATGATGAGCACAATGCAAAATTAGATGATATCGATGATTCTGAGTATACCATGTTAGCTTTGTCAGCCTAAAAAATGACAGGGAATGACCAAATTAGTGATGATTTGGAATAAGTATTGGTAGGTGAGAACGATGCACTAATGATATTTGGGAAGTCAAACCCTTGGTTCTCAATAAACAAATTCTCATTCAATGAAAAATAATTGATGCAAAGGCTTTTCAGTTGTATGATGAGTTGCACAAGTGGTGGATCAGTAAACAACCTTATTGTAGGAAAAATGCTTTCGAAGTGGATTTCACGTATTATTCACAATCACTTACACGATAACCCGAAAATGACAGCAAGAGAAATCATGAACAATCATAGTTGCAATGTAGATGTTGAGGTTTTTTACAAACAAGCATGGTGTAGACATAAATTGACTAGGATGATGCTATATAATTCATTCAAAGAGTCCTTCAGGATGCTTTTCTCTTATTGTCATGATTTGATGATGACTAACCTTGGATCAATAGTGTTCATTGAGACTAATATAGACAATAGATTCAAGTACATGTTCATATCCTTTTGACCATGCATCAATGAGTTTTTCAAAGGATGCCCTCTACTTCTTATGGTACATTACTAAAAGAAAATTATATGGGTATTTGTTGTTTGTTCACATTATTGATGCTTCCAGTGATATATTTTTTTGTAGCATTTGGAGTGGTGGATAAAGAGTCGAAGAAGTCATAAAAATAATTTTTGAGACATGTAAAGGACCAAATAAATATCTACGACGATGATAAGCCCCAGGTTAAACAACAGTTGACAGTTATCTCAGATAGGCATGATAGACTTTTGTATATTGTCCCTCACACATGGCATAACTATAATTATGGATATTGCATGAAGCACGAGACTGATAACTTTTTGAAGAAATTTGGTGCACCACTTAGTGACTTAGTGCACCCAAAGCACCCACGAGACGATAATGTCATATATTTCAAAGATCTGTGAGCAAAGTGAAAAATGATACAAATATGTCATTGATAAAGTAAAATCAATACACGGGGCTAACAATCATTTTTTTTGCGAGAAGGAACAAGTGATTAACCTCTAATATAACAAAGTGCTTTAATTTATGGATTCTCCCCATACATGACAAGTCTTTAATCTCATTTATTTAGAAACTTTGTCTAATATTAATAAAACTTTACAAGAAAAGGACTAATGAGAAAAACATGATTGACATTGTGGTGCTTGAGGTAATTATAACGATTAAAGAACGTCAAATAAAAGTACAAAAACTTTTACATTTCATTCGATCACCGATAATGTCTTACACGTCGCTCCTCCGACCCTTACTCTTATATTATCATCTGCACCAATTAAGAAAGTAAGGCAACCTAAATTAAAAAGATGGATAACGGAACACAAGGAGATGATGCCATACAAGTGTAGTGTATGTCACCCGTTTGGCCACAATAGGAGGAAACACGATTAGGAAATAATGTCTGAGTATTCGATGCATTTTGAAAGTAATCTATGACATGTTTATTTATAGTTTATATACTATTTTTTCAATATTGTGCTTCTTTTGTTCAAGTACTCATTCAATTTAATGTTATATTATAAAATGATCGGCCATTGTTATGCAAGACTCTTAAGCAATCAAACTGGTAATTATTTTTGTACATACTGATTGACTCATTTTGTACATGAATGTTACATGTGTGATTATGGATTATATGCAATATTTGAGATTAGGCTAACCAAAAAATGAGAGCTAAGCTTGCAGCAACGAAAGCTGATAAAGTGTCTATGCCAGAAGATGCACTTGCACTTGTGGATGAAAACTAATGAAGGTGACCATTGCACTTGCGACAATAAAAGCTAATGAAGAGTCTTATCATGTATGTGCATTTTTTTATAAAAGAATTGCATATATAACAAGGAATAAAGTTGTTTGATTCTTGTTTTTTGAGGAGCATGAATTATGTATATAATAAAGAATAAAGATGTTTGATTCTTGTTTTTTGAGGAGAATGAAGTTGTTTGATCCTTATTTTTTGAGTAGAATGAATTGTTTATATAATAGGTGATTTGTTTGATTATTTGTTGTCTAACAAGTGATTGATTTGCTTATAAGAATAAGTTATGTATATATTGTTTTTTGTTTGATATGTGTTGTTTATGTAATGGGTGATTGATATGTTTATGGAAAATCAATTATACATATGAATTTCACAACTGGTGATTTTTTTGCATCAGAAAGGAATTTCATAAGGGATATGCGAATTTCAATTTATTCTTTTTTAAATTAAAAAGAAATTTTGCAAGGTGCACCCAAATTTTTATTCATTCTTTTTATATCAAAAAGGAATTTTGCAAGGTACATGCAAAAATTTGTGAAAATCCGATATTGCAAAATTTCTTATTCGCAACACACCAGTATTGCAAAATTTTGTTTTTTCCAAAATACACTTTCATCATTCACAGAAAATTCATTGAAAAAATTGTTGGAGGGGATCAAAATTCGGGGTTTGCAAAAATAGGGTATCTAGATGCAAAAAATAGATTAGAAACAAAGCGTCATTCTTTCACAAAATAAAGTCGCTCATACATTGCATTCATTTCATTCTTTCATAAAATGAAGATTCTCATACGTTGCATTCATTCTATTCTTACTCAAAGCAAAGTTACTCATACATTCAATTCTTTTACAAAATAAAGTTGCTCGTACATTGCATTTATTTTACTTTTCACATGAATGTTGCTTCTCACTGCTTTTTTGATGGGGACAAAACAAAGTATGTGCATTATACTTCTATTTCTTAGGCTTCAAGAATATTGTATATCACCGTAATTTTTATATAAAAAAAATACTACACTCTGTGTTCTCCTGATTTTTCTTATCTCATTCATACCATGTGATTGAACGCTGACTGTGAGATACATCGACTTTGTGTTGATGGGGAGAAAACACATCTATCCAGTTATCACAGTTCGTTAAAGTAGAGACCCCCTATCATCGCTCCCATTCTCTATGATGAGAATGAGTTGCGAATTTTATTTTCAATGCTACCCATACCATAAGATGCCCTTATCAGAAAAACTCATCGTCGTTGATCTTCTCGCCGCCGATGCTTAGTGGTGAGAAAATACCATAATTTCTCATTGGTTGGAGACATCAAAAAACATAGTTTCTATGAAACCCTAGCTTTGCTTTTATGCTATGGTAGTACAAAATTTCGCAAGAAAAATAAATTTCTTAATACTTTAAAATATTCCCGATCAACATCTGATCCTACCATAAAATATTCATATTTCTTTGATAACATAGGATGTTATGAAGCTTGAAAATGCTAAGAATTTTTGTAAATAAATGTCATGTGATGATATGGTCAAGACACTAATACCTTGACTAAGGTCGTGGAACAACAAGAGAAAGTCATTCGAAACCTTTTACACCTGGTTCAACAATTGGTCCACGAGAATGCCAAATGAGAAGGGTTTGGTGATGGGCTAGAATGCTAGAAATACCATGAGATTCACCATGGCCAAATGTGTTTATGGGAGCTATAGAAATGCCTCTACTATGGAGAAACATGCCATTCCACTTATGGCTGCCAGCTCAGGCAAGCCAAAGACAAAAAATAACTTGCAGCAACAAATCTTCTGACGAAGCCTCATATAATAGCTGCCTCCGAGATGCAATAGTTTTGATAGATTTTTTTTTTACTCATCATCAAGCACACCAGGTGCCAAAGAGCCTATCTACACTCCGGCCACACTCATTTATACTCTGGCTTCGCCCCTCTACACCCTAGACTCACCCTTTTACACTTCGAATTTGGCCATCTACACCTCGACTTCGCCCTCCTACACTCTGCACAAAGCGAACAACAACAACAACAACAACAACTACTACTACTACTATGCCTTCATCCCAAAACAATTGGGGTCGGCGATATGAACCAAAAAAGAAAATCATTCTGGGTCTTCCACATGAATCCTTCTCCTCCAATCATTTCTATCCAATGCCATGTTCTGGGTGAGGTTCAAAGTATTCATATCCTTTCCTATCACCTCCATCCATGTCTTCCTAGGCCTACCCCGGCCTCTTTTAACTAATATATTTTCCCATTTCTCCATCCTTCTAACTGGAGCATCATTAGGCCTTCGCCGAATATGTCCAAACCACCGTAAATGATTCTCTCTCATCTTATTTTCAATGGGTGCAACACCTACCTTCTTTTGTATCTCCTCGTTCCGAATCTTATCTTTTATTGTATTTCCACACATTCATCTCAGCTACAGTCATTTTTTGAATATGATGTCTCTTGGCAGCCCAACATTCTATACCGTATAGTAAAGCGGGCCTAATAGTCGTCCTATAAAACTTTCCCTTCAACCGAAATGGCATTCTACGATTGCACAACACTCCAGTTGCACTTTTCTATTTTTTTGTATGCGCAAAGCGAAGCATACAAAAAATAGGAGAATCTATGTCAAACAGTTCTCCAACTGCCCTTAGGAGAATCAGAGGGCGAACAAAGGTTTTTGTTTTGGAGTTTGCCAGAGGCCTGAAGCCAACACTTGAGACCAAAGTCTACACTCATTTTTCAGAAACTTTCAATAAGGTTATTGAGGTAGCTATTCTGCAATCCATCAAAGACTCAAGTGCAAAGAATTATGAATATCTTCTTGGAATTTGAAGTTGCTGCAAGTATGAAAATTAATAATGAAAAATCTGTCATGGTGCCATTTAATGTGAATCCAGAGGTAGTTATTCAAGTTTCGCAGTTGTCCTGATGGTAGGTGAGCAACCTTCCGTTGAAATATTTTGAGCTACCTCTTAGTGAGGGTAAGTTGAATACATCTTTATGTCATCCTCTTATTGCTAAAATGCAACAACGTTTAGAAGCTTGGAAAGCCAGATTTTTATCGTATGCATGAAGATTGTTACTTATTCAAAACGCTCTTACTATAATTCTTGTTTTTTGGATCTTAACTTTCAAGGTTTCTAAGAAAGTGGTGGTGCCATTAGAAACCATGTTCAGGAACTTCCTATGTCAAAATTCAGATTCTGGTAGGAGGCCTTATCTAGTGGCATGGGAGGTGATATGCAAACCTAAAAGGGTGGGAAGGGTTAGCCTTCGTAGGATTGAAGAGCTGAATTTTGCTTACCTAGCAAAGCTTGCGATTGATGTATTCTATGGGGATTCCATGTGGGTTGAATTTATGTGTTCCAAGTATCTTCAATCTAGAAGTTTCTAGGGAGCCAATTTGGATGTTAGTTTTGGATCATGGAAAGGTATTTTATGGGGTTAAAAACATATTGAGCCCCTAATGTCTTGTGTGGTAGCTGATGAGACTGTCACCCATTTTTGGATGGATCCTTGGATGGGTCCCCCACTGATCTCACTACTCCCTAAGAGGAAAGGACGTAGGTTGGTAAACATGAAAAAAATATGTGTCAAGGATGGGGTGACATTATGTGTGGGTCGTCAAGATCCTATATCTGGTCTTGAAAGCTTGTGGCCTAATCTAATTGGCTTTCAGATTACTCTTAATCTTGGCAAATTATGGTGGAAAGGCTTTGTTTGAGCAGAAGGGTTAAGTCAAAGAAGATTTGGGATGCCATTCATATTATTGTGCCAGCTCGGGAGTGGTTTGTGTTTGTCTGGCCAAAAAAGGTTTCGCCTAGGGGTACGTGGGTCACTTACTTGGTTGGACATGTCAGACTTCTAACACAAAATATAATGAAGAGGTTTGGAGTAGAACTTCCTAATAAATGCTCCTTTTGTCTTATTTTTTTTATCCTATTGCTCAAGTAATTTAGAAACATGTGTGCAAAATTTATGAAAAAATGGGTCCCTCACTTTGATTTTATTTTTGAGTTGAAGTGGTGGATGGCATCTTCCTTTCATCTTCCATGGCTTAAACCATATTGAGACATCACCTTTCACATTGTTTGCTAGAATATTTAGAAGTTGTGAAATGTGTCCTACCATGAGGGTGTCTTACCAGATAGGTTTGCTATAACTGATTTGGTTTTGGCGTCATATACAGAACAATTTGTTGCCCTTGATTAGCTTATTGCCCAGAAGAAATCTATACATTTGTTTGTTAAAACATTTTTAATATCTGATAGCTTTTGGATGCCTGACTCTAGCTCATTCGTGATCAGATTAACTTTGAGCACCTATAAAGATTATCATCTCCTTTGTTTTGTTGTTTACTCGAGAGACAGATTCATTTGTTTGGAGAGCAATAAAGTGAGCATCAAAGTCATCTCTCATTGAGGAAGACTATCCAACTTTTCTCTTATTTCTCCAGCATGGATCAAAGGTGTGCATGATCTCAAATAATCTTCATTGGTGCAAAATCGTTAGGGGTGTTGCTGAAGGGCGATGTTCATCAATTCAAGGTTATGCATTAACTAGTTGCTTTTTCTGTGAGGATGCCATGTTCAAGGATCCTCTTGTAAACATGAGCTATGTTCTTATCTTGCTTCGAAATTGTAATAACTTTCTTTGGAAAGACAAGCCACTATATTGGCTATCCTCTTTGGGTGATCATTTTTAATTTCATATTCTTTTAATATATTCTTGGGGAAAACCCCCAACATTATTTTTCAAAAAAAAAAAGTAAACCCCTTATGAATAAACCATGCAAACAACTCATAAATTACAACAAGCAAAAATGCATCCAGAACCCTTAAGCCTCTGAATCTGCCCAACATACCATCATCAAACTATACATCAAACCCATCAAAATAGAAGAGAGAGAGAGAGAGATTGGGCTCCTTGGTGGAGGTGAGACTCTTGAGCGACCTTCACTGCAATGGTCTTGGGCATCTTGGGTTCCTTGGCAAAGAAAATAAGAGCGAAGTGCAATACCTACGAATTCTCTATAATTATTTAATAAATAAAGATAAATTTTATGTCTCAAATTTGGGTTGATTTTTTATTTTTGTTTGAATTTTATTTTGGGATTTAATTTCAATTTGGAGTTGAATTTGATTTGAGATTTAATTCCAATTTGAATTACAATATGAATTTAATTTGGATTTGAATTGAATGTGAATATAAATGTGAGATTTAATTGAATTTGAATTTGGAATTTAATTTGAGTTGTATTCAATTAGGATAGAGTTTGAATTTAATTAAGATGCATTAAGAAAAACTTCATCCATAGGGTGGGATGCCTCCCCTCCTACTTTTTAAAATTCTTCTACTTTAATCTAAGACCAAACTAATTAGCTAGTTTCGTAATTCTATTATTAATCTTAATTAACTAATTAGTCAATTAGTTTTCATTATATGTAAGAGTCTAAATTAGTTTAGGACTACATAAAATGAAATTAAAATGGAGTTTAATTTGAAGCCAATTAGAAAGTTAGATCCAAGAGGGTGGGGCGTCCCCTCCTATCTTTCCAATTTTTTCTACTTCACCAAAAGTAAAACTAGCTAGAAAATTTTTAATCTAATTGATAAGCTTAATTAGCCAAGGTAATTCATAGTTCATTAATTTTTTTGAAGTCCTAATTAGCTAGGATACCTAAATCTACATGTAATTTAGATGAAATGTGAATGTGATGGGGATTATGAGGAGTTTTCATATAAGATTGGGAAACCCCACATGTAGCCATAAAAAAGGCTTATTCCTACCTCCTCCTGCATACCCCTTTGGATATTCTCTCCTTAATCCTTAATCCCTAATCCCTATTCCCTATATCTCTTTCTTCTTTCTGCCTGCCACATGCCCCTCTCTTTAGAAGAAGAAGTCGGTCTTGGTGGTGGATGCACATTGGTGGTACATATGAAGAAGGATTCGAGATTGAACCAATATAGGTGAGTACTCTAGTTATAATCTCTTATATTTTGAGTTTTAACCACAGTTTCAAATCTTAGTTTGGACTTAGATCTAGTATTTTTTGAATTTGTAGCCTTCGTTTGGTTGTGAGTTGTTTCAGACGTGCAAAATCATAAAATGTGAGATTTTTGTAAAAAAAAAATGTATGAGAGATCCCTACCAAACAGGTTCACATCTAGTATTGATTCATGTGAATCTAGATCTTAATTCAAGTTCATGGTATAGAATCATAGATTGGGTCTATAAGTAAGTTTGGCATTGATTTTCTATGAGACTTTGCAAAACCACATCGTGAAGGTACGCAATTTGGAATTTCAGATATATCCAACTTTGAATCTTGCATTCTTTTGGATGTAGCATGTTATATGTTGAATCTATAATACTCAAAGGTGTATCAACATGCATTTCAACCTAGATTCACCTAGGTATTGATATGAGTTTGATCATGGAGATTTTCATAAACTAAAAATCTTTTTCGAAAATCAGTTTTGAGAAAAATGTGCTCTTATGTAAAAATGTTTGATCTTGTGATTGATTCATGATATGAATGATGTCTCTGTATTTTCAGTATGCTTAGATATGTATATACATGAATATGATATATTTTTTATGAATCAAAACTGTTAGATACATGTTCTTGATGTTTTTGATGAAAAACATAAAGTTCTTGATATGTTTTCTTGAAAATTGCATGTTGTACCAATTATCTATTCTAACCAGCCTTAAAGAAAAATTTGATTCTCCAAAAAGGTGAATCCATCAACAACAACTACAACAACAACAACAACTACGTCTTCATCCCAAAACAATTGGGGTCGGCAAAAAAGGTGAATCCATAAATCTTAAAAATTTAGGAGGATGTTTCAGTCATGTAGAAGCAATCCTAAAAAAAATTGGGCTCAAATGAGTTCAGGGTTGAGAGATATGACCTATGCAAGTTGACAAAGAATTTTTGTCTCGATAGAAAATCTATGTAGGCAGTACATTTTTGTAAAAATTATAGCTCCCAATATATTATGGATTTATGACTAATATTTTTTATGTGTATTAGTTTGTATATTGAGGAACACACGATAAAAATTCGGTTACCTGATTCTTTATGGTTTGAAAATTAAAAATCTTGAAATCTCGGTCCAAAACTTGAAATTTTTGGAAGACAATCACTTAAATAATAGAAATTATGTGAATTTTAATTCTCTATTAAAACAAATTTTAACTCAGAGTTTTTTATGACTTGTGTTAGACATATCAAGTCACCGTCAGTAAAAATTTAAAATTTATTTATTTTTTGTAATGCATGATTAATTTTTCGTTGGAAAGACTGAATCAGACAAGACTGTTCTAAAAACAAAAAACAAACAATGTTCACAAGTTTTTTATTTCTTAGTCCAAAATGGGTTTAGATGTATGTTTTTTCTATAGACAACTAACATGTATGTGAATGTACAATAAAAATCTCAGAGTTAAAATCATTTTATATGAGTTATGGTAAAAATTTTATTGATTGAGAAAATTTTGTTCATACAATCTCGAATTGAAAACTTGAGATTTCATGCATGTCATGGTTTCAGAAGTGGACCAGTTGGACATAGCTTGGTTTTATAGGTGAACCAAATAGATACACAACCAATGTATGTGGTCTTAATGAGGCTATATGATTGTACCATCACTTGTGAGTATATTTTAATTGCTATACTATAATTTTCTGTTAAAATGCTAAAATGAGTTGCATGATGTGTTAATGTACTTGCATGATGTTATGATATGATTACATGCATCATGACATGAAATATGTGAAGCATGATAATATGCTTATGAGCACTAAATACATGATTGAAGGTATGTTGGAATGTATGCACATGAGGTGACTTATGTGTTGATGCTGAGTTTAAATTA
This sequence comes from Nuphar pumila, assembly GCF_984573655.1. Classification (NCBI taxonomy): domain Eukaryota; kingdom Viridiplantae; phylum Streptophyta; class Magnoliopsida; order Nymphaeales; family Nymphaeaceae; genus Nuphar; species Nuphar pumila. The sequence goes on from NC_143250.1 coordinate 125,384,012, forward strand.
TTGCATGTATAAGAAATTATTGTTTGGACTCTCAAAACATGAGAATGCATTTGTGAATTGCGTTTATGAGAATCCGGTTGTACTAGATTAACAATTGAATAAGACCTAATTGAACTTATGCATGCTTGTGCCCAAAAGGTAGCTATGTTTATGCCAGAATGGTGGCTATGCTTGTACCCTAATTGATGACTATTAACCATGTGAGTGGTTAATTACGATTATGCATGAATGACAAGAGAATTAATTGAATAAAAATGAAATATGCATTAATTTTTTTAAGGCTTACCAAGAGAGGGTAAGTCGTACTCTAGGCTCCATAAAATTTGTTTTATAGCACGAAAGGTTGCTTTCTCCAGCCACAAAGAGTGAGGACTAGGCTACCACTGCGGTGGTATATAAGTACTTTAGCTGAAAGAATTTTGATATATCAAGTTGAAGGATTGGTGACTCTCTTGACAAAGGTCGCTCTATACCCCAAGACAGGTGAAGATATGCAAGGCCAGGTTTAATAAGTCATAAATTGTTTGAAAATATCATTGAGTTATTTTTTATCCGATAAGGATCGTGTGATACCCAGAGAAGTTTGTGATACAGAAATAATCTCGTATTGTGCATGTAGTTAAAGCATTGCATGCATCATCTAAGTAAGAAACATAATAATAAAGATAAGAAGGTACTCATGTATAAAATAGATGTTTCAATTATTCTGGTGAGTTCATGCATTGATTAATTGTTCATGCATAAATATAATATAAGTACAAATATGTGAATTGTTGAATATTATATAAATGATATTATTTAGATGTACATGTGTTAGTTGTCAAATTCTATCTAGTTCTAATCAATGCATGTCATAGTCAAGTTATTAAGAATCTAGAATTATCAAATTATCTAGTTCTTTAGATATATACTGTTTGTGTGAATTTTTTCATACTTTGGGGATATTTTTCTCACTATATATAATTTTAATATTTTAGATGATGAGGCTTGATTGGGTGATTTCTTTAGAACTTGTGTGATTAACTGAACTTTGCTTTGGGATATTATAGGGTTAAGCACTAGACTCTGGTATTTGGCTTATTGGTTTCAAAACTACTTGTTATGAATAATTTTATTTAACTCAGTGTGAAGGGTGATTATTAAATCGATGAATTTTATTGGAATAGTTGGTGATTTAGTATCATGTCTGTAGTGTTTTATATTTCACGTTTTTCATTGTCTTTCTATTTTCTTGATAAATAGTCCTTGTCCTTGGATATTTCTTTCTTGAACTTAGTTCTAGTAGGCTATTAAACTCCAACGCTTGTGCACAATTTGACCCCCTAGAGATTAGTCTGGTTAGAGCAATGACATCGATGAAGCCTTGTACAAAAATTTACTTTAAAAATTGAGTTCTAAATCGGGGGCATTACACGAAGATGCATCTAGAGTGCATTCGACCCCTTGATGATGAAACTGATATTTTGGAGGTAGGATTGGAGTTATTGGCAAAGGAACTAAAACCGTCGGAAGTGGTGAGAAGAGGAGGCGGGCAAAGGAAGAGGGGAGAAAATGTGACAAGATGGGAGAAAAAAAAACTGGAGATGGAGAGCAAGAGCCTTGCAGGATTCTCCTTTTTTTCTTTTTTTCTCTTACTTATATGAGAATAGGTGATGGATCAAGCCATGATCATTAAATTTTTTTAATGACAATTCCATTAGGCGGTCACCAATTATCTTTTTGTTATAGTGTCTCTCTCAAATTTGTTCCCCTCTCCCTCTCTTTGAGGACGACTCTATCTCTAGCTTGAGTCCCTACTTCCTGATTCATCTCTCTCTCTCAAGGGCTAATCCCTTCTCTTATTTGGTGCAATGTTCCCTAATGGGTTTGCTTTAGTAGACCAAGGATGCTGCCAAGGCCCACCTCAATTCGGCATGTATCAACTCTGAGTATTCGGCATTCCCAGCTTCCTCAAGACAAACCATGGTGTCTCTAACCTCTTTTAGTTGAACTAGCTTATGTAGCAGACCCAAACCGCTTCATCCTGAACCCTTTAAGTCGTCCCATCCCATTCCCTTAACCCAAACGTAGTATAGAACTCATCAAAACCAATTTTGTCTGAACATGTTTTTTAATGAACCCTAAATTTTGTTAGACTTCAAAAAATTGCCCAACCCTAACTTTGAAATATCTAAGGCTGAAAATTGAACAAAGTATACTTTAGAGTGTCTAGTATTTACCCTCAAAATTCTATGATTTATTGAGCTCTATGCAAAGAGAACTCGTTTTTACAAGTTGACATGTTTATCCCTAAAACTTATTTTGTCTTTGTCTTGTCTTGTCTGTACGACCATGACAAAAAGTCATATCTTCATGTTCGTGTGTCATTTTCCCTTGAAAATTTAACAGTACCTAGTCCAAGATGTCTATATCAATCTCTTAAAATTTGAGATTTTTCTATGATGCCGTTTGGGCGTTCTGATTTTTTTCTCAAACTCTATTAGAAAATCGAACTCTTGTTTACGTGAGTTGACCCTTTCAAACATAGTCTTTGACCTAACTGAGCATACCCTTGCCCAAAACAACTAAACTTAGGCTCCAGAAGCACATCACATCTGCACAGTCAGAATTTAAAAATAAAATAAAAAAGCCTAAAAACCCCATGTTTCATTGCATATTTCCTTTAACACATGCATTTTATATATATACATGTATATAGAAAGTTTTGTAGCTACTCAATTCATACATGTTCACGCTGACCATCTATCTGTGTGTGATGGACGGTTAGTGCACAAAAATAACCAAAAAGATGTCAAAATACACAAAAATGCTAAAAGCAGTGCTAACGGTCTTTTTTCACTGAGATCTTTAGCGTCACTCAAAATTGCGGCTAAAGGTTAGCCGGGGATGCACCTAGTATTTTTTAGATTGTTTTTAGCAGTGCTCCAAAAGCACCGCTAAAGGTCTTTTTGTGGTTTTCAAATTTTTGCGCAAAAACATACTTAACATCTATCACATGCGTGATAAACGCTCAACAAGATTGAGTTTTTTTATTAAGCGCGTATGGATTAAGCAACTACCACTCAATATATATATATATATATATATATATATATATATATATATATATATATATATATATATATATATATATATATGGGTGAGTGCCTGACACTTTTTATGACTACTGCGTGCCTATCGAGCTTTGGAAAGATTGTTTCTATTTTTTCTAAAATCTAACCATACAGATGTGATCTACATGCTTGATTTTATGGGAATCAACTTTTGGATAGTCTGATTCCAACACCAAGTTAGGTTTTTACAAGATTAAAAAATCAATGACCTATAATATATTTTAAAAAATATTCAATGCTTAAAAATCATTTTTTTCTCAAAAAAACATGATCGTATGATTTCCTAGCAAATTGATGATGCAGAACATGTCTACAGGGTCAGATTTTTGAAAAACAACCTGAAAACCTTATCCGCTAGTGGTAGGCAAAAAAAGCATCAAGCACCTACCCAGATAGAAAAGGTACCAAACCTAGCTACCTACTAAAAATTTTTAGGTGTTTTATTGAAATTCTGATCTTACAGATGTGTTCAACATGATTGATTTACTAAAAAATTGACATTTGAATCATGCATGTTGGATGAAAAAAATGGTATTTGAAGCCTAAAAAATTTTATGAAAATTGTAGACTGTTGATTTTTGAATCTTATAAAAACTTATTCATGCATTGAAATCAAATGATCCAAGTGTCAATTTTCAATAAATCAATCATGCTAAACACAGCTGCAACGTCAGAATTTTGAAAAAACACCAAAAATTGATGGTCCCAACCAATCGAGTATCATCTGGTACAAATGCAATAGGGTAGCTTCCCAATATATATATATATATATATATATGGACTCATACTCATCAGTCGTGGCCTTGATGGACGGCCAGCAAAAACATGCTGAAACCCGCTAAAGATGCCAAAATGTGCAAAAGTGTGTTTTAGCATTTTTTTTTAACTTTTTTGTGGTGGCCGTGATGGATGGCCAGTGTGAATCCGCTGATAGTTACGCACCTAAGGGTTGCACAGCTACCACTTTATATATATAAAATAAAGACAAGGCTGTTTAAGTTAGAGAAACATTCTCAGTTCGGGGTAACCATAACCCCCAGCGTCCTCCATTAAAAAAAAAAAAAAGTTAAGAGAAACACTATGAGTTCACATGAGGTTTGTCCCCATTTATTTGTTTTATTTTCATTTTCAAGTTGGGAGAAGCTTTACGCGTCACCAGCGCCCTCTTGTTCCCCAGTAATTTATATGGACATAAATCTGATTGACATTGAAAGCGTAATGTTTCCTACTTTATGCGTTTGCATAATTTTCAAAAAGGTGACTTGTGGTTTGGCCTAACCCTATTAAAACATCCAACTACAACAAGTGCGTAACCTACAAGAGAGGCGGGCCCCTCCCCTCCATAACTGAGCTGGAGTTTTAATTCCCTAACAATGACAATGAGGCTAAAGCCAGCAAACAAAATTATCATTGAACTTACCTTATTAATTAATTGATGATGGTTTTATTTCTTTCAAAAGCAAAATAAAAGGAAGGAGGGCCGTTCATCTTTTCTTTTCTCATCTTATTTACTTTAAATTGTATAAGGACCTACTAACTAAACACCCACGAGAATCCATCTATGACAATAAGAGGGTCCATATCCAGGTCTGATCTGTTCCATTGAACAGACAATTTCGGTAACCGGTTAGATCTAGAATCCTGTCTGATCCAATTGACAGCACCAAGTTAAAGGCAAGCATCTAAGCATAGTCTAAGAGTACTTGCAGATGTTGGTCAAGCCATGTGAACACTTGTTTGAAACTCAGGTTGCCGGCAGTACCTTTGACAGAGAAAGCTGGGGTTAGGCATACCCCTACCATATATACAACCATACCATTTGGGGTTCGAACTTGCAACGTCCCAACACAAGCTGAGGTGCATGCACTAACTGCTCTTGCCAGACAAGCAGGGACCCAGTTGGTCAGTACCTTAGTTGTTGAGTGTTGCTTTCTCTCGCCGCAACGACAAGAAACTATTTACGAACTGGCAGACCTCGTGTCCACAGGGATCGTGGTCCATCTTTTGGTTGAATTATATGATGCTTAATAATGGCATGGACATGGACATGGACTCTATTCAAACAGGCAATGGTCATGTCACTCTCTCTCTCTCTCTCTCTTCGTAAAAACACATCTTTTATTGTAAAAACATAATCCCATAGTCGATCCTTAGCAAATGAATCATGTTGAACACATTCACATACGATTGAACCACACTAACCTACTGTGCTGCACTCTTGATGTACGTAATATCAGATGTTCAACAACGTAAGCTAACTTTTTGGTTCAGGTTTACATCCTTTATTCACTATTTTTCATCTGTTAACAGGATTCTATTAATTGTATCTTGATTATTTTTATGTCATTTTTATCATCACCAATTGTACTGAATTTTATGGTATATCTAGATGATTAAACATATCAAAACAGCAAATGCTATCCCAAATATATATATATATATATATATATATATATATATATATATATATATATATATATATATATATATATATATATATATATATATATATATATAAGAAAACTAGAATATGTATATCAACAAACATAGTTTGCTAGTATGAACCAACATGAAAGTAGTGTTAAATTAGATTTAACCATGCATTTACTCTTTATATTTCTAAATTAGCAATTAAAATACAAAACACTTAAAATTGAAATCATACTTGAAAAAAAATAAGATTTAGCATTACATTCACTAAATAAATTATAAAATTAGCAATTAAAATGTAAACCTTCTAAAATCTAAATCATACTTAGAAAAAAATCAAATTTAACACTACTTTCACTAAATAAATTATAAAATTAACAATTAAAATATAAACCCCCTAAAATCTAAATTATACTTAAAAAAAATTGGGTTAAGAATGCATTCACTAAATAAATTATAAAATTAATAATTAAAATACAAAACCCCTAATATTTAAATCATACTTGAAAAAAAAAACCAGTTTAAGCATGCATTCACTCAATATATTTCTAAACTAGCAATTAAATCATACTTTAAAAAAAAACATGCATTCACTAAATAAATTATAAAAATAGCAATTAAAATAAAAAACCCTTAAAATATAAATCTTGAAAAAAAAAATCGGATTAAGCATCCATTCAATCAATATATTTCTAAATTAGTCATTAAAATACAAAATACTTAAAATCTAAATTATAGTTGAAAAAAATTTGGATTAAACATGCATTCACTAAATAAATTTTAAAATTAGTAATTAAAATATAAAATCCCTAAAATTTAAATCATACTTGAAAAAAATTGAATTAAGCATGTATTCACTCAATATATTTATAAATTAGTAATTAAAATAATACTTAAAAAATAAATTAGATTAGGCATGCATTCACTAAAATAAAATACTAAATTAGCGATTAAAATACAAAACTCTTAAAATCAAAAATTATAAATATTAAAAAAATACCTTGCCGATGGTGGGAGGCGAAGGGAGCGAGCGCCATCAACGACGGTGGTGGGCGATGAACACAAAGAGTAGGAGAGAGAGGGAGAGGGGGAGAGAGAACACAGAAAGACATAAAAAGAGCAGTCCACTGATAGTAATGGTCGATTAACACATACACACATAGAGAGAGAGATGTCAGGGGTAGTGGTCATTGGTATATATATATATATATATATATATATATATATATATATATATATATATATATATATATGTAGAGAGAGAGAGAGAGAGAGAGAGAGTAAGTAGAACTCGTAGGGAGAGGTCATCGATGATGGGGGTGGTGGTTGCTGACAATGATGGTGAATACAGGGTACAACTGAGCAAGAGAGAGAGAGGGAGGGGGAGAAGAGCAGGGCTTTTAGAAGTTGATTTTTTTTAAACCCCTATTTTTTTTACTGACGCACTTTCTATGTGTGTCCAAAAAAAACATATTACTGACGCACCAGTAAAATTTTTTTTTTCTGGCCTACTTCCTCTGTGCACCAAGAAAAATTTATTATACTGGCACCCTATATTTGGTGCCAGTATAACTTACTTTTTTCCTAGTGTTAAGTATATTAGCGCCAGTAAAAAATGATCCTTTATTGGCGCATCAAGAGATGCGCCAGATTTAACTAGTACTTGAAAGTCAAAGCCACTTGTACATGCATGGGCGGATTTATGAAACAACTATATACTGGACTAAGAATAGATGTTTAGAAATCTACCCTATCTTTGCTTGAGATAAGATCTCGAGCATTTTGTTTGGGTTGGACACTGAATAAAGAAAAGGTAAAAAAGAGTGGGTGGGGCCCGGGGGGGAAGAAGGATGAGTGAAGAAAAAGAAGGGTATTCGAACAAGCCAAACTTTTTTGGTGAGAGTCATTTTCATGTCATAAACCTCAAACATTTATTCTCTCTTTACGTATTTGAGTTTGCCAATGACACGAGTGGTTTATCACTCAACGCCTCCCATGCTTTAAAAGGATATTAGAATAATGAGCTTGTCATTTACTTTTAAATTCAAAGCATCATTGTGCAAGATATGGTTTTAATTGGCTCATGTTCAGATATTTCATGGAATGTGACCAAGTTCATGAACTCCAGCATCATTGTGCAAGTAAAAAAAAAAAGTTCAGAATTCTTGAGTTTGGTCATAATTCACGTCAGCAGTAATAATACTAATAAGGATAGCTCGAGAATATATATTTTTACTAGGTGCACAATTTGGTATCATTTTGATTTTTGGGGTTTATGGACTTGGACATATTTCACATGATTGAAAAAAATACCCTGAAATTGTGTTCTTGAACTAGGTAACAAAAGGAAGAGTAGTTTACAAAAAGCTGCCTAATTTATCAATTATTTATGAAAAAGCTGCCCAACATTTGAGTCACTGCATTTAACTGCCAATTTTATATGGATGCATTGCAAATGCCCACCTAAGGTATAAAACGTCACTTTTGTCATTTTCTATTAAACAAATTCACTCACGTTATGTCATCTTATAGTATTTGTTTAAACAGATCAACGATGAGGCATTGCAGTCACTTCTTTTACTAAACAAATTGTCAACTGACTGGTTTTAGTACCAAGCAGGGTTTTGAAGCAAAACTCATAAAAGCAAGCGGCTAAATGTAATAAGGACACATTAGGCAGTTTTTTGTTAATATCCAATATGGCTTTATGTAAACTGCTCTAAAAGGAATTTGAGGTACCAAGTGGTCCAACAAACTACACTTCTTCCATAAGACATGATATAAAACACTAAAAATCTCACCCAGTGTCATTCCTATTGGCCTGCGTGACTCACTGTCAAAACTCAAAAAAGAATACACGTCTGTCAAAAAAACCCATTAGAAGAGGAATTCTCCAATTGGATGTGAAGTATGTCATCTACCAACCCCTCTTGGCACTCAAGGCATGAAAAGAGAGGGATGCAAAAGCAAGCACCCGTCTTACCTTTTGCTTTCCCCTTGCTGGCTGTTGGTTTCCCTTTGCTTTTGCACCCAATCTACCAAACTCACAAGAAAGTTCAGAGCTCAAAGCTTTTCCTAGCTTGCACACAAATCCAGCTAAGGAAATGATACAACCTTATGTTATTGTTTAGCTACTTTATGTTCACCAATGGGAGAAGAAAATACCTCTGCTATTGCAATCCATCCTTTTTTTTCCTGGATACCAGAGTACAGAGTTAAGTTAATGACTTCCACATGAATAACACAGTTGCTACCGTGGGGTAGTCCAGCCATCTCTTGGAAACGATCTTCGATGGGAATAGGTAGTCCAACCATCTCTTGGAAACGATTTCAGTGGGGATAGGCTGGAAGATATTGAAAGGTATTATATATATATAAGGATATTGAATAGTTACAGGTAAACGATTCGCGTGAGATAAGGTAATCATGAAACTTTGACCAATGTATCTTGCAGCTCGTACTGTCTGTTGACCATAATTCATGAACCCAGTCACCATAGGAAACATATCGCGAATATCCATGAATAATTTGATGTTTCTTTCTCTTGCTTGAGAGAGGATATGAATCTGGAATATTATAGTTAATCTGCCATTAAACCAGTTAGGTTTAACATTAGATGAATTTAACCTTTTACTAAAGCACCTTTAAAATAATACTATTTTTTAAAATATCATCTACATTTTTTAGCATTATAGGTCTTTCCAACCTCAAGAGAATTGAAAAGTCAAATACTTAAAAAAAAAATAAATGTCATTTTTTAGTGTGTTTATCATTTTTCATAAGGTCGAATTCATCTAATGTTAAACTTAACTGATTTAATAATATATATGTGTGTGTAATGGTGGACACCCTTCTCATGTTGAACGAGCGGACACACAAGTGGCAAAGACCACTGATAAAGACCTTTTTTGTGCTTTTCACTATGCGTCATTATGCTCTTCCCTATACGCGTGTGTGTGTGTGCACTACAATCATTTGTACGTGCAAATTGTAATATTCACAAAATTTAGAGAATATTTAAATGAAATATGGCATAAATTATCTATTTTTAAAATTGGTCCATATTTGTGATTTTTAGTTATTTAAAAATTAATTACTAATTATATTTATTTAGTAATTAATTGGCAAAGCTATGGTTAATTAGCACTTAAACTAATTTTTAATCAAATAATAAATTTAAATGAGTATTCACAAGTAATTAAAAATCAAATTGGATCTATAAGGTTTTGGGTCTGGACCTTAGTGGGCACCCCAAAAGGCCAACCCACAATTTTTGGGTTTTGAACCTGATTCAAGTATATCCATTTGAGAGAAAATCCCACTTGAATATCTTTTTAAATTGTGGATTAAATGGACCAACCCATTGAGAAATGACTTGTGTTTAACCTACAAAGGAAGCCTCAAGTTTGACCTACAAGGGAAGCCTCCACATAGGTTTCATGCACATGGGAGCCCATGGCAGTGAGTAGAGAGTAGGGCCCATCAATTAGGGCACCCCTTCTCTTCACACTTCCCCCAAACCCTAACCACCAACCCCTTTCACGTATGGGGTGTTTCTCCTATGTTCTACAACTTTTCAAAACTCTAAAGGGGAGGAGGGGTGCATGCTTATAAATAGTTACCCCTAGCCATGCTTTTTTACATCATTCCACCTTTTTCCACTTTAGCGAAAGCAGGGTTCTCGAGAATCTCTCTCTCATTCTTGTCGCCCATCACCGACTTTTTCCGAAGTAGGTTATGTTGGATGTAGGAAGGAAAGGTGAGAGAATTCAAATGAAGAAAACGTGAGCTGTTTTCCTTTTTGAAAAAAAAAAGTTAAGACTTGATGATGTGAAATAGTCCCATATTGAAGAGGTTTGAGTTTGTTGTGGGCTTTATAACCTACATGTAAACTCTTACACTTGTTCCTAAGAACAAGAGGATGGGATGACTTTGGGTTCGGGTAATTGGCTCTTTAGAGCCATATCCAATCAAGACCAAAGTACCTTTTTGCCCAAAGTTTCTGTGATTATTTAGATTTATTAATGGGTTATGAGAAATGATAACGAGTCACGACTCCTCGTAGTCCGTGTCCGTTAACAAGTCTCGACTCCTCGGATTCCGTAACGGATCCCTTCCATGTTTTTGTAACCGTTAGTGGGTTATAAAAATGTGGTTAGGGCTGGGGTTACGCATATGCTAGACGCGCAAAATTCTGAGAAAGAAAGGCTCTACATTTTCTCTCTCCCTGCTGCTCTCGCTCTCTCTCCCTGTGTTTTCCCTGAAGGGGTTTTCTACAACAGCGGTTCAGAAAGGTTGTCTTCGAAGGACAATCCGTCGGAGTGCATCGATCCTGATCGTCGAGGCTATTGTATCTTGAGGGAAGGACGTCGGACCCTGCTTGCACTGTATGTGGAGGAGAATCTTCTCTAAGGGGAGTACTTTCGTATGCCTTAGCCTATTATACAATATTAACATGTTTTCGTTGTTTTTATTGTGTTCTCTACATCTGTTTGTTCTTGTGTTGTTGTCTGGATTTTGGTATTATAAGGAAATCGATATGCTTGCTCCCTGTGTAACACCCCAACAATTTGGACGGAAAATTTTAGATAATTTTTTTTTTAAATTAACGGAAGTGACAAGTCCAAGTGTCGGGCGAATTACAGGGTAAAACAGAAGAATACTAAAGGCATACCATTCATTAATTAAATCATTAATGTCATTAATTACATTTCATAACAAAAATGTAAATCTATTAATCAGAGTTCAAACATAAAAATTGGAATAAATGAGATCTCTTGGCCATATTCATAATGACACCCCGATGCTTCGATTTAGTTGCTACCTGAAAAACATTTAAAGCAGAAGGGTCAGACTCCCCTGTCTGCGTAAGAAGCATTATATTTATATGTGGTGCTTAGTGTTCTGTGTACAAATATGTGCAAACATCTAAAGTTATAGCTAGCAGATAATTTGCATTATTCTAAGAAAATAAACATGATTTCTACTTCATGATACAGTACGAGAGATAGCTGATCTAAAGATACATTTATTCATACTAGCATAAATTATAGTTCTACAAGTTCTACAAATGTCATATCAACAGTTCACAATTCTTCAGGAATAAGTTTCCAGTCAACTTAAATTATTTAATGTTTATCTTACTCTTACCCTGTGGGTACGCACATGCATAGACCTCGTAATGGACTTAGACCATACGGAGGTCTATTATTTAATAACCCGTATGACTAACCATACAGATATCCAAAGGAGACAGTCTGTGACCGAGAGAGAACTCTTCAGAGGCTAGAACAGAATTAGGATGCACCCTTGACACTTCTACGGAAGACTTGGATCTACCACCTAGGGCACACTAGTAGTCTTGGCCCCCAAACTTCATGGACTGGGGACCGGGTGAGACGCCTAGCTCTCACAAAACTCGAATGTCCACAGAGCTTGTACCACCTACCTTATCCAAGGTAGACCATGGGTTCGGTAACATACACCGTTTTTCAGGTGTACCCAGAGCCCGGAGAATCCGGTAACATACACCAGGTGTACCCAGAATTTCGATGGTTTTATATTTATGTTTTTATTTAACCTTTTCTTTATAACCATGTGCGAGCTATCACACCACGAGGGGTCCGGTAACATATACCCTCTTTCAGGTATACCCAGTGCCTCACAAACTTCATGTTTATGAATGTATTTTGATTTCTCAATTATTTTCCTGTGTGAGTCGTTGCACCACAGGGGATTCTCAAAATCCCGAACCCGACTTAGGGTTCACACACATAGTATGCATTTTTGAGTCAGGGTGCCATAAGCACCATCAAGGTAGCATCTCTCAGAACATGGCTCAACTCAGAGCCCATATTTGGATCTTTGTTTTTCTAAGCTAGGGTGTATGCATTCGTTCCCGAGCTATGCCATCCACGAGGCATGGTTTGCTTGATATACTTCTTCTTTAGAATCACTGAAATCCCGTGAAATTATATCATGTCTTTATTTTTTTCTTCTAATATATATATATATATATATATAGATAGATAGATAGATAGATAGATAGATAGATAGATATATTCTAGGGAGTATGTATCGTACCCCACGAACGATGCCATCCATGTGGCATGGCTCACAAAATATATTTTCTTTTCATAAATGCTCTTACCTTAGAATTATGAACTCGTAGCAAGTCCTTTTTTTTTTATTATTATTATTAATGTTGTTGTTTTACCCCACACTTAGTGTATTTTTCAACTGGGCTCGGACTGCAATGAGCCTTTGACATGTTGTGGCCTTGTGGCTGCCACCACAAGGTAACACGACCAGAATAGTATCCTACCAGTCACCCTCGGTCGATGTGGAGTTGGACCCATCGATCCAGTTGCCACACTTGCATGGGTGCGGCCCCAGCAAACACCCAAAGTGGGTTTTCTTCCTACTGCTGTCGCACCCCAGCTAGTGGTGCAACACCACCCATGTTTTAGCGATGAATGAATGCAAAAACAGATAAAAGAAAATAAAATATAAAAGAGTTAGCAGAGAACGTGATCTGGGCAAGATATAGTCCACCAACTGGCAACCCCTTTGGCATAAAAAGTGCATTTCACAGGCAGATTGGGTAAAAGGCCAAAATAGTGTTTAATATGAAATAGATGACATATGGCAGGGTGGTATCATAAAACTGCAAGAAATTGATTAGATTATAATAAATGCAAAAAAATGTAGCAAGCACCATAAAATTGATCGTAGCTATAAGACACTTGCATGAGAGTCTTACATCTTTAAGATATGCATACAAACCATATTGATTAAGAGAAGCAACTATTTCTCAACATGATTTGAGTCTGGAAAAGGAGAAAACAACAGCAATAGCTGTCCTAGATAAAATAAGTAAGCATAACAAGGAGGTAGGGATAGGAGGGAACAAAAAGGAAATATCACTGGGTCAACAATCTAGTAATGCCAATATAATTCAAATATCTTTTAAAAACCAATCAGCTTCTAAATGTGACAGTCAAGGCATCCTTATTATTAAATTTATTGAGTATACATTACAAACATGATGTGCTAATGAAAGCACTTGCTGTGTTACGATTCACCCAAACATCAAGCATACAAGAATAAGAAGTGAGTAAAGTTAGGTTTGTAGTCCAAGAATGTTTGGAAATAGAATTCAAATATCAATTAGCTTTTGTCTCCAAACTGCATTAAGGTAGTCACTATACTAAATAATTATTGGCATGCATTACATTATTTACTGCATGATCCACAAAGGTGACAATATCATTTAACTATGTATAAATAAAAAAAAACATGTTTGTTTCTGCACCTTTCCTCCAGGGAAACATATCCATTTAGAACAATGTACATAGAAAGAAATTTATGGCGGTATTGAATGCAATCATGTTGGACAATAACCCACCTAATCATAATTAATGCAGAAAAGGAGTGGTTGATACCACTAACAAATTAACAACTAACAACATCCCAACCACTGTAGCATTACTTGGAATAAACATGATTTCCCCCAACTTAAAGAATCAAGGTGACCGTAAGTCTCAGGAACAACTTTGACAAAATATGCACATCATCAAGTTCTTGATAAATTTTCACCGGTCATCAATCCAAACAGTTAACAAGAGGGCTTCTAATGTATCATTTTTTGCCACTTGGAGAATCAAAAGGTCATACTGGGACTTGAAACCTGGTTATTTAAAACAATTTCAACAAAAGTTCAGTTTAATCTACCGAATACAAGCAGCTAGATCCTGAGTTCTATGTACCGAACTTGATCAATCTGTCAACCTTGCAACACTCTTGTCATGGAATTACTTAGGATGCTTAGTTTAGGTTTTGATTGATAATACAAATAACAAATGAAATTGAATATATATATGGTAGACTTGCACAATCCAACCTCATACTAAAAATATATATACGCTCCTTACTTAGTTCTATAATGAATGAGGGTTCAACACCCGTATTCGCAATCCTCATGATGGTGAACACGCCACCTGTGCTGGTGGTACCGTCAAGAGGGAAGTGATAGGGTATTAACCGCATTTGGGTTTACAAAACCCTGATCACACACAAACAAACAAAATGCCTCTTACCTCTTTGGAGACTTGCGATGGCAACAACCGCACCTTCTTTTCTTTTTTGAAGCGGCACACCACGTCAGTAATGGAGGTCCACACAGTTCCAACAATGGAGATCTACCTTCACAGTGGAAGAGAAGAATAGGAGGGCAAAACGTTGGGAGAGAGAGAGAGAGAGAGAGAGAGAGAGAGAGAGAGAGAGAGAGAGAGAGAGAGAGAGAGAGAGAGAGAGAGAGAGAGAGAGAGAGAGAGAGAGAGAGAGAGAGAGAGAGAGGGAAATCCAAATCGTGTAACCCCTTTTCCAAGTCCCTTCCCTATTTTAACTCTCCATTAATTTAGGTTTTTTTTCAAAACTTTTTGAAAAAGGTGGAAACTGTCCCCTTATACTTATTTTGAACATTAGCTCCATTAACTAATTTTTCCTCATTTTTGTGGTACCCTTCCACTATTTGTAGTGGGATTCCCCTATAAACGTGGAAAAGTGAAAAAGAGAGCAATATCCTCTTTCATGTTTTCTTTTTTCTTTTTCTTTTTGTTGAGAATGGCTAAAACGTAGGAGCTCCCCACGTTTTTTTACCTCTTTAAAAAAAAAGTAAAAAGATCTAGTTAACTAGTGCAAAATGACTCCGCGCACCAAGGGTTTCAAACCATGGTCATCCATCGAAGGGGCAACGAACCCCACCACTTGTGCTATATTGCTTTTTGTTGCCAAGTGTGTGGATTAAATTGTATTTAACTCTTTGTGTTTAATGCAAAAAGGTAAGGTTTTTCATTTCCACGTGGGCGCACAATGGGTTTTGAACTTGGGTTGCGACTCCACACAACCGTGCATCCTACTACTATATCACACCACTACTTGTTATTTATTTTTGCAAAGAAATTTCTTTTATGTCTTATTAAGACGTTTTCCCCAATTGGTGAATCTCGCCCGTTTCCATGTAGATTTTCTTCCGCTGGTTCTAACCTTACACTCTTTCACCTTAAATGTGCTTCGGATCTCATGTTATCATCCCAAAACCATTGGATTTTCCCATTGAGCCTCGTGAACCGGGTCGGATCATCAGATCTCGCTAAGGTCCGGATCCAAGTACCCCTTCCTAGCGTTTATTACTGGGTTCGTTCTAGTAACCCTTAAGTCATCAAAATTGTATTATATAGTACAAAATCCTATTATTTCACATAATTGCGCATTTTTATTCATCAATGATTTCTTAGAAATTCACGGGTTTTACACCCTATTCCTGTTTCGATCGACTATTAATCATGATTTTCATGTTGTTGTATATCCTGATTTATGTCTTGATGTTGATTGTAAAACTACGTGATCTGAAATATGATCCAACAGTCTTAGAGAAGATTCTAAGCATGCCGACTTCTTCTGCTTTTGTACCAAAAGTGGACATGTCCGGTATGCCAGAAAAGTTTGCCGGTCAGAATTTCAAGCGTTGGCAGCAACGCATGAAAATCCGGTTCACTACGATAGGGTTGTTATCTGTTCTGGAACTCGACTGCCCTTTAGTTTCTAAAATTGACAGTGATCCTGCTGCGGTTAGTGCTTCAGTAGAGTGGAAAGAGAAGGACATTATATGTCATGGTTGCATACTATTGGCTTTGTCCAACACGTTGTTCGATGTATATTGTTCCTCGTCTACTACTGCTAAAGACCTATGGGATCAACTTGACAAAAATTACAATACCGAAGATCAAGGTTTTGAGAAGTACTTGGTTGCCAAGTTTTTGAAATATCATATGGTAGAAGGCAAGTCGGTCACTGAGCAGGCACACGAGTTTCTATTGTTGCTCCAGAGTTTGGTTGAGGCTGATATGAAACTTCCTGAGAAGTTTCAAGTAATGACCATTGTGGAGAAATTTTCTAAGTCTTGGATAGACTTTGGTATGTCTCTCAAGCACCATAGAAGGAAGATCTCCCTGGATGATCTTATGGTAGTCATTGCCATTGAAGAAGAGCACAGAAGTCAGAAACATATTGTGATGTCAACTGAATAGCCTAAAGTGAACATGATAATCGAATCTTTTAAGGGCAAGGGACAAAAACCAAAATCTGCAATGAAAAACCAGTTTAAACCTAAGGCCAAAATCCAGAAAAAGGCAAAGAATAAACCGTGCTGGAACTGTGGGCAGGTTGGGCACTGGGCTAAGAAATGTCCTTCCAAGAAAGCCAAAGCTCATGGGACCATAGATGGAACGCCTCAAGTCAATATGGTGACTGAGGTTGTTGGGATCAGTATTGGGTAAATTTATGTTAACTTGCAAATCTATCACGTTTATGAGCCAACTGAGTGGCTGGTTGACACTGGGGCTAATGTGCACGTTTGTGCTGATAAGTTTGTCTTTGTCTCATACCAGGCTGCTACAGGCAGATCCGTGACTATGGGCAATTCAACGACTGCAAAGATGTTATGGATTGGATGCGTGGATCTGAAGTTTCCTTCAGGATGAGTTCTATCTCTAGACAGAGTGCACCATGTGCCTGTAGTTAGAAGGAACATCTTAAGTGGTTCATGTCTTATTAGAGAGGGTTATGAATTTAACTTTAAATGTAATAAAGTTGTTATTTTATATTTTGAAACCTTTATTGGCAAGGGATATTTAGATGATGGTTTGTTTAAACTTCGTGTTGAACATGTTTGCAGTGATAAATTAGATAATGATGTTTCTTTTAATTCATTGTCTAATGTTGCATATAACATAGAATTATCTGATTTGTGGCATAATAGATTAGGTCATGTGAATTTCAATTCTATGAAACGCATGATGAACTTGAACATGATTCCTGAGCATTCCTTAGATAAAACTAAAAAATATAAAATTTGTGTACAAACAAAACAATGTAGGAAACCATTTTATACAATTGTTAGAGATTCTGAAATATTAGATCTGGTGCACACAGATATCTGTGAGTTTAATGGAGTGTTAACTAGAAATCATAAAAAGTATTTTATCACTTTTGTAGATGATGGCACTAAATATTGTTGTGTGTATCTGCTAAAATAAAAAAATGAAGCTTTTGATAAGTTTCTTATTTTTAAAAATGAAACAGAAAGACAAACTGGTAGAAAACTTAAAAGATTGAGGTCTGATAGAGAGAGAGAATATACCTCTAATAAACTCAATGAATATTGCAAATCGGTTGGCATAATTCATGAGTTTATTGCTTCATATTCTCCTCAATCTAATGGGATTGCAGAAAGGAAGAATAGAACCCTAACTGACATGATAAATGCTCTACTTGAGAGTTTTGGATTACCTACCTATATGTGGGGGATGCTCTGAATACGGCTTGCCATATTCTGAATAGAGTTCCTCAGAAGCATAAGGACAATAGCCCTTTTAAACTCTGAAGAAATAGAAAATTGAGCTTGAAATACCTTAAAGTGTGGGGGTGTCTTGCAAATGTACTTGTCCTAGAGCACAACAGGAAGAAGCTGGGTCCTAAAACTATAGATGTTGTCTTTTTGGGTTATGTAGAAAACAATTATGCCTACAAGTTCTTTGTAATTAAGTCTGAGATATCTGGTATAGATGTAAACTCTATTGTTGAGCTTCGAGAAGCTACATTCTTTGATGATGTATTTCTCATGAAAGTTGGGTGTACCTCAGAATCTTTCTTCTTTAAATATACCTTCAACTTTTGGTTTCATTTCTGAACATGTGGAAATGATGACAGATGTGGGGGTAGAACCATCTTGTTCCCATCCTAGACCCATTGAGTCTGAGGAAGTGGATGAACCTAGAAGAAGCAAGAGACCACGAATTACCAAGGATTTGGGAAGTGATTTTATCACTTATCTTATCGAGGATGATCCTCCCACTTTTTGAGATGCAATGGCTTTACCTGAAGTAAGGCATTGGAAAGAAGCCATAAAGAGTGAAATGGACTCCATTATCTCTAATGACACTTAGGAATTGGTTGACCTCCCTTATGGTAGTTCCACTATTGGGTGCAAATGGATCTTTCAGAAGAAGTTGAAACCAGATGGATCCATTGACAAGTACAAGGGAAAACTGGTTGCCAAGGGGTTCAAACAAAAGGATGATACATATTCTTTGGTTACCCGAATGACCACTATTAGGGTGCTTATTGCACTGACTTTCATTTATGATCTCTCGGTCTATCAAATGAACGCGAAGACTGCCTTTTTGTGTGACGATCTTGAAGAAGATATCTATATGGATCAACCTGAAGGTTATGTGGCTCTTGTTAACGAAAACAAACTTTGTAGACTTGTTAAGTCATTATATGTACTAAAACAAGTCTCTAAATAATGGCATGAGAAGTTTGATAATATTATTTTATCATTTGACTTTGTTGTCAATGAATCTGATAAATGTGTTTATTACAAAGTTAAAAGTGATGGTTGTATTATTTTATGCCTGTATGTAGATGATATTCTATTGTTTAGTTTCAATATGGGAATTGTGGATGAGACAAAGTCGTTTCTTAGTAGTAAATTTGATATGAAGGATATGGGTGTTGCAAAT
Organism: Nuphar pumila; assembly: GCF_984573655.1. Classification (NCBI taxonomy): domain Eukaryota; kingdom Viridiplantae; phylum Streptophyta; class Magnoliopsida; order Nymphaeales; family Nymphaeaceae; genus Nuphar; species Nuphar pumila. Next base: position 125,403,141 of record NC_143250.1, read on the forward strand.
GTGATTTTAGGCTTAAAGCTGACTCGTTTAGCTAAAGGGATAGCCATTTCTCAATCTCACTTTGTTGAGAAAGTACTTGAGAAATTTGGCTATAACCAAGGAAAATCTGTAGCAACTTCATATGACCCTTCTATTCCTCTTCATAAGAATACGACTGGTGTCCATGTGTCTCAATTAAGGTATTCCCAGATTATTGGAAGTTTGATGTATCTTGCAAATTGCACGAGACCGAATATTTCGTTCTCCGTGACAAAATTAAGTAGATACACAAGTTGTTCAAATCGCACTCATTGGAAGGCATTGGACAAGGTACTTAGGTACCTGAAAGAAACTATTTTCTTGAGTTTGCATTACAAGAGATTCTCTGTCGTTCTTGAGGGATATAGTGATGCACCTGCTTCTTCGACTAAGCAGGGTGGCTGAAACACCACCCCCACTGATGCCATCATCTCATGCTTATTGTTCTGCCAGACGATGGACAAAACATGCAACACCCTACATGACCCTCTCCCTCTATCTGTTCGACATTGCTGGGAAGCTGGTCACCAACAACGCCATCATGACACCTAGTGTTGGCGAAGGAGGGTGTCGAACCACAACACCTCCTTCTTCCTACTCGTAGCCACACTGCAACACCTGTTATGGTGGTACAATAGTCTGCCCAGCTGCAACTATTTTTGGTCAACAGGCTGGTGTCATAGACCACTGCCACTCCAACCGTAGGCCTCTATTGCTCCATTGTCATCACCTCCATGACTATCGCACCTGAATTGGTGTAGACTTATTGTTGCACGTGTGTGGTGGTGTATGACCAACCGTACTCACCACCTCATGAGTGGCATACATTTTGAGGCATATGCAAGCCCTCGCCTTCGTTCAACATCGTTTCATTTGCCGGATTTGCAAAGTAGACTCGCAAAACATTTTAGAGGAAAATCCCTCCTGATATTTTAGGGATTTTCTGCTTCTTTTTCTTGCATCTTCATGATTTATGCGGTAGGAAAAATTACATTAACTCACATAGTTGTACGGTTCTAATACATGCCTATTAGCGTAAAAATTGATTCACATAAAAATTATAAAAATATATGTAGAACACATGTTTATAATACATATATATATAATGAATATGTATGCTATGAAGTTGTATGATTCACATGATTTAAGTTTTACGTAAAATTGATTATTAAAATGTTCTATAATGTGAATACATATTATTTTATGTATTCATGTTGCATGTCTCACATGCTTCAAATTTTACGTAAACTTGGTTATCAAAATGCTCTATGATGTGAATACGTGTGATTTTATGTATACATAAAGTTGCATGATTTAAATACTTTAAGTTTTACGATATTCAAAATGATATGAATATGCATGTTACAAGCTTGAGTTTATATATGCATAAACTTACATGATTTTGTAATGTCGAATATGCATGCTCTAAATTGTACATTACGTAAACTTGTATAGTAAATATTTTTACGTATGCATAAAGTAACATGGTTTGTGATGAGAATATACATGTACTAAGTTTTAAGCTATGCATAGATGAGTATTAAATGCATATGCGAGTTATGAAATATATGAAGTGTGAATTAGTATCATGCTATCATAATCTCTATGTTATGTTGAATAAAATGTATCATGCTATCAAAATTTTCATGTCATGTTGAATGGAATGTGAATTATTATCATGCTATCGTAATCTCCATGTTATGTTGAATGAAATGCATCATGCTATTGCAATCTTATGTTATGTTGAATAAAATGTATCATGCTATCATAATCTCCATGTCATATTGAATACAATGTGAATTATTATTATGTTATTGTAATCTCCTTGTTATGTTGAAATGCCACAAACACATGAAATGTAAATTATTATAATGCTATTATAATCCCCATGTGAAACATAAATCTTATATGCTATCACGATGCACAAATATGTTTTTATTTATTTGAAGCATGATGTCAGCATGATACTGCATAATATTGTGTAGTGCTATCAGGCATGTCTTGCATACATGCACTTGATTGCTCATGACGGAGTATATGGTTCAACAAAACCAATATGGCACCTTAATGATTAATTTGCATAAGTGGCATGTGAAATATTATGTTCATACTGTGAGACATGTAATGCATGCATGTATGCTTATTTATTCTTGAATGAGTTGGTGGTTTATGATAACTTGCGGAGTGCGACAATGCACTATATTATGGAAAACACATACGCACTTAATTTTCGGGATTGCCTTCACAGACATGATGTTCTTTATGTTTAAATGCACCAAAGCATAAGTGAATGGGCTATGATAATACAAATAAAATGGGAATCTACCCTGAACTGGTAAAAGATGCCTAATATGAGGCATATGCACTTGAGACTTTACCCAGAATGGGTGAATGATGCATAATGATGTAAGGCATGTGAAATATATTAAACTCTTTAATAAAGAGGACTTGATAACCCATTCACATTTTTGTTCTTACTTGGAGAGGTGGTAGGTGGTACAAACTTCGATGGCTACTATTGTTAAAACATGCTCTTCGAGTGACAATGACTCGACATCTCCAGTCATCGGAGTTAGGAGATGGCTACCAATGATTATCCTAGGTGGTAGGTCTCATAAACTTCTACAATAAGTTATGGACGCATTATTAGAATTACAACCACTAGGAAGTTCCCTCCTGATCTTCACACGGTTTCCTTTGAATTAGTTTCAGCTAGTCATATGGGTTATAAAGAAATACAATGGCATAATAAACCCTTGTATAGTCTCGGTCTGACTAGACGATTTAGCCATGTGAATACCCGCAAGGAGGATAATATCAAAACAAAGACCTCATATTCACACAATAAAAAATATGCCCTAACAATGCGACTCATTAATGACATTAGCATCATTATAAGTTTCATGAATCATAAGTGACATGGTGGTGTGGTAAGCATTTTCCATGTATTCGTATTACCCGGATGTTCAATGAAGGCATGGTTATATGACTAATTTCATGATTGAATGCAAACTTATACGATGAAATGCATGTTATGTTGCTTGCTCATCTTGCATATTTTAGTTCCTTATAACTATATGAGGTTATTGTACCTACCAGACTAGATGAAGTTTGACCTCTTATATACAAAAAATGAGTAGCTTAGATGCGATAGATAGATGAGACGATGGTGCCTTGAACCAGTTTTCTATCTTTGTTTCATGTCCTATACTAGTTGTTTGAGACTTCATACTTTTATGATGTTTATGACTTATGTATGGGTGTTTGAAATCCTTTTAATGTTTTCATTTATTTTTCTTCATTTATTTGAATGGTGTGTGAACATGGAAGTCAAATCAATGACTCAGGTGAATTGGATCCAAGACCAAACAAGGATTGAGGTTTGGTCCATTGTTGTAATTTTGTACTTACCTGTAACCCGCCTAAGACTATCTAACTCAAAACCAAAGAAAGATTTTTGCTGCATATTATTACTTATCTTTCAAAAGAAAAAAGTTGAAAATTTTTGGGTTGTAAAATTATGAAATTATTTCGGGTTAGAATCTTGGGGCATTACACAAACAACCTAGAAAATAAGACAGAACCCTCTTATTTGGGTCTTTTCTCACATCTAACATAATAGATATGATCTACAAGCTTTGTTTAGTGGGAACTAACTTTTGAATCGTGTATACAGGTTTTTTTGGTGATCCAAAAATCAATGGCTATGAAGGCATCAATATGATTGTGATACTCAATTTTGCAATACTTTTGAAGATATTTAAGGCTTTGTTGAATATTAAACTCTAATTTAGTAATATGTATCATCTTTAAACTGATGGACAAACTAAGATTGTTAATCGCATTCTAAAAAACTTGAGATTTGATTGTACCCTAAATAGAGTTAGCATTACAGTGACTTGGTCCATCAGTAGGTCAACCTTTCAGTTTGTATATGGGTGGTCTCTTATCCATGTTGTGGAGTTAGCTTCGATTCCCCATGTTAATGAACCCATGCATGTGGCGCATGATATTGTTGAAGTCCAATCCCAAGTCAAAAAGAAGCTTGAACAGAGTTATTTTGTCTACAAGTCTTGCACCGATCAGTGTGATCATGACCTTAGCTTTGACTTGATTAATTGCATCCGAAATGATTTTCTATAACGATGTAATAGAAATGAGTCCAACACAAGTATGACAAACGACTTGAAAAATAATGGATACCTAATTGAGTTAACAAATTTCATCAAATTTTAATGTTTGTAACTTATACCCATATCATGAGTAAGTCAATTCATTGGAGCCAAAATATCTCCAGCCAGGAGAAAACGATGCAACTAAACAACAAGACACCATATATGGAGGAAGCTTGTATTCTAAATCCAAAGGAACGAGTAGATTTGAATTCTCTTGTGTAAATATCGAGTCTAAAACCAAATAAAAAAGAACTAACCACTCAGATATACCAGGACTAAGAGATGAAAAAAGAAACATGCATATAACCTTGTCACTTTAGGTTGCGTCCTACGAATTATCCAATTCTGAGATCTAGTAGCATTTGATCCATTATGGTGAGTGGTGATTATGGGTTCTCTATAAATTCATTGGGGAGTCATAGAGTTCTAGTTTGGATGTGATTCCTCATAGAGTCCTCCCTTTCTCTTTTCCTTATTTTCTTGTTACCCTAATTTTCAACTTAGCTAATTAAAGTTTTCAATTTCCTTAGTGTAATCCTAGAGTAGCCCTTGTGAATATTGTGATAAATTTACATCACAAATTAGGCATTTATAGCTTTACCGACAAGATCTATATTGGCGCACTTACTGGCGTATCGACTACGCCAATAAAAGTTTTTACAGGCACTAGACCTGACATGATTTCTTGTAGTGAAACTTAATTTTCTAGAAAACTCAAAAAAATTTTTTATGCCAAGTAGTATTTCACTTGCCAGTTTATCTTGATATTATAGACTGATATATTGCAAACCCAGAGTACGAATGCAACTTTTTTTTGGATAGTCAAGATTGCAAGTTCTTAAACCGGACAAATAGACGAAGAAATAAATGTGATCCAAATATGGAAATTGTGCCACGGTAGGATTCACATCATCTCCTTCCTAGACGTTTCTTATATAAAAATCCACATAGCATTATGTTTTTTTTGGTAGGCCAACGGAAAAACACCCATAACCGTTGGCACATTGGCAAGCCTCCAGTTGGTAAAACTCTTGAGGTCCCTCCTACCCATTGGTAGGGGTGGGCAAGCTGACCAGCTTGCCATGGGCCGGGTTTGTGTCAAGGTTTTAAATTCGGGCCCATTAGCTACCGAGTTGAAACCCAATTGATTATATATGTGGGCTGGGTCTAGGTCAGCCCATGGACTATCAAACTAGCTTGACGGGCATGAGCTATTTATTAATTTTTAATAATATAAATTTTTAAAAAATTAATTAATTGCATAGTAACTTGATAACTATTATTATTTACCTAATTAGTTGCATTAATTTTGTGAAAATTAGAAAGATAGTTAGTTGGGTACATGAGAACTTGTTAATTATTTATGTTTTTTATTTATTTTATTTTTTATATTTTAAATTTTAAATTTTTATTTTTTAATTTTACTAAAAATAACCTACAAACGGGTTTGGGCCACGCCAGGTTCGGCCCGACCCGCTTCACATTGGCCCATTGAGCCAATGGGCCGGGCTGCTCTTCAAACCTGAGCTCATTGTGTGCCAGGGACCACAGGGGTTAGGGTAGGTCAAGTCAAGGGTTAGGTTGGTCAAATTTGGTAGACATGTTGACTGGTTTTGTTGGGTTCTGATAGGGCTAAGGAGAAAATTTATTTCTCTCAAACTACTGCAAAAAAATATCAAATTATAGGTCATGCTTTTAGACACGTGAAAAAAGGTCCTGTCAAAATTCTAGGGTCTAACTCCACTAGGTTTGAGAGATATAGGTTCAGAAACATGTGACATGATTTAGGTTTTGGACTAAGACAAGACTGTATTTTGGCTCTAACAGATTGCAATGCAAAAATAAGATCTCCCTATCAGAATGGAGATAAATTCTGACTTTTCAAGGTAGGCTAAAGATACGTTGGGGAAGATATGGTTCAAATTTCAGACCTAGACTCGCTATAATTAAGGAGATATAACGTATACAAGTCAGACTAGTTTATGGAATTCACTACAAACAGAAATATGACCTGAACTAGGTCCGCACAGTTTGAATGAGTACAAAAAGAGGTCTGGATTCAAGGTTTGGGTTGGTTCTAGTTATTATGGATCAATTAGGCTTGTTTGGAATGTATACTACAGAGCTACAATCTTTGGAGCCTAACTGGAGGTTAGATTTACCTGGTTGAGTCATTAGAGCTTAGCCACCAGTCTTGCGAGTTCACCTTGACAAGTTGGGGACTGGACTTAGGTATAGTCTAAGTCCTACAAGTAACCAGACCTACTAGAGGTCTTCGTTCTAAGTTTGAGAGAGAAACTTTAAAATAAGATATATATATATATATATATATATATATATATATATAGAGAGAGAGAGAGAGAGTGACTAGGAGCCAATAGAGAGATTGAGAGGGAGAGAGGAATTTAAGAGAGAGTGAGAGTAATTTTTTTCAAGTTCTTAGCATTAGAATTTAATGGAGCATATATAGCCTATATATAGGTTCAAGGGGGACTATTTACAACCCTCACAAGTTACAAAGCTCAAATTAAAGCTAAGGCCAAATAGAGATAAACCTACTCTAAAATTAGATAACACTACCCAAGGCTTAGGATTATTTTGGTTAAGACCTTTTTGACTTGCCTAAACTTAGCCAAGTTAATTTCAACCACCTTCTCCTATTCTTAGACTCCTCTAAGCATCCATCTATTTTTTTCAAAAATAGGGAAGTCACCCCCTTGGTTTCGGATACAGGTACAAAAATGATCCATATCATCCCTTCTCCCCTGAATTTTTCCAAGTCCACTAGGCAAGAGGCATTCTTCTTGGTTCCAAACAAATGAGGCACCCATTATGTTTTGGTTGCACCACTCTAATGATTCATCATTTGCAGTGCTTCCTCCCTAAAACCAAATCAAGTTGCCTTAACTGAATTAGAAGTTTTATCCGTTGAAGAGGCCAAGCATTCTAATTGGCTCAAAAAAATCTTTTCAACTTGAATTTTCATGCTCGAGTCTCGTCGAGCCACCCACTGAGTTAGCTAGGATTTTATTGGCATGCATTCCCAATAGGTTTTTGACCTCCACATCCCCTTTTTAGATACTCAATTGATTGGATACGAGTTTACTCAAGTAAAAGACATAGGCTCAAGGGAATCAGTTAAGTAGGTTAGGTTGGTTCAGACAGACTTGGGAAGAAAATTTGGTTCTCTCGAACGGTTTCACATAAAATCATAAAACTCTAGGAGATAATTCTAGACACCCTAGGGAAGGTTTGGTTAAAATTTTAAGGTCAAAGTCCATGGGTAGCTAAAATCATAAAGTGCAGGACAAATTGGATTTGGGAACCGACAAGTTGGACTAATAAAATGTAATGGGAACTTCATAAATCCAAAAAAATTAGGAGTAGGTTAAGGACACACTGAAGAATCTATTGTCCAAATTTCAAACCTAGATTCATCTCAGAAGTCTGACGAGTTTTAGGGTTCTACAAAATTTCATGTAAGGCTTACTTGGGTTTAGGAAGATACAAACTTGGTTTGGTGAAGGGAAACAATTTAACTGACTTACTCCAACCTAGGAGAATTTAAATGGGGTTTTGCGAGTTGGGGGTTGATATGCTTTAATCCTCCATTATCAACATAAACCCAAGGGGGTCCTTCCGCACGTTGGGAGTTAATATACAATTAAGTTCTACTCTAGTAAAACTCTAAATAGCAGAGAATTGCATGCATGCCTAAAGCATGAGCGTGCAAGTGGTGAGGGATGGTTTTACTTTATTGGATTTGTCCCTCACCAACCAGTTTAGCCTTTACTCTGCTCGGGTCAAATGGTATATTAGCATATACCCCATATATTTTTATTACAAAATGCCAACTATGAATCTCACATTTCCCAACTCATCTAGATTTGCTAGAGAGTTGAGAAGCCTACCAATAATGTTGTGTTTGTGGACTACATATGGAGATAAAGGGTGTTCATTGTATAGTGAACTAAAATGAAGAGTTTCTAGATTTTGTTGCTCTTGTAGATGTTCTCAGTTCTATAAAATTAGCGGGCAGCAACTGATTATGTCCATGTATCGGTCTGCCATGGCAGAGCTTCCTGGTGACTTTAGGAGCTCCCTCAAGCAGGTGATACATATGTTTTCAGTTTCCTTCGGTATCAAGCATGGTCACAAACATTTCACTCAAAGGGAACAACTTAGTTAGCTCCTCTCTCACCTTAGGGAACTAGTACAAGAATTTCCCTTTTTGCAGAAATGTGAGTTTGATGTAAGGTATCCAACAAGGATCTATTGTAGTAGTTTTCTATCTTACAGTTTATGTGTCCTTGCTCAGGAAATTGGAACTAGTTGCTCTACTGCAAAACTGTGGTTGCATGCGGCAGGCCATGATGCACATAGTTGCAATATACAACTAATGGAACGCATGGGGTTGCTCCTAAGATTGCTGCAGTGTTTCTCCTTTGACTGAATATGGTTGTGCAAGAATAACTCGAGATCTACTATAGCCAGTTGGTAACCGATTTTCTGTTCACTATGATCCTTTATTTGACCAATAGGGTCAACAAAGAAGACATCAAGATTCATATCAACGAGAACCTATCCATTCTTGCACATTCATAGGGAACAAGCACTTGCACATCCTCCTCCTTTCATTCGTTGTGCACCTCCTTGTGAATGCCACCACTTCTAATAAGGGATTATAACTCCTATCAAATTACACAAACACTCACTTGGAGTTGTTGCATCAAGTTGAGGGTTTGTTAAAGGCTCAATTATGCATAGGAATCTTTTGAAAATGGGGTCGAATAACCAATGTGCTCGAACGAGAGCCTCTCGTTCCATGCATGCACAAACATTTTTTTGGAAGAAAGGAGTTGATCATAACTAAACAAACTTGGTGAGCAGCAGTTCAATGCATTGTCATTTTGCTTCTCATTGGACATTGTAATGCACATCGATCATGAAAGGGGCATTTGTTTCAAAACCAGCCATGCTAACACCAACAAGTTTGATGTTGGTCCTCACATCAAACTTGTTGATGAACTTAGAATTCATCATTAGTAGATTGTCTTGGCCTCACTTAAGTGGCATAGGGTTAGCTCAGGTTCACTCTAATACTGATTATTGTGTGCTTGGGTGTATGGGGATCAGGATAGGTCAAGTCAAGGGTTAGGGTAGGTCAAATTGGGTAGACAGATTGACTGAATTTGTTGAGTTTTGACAGAGCTTGAGAAAAATTTTATTTCTCTCAAAGCACTATACAGAAAAATCTCAGATTTTAGGTCAAGTTTTTAGACATGCGGAAGAAGGTGCTATCAAAATTTCAGAGCCTAACTCTATTGGGTTTAGGAGATACAAGTTCAGAAACAGGTGATAGAATTTAGGTTCTGCACTGGGATAAGACTATATTTTGTCTATGATAGATTATAAAGGAAAAATCAGATCTCCTTATTAAAATGAAGATACATTTTGATTTTTGAAGGGTAGGCTAGGGACACGTTGAGAATGCTAAGATTCAAATTTCCAACCTAGACTTGCTACGGTTAGAGAGATATGATGTCTGCAAGTCTAACCAATTTATGCAATTCACAGCAAACAGAAACATGCCTAGAACTAGGCTCACATATTTTAGGTAGGGGTGGCAATTGGGTCGGTGGGTCGGGTTGGCGGGTCAGAATACCTCAACACGAACACGACATGTTTATTAAACGAGTCGGATGTGGCAAACACGAACATGACCCATTTATTAAACGAGTAACCCGACACGACATGGTTAACCCGTTTAATAAATGGGTCGGGGCAACACGACACGATTACAAGACACGGTGACCCGTTTATTAAATGGGTCGACCCGATAACATAGACACGATAACCGCACAAGTGCACACCACCACTGGAGAGGAGAGGTCTCGGGCTCTCGGCTGCGGCTGGATAGGAAAGAGTTTGGTGGGTGACTAAAGTGTAAAGTTAGGAGTTAGGGTTAGATAAGTATATATATATATATATAAACGGGTTGCGGGTTGATGGGTTTGTGTAAACGGGTTGACCCGCCCACCTAATCCGTTTATTAAACGGGTCAAACGGGTTGGCGGGTTGGCATACCCCTAACACGAACATGACCCATTTAATAAACGGGTTAGGCGGGTCGACCTGTTTACGACACGAACTCGTTTAAGCCAAACCCTAACCCGGCTAAGAAGCAGGTTGGCTGATCGGGTTGGCAGGTCGGGTCAGATTTTGCCACCCCTAATTTTAGGTGAATACAAGAAGAGGTTTGGGTTGGTTCTACTTATTAGGGATCAGTTAGTGGTTCAGTCCTTAGAGCTTAACCATCGGTCTTGCGGACTTGGGCAGTAGCCTAAGTCTTACACCTAAGGGGCGATAGAGAGAATGAGAGAGAGAGAAAGACGAATTTGAGAGTGAGAGCAAATTCTTTAAGTTCTTAGCATTAGCATTTTATAGAGAATACATAGCCTATAGCCTATATATATATATATATATATATATATATATATATATATATATATATATATATATAATCAAGAGAGACTATTTACCGTTCTCACAAGTTATAAAGCTCAAATTAAAGCCAAGGCTAAATAGAGATAAACTTACTCTCAAATTAGATAATACCTCTTAAGGCCTAGACTTATTTTGGTTAAGACCTTTTTTACATCTTCTCTTATTCTTAGACTCACTTACACGTCCATCCATGCTCTCGAAAATAAGAAAGTATCTTCTTTATGTAGGCCCCATCAAGGCTAGCGGGTCCTCCTTGATGGATTCGGATAAGGTACCAAAAATGATCCGTATCAAATCCAACCCATTTAAAGCCTGGCAGGCTGAGTTCTAAACGGCCCTGGCCAACCCGATGCCCACCCCTACCCACTGGGATAGTGGGGAATATGTACACCCAACGGTTTAAAACTCATCATGTCCAGTAAACTTGGTGACATTCATTAATTCGTCCACTGGGAGTGGGGAATACTTATGTGTGTGTGTTGAGAATTTAATTAGTGGATAAGGTGATACGCTATCACTATCAACTGACGGTAATCATCAATGCCATTTCTACCATCCATTGCGGCCTTCAGTGGGGCCCACTGTAATGACATCATCATCCTGTCTTGATTGCTGCGAATGGTGGTGATGGACGGCTGGGATGCGTGTTGATGAAGTCGGTGTAAGTTTCGTGTGGTCCCTTGCACATCATTTCTTATTCAGTAGTCCAGATGAATAAAACTCTACATATATATATATTATTAGTTATTCGTTACTAGCTTTAGTTATTTTATATCTAGTAGAAAAACAGGCTATTGATTTTGAATTTGAATTTATGGGGTTATATTCGGTACTGTCACCATGAGGTACAAACACCTATTTTTTTCCTTTTCATTTTTTTTTTTTTTTTTTAAGAATCTAACCTTATAGATGTGATGTACGTCTTGTTTAGTGTGCATGCATTTTGAAGACTTAAAAAAGATCAATGGCCAACAATGTACCATATTTTCATCTCATAAATCTTTTATATATATATATATATATATATATATATATATATACAGTAATTATCTCAAAAGATATCATGAAAAGGAACCGGTGCTTTCATAAAAGTCAAAAATAATAAAAATGCCATTGAAAAAATAAAACGAGATTATAGTTGAAATGAAGAAAAAAATCAACGGAGATGTGATATTTATATTTTTATGAGAAAACTTTCCGAGAAATAAAAAAAAAACTAGTTTATATTAAAACACTTGGTGCTTCCCTATTATTTGATTTGACAAGACTTTGTTCGATAGAAACGTGAGGGAAGTTTGAATATTTTGAAAATACATAGCCAATAGATTTCCCATGTGTCACCATGCTTGGGACGGAGGGCGTTATCCAATAGGTCCTGGACGTGGGCCCACCCAATTGGTCCAGTGGGCTTATCCAAGTGATCATTTTGTTAGGATCCAAGCAACTAATTTCAATCCTGTATCAGGTTTGCGTACTTGAGAAGCAGATCCAAATCCGAGAAGCCCTGACCCATTTCACTTGTTAACCAATCAAAATGGGGGAGTTTTACCCAATAAAGTCAGACTTGGATCATAGCCAAATATCACGACACTGTGCATGTCAACTCTCAAGATCAGTAACAGATAACAGATATGGACCGGGACCCACTAAGGGCAAGCCCATACCCAACCCACTTAGTCTTTGCCTATACAACACCATGAACATGGCATGATACATCTAACAAGTAACTATACTATCGCTAGATTTATGAAAATCTGGCGACCCAAGAAATTGCCTGAAAGCAAGATTTTCAAAATATCGTGAGATTTATGAAAAAACATAAATATCATGATTTAAACATGATATTTACTTTTTAAACGGCTATTTATCATGAAAAAACCACCGCGTGTGTTTTTATTTTTAAATAATTTTTATTAATATTTCCTTACAAAAAAATTTTTTAATGAAATTTATGAAAAATTTTCAAATTCTTGAGAGTTTTTTGAAAAACGATACTTTGTCATTTTTAACGTTTGTCACTGTGACTGTACCTAAGCCATTTGCTTACATCATATGTATTTGTGAATGAAAGACGCATTCAAACACCTCATGCATGTGTGGGGCCCAGCGGCATGGCTCCCAAGTTGAAAACCTAATCGCTTTTCCTATGTTCAATAATACGCCACGTGAACATGCACAAATCCTTTGAATAGTGGGTCTCCGCGTGTCACCTTTCCATTTGTTGTTGGGTCCTCAGAGCTTCAATTTTATTCATTTTGTGTATGCATGCCAGAATCTTTTCCTATATAAATTTTTTTTTAACATTCTCTCTCTCTCTCTCTCTGTGGTTGTAGGAGTTTTTAGGGTTGGGTGGTGAGCGGTGATGCTTGGCTCTGAAGCTACTCGGTGCAGTGAAATAATATTATTATAGTTTCTAGGGCTCCAACATCTATGAAAGCTACAGCCATGTGGTTTCACCAAATTAATGACTAAAAAAACCCACCCTTCTCACCGAAAGAAAAAAAAAACATGGAAAAATTGCCCCAGATTTTTTTATTTTTTTTTTTTGAATTATCGATCCTTCGCAAGGTCATGAGGGAATGTTTGGATGCACGGGAGTTGGAAAACCTCGCATTACGGGGACTTGTGGGCCAAAGAATAACCCGTCGTATTGCGTTGGTGAGTGTTGAATTCAATTCAAAGTGTGTAAGTTTCGAAGAAAATAAATAAGCAGTTGGAGAATCCTCTCATCTTAAGCATCGTGCTTGTGTGGTTCGTAGGACTTGGAATCATTTTGATTCCCACACTTGTCCAAGTGCTGGAATTCCAACTTGACAATAATGTAATGTAATGTATGGATATGATTTCGTAGTGGTGGTGCCGTGTTGGCTGTGTATACCCAAACCTAACACGGAACTCAAATTCAACTCTCAGCTCCTCTTCTGTCAACATGATGTAACAGCTTGCCCCATGGAGCTTTGAATTCAACTCCCTGCACTTCTTGTCATCCTATTTTCCAAGTTTTTGCGGCATCACCTGATCACCTTGTGTTTGGAACGTTGCAAGTTCGAACCCCAAATGCTTCGGTTGGTTGTATAACTGGTAGGTTATCTGCCTAACCCCTGTCCACAAAAAACAGTGTTGTTTCCCGGCAAGACAACGGTTGGTTGTATAACTTTTGCTTCTTCCTCCCGTTGCGTAAATGGGGGAGGGGGAAGAAGCAAAAGTAGGGACTGTGGACAATCGACAACGGCGATTGGTGTAAAGGCGTTAACGAGGCCCAAAACGACGTTTCGCCCTTGGGATTTGGGAAGTTGATCCCTAGCGTAAGCGGAGACGGCCGTCGCTCCTCCGCCTTTACAGCTGCTGACGCTAGCGTCGTCTCCGGCATGATTACCAAAATCTGTCGGCGTCCTTAGTCTATGAAGTAAAAGAAGAGCAGGTTTTTTTCTTTTTCAAAGGTCACGACGACGGTATGATTGGCGTCAAAATTTTCACAAACCCTAAAAAGTCAAGATGTTAGCAGCTTTCTTTGCACCGGTTAAGGGTATTTTAGTCATTATGAAAAATCAATCCCCCTCCACTTGACGGTTTCTTTTCTTCCGGTCATTTAAAAACTTTAAATTCAATTTTGACAAATTTTTCTTCTTAGGAAAACCACGTGATGTTTGAAAAACTTATAAAAAATATATATATAAATATTATAAAAACTAAAGACGCCTTTTTCTTTTCTTTTTTTTCTACGAGGGACTTATAAAGACGCTTTTATCACAATTTGTTTTATGATAGAAGCGTAGTTATTAATGATGTTGGCTTCGTTATTACCCTCAAAAAAACAATATTGACGATATTTTGAAATAGTATGATTTTAACCATTATATCGGCTTTGAAATATTAATCGCTGATACTTTTTTTTTCTTTTTGTATTGTTTCTTTGTTACCTAGGTTAAAATAGCTTTTTAAAGAGGTCAAATGATAGATAGGGATTATGGCCGTTTTATTAGGTAAAATTACGAAAAGAACCAAGAAAGTCTTGGTCCTAATCTAAGCCCATGAAAGTAAGACCAAGTCGTAGCTACCATCCATTGTCCTAGAACCACACGGTATAGAAAGACTAGACAGAGTCTAATCGAACGATGTGAGCCTTCAAACAAGAGTCCAGAATGCCTCCCTGGACTACATCCGAGCTGACCACCAAACGGGCCCACCGAGCCTTCCAGCCCATGGTCAACACCCTACATGGTTCTGATGATGGACATTTTCGTCATTTGACAAAAGCAAAAAGGGTAAAAACCGAAAAAAAACTACCGTCGGAAATTTAAGGGGTATTTTGGTCATAAAAAATGAAGGACACGTCCGTCCTTGACCGAGTAGAGAGGCCGGAGGCGACAAGACGATGGTGTTCTTCTTCGAAGAAAGGCATGCAGACCGAGTTAATAAGAGAACATTGCATCACCCGGATCCGTATCGTCTCGGATATGAGACTCAGGATCCATCCGATCTTATCACACCCCTCGCTCTCCCTAAACTAAGGTGTATAAAACGGATCGGATTCGGTCCTAATATAAAGCACAACTCTATATTTGTACCCAAACATCAGTTTAACCCGTGTATCGTGATATTTTCTACCAAACCAGAATATTATCGTGCTATCTTCAAAATCTAGCTTGTTTTCATAGTGAATTTGAGAGTAATGGGTCCGTGCTAAACCCATTTGATACTTAACCGCGTGCTAAATGTTCTTTTTTTTTTTGGGCTTTTTCATTTTATTTTTTAATTTCTGACCGTACTTGATTTTATAGGGATCAGCTCTTGAAGCGTTTGATTCCAACACGTGTGGGTTTTTATAAAGTTCAAAAAATCAACGATCCAAAATGTTTGTAAATTTTTTAGTCTCCAAACATCATTTTTTTTTCATCGAAAACAGTAAATCGACTGTGTCCAACACATTTAGGGAGCCTGAACCGCATAAAAAGCAACAGAGAAGCCCGAAAACCCCATTTAGCACCAAATGGGTTTAGCAGGGACCCATTCTACTTGAATCCAGAATAAGCCTCGGGCTGCAACTTAGTTTGGAGGCCTGTTACAAGATCCAGAACTTATTAATGGATATTATTTTGTTTTGTATTCTAGGTTGAATTTAGATACGACTATTATACTTTTGTTGGATTTGGATTCAAAGACTACAATCCAAGAATGACCTTTGCTACTACCAAGTAAGTGTACAAAAGCTTAGTAGAATGTGCTCAGTTCAGTTAGGTACCTGGTCCAAACTCAAGCTAAGCTATCAACGAGTCATATAAGGTATCGGTGCACTGAAATTGTCTCACCGAAATTTTTTAAAAGTTGTTTTTAACTAATTTTAATAAATTCTCTTCTTCGAAAACACAACGGGAGATTGTTCTTTCTTTAAAGTTCCTTTTCAAACATAGTTTCAAATCCACAAAACAATTTGCACCTAGTATGCAAAACCTAAGGATCATTCATTTCATAAAATGTATCTTATACAAAATATTTATCAACATATGCATTTATCAAAATATACAGTATTTTTAAAAAGAATCATAAAAACAATCTCAAGTCTATGTCCATGAATATCGACGAGTTGCCCACGTGTTCATCGTTGTCGTATCCGCCTACCGATGGGCACTTAAAAATAATAATGATTAAAAGGGTGAGACAAACAACATGTCTTATTGTGAACTAACTATTCACACCAGCGTCACAAGGTAGTAGCAAGAGATTAAGTCAGTCTGAAAGGGTCACTTAACCAAAACTTTATTTTTTTTTCAAACAAGAAGAGTTGACCCTTAACTCATCAGGTGTCAACCCTTAGAAGAACTCACACTGTGAAAAAGACTCAGAAAGAGTCGACCCTACTAAACCAAGGGTCAACCCTCAACTAAAGGTTAACATCTTTCTTAAAAAAACAAGGATGAGTTGACTCTCCCAACTTGGGAGTCAACCTTCAGAACAAACATAACCCAACATTAGAAAAAGAGTTGACTCTCCCAAATTAAAAGTCGCTTCTGGCTTAACAAAAAACAGGAAAGAGTCAACCCACCTAACATAGGGGTCGACTCTCAACACAAAATTTAACAATAAACATACCAAAAGGAGTCAACTCTCCCAAGCTAAGAGTCGACCCTCGGCTTAAGAGAACCACTCCTAGCTGCAAAGAAAGAGTCGACGCTCCAACCCAAGGGTCAACCCTTAAGTGCACCATCCACCGAGCACACAAATCTATGACAAGTCTAACTATATGCATGAATATTTTATTAATCTTTTTATTTAGTTGTTTTGTATTACATGCTATGTTTATACAAAATTTTGTTATGATCCTACTTACACCAAAAGAACACTACTCATCTGAAAACTATGAACATCTTTGGTCCGTCCAAGAGTGTTTATTTATACATTTACTTGTGTCTTTTAACCTTTGAAGAACATCGAGCCACTTGTACCAGAGTTTGTGACCCTTCGTCAAAGCATCCTTCTCCTTGAGATCCAGAGGCGGGGGGACCTTATCCATTTTCCTAAAGTTGATGTAGTGCATTGTTAGGCATACTGTAGTAGCCTCACATCTTCCTAGAGTATTAGATTCAAATGTCCCCTAAGTTTCGTGGTGAGGGGACGGATTCATAAAATCTAAATGACAGGATCTCGCTCAATTGTCCCACAAACTTTCCTTGTTCATATCTGACAAGCTAGCTCAATCCACACCGGTGAGCACATGTCACCCTTTGTGACAGCATACATTGTATCTTGTTTTTAATTTATAGTTTTTTTTTTATGTATCACAACACTTCTTAATGTACCACTCTTGGTACCCTAGATAAATACCCATACATATTCTTGTATCAAGATACCTTTAGAGTTATCACCCTAGAATATAAACATCATGTATACACATCTATTTTTATTTTCTTGATATTTCTAGTATGAAAATACTCATAACTGAAATCTGCAGGATTCCATATTCTAAACATCACACAACATACAATATGCATCAATGCACTAAATGGTTCCTCTTCAACCACCCGAACTAACATAATTGCCTCATTGTACAAAAGTAGTTCCAGAAATATTAAATACATGTATTGCCGTGTATACACAATAATTTTTTGGCTAATACATCAAACTTCGGGCTTAACAACCTATATTCGAAGTCAAAACGCCAAGAAAACCATATTCAGGTGTCTCAAGAGTTGACTCTCTTGAGACCAAGGGTTGACTCATCTGATTATGAGTTTACTCTACATTATTCATGAGTCAACTTATAACCTAAAGGGTCGACTCATTTGTTTATGAGTCGACTCTCAATATTCATGACTCAACTCATAACTTGAAGGGGGTTGACACCTATATTCATGAGTGGACTCTTTGCTTGAAGTGAGTTGACTCATTGTCTGCAAGGGGTCAACTCTTTGTCCCCAAAACCCATTAGAAGGTTCTGAAACTGAGGTGAGTTGACCTTGATCAACAAAGGTCGACCCTTGGGAACAAAGCAGAAGCAAGACCATGATATAGCAGGAATCGACCCTAAACAGGGTCAAAACGAAAATCCCAATTCTAAAACAATAATCTTCAATAGAAAATCATGGATTTTCAAAATCAAATATAAAATAAATATTCTAACATACATTTCTATAAAAGAAATAGAATTAAGACCGCATTTAACCTCATATCTATAGAAACACACACACAAACATACTTTTGAAAACCTCGTTGCCTAAACATACAATCCTTCATGGGTGTGTGAAAGTTTGAAAAGCTCAAACTAAAGCATGGTTAAACAACTTCATAGTATGCAACAAGTTTCTTAGTAGAAGACATGCATAATGCACACATTAAACACTTTCTAAACTTACTTAAGAATACATAACTATCATGGTTTCAAACAAAACTTTATCTACATGCTTACATGCCCTTAGAGTTTCATAGAGCAAGAAGGTCACACTTTGTTTATCACAAGATCATAAAAAAATTTACTAACAATAGCTCCTCACCCTTAAGGAGTCGAACACCAGCGAGATGAAAACGCTACACAAGAGCTCCTAAAACTAATTGTATGGTGTGCAACTCCTTCTCCTTCACTACAACATGATGGGTGTGAGGGAAAGGGGCTAAACCAAAGGGAGGATGAGAGGGTTGGTTAGGGAGATGAGAAGAAGAACAAGGAGATGAGAGCGTGAGAAGAGAAGGTACATGTAAAGTGAGAGAGAGAAGAATAGATTAGGTTTTAAAGCTATTAATCATAATCATACCTCTCTTTAACACATGCCAAGAAAATCAAGTCGGTGGAGGCTAAGCTGATCATTTTAATGACAATTGTTCCTATCAAAGTTATTAAAATGCCCTTCATCACTTTTTCTACCCGTTTTGCCTTTTTTACAAACCTAATTACCATACTGCCATCTCCCATTAAAACCAATCTCTTTCAAGTAAATCTCTAACATATCCCTTGACGATTTAATCATTATCTTTTTTGAATTTTTTGTTATATCCCTCGTTCAAAAATTATGATTATGCCCTTGGATCAAATTGGATCCAATCCAAACCCATTTTTAATGATTTTTGGGTCCAACTCTTTTGAAATGAAATATACTATAATATAAATTATGAATTATGCATAAAATTCACTTTACTATATTAAAATATAAAAAATATCGGGTTACAAAAATTCTGATAACATAAACAGTTAGGTTTGACCAGCAGTTAGTGCACGTCACCTTGTGTTGGGACATTGCAAGTTCAAAACCCAATGACACAGTTGTATAGCTGGTGGAGGTCGGCCTAACCCCAGCTTGCCTTTCAAAAAAAAAAAAGCCAGGTTTGGGTTTGGGTTTGGGTTGAGTTGAGAAAATGGACTCTCAACTGGATTTGTATAACTAGAATATATATATATATATATGGTTAATCTAGTTTAACATTAGATAGGTTCAATCTTGTGAAAAAGACTAAAACACATTAAATAAATGATATTTTTGAAAATATAAGGTTACTTTTTGAGTTCCAAAAGGCAAATTTGATATCTTGACTTTTCAATTCTTTTGTTCAAAAGACGTATAATGCTAAAAAGATAACCTTATATTTTTTAAAATGTCATTATTTTAAAAGTATTTTAATCATTTTGATTAAGTTGAATTTATCTAATGTCAAACTAACTGATTTAATGGTAAATTAACCCATATATATATATATTATACTGAAAATGCTTTTAAGGCTGAGTTGTTTCCAATCAGATATCAAATAAAAATATATCTCAAAACCTAACTCATATATCACTGAAAATTGGTTTGGATCGACCCCAATAATTACTAGTGTCCCACACATGTCCGACCCATTAAGTGACAGGCGATGTTACTCGACGGAAGGATCCCGATCCGAGACAAAAACCGGTTCGTGGTGGGACCCAAATTTCATTGGGTGGGTGCGAGCTTAGGAAGCGATAAAGGCCGCTCCAACGCACATGCCCAAAATTATGCGGTTTTTGGGTGCGAGCTTAGAGAGAGAGAGAGAGAGAGTAGTTTTTCTTCTTATAAAGTCTTCCTTCCTCATTCTTTCCGCGATTTCCCTCGACGGCAACCGGTGGGCGTAGATCCCCGTTTGTTTCGGTTCCCGATCTCGGCGGCCAGATTTCCGGATCTCTTTTCGTGATTTTCTCGTTGGATTGCCAAGACTACTCCCACTTTTTCTAGGTTCCCACTCTCCCTTTTCTTCACGCCGATTTTTTATTTCCTTTCTTCATAGATAAACGAGGGAGCTCTCTCTCTCTCTCCTGTTCTTCAGTTAGGGTTTGGATCTGTTTTTAGAGATGCCGAAAACTCGACAAAAATCAGGAAAACCGATATTTTTGTAAACCTTTTAAAATCTGATTCATTTTTTCGTCCCAATTCTTGTTTCTGCAGAATTCGGGCGTGGATTCCTGCCCTTCTTTCTCTCTCCTTTCGTCGCTCTTTTTGTGGGGGTTGTCTTTGGGAATTTGGATCCCTCGGCCTTCTGATAACAGAGCGTCGATGTTGAATCTGATGCCTTCGGTCTGAATTCAAGCCCACACCGTCGGATTCCTCTCCAATTGCGTCCGGGTTGCGGGTTTCGGGGAGAATTTGGGGTTCCGTTTTCCCCCGGTCGCCGTCGTCCGATTCCTTTTGGCTCGTCGATCTTTCCTTTTCTAGAGCTTCTTTTCCTCCCTTCCTCCAGGGGCAATTCGGTAGAGAGAGAGAGAGAGAGAGAGAGAGAGAGAGAGAGAGAGAGAGAGAGAGAGAGAGAGAGAGAGAGAGAGAGAGAGAGAGAGAGAGATCTGCAGCCATGTTGGATGGTCAATCGTGCGTGGTGTCTAGGTTCGCATCGCCGTGCGATCCCGAAAGGGATTGGTACTCCTCGCCCTGCTCTGTCAAGATGTCGAAGACGAAGCTGAGTTCGGAGGATGAGCAGGACGACAACGCAGATGGATCCGGTGGAGGAGGCGAAGACGGAAACGTCGTCAAGAAGCCCTGTCTCCGGGCACTTCTGGAGAGGCGCCCGCCGTCTTCGCCTTCACCGGCACGGCCGGATTCGAGCGCCCTGAGCCCCAGCGACGACCGATCTGGCCAGCAGGCCCAGAGCGACCCGGCGGACGGTTGCCTGATTCTCGGGTTCAACCGCGATGTGTCCATCAATTGCCTCGTCCGGTGCTCGAGATCGGACTACGGTTTGATCTCCTCCCTGAATCGGAGCTTCAATTCTCTTGTTCGGACGGGGGAGCTTTACTGGCTGAGGCGGCAGCAGGGGATCATCGAGCACTGGGTGTACTTTTCGTGCAGTTTGGTGGAGTGGCAGGCATTCGATCCCTACCGGCAGCGGTGGATGCACCTCCCTTGGATTCCCTCCAACGACTGCTTCATGTGGTCCGACAAGGAGTCGCTGGCCGTTGGTACTGAATTGCTCGTCTTCGGCAGGGACTTCAACTCCTTTGGCATCTGGAGATACAGTATCCTCACGAATTCTTGGTCGCCTGGACCTGCGATGGGGTCGCCAAGGTGCTTGTTCGGCTCTGCGAGCCTCGGGGAGATTGCGATTGTGGCAGGCGGGTGCGATTCAAGCGGGCGGATCTTGAGCTCAGCTGAGATGTACAATTCGGAGAAGCGCCGCTGGTTCCCTCTTCCAAGCATGAATTCTCCGAGAAAGATGTGTTCAGGGTTCTTCATGGACGGCAAGTTCTATGTTATCGGCGGCCTGAGTAGCCTGGCAGAACCCCTAACTTGTGCGGAACAGCTTGATTTGAGGACGGGAACATGGAAGACAATCCTGGACATGTCTCCCTGCAGGGGAGAGTTGGCGAGCGCACCTCCACTGGTTGCCGTTGTGAACAACGAGCTCTATGCTGCCGATTATTCGGAGGCGAATGTGGTGAAAAAATACGATAAACAGAACAATAGTTGGCATGTTGTGGGAAGGCTTCCTGAGAGAGCGGACTCCATGAATGGTTGGGGCCTGGCATTCAAGGCATGCGGCGACCAGGTGATTGTTATCGGAGGTCCGAGAGGTCAGGGCGCGGGGATAACAGAATTGAATTCGTGGAAACCCAGAGAAGGGCCTCCTGCATGGAATTTGCTCGCGAGCAAGGTATTGGGGAGTTTTGTTTATAATTGTGCAGTAATGGGCTGCTGAAACATTGGTGGTGCCATGTGAAAACTATCAGGCTCACCAGATATCTGATTCATCAAACTGAGTTCTGCATTGGTGCTGAATAATGGGTTAGGAGAACCCGTGGTGTATAGTGTCAGTGTTTTCTGTGCAAGAGCATGACGTTCCGGCTGATCGGTAATTGATCTCTTGTTGCCATTTCCGTTTCTTTTTCTTTTTTCCATCCTCATTGGATGGTACTCAAGATCTGATAGAATGATTCTTTCAAGGAATCTTGAGTGATCTTTCCTCCTTCCCCTTTTCTCTTCTCTTCTCATTATTGAAGTTCGATTTTGTAGCAAATGCCACAGTTCACCTTACCTGTTACCATGAGATCTTTGGAAGATTGGCTAGAACGTGGTACAGGGATTGATTAATAATTTGCAAGACCTGTACATTTTCTTTTCCAAGCTTGGTTTCCTTTACTTATGCTTTTGGTAGGAAGGAATCCCCTTCAAGATCGTTCTGCAGCACACAAATATTTTTGTTGATTCCTGGTGTTTATGCGGTTGTCCGGGAGGGTGAAACTAAAATTCTTTGGTTTGTGGATGTGAACAAAATATTCCTACATCATTGTATTTTATTGTTATCAAGTTGGCACCTGCCATCTTGCTTACTGTGGCATTGATCTTGTGAACTTGCTTCTATATTTGATGTGCCCTTATTTCCAGAAAATTTTCTTCTGCTTGACGGACGATAAATATCTGCAGTTGTATGTCTTGAGCTGTGCCAATTTTTGTTGAAGTTACTCCATCTGACATCTGCCTTGCAATTCTAGTAAACACATCGGCTTTGACTATCTGCATAGAATGTTGGAGATTATGAAAAACAGGTTTGCTTACATGTATTTGAATGTATACGAATGTATATTTCTGGGCAAAGAAGTCTTTAAAGCTCTTCAATTCCATGGATATGCTTGTTCCCACAGTTTATGAGCTCCTCCATGTCTTGAGAGGCATCTTCATGAGTTGCAAAGCATATTCATGTTCTGCTTGTGAGCTACAAGAGGCCACATTGTTTTGATTCAGATGGTGTATTTGGAATTTTATGACTATCCTGATCAAGTTCAGTATATCCATGGAATTGCATCACATATATGTAGACATGATTCACACTTTTTTCCTAAAAAAGTAACTAACACAAGTAATCTTTTATTTCCTTCTTAAGATTATGAGAATGAAAACATTTATCTGTTGAGAAATTTTTGGAGTTCTCAGACTGTTTGTATCTTGTTTATGACATCATAGTACCATATACATGTCAATTTTACTAGCAGACATGCTTTTTGTAAATGTGTCCATGTGTATGTGCCTATGGGTGTTTGCATATGCATGTTTTTGTGTGTGTGTGTTCATGTGTTTGTGTCTTTATTTATCTTTGTATTCCATGAGATAAGAAAAATGTTCATCTTTTTAGATAGTTATTTGGAAACTAACCTTGTATATAACATCTTATGACATTCCATATTCATGGATATGTAACTAATGTTTACATGTTTGTGTGTGTGTGTCCTTGCAAGCACACATATCGTCTATCATTCTATATATTAATCACTATTTCTTGATGGGCTGAATATATTAATCACTATTTCATGCAAAGATACCTTTGTAACAGAAGAAGAGTGTATGCCTTTTAACCTGCAAAATGGTTCATTTTATTCTTTTGCCTTCATCCTTCTATTTACTGGGTCAAGGAAAAGAAAATTTTTGCCATTGTTGAAGGTCGTCTTTTCATCCTTGGAATACCATGGTGCTAACTTGCATTTTTGGCATCTTTGATTGTATTTTAGTAAAAGTTATAGGCAGTGAAGAACTGGAGATCACCTTTTTAAAATGATTCATTAGATTCAAAATTACAAGTTAAACAGTTGATTTGCACCTCTTGCTTGTACTTTTTTTAGTTTACTGAGTTGACCTGGATGGTGACGGCTCGCATGAGCACCACTATGCTATTTTATGAATTGGGTGTGTTGGATTGGAGGAAGCACTTTATCACGTTCCAGCATGAGAAGTGAATTCTCTTGAAGATGTTTTATTTCTGTCTGTAGATACCACTCTTTTTTATTTTGGGAAACAAAGTCTATGGTTGCTTCAATCTGTAAGTAAATGGGAGCTTGTATATGATAGATTTATGTATTTTGAATTGTTAGCATATTCCATTCTAGATCCATGCCCTTAGCAGGGAAATCGTAGCAAATATATCAATGTAAGATTAAATATAATATGATGCTAGTGGTAATGGTATAAAAATAAATGACTTCACACACTAATTTTTAATACAATGCTTGTATGTTTGACCTGATATGAGGAATTGTTGTCGAAATATGAAGTAATAAAGATTTATGTGAAAATTTAAGAGAAGATTGGGTGCATAACCATCTTTAGTTGATATAGGTAGATTTAGCTGCTCTAGCTCATGGGAAAAAAGATTATTTTACTAACCTTTGCATGTACTTTCTGTAAGCTAGAGAATGTAGTTTGTACTTTGAGATCCAGTAAAGCTTCTTCTTCTTCTTCCTCTCTCTCTCTCTCTCTGTTTGATATGAATGTTGTAAGCCTGTAAAATGCAGTTTGAGAAATGTTCAAAACTATATTATTTATTGTTCATCACATTTCATGAAAATGTTGTGATATTTACCAAGATTTTCCAAATGCTAATGTTCCAAAATATTCTGATATCTTGAACTATCACTAGATCTGAATTTATCATGTTATTAAAGTGTCATTTATCTCAATACATTATCATGATATTACCTCAAAGCCTCAAGGAGAAAAGTTTATTCTTTTTTCCCCTTAAATATTTTGAGTAAGCTTCAGACTTCCAAGATTTTCTCAAACCTTTTGGAAATATATCAAACTTGTGTAAGCTTCATACGTTCATTTTAATGTGTGCATCTCTATGGCATTGCTGTCTCTTCCTGTTACTTTTTGATTGCCTAACAATGAGCACCGTGTGAGAATGTTGATCTTATATGCTCTAGGTGGAGTGCATAACATAATCTAGTCATGATGTTTATTTGTCCCTAACTTTGACTAAACCATTGTTGTTTGCTTTTATCTTGATGAAGTCTTTAGTTGCTTGAGTCCTTAGATTTATTCAGATCAAAATGCAAGACTTCCAGTCTTTAGCTATGTTATCATAGTTATTTGTTGAGTTGATATTTAAGAAACTTGTGTTGGAATTCCCTAAATATGACAATGGTTTGTCCAACGTATTTGCTCGAGTTAAGTCCCTTCACACATGTATTGTGTATATCTAACTTCTTCATTATGTATATCAGCATTAGTTGTGATGCTAGGATTGTGGTGATAATATTGAGAAAGAGAATTTGATTTAGGAAGTTAGCCATTTTTTATTAGCTAAAATAATGTGTGGATGTTGGTTCTTGTAGAATTTAGCGAGTTTTGTTATTTCAGATTTGTGTAGCTTTTGTGAACTTGGATGTTTGTTGAAGCAAGCATGCATTACTAAGAATCATAATGAAAATTGAAATTTGTGAATTTTTATTATCCCTATTAGGTATACTTCAAAAGTTGTAATATAAATCCTCCAGTTTAGTTGGAAGCTTTACGTGGTTGACACATAATTTCTTTACAGCATTAGTAAGATTGAATAGTATTTCACATAGTTTTTGATGTAATTTCCTAGTTTTTGCATCAGGTAGAAAATTAAGAGGTATATGAGCTTGATTTATTAAACTACATGAGGTTGAATAAATAGTTTGTAGTTGTTTTCATGAACATTTGGCTTGAAGCTTGGCTCCTAGCTATGTAGTCAAAAGGGCCAATTAGACACGGACTAGTCCGCCTAGGCATAAGTAAAATGCATAGGCTTTGCAATTCCTAGGTGGGTACCTTAAAAGGTACCAATTTTACCGACTAGGGCACCTAGTCGACGACTAAGCTGCCCTCGCCTAGGAGCATAGGCAGTTTAGTCATTTTTATTATTATTATATGTAATCTATGTTACCACGACACGGCACTTAGAGTGTCATACCCGTTTTGACACAGGTACTGGTACCTGGACACGACATTTGTCATGTCCTATATTATCCTATATTATATTATATTATATTATATTATATATTTTCAGTATATAATATATATTTTAGATATATAATATATATTTTCAGTATATATTTAGCCGTGTCCCTGTACCCACATTTTTTGGAATTGTCGTGTCGTACCCTCCGTACCTGTACCTGTACCCAGGTGACATAGTATGTAATCTGTTATTTTTTTCAATATATATATATATATATATGTGTGTGTGTGTGTGTGTGTGTGTGTGTGTGTGTTCTGGAAATGACGAAAAACATGCTTAGTTAATTATATATACTGATTATGTTTTATACATATGTGTTTGTGTTACTTTGCTTTTGTGTTTTTTTCTGTGAAACATTGAAGGCTTGCACAGGTAATTTTAATTGATTATGCTTTTTACATATGTGCTATGTCACACGGACTCTTCTAACAGGGCACCGCACCCGCATCGCACCTGCACCTAGGCGGGTGCGACACTTGGACATAGCTTCCTTTGTGTTAGGTGAAGTCAACCACACTGAGGTCCATTTCTATCCAAAAGTGGATTCAGTTAACCCTAATCAAGTCTATTTTTATCTATATTATATATAAATACATAAATGCACACAAATACACAGTGTTAACTTAAAACTGTTAAAAATTATATATATGTATATATTAGTTAAAAGAAGTCGGGGTAGGCCTAGGAAGACTTGGATGGAGATGATAGGAAAGGATATGAATGCTTTGAACCTCACCGAGGACATGGCGTTGGATAGAAATGATTGGAGGAAAAGGATTCATGTGGAAGACCCAAAATGAATTTCTTTTTTGGTTCATATCGCTGACCCCAATTGTTTTGGGATGAAGGCGTAGTTGTTGTTGTTTGTTGTATGTATATATCCTCCTCGCACCCAAGTTTTTTTAAAGTGCCGCATCTGCATCCGCACCCAAGTTCTTCCATGACCAATGTTATGATGATTGTAATTGGATCACAAAGCTGTCATATTCTTCTAATTCCTTACCTTTTGTTTGTCTTATGGCACTGGGAGAAAGTGTGATTTCCTTGTCTTCATGTAACGATCTTGTATACATGACACTGATAAAGTAATATTTGAATCCAAAACACACATATGATCCCTTATCTCTGGGTACTTGTTCGAGAATTTTCCATATGGTGTAAATGGTCTGGTTCACTCATTGACATGATCCCTGCATGAACTGTCAAGCATGCTTGTGAGAAGTCCCAAGTTGGAGGAGTCCAGTCAGGCAGTTGGTTCATCCACGTAGACCTGATACATTGCTGAATAATGTATGCCTGGGAAAACTCAAAAAATTAACATAATATTTGAGAAATTTTTGTGATCTTTAGAACTAATGTTGAATAACAGGAGAAACAAATTTAATATATTTCTAAATGGGAGTTCTATAGCAGGATATTTATTGAGTGGTGTCATTTAAGATCCTGCTGAGGGATTTATTATAAATTTTCAGGATTGGATATACGTAAAATATATTCTTTTAAAGGGATTTACGATGACTTCTATGATGGTATACTTTTTCCTAGAATACTTATAAGGGTCCATAACTTTTACAACTTGATTGTATCTCATAGTGCATGATAACCTTATTATGTACTATTGAAGCTAATTAAATTCATAAAGGATCAGATTATCTTTGGGGGCTAAATGCCACATAAAACTCTTCTGGTAAGGTGGGTGAGGTTTGATAAACAAAAAATGAAAAAATAAGCATGCAATTAACCGGCCTGATTATCATGTAAATGCAGTTGTCCCCCCTCTCATGTTGAATGCATTTCAAGTGAATATGAGTACATGACTTGGTCTTTGGCATGTTCTAATAATTGTTTAGTCAGTGGATTTCTGTTTTAACTTTTAAAAATGATCAATGGGTACATCCTAGGCGTGGATTCCTAGATGTAATTCAACCAATTCCATTGATTTTATTGGGGAATTTTTAAAATTTGAGATGATGTTATACTTCACTCTTCTAGATGGTGTCCATGAAGTACTGTGCCTGAGGATGCATTTAAAACCCAATGGCTTTCGTTTTCAAAGCGAATTTGGCATAATTGTGATGTGCTCTGGAATTATGCTCTATTTTGGAATTTGATTCCTTTCTCCTTTTCTTCTTGGCGATTGTTGTTGCGTGTCATATATTCTCTTCCCTTTGCTGAGTGTTATTCCTGTCATGTTTTCTTTCTATTCTTTTCGCCTTGTTGACTGATGTTCATGAATTCTTACTGAAAGTCGGAATTTTAGAGTCATTTAACTTAATGATTAAAAAAAAACCATATTTGATTCCTGAGTAGAGAAAATGTCATTTTGACTGAATTCCAATGTCAAACTGCCTGAAAGAAGCAGATAATATGGCAAGAATTAGATGTAGTTTGGAACGGTTTATCTTCATATGAATGGCATGCCACTTTATTTTCTCATGTCCATTTCATATACATCTTCTGAAATTAATTGCTTTTCTGTGTGCGTTAATTGAGGTGACGAAAGCGAAGTTACCATCATCAAATAGAACAGCGTTCTGTGCTTTCTGCAGATCGTATATGAAGCATCGATAACAATAATATCTATATTTTCCGCTAAGGGTGTCTTGGAATTGTATGCTACTAATAGCATTCCTTGGTTATTATTTGGCCGAGAGCCGATAGTTGAAAGAAATTTGTGCTTGCTGATTACATTCCTTTCACAGAGAAGAATCTCAAACACATTCCTGTCAACGATGCGATTGTGTGTGCTGTCGTGTGGTATTGATCAGTAGATCATGAAGGCCATTAAGGATTCTGGTGTTCGAACGAGTCTCTTTGTAGGGTCATCTTCGTTGTATATCCTCAAATTATCAAATCTCTTTGGATAGTCGATGTCCCAAACTTTGGACGTCCACCTTTCGATTTGTTTCACTGGCTTGACGAGACCAGATCTCTTATGATGTTTCTTGGGCTAGGAAATCTCGAATCAGTGACCTGGCCCAGCCTTCACACAAAAAGTGCAAAAAAACGCTTTTGGTGGCGCTTCAAAAGCAGCGCCAAAAACAATCTCCACAATACCGGTCGCATCCCTCCACTAGGCATTTAGTGGCTTTTTGAAACGCCGTTAAAAGTGTTTTTAAAGCTTTTTGCATGTTTTGCATGCCAACCATTCAAACGTCTCTAAAAGCGTTTTTAATGCTTTTTGCATTTTTTTGCGTGCTGACCGTTCATCATATGCGCACGATGAATGGTCATGCATTTCGTTTAAGTCCCCATGGATCAAGCAACTACCACTTTTGTTACATACTTAAATTTAAGCACATTTTATAAAGGAATTTTGCCTTGACTTTTAATTAAGTAAATGTTTGGTTCAGCTGTGAAGAAAAAAAGAAGATTAGTGGGTAGTGGTGATGATGGTGACGGTAGATGGTGGTGGTGGCAGATGATGGTGGTGGCGGCAGTGATGGATGGTGTTAATGGTAATATTGTTTTGCCCACTATGTAGTAAACCTAGCTTTGGCCTTGTGGTAAGGGAAGTGCACGTTGCACCTTGTGTTTTGAACTTGTAACCCTCCTTCAATTTTGACCTTATCCAGATGGGCATGCATTCTTAACAAATAATTTACCATGGGTCAAATCGGATCCTCATTGTTTCATGAAGCAATTAGGTTTGGCATCCGGAACAGGAAAAAGGTCATCTTGTAGAAGGAATTGGGTTGGGGTTTTGTTCAAACTATTAAAGCAATATTTGCTGTTTGAGATAAAGGAATCTAGGCAATTGAGAGGTAGTTAAGGCAATCAGAATTGGAAATCGCAGCTGCAACTTTTAGGAGGTGCTTTGCCAATTTAAAGAATTATTTTTGCACTGAAGTACCAAATCTTTGATATCACATATAGCTGTCACCTGGCTGGAGCTGTCATCTCCTTGGGGGAGGGTTGTGTATGTTCGCCCCCGATGATTCACTGAATCCCACGTCCGTGTTCGGGGGATCGAATGAGCGCCACGTATTCATGCACATGGGGCTCGTATTCCCGTGTATGTTGACATAACTTTGCATCGGACTATGGTGCTGTTGCAAAGACTTAATCACCCTTACTTGCTTTTCTTGCCCTGAAATGACGGTTCGAGGAAATGACAAAAATATCCTCCATTCAAAAGTTGTGAAACGACGGGTGGGGAAAAGGACAAAAAAGTCCTCCTTCCAGAAAGTTTGATGTTAACCATTTAAAGTGGAGACGTTCGCCTGCGCCATCTGTTGTAACAGTGCTCCCATTATCAACGCAAACTTTGTCTTCGTCTCCAGTCGAGCTTTCCGCCTTGTTTTTTATCCTGTTGTACAACACACTGTCGCCTTCTCGTGCCTGCCTTGTGTTACAAAACATTCCAGTGTCTTCTCTTCATTTCTGCTGTCGTTAGGCATCATGGAAGAAAGCAATGATTCACAAACATTCCAATCAGTGCCATTAAGGCACTGTGAGTAGCTTTTCATCTCATCATGCTATCGATGAAGAAGGCATGTCGTCTTGTGTGCCATTAAGGCATTGTTTGGTTATTGCAGGTAGATCTTGTTATTACGAAGGTTGGAAACTTATCGATATTTGTAAGACGCTGGGACCTGTTGACAAGAACGCTTGTTTGCAGATGCTAGGAAGGGCCTCTACCCCATCAGGTATCCTATAGTCACTCATCATATGCATTGTATCTCAAACCGCTGTATTAGTAACAGACTCTTGTTTTTGTGAGATACATTTTTGTTAGTTAATATCGATTTGTTTGCTATTATGTTCAAGTTCTTCCTTATCGATTTGTAATTTATTGTGCGATATATTTATCGACCTTTTAGATAGTATGTTTTTGTATCGTCGAGTTATAAGTTATAAATACTGAACTGCCGTATCGATTTTCAATATCTGACAAATCGCTATACATATCATTTTGTAAGATATTATATGTTTTGTAATATGTATTTGTAAGATATTTGTACACAGACTTTGAAAACGTTTGGGTGCAGAAACACATCTTGACACGCATGGCGGGGCGATTTTCGCATGCATATCGTTGCTCTCTCAGCGACTTCTATTGAACTCGCTTTAGAGCCTCGTGGATATTATGAGAGCGTTATCATCAACACACATGTACGACATGTTTATTTTATTGGCATGGTAAGCGACACGTCGATGCTCAGCATAAGCAAACATCAAACCGCACTTGCTTTGATACTTTCATTCATTAAATCGTTGCTTTGACTTGCGTAACCCTAGTGGTATCCGTTCTTATATGCATCCTGATTAAATCGTAGTAAACCTATGCCGCTTGCTAACGGAAATTGATATATTGCTTACAAAACATTCCACTGTCTTCTTTTATTTGTCGTTGTTGTTAGGCATTAAGGAAGAAAGCAATGATGCACAAACATTCCAACCAGTTCCATCAAGGCGGCATGAGTAGCTTCCCAGCATCATGCTATCGATGAAGAAGGCATGTCGTCTTGTGTGTCATTAAGGCTTTGTTTGGTTATTGCAGGTAGATCTTGTTCTTACGAAGGTTGGAAACTTATCGATATTTGTAAGACGCTGGGACCTGTTGACAGGAATGCTTGTTTGCAGATGCTAGGAAGGGCCTCTACCCCATCAGGTATCCTACATTCACTCATCATATGCATTGTATCTCAAACTGCTGTATTAGTAACAGACTCTCGTTTTTGTGAGATAATATCGACTTGTTTGCCATGTTACTGCAAACACAAATTAATATATTGCTTAAAACATTATTGAGCTTATCATCAGGTTGTAATAAAGACGATGTAGCTCAATCAATAGAAAGATCTGGAGAATTAAATATCTATACTTATGACCCAACTGAAGAATTGAACATCTGCACTGACGATGCACATGAAAAGAAGGGTGCAGGCATTAGACCCACTGTTGACTTGAATGTTCCAGTGGAAGAAATGCAATTCAATGATGAGGTAGACTACCATGACAGCGCACATAATAAAAGTGTATGCACCGGGAATATACACGGAAGTACACCTGACTTCAATGTTCCAGGAGAAGAAATGCAATTCAATAATGATCCTGATTTTGATGTTAGTACACTTAATAAAACCGTAGGAACTGGGAATGTACATGGAATTGCACTTGACTATGTTCCTGTAGAAGGAATGCATTTTAATAACGAAGAAGATGCATATAAATTTTACAATGATTATGCCTTAAAAGTTGGCTTCAGTGTGAGAAGGTTTTCTTGGTCAAAAAATGCACAGGGTGTCTTGGTTAGAAAGACATATGTCTGTTCCAAGCAAGGTTGGAAGAAATCAATGGGAAATCCAACTAGGAGCACGCCAGAATCAAGATGTGGATGTCAGGCGAGATTGGTTTTGAGAAGACATCCGAATGAGAAATTTGTCGTGCGTACTTTAATCAGTGATCATAATCATGATTTATCTGCATCATTTATGACTCCTATGCTAAGGTCACATCGTAAAGTAACTGTAGCTCATGCTGCAATGGCTGAAATAGCCGATAGCGCCGGCATTGCACCAAGAAAGACATATAATTTGTTTACCCGCATTGATGGTGGTCGCGAAAATGTGCCATTCACACCTTTGGATCTTAGAAACCACTTGAGCAGGAAGAGGACAGATAACATGAAAAGCAGAGAAATATGTTGTTTGGTTCGTTACTTACAGAATAAATCAAGTAATGAACATGGTTTCTTTAGTGCAATGCAAGTGGACGCAGATGGATATGCCGTGAATATGTTTTGGTCAGATTCAAGGTGTAGATTAGATTATGAATGCTTCAATGATGTGCTTGTGTTTGATACTACAGTAAAGATTAACACTGAACAGTGGCCATTTGCGCAGTTTGTGGGAGTGAACCATCACGCACAGAGTTGTATATTAGGCGGTGCTTTTGTGTATGACCAGACCAAGGAAACCTTTGAGTGGTTGTTCAGAGTATTTACACAGGCAATGAACGGGAAGCATCCTGAAACTGTACTTACAGATGGTGATTACGCAATTGCGGCTGCAGTGCTTCATGTGTGGCCAGATGCACATCATCGCCTGTGTTTGTGACATATCTTTCAAAATGCAGCAAAGAACATATGACACATATTTAATCAGAATACAGGGTTTGACAAACATTTTATAAGGTGTGTACTTCATAGCGTAGACGAGGTCACCTTTAAGTCAGATTGGGACAAAATGATTAAGACATACGACCTTGCTGACTGTCTGTGGTTACAAAATTTATATGCAGAAAAAGAGAAGTGGGCATTGGCATATGGAAGACAATACTTTTGTGCAGGTATGATAAGCACACAAAGAGCCGAATCTATGCATGCCACGCTGAAGAAAACCCTGTATTCATGTTTAACAATGTTTCGTTTCATGGAACAATATGAATTATTTGTAGACGGTCTAAGACAGAATGAGCTTGAACAAGACGTGAAATGCTTCAATACACGACCTCTAACTTTTGGCATGAAAATATTGATGCGACCTGCAGCTCTGTATACACTAACTGTATTTGAATGGATCAAGAAAGAGGTGTTGCATGTCATGAATTGCAGAATAGAAGAAGTGGTGCAAACCGAGAATATGCACAAATACCATATTTTTTGTCAGGGCGAAAAGCATCAGGAAAGGCAAGAAGCGCATGTCACGTACAATGTCGACAACGGAAGGGTAGAATGTTCGTGCAAAATGTATGAATTCAAAGGTATCCTATGTTGTCATGCATTAAAGGCACTCAATCAAGAGAAGATACAAGAAATACCTGAGTCTTACGTAATGCGAAGATGGACGAAACGCGCGAAGATTGAAAAGCTCGTTATGGACAATGCGAGTAAATCTGGTGTTGACGAGAAGTGCCACATAGCCTCCCGTTACCAACAACTGTGTAGGTCATTCATGCATGTTGCTGATTTGGCATCGAGAAGCGAAGAAGGCTATGTATGTGTGAGAAAAGCTGCAACGGAGTTACTTGAAAACGTGGAGTTAATTCACATTAAGTCTGTTGCAGCGAATGAATACCAGCCAAAGATAATGGGATCGAACAACGTAGGTCAAAATCATGTCTCGCTTGACACTCCCGAGAAGTTGCGCCGAAGCGTAAACATTATCTTCAACAAGTCAGTAGTGAACGTTGTTGATTATGATGGACATATTCATGAAGCGCAGGGTATCAAAAGAAAACCTGCCTCTGATCGCAGTCGTCGGAGGGAAAAGGGTGCACTAGAATTAGTTGGCAAGAAAAGGACTAAGAAACAACCAATCTGTAATAAAAAACAACAAAGCCCTTCGAATGAACAGGTATGTAAAACATTATATTGCTTCCCATTGCGTGAAGCTTGTCAAATAGCTAACTCGTGTAATGTCCATCATGCAACAATACTCTGCAGAAGTACCGGCAAACGTTCAAACCTACATTCCTCCCGACCAGATTTCCGACAACGATCGCTACAGTTTTACAAGGCTTTTGGTATGTAATCGATGTTGCGAGGAGGTACGCATTTCTTGTGAAACATAATTCAGTGTCTAATATTTTCTCTTTCATGACAGGCTATGATGCAGTCGACAGATAGGTTTGGGACACAGGAATCTCGTGTGGGCTATTAACTTAGTTGCCATGCCTCTTTGCATGACCCGATCTCCACAATGCCGGATTTTTTGAGAGTTTATAGTCGTTTGTCATTGACGACTTGCGGTTCGTGGTTGAATTTGTTCAAATCGATAGATAACGGGTTTTTGCTTCTGCAGGAAGGCGAATGATGACATCACTGTATGGCGATTTGTGGTTATCGTTGAATAGCGATATGTGGCATCGCAGCGTAGAACGTTGTTGATTATTGTTGGACTGCCAATCTTAGCGTGATGCGAAGGATTGTTCAAGTGTGCTGCGATGTGTGGCATCGCAGCGTAGGACTGTCAATCACTGTGCTGCGATGCCACAGATCGCTATTCAACGATAACCACAAATCACCATACACCTCCAGTCAACTTCTTCTCCAGCAAATCTTTCGCGTTCCCGACACCTCCACTTGCCTTTTGAAATCATTATTGTTATCTTGTGAAAAGTTGTATCCATATATTATAAATAAAAGGCTACTCAATGTGTATTTTCCAACGGATACCCATAAATGTTTGAGTTGTCGTACAATATTCATTGATCATGTTGGTTGAGCAGTACATCTTTTAGGTCATAAATAGTCGCACAAGCACTAGAAGGTGTGTTTGTCTTCTACTTCGTG
This sequence comes from Nuphar pumila, assembly GCF_984573655.1. Classification (NCBI taxonomy): domain Eukaryota; kingdom Viridiplantae; phylum Streptophyta; class Magnoliopsida; order Nymphaeales; family Nymphaeaceae; genus Nuphar; species Nuphar pumila. The sequence goes on from NC_143250.1 coordinate 125,438,769, forward strand.
AACCAGCAACAACCAAACTGACGGTTCCTTCATAAACCTGAAGATCCGCCCTCGAACATAGAAAATTATAGTCGGTGAGGCAGACGAAGACAGCTACACGACCAACAATGGCGAATCATGGGTATATTGTCTACACATAGTCTACATGTTCAGCAAAATCCGTCTCTTTCATGCGTTTTTTGTGATTTGTTTTTGTGTACTATATAATGTAATTTAAATATCGGTCGTTGCAATGTCCGCATTCATTTCAGTCGAACATCCACCGACGAAGTTGGCCGAAAACTTAGTCAATCACTCCTGGAGGACATCAACCGAATGCGCAGTGAATTCGCACAATACAACATGATCAGTAATTTTGTTAGTATGAAACTAGTAGTAGTTGTCTATAAACGTAAGCCATGTGTACGTATGATCAATACAACACCATATTTGCTGCAAACAGACTATATCCGATTTAGTAAATTATATTAAAAGCAACGCACCAAGCCAGACTGTGAGCATCGTCAGCCCATATTTCATGGTATATCGGTTGTATTTTATGTTGCTTTTCATTATTGATTTAGTCCAATTGATTCGTATGTTAACGTTGGTGTTAGCAATGTTTCTTTCGGTTTGCAGACTATATTACGCCGTTTGCCATACTCCAGTGGATTTCAAGACGGCAAACCTTATTGGGTTAACGGTAATCACTGCAGAGACCTTATGACAAGTGAAAAGGTAAGCAAACAAACCTACAGTGCAATATTATAGCGTGACAGTGGTAACAACATTTTTTCGATCTATTTGCAGATACTAATTCCTACACTCTGGCAGTCTGAAAAGCATTGGGTCTTATACGTGATGGATTTACGCGAAAAACAACTATGGTGTTACAATTCGTTGGAAGTTGACAGTGGTTTACGGCTAGACATTTCTCATCTCGTAAGATTCCATCTATATGAGTATCGTGTAGTGTACTAGGGTCATGAATTTACTTTCGGTCGCATTATTCTCAGATCAGTTTCCTCATAGCCATTTTGGGAGTCGATGTCAGCGAGTGGATCTATCGCACGGCATACCATGCTCCTTTACAAGATAATGACGTTGATTGCGGCGTATTTGTAATGAAGTACATTGAAGCGATATACAATGGTGCAGAACCCTGTTTCGACGCTGTATGCCATTCCTTGGCCTCTGTTATTGGCAATTAAGGGCATGTCTATTGCTTCTAGTTTACAATCTGTTTTTGCAGGTTGATATACCCGGATTCCGCGAAGAACTCTGCAAAAAGTTGACGTCCTTTCTAATTTCGGAGGAGAAACTGACGGAGGCGAGGATCTAAAAGGCTTGTAATTGATAAAAGATGTGCGCTCAACCCGCGTGATTGACAGTCGCAGGGTGAGACTGCGATGTGTGCAATGAACAAAGACTTCTAATGTTCGAAATGATAATATTCAACATCGCTATGAAATGTTGTATGCTTAAACATCGCTTTAATGTCGCGTTCGTATTTTACGAATAGTACAAAGCGATACGCTTGGTGGTCTAACGTCAAACTACACTGCTACGACCATGAAAACCTGTGCCAGCATTTGAAAATTGCTTGAATTTTAAACGACGGTTTCTTCAATTATGATCTTACAGACCTATGAAAAAGGTATAGATGGATACGACAACTGCGTCGAAGCCGCCTATGCACTCGATTCAAGAATAAGTCGTGTATGCAGGAATTGTCGATTATGTCGGTTCCTTATTCGCGAAGCAAAGTGGAACTGTGTGTTATGTCATTCAAATATTAATGAAACGTCCTATCACCCTCCGTCAGTTTTCGAGTATATACGTCAGTTTCATTAAACCAAAAGCAAATCTTAAATAAAAAAGCACTCCGCATTAATGAAAACAATGTCATGCCAGAGGGCTATTCTGAATGGTAGTCATTTCGAAATAGCCCTCTGGCATATACGTATAATAGAAACTACTAGAACTCTTCTAATTTCTAGGGACATTCCAAAAAAAATTTGGGCCGAAGCTGTTTTAACCTCAAATTAATAAATAGAACTCCATCTTCTTTACAAAATGTTTCCATTTCAAAAACTTTTTAAAATGACTCAATTTTAAAAGACTAAGAATATTTAGTTGTAAGTGTTATGTGCTTAATCATAAAAATGATAAACTATCTCCAAAATCCATTGAATATGTTTTTTTGGGCTATGGTGAAAATAAAAAAGGGCACCGATACTTTGATCCAATAAAAAACAAACTCTATATTTCTAAAAATGTCATCTTTCTTGAAAATAAAGATGGGTTTGATAACAAAGGACCTAAAGAAGAAATTGACTATTCATTTCTATTTGATCTATTGCCAAGACATGATGAGTCTAACTCTATTGATGTGTTTGACTCTTGGATAATAACTCTAGTATCATCCGGTTGTTGTTGAAGTTAGTCATCAACATGAAAGTTTAAATAAAATTGCATCTAATGATATGCATGTGTATACTCGGCGAGGTCAAGGTAACCATCCATGTTCTCTGGACAAGTTCTTTCAAAATATATCCTTAGAGGAATCCCAACTTAAGAGATCTAATCGAATCTCTAGAGATCCTAATAGATTTGTATCATATGACGCATTTTCTCCAAACTTTAGAGCATGTTTAATAACATAAGAGTCATCTCATTATAATGATGTCAAACAATATCATCATTGGAACAAAGCAATGAAAATAGAACTTAATGCCCTTAAGAAAGCCAACACATGAAATATGCCAGAGGTGTATTCCGAATCTTTGGGTCTCAAATAAATCCACAAGTACGTCTAAAGAAATCGCCTTAGGTGTACATTACCGTCGGTTTATCAATACAGCGATTTCTAAGAACAAACCTTTCTTGTTGATAAGTTCACGTAATGCGATATTTAGAAATATCTTTCGCCGTACAGTATTCTTCATTGCTTAAGAACAACTTTACCAGCATTGGTTATGCGTATACAACACAAAACTATTTCTGAATACAATTTACTTTTCATAGAACACCCGTCAACGGAACGAGATGAACACCCGTCACCGGAACGACAAATCCGCTTAGACCTCGCTAGGGAGAGTAAGAGGACTTGGCGGAGCTCCTGCTGGCCACCCTCAGCGCGACTGCACCTACTGGGTTACTGTCGAGGAGGACGGCGAGAACGGTGATGGAGGGCCTCGTTAGGTTGTACAGACAGAGCAATCGATAGGTTTCACTTTATACTATTCTGTCTGCCGTTCGTTTTAAACTCAATCAATTTTTCGCATATTTCATCGCGTATTACCGGCATATGTTCCTGCAACAAAACAGGTAATGTGAAACCAATATATAACAGGAATACCCAATAACATCGGATACGAAGCTCATACAGCGTGGAAACAAGGTTGTTCTCCATTGTATATTGCTTCAATATGCTTCATTACGAATATGCCACAATCGACCCCATTACTTTGTAACGGAGCATCGTCAGCACAGAGCAACATCCACTCACCAATGTTGACACCCATTTGGCCGTTAAGGAATCCCGCCTGTGAAAAAGGGATAATATATTACAGTCCGGTCCACCTCGAATAGCTACTTCACCTTTGTGTACAAGCTTACCAAATGCATAGCATCGCGTTCTACGCCACTGTGGCAGTCCAATGAGTTGTAGCACCATAGTTGTTTTAGCTGAAAATTCATCTCGTATAGGACCCAATGGTCTGGATGTTGCCAGAGTGTAGGAAGTAAAATCTGCGAATCGATAAAATCATTTTTCGTTCCAGAGACTTATCGTGATGGGGATGTTACGAATAAACCTTGGATAAGAGGTTTGTTCACTTACCTTTCCAAATTTCGAAATGTCTATGCACTCATCATCGTTGTTCCAACAAGGTAGTGCATCTTCGAATCCTATGTCGTATGGCTTTCGCCGGACGTACATCTGTTGCACGAAATAGCAAGGTTTAACCACCAAGAAACGTGAGTACGTCATGAAAGCAAACAGAACAACAGTGGCACATACATACCATGAAATACGGGCTGATGATGCGTACTGTATTGCTCATTGTGTTGCTCTGAATGTAATTGACAAAATCATACATTGTCTGGTTGCACAAAGTTACGAACTTCAGAACATGCAAACCGATGACCTAGAAAATGATAGTGGACAAATACTTACAAAATTACTGATAGTGTTCCCATCTGCAAATTCATCTTGCATCTGCTCGATGTCATCTACGAACTCGTCAGGGCGTTGCCGCCCACCCGAGACTGTGGATGTTGCACTGAGTGCACCATGAGCGTGGTATTCAGGATTGGACATTGAAATTATTGTCTACAGTAAACAACACTAGTCCAAATACGACATGAAAAGCCAAATGTTCACTAAACCGCTCAAGCGTTTCAAAGAATATACCTCTTAAGCGCTAGTCCTGGTACTGTGGATGTGATTGTATTCTTGTTCAGAGCCGTGCGTGGCCGTTTTGCTGCCATCGTCCACTCCATTGGCAACGTGCTTGGTCGTTTAGCTCCCATCCTCCTATCCGTTTGCTTCGTGCCTGGTCGTTTTTCTCCCCTCGTCCACTCCTCTGGCACCGTGTCTGGTCGTTTTGCTACCATCGTCCTCTTTGTTGCCACCGTGCCCGGTCGTAGTGCTCCCATCGTCTTTGGCGTCGTGCCGGGTCGTATTGCTCCACTAGTCCTCTTCTTGTCCTCCATGGCTGGTTGTACTGCTCCGATTGTCCCCTTCTTCGGCGCCATGCCTGGACGGAGATATCGATGGCACCTTTGCAACGGAGATACTGAAACGCCGTCCTCACCTACAAAGGTAAAGTCCTTTAACGTGCAACCATTTTTTGAAAACAGCCCGCTAATTAATTGATTGCATTTAAAAAAATATAAATACGGCTTTTCGCATGCCGCCTTTTTTTTATAACCGCCGCCAAATTAAATGCTTGAGTTCGAAGTATTCAAAAATACGTCTTTCCATGGCGCTCATTAAGTTTTAAATATTCAAAAATACGTTTTCCACGTGTGATTAGACATTCGAACAATACCCACAAATCACTATGCTGCGATGCCACAAATCGCTCTCTGAATCAAAGCACGAAGTATCCAGCGATGACAACAAATCCTTTCCTTATCTATTGATTATTTAACACAAAAACATATTAGAGGAATATTCATGATAGCGTCTAAATAAATATTAGCAAAAATACGTCTTTTCATGCCACTCATTAAGTTTTAAATATTCAAAAATACGTTTTCCACGTGTGATTTGACATTCAAACAATACCCACAAATCACTATGCTGCGATGCCACAGATCGCTCTCCGAATCAAAGCACGAAGTATCCAGCGATGACAACAAATCCTTTCCTTATCTATTGATTATTTAACACAAAAACATATTAGAGGAATATTCATGATAGCGTCTAAATAAATATTAGCAAAAATATGTCTTTCCATGCCGCTCATTAAGTTTTAAATATTTAAAAATACGTTTTCCACGTGTGATTTGTCATTCGAACAATACCCACAAATCACTATGTTGCGATGTCACAGATCGCTCTCCGAATCAAAGCACGAAGTATCCAGCGATGGCAACAAATGCTTTCCTTATCTATTGATTATTTAACACAAAAACATATTAGAGGAATATTCATGATAGCGTCTAAATAAATATTAGCAAAAATACGTCTTTTCATGCCGCTCATTAAGTTTTAAATATTCAAAAATACGTTTTCCACGTGTGATTTGTCATTCGAACAATACCCACAAATCACTATGCTGCGATGCCACAGATCGCTCTCCGAATCAAAGCACGAAGTATCTAGCGATGGCAACAAATCCTTTCCTTATCTATTGATTATTTAACACAAAAACATATTAGAGGAATATTCATGATAGCGTCTAAATAAATATTAGCAAAAATACGTCTTTCCATGCCGCTCATTAAGTTTTAAATATTCAAAAATACGTTTTCCATGTGTGATTTGTCATTCGAACAATACCCACAAATCACTATGCTGCGATGCCACAGATCGCTCTCCGAATCAAAGCACGAAATATCCAGCGATGGCAACAAATCCTTTCCTTATCTATTGATTAATTTAACACAAAAACATATTAGAGGAATATTCATGATAGCGTCTAAATAAATATTAGCAAAAATACGTCTTTCCATGCCGCTCATTAAGTTTTAAATATTCAAAAATACGTTTTCCACGTGTGATTTGACATTCGAACAATACCCACAAATCACTATGCTGCGATGCCACAGATCGCTCTCCGACTCAAAGCACGAAGTATCCAGCGATGACAACAAATCATTTCCTTATCTAGCGATGGCAACAAATCCTTTCCTTATCTATCGCTATTCTTTCGAGGCGAAGACAAATACAGCGATTGCTAAACAGAAATGCCTTTTGATAGGCAAAGCTGAGGCTAACCATTGCAGAGATTGGAAATGAGACCCTTCAATTATGATAGTACGGCCTAACCATCCAGCTATCTCATTCCATTTTTTTTTTCTGGACCTGGATAAGATGATCTTGGGCTGAATTTGTTCGGAACCACCCAGATGGAACCAAGCGAGTCACTGTTAGATACATGATACCCATAATAGATCAATGGTTGAAGATATATAAACATATTTTTAATCATAAATGGATCTTAGAAGAGAAGTTGAAGCCAAATGGTTATTAAACTATGATTTGGGTTTCTTGAGGTCATTGTTTTATGAGTAATGTGTTCCTTTAAGCCTCCTTTTTCGTTAGGTCTCATTAGGTAACTTCAAAAATCATAGTTTTAAGTAATTTTTCTCACGGCCGTAGATGTAATCAATAGGTTTTGTTTAGTAGGAACCGGCTTTTGGATCATTGGTGGTCCAAAATCAATGGCTATGAAGGCATCAATTTTTCTCTGCTCATAAAACTATACTTTTGGTCGAAAAAACATAATGAGAACTGAACATATTAGGCCCCATTTTCTCGTTCTGCCCCCTTAAATCCCATACTTTGAAGAGTTTTATTGTAGATCTGAACCGTTAAATGTGTTTAGCATGCTTTATTTAGTGGGAATAGACTCTTGGATCATGTTTTTTTGACAAAAAACATGTTTTTCTCAGCCTAAAAGAATTGGTTCCTTATAGCCATTGATTTTGGATCAACTGAAAAACTTATAGATAAGTCAGATTCCAGCAATCCAAAAGCCCGATTTCTGAAGAAACATCTATTTTCGTTTAAAGTTTATTTATTACCGAGACCCAAAGTCGGAAAGATGTAATAATAAAGAATTAAACAGTAAAAGAATTTCACGTTACCGCAACTCATTATACAATTACAACAAATGTATAGCGTGATAAAAATGAAAATCTAGGATTTATTCCGAGTCACTGGACGAATCTGATGAAATTTCATAGACTTGTCTCTCACTTTTTATTGGTGGACTGTCTATCCTGGGTGGCCTCCTCGTTGCGAAACCTTGCCTAAGAAGACTGGTCATCATGTCCACCACTGCATTCAATTGGGTCCCCATAGTGCTTACTTCTGTCCTTAATTTCTTATTCTCCCTCTCAATAAGTTCGAACCTTGCGGCAGAGACAGTCTTCTCTTTTGGAGCAAGTGTTCGGTCTTCCTCGTGATTTGTTACTGATGGACTAGTCGTATTAACCAGAGCAAGATGACGTTTTGGTTGTAGAGGCTGGGCTACAACATGTGAAGGGACAGTTGGGAGGCATGGGTTGACAATTTTCTCAATCTTCCGATTTCGCCGCATTGGTTCTCAATAGCTTTCGAAATAGAAGTGATCAAATTGTCGTCCTTCATGATCATACGGTACGGCAGGGACACCACCTGAGTTCCAATTTAATAATTCCTCCCTGTAGCAATCGCTTCAATTCACGTGCCTGCCCCAACCAGTATTCATCTTCCTTCTCACCTCCAAAGGCTTATTTGGGATAGACTGCCCCAAGCCAGATTGTAGGAGAACTCGACTACCTTGCTGCAACTCGGCTTCAAAATTGCAGAATAGCCACAAATCGCGGTCAGACAATCTGGCAGCCTCCGCAACAACGTCTTCATCATCGCCCCCATCTCTATAAGGTCTCCACAAAACCTGTACATCGGTAATTCTTTTTAATAACGAATGACAAATATATTAAAATTTATTTACGCATGATATGGCAACAACGATATGCACTACGGAAGACAATCCTGCAGCGATGTATACTTAAGAATGCTGAATATTACAACGACTTATAATACTCAATGGTAAATGCTTATGCGATTGTAAACAATTTTAGAACGTTTACCTCGTTTAATTGCAGCCCATCTAAAATGGACTTAGCATTATAAACTGCGACGTTTATTCTGGCCCAGCGACCGATCTTTGGAAAACCACAAATCGTAGGGCCACACCGTGGACGCAATGGGATAATATGTTCCAACGCCCAAGCCTAACAAAAAAAATATTATTAGCAACGCCACAGACTGCAATGAGATTTGTCTACAAATACTAAGTATGTAATCAACAAATACCTGAACAAATGGCCAAAATCCGCCAACTGTTTTCGTACCATTACTCGCACGGTGGAGTTGACTGTACAGGTGTGCGAGCATAGCGGTACCCCAGGCATAGTTGTCGACTTCGTCTAAGTCTGCCAGGTACTGCAGCCACATGGAACTTATTCTCGAACCAGAACAATCGAAAAATAATGTAAGAGCAAAAAAATATAGAAGGAAGTCGCGCAACTCTTGGTCAGCTGTTTCAGATGCACAAGTAGCGGAGTGACCTTCCCATTTATTACGAAAAACTGAGACCTTCATTGATGTGGAATTGCTTCCACCAGAAATACATTGACTCCATTCGTCCATCGACATTCCTAGAAGGGCAGTGCAGTTTTCCCTTGCGTTATAGTTTGAATGCCGTAATAGGACAGCACTGCCATCGCACTTAAGGCCAGTGATCCTCGCCACATCTTCTAGAGTCATGGTGATCTCAAAAGAATCAAACTGGAATGTGTTAGTCTTATCATTCCACTTATTTACCAGGTGAGTCATGGTATTCCAGCAAGTTTCAAAATATTGCTGGTCCAAAAGGCCACCGAAGTGCATATTTCGTAGTCGGTCCTTCTGATATGCACTCAGCTGACCATACCACGACAGAACTACAGGTCATTGACAGCGACCTCCGAGCTTTTCACCTGGTGCTCTACTTCTCCTGTGACCTCCCTGTAACACAAAATAACATATTATTCCTACAAATTATAAATTACTTCCATTTGTACTTATAAATACTATTCTACTAACCACTATAAATAATATCGGTTGCAGACATACTATCGCAGTAATCGCTATAAATATCAATACCTAACACAGTAATCGCTATACCAAAATTGCTAAACATATTATTAAATCTTTGCAGACAGGACAGATATATTTACCTTGGTCGCTATTTTCTGTTGTTCTTGCTCCAACCTGGGACTTTCTGATGGGTCCACTGCCTCGAACTGCCTTTCAATCTCCATCTCTACCGGCTCCACCGTCGTCTTCCTTTCTCTCGCCTTCCTTTTCTCATCCTCCTTCTGCTTCCTTTCTCTGTCCCTATTCTCCTCCCCCTCCTTCTGCTTCCTTTCTCTCTCCTTTTCCGCCTGCTCCTTCTGATTCCTTTCTCTCTCGCGTTTCTCCTCCTCCTTCTCCTTCCTTTCTCTCTCCCTTTTCTCCTCCTCCTCCTTCTCCTTCCTTTCTCTCTCCCTTTTCTCCTCCTCCTCCTTCTGCTTCCTTTCTCTCTGCCTTTTCTCCTCCTCCTTCTCCTTCCTTTCTCTCTCCCTTTTCTCTTCCTCCTCCTTCTGCTTCCTTTCTCTCTGCCTTTTCTCCTTCTCCTTCCTTTCACTCTCCCTTTTCTCCTCCTCCTCCTTCTGCTTCCTTTCTCTCTGCCTTTTCTCCCCCTCCTTCTCCTTCCTTTCTCTCTCCCTTTTCTCCTCCTGCATCCTTTCTCTCTCCTTTTTCGCATCCTCCTCCTTCTCCTTCCTTTCTCTCTCCTTTATCTTCTCCTCCTTCTGCTTTCTTTGTCTCTCCCTTTTCGCCTCTTCCTCCTGCTTCTTCCTTTCCCTTTCCTTTTCTTCCTCCTCCTTCTCCTTCAGCCGCCTTTCTTTCTCTTCGATTTCTTGTTTCCTTCTTTGCCGCAGTTCTTCCACCTGCTTCTTTCTTTCCCTTTCCTTTTCTTCCTCCTCCTTCCGCCGCCTTTCTTTCTCTTGCAGTTGTTGTTTCCTTCTTTCTTGCAATTCTTCCTTTCTCTTTCCTTCTCTACCTCCTCCTCCTTCTCTTTCCGTTGCCTTTCCTTCTTTTCCTCATTCTCCTTTTGCTGCCTTTGCATTTCCTTAGCTTCCTCGAACTCCAACTCCCTCCTTCGCCTTTCCTTTTCTTCCTCAAACTGAGGAATATTTTGTTCCTTCTCTTCCTCCTCCTTATTCATTTGCCTTCGCCTCTCCTCCACCTCCTTCAGTAGCCTTGCCTTGTGTCGCATTGCTCTACTCTCCAAGTTTATCCTTTGAGCCTCCGCCATCATATTGCTAACATCCCTTTCCCACTCCTCCGCCTTCTTCTTCCTCTTTTCCATCTGCTGTGCGTTAATCCTCCGCCTTCTATTTATATTCTCATCAATATTTCTGGCCTTTGCCTTCTCTTCGTCATCCTTGTTCTGCATCTTTCGTTCTTCAGAGTTCTTCCTTTGGTCCGCAGCCTCGATATCTGATGGATAATCCTCCGCAAAATACGATTCCAAGGCTTTTTCCCTGTCTTCATCGTTCTCAATCTTAAGTATATTTTGGTATCTTTCAAAAACTTTAGATAGATGGGACTGGCGGATCACTTCTCTAATAGACAACCCATAGAACGACGGGGTATCTCTAATATGATGAGGCGGAGACATTGCTAACATGCACAACACAATACACGATCATCATCATTAGAAATCGTCGGAATATTTGGGTTCATAATACAAATCCTTGTATAAGAACCAATCTTCAGATTGAAGAAAGAAAACTTACACGAAACTCACCGAAATGATGGGAATTTGGATATTCCAACTGTAGAGTAAGCAACAGTAACAACTAATATGCAACAGAAGGTGACAACGATGCTGCGACTGCGCGTAAGACAGAAACAGATGCTCTGGTAAAAAGGAAAGGATGCTCCGGTAACTCGAGATGAAAGCAAAGAATCTCCGGTAGAGTGCTTAGAGCGAGAAAGGATTTTTTTGAACTATTTGTATCATACAACATAACGCTTGCTACATACGCAAACTCTGCGGAACGTTTTCCCGCGATATCGATGGAGGACAGTTTTGTCATTTTCACGAACCGACGATTCAGTTTTCTAGAAGGAGGGCATTTATGTTCGTCCGAGGAAGAGGAACTGACGATTCAGTTTTCTAGAAGGAGGGCATTTATTTCTGTAAATTTTCAGCGATTTCTATTGTCATTTCATTCCCCATTTTAACTTCAACGATACATTACAACCACCCGCGGAACGTTTTCCCGCGATATCGATGGAGGGCAGTTTTGTCATTTTCACGAACCGACGATTCAGTTTTCTAGAAGGAGGGCATTTATGTCCGTCCGAGGAAGAGGAACCGACGATTCAGTTTTCTAGAAGGAGGGCATTTATTTCTGTAAATTTTCAGCGATTTCTATTGTCATTTCATTCCCCATTTTAACTTCAACGATACATTACAACCACCTGCGGAACGTTTTCCCGCGATATCGATGGAGGGCAGTTTTATCATTTTTACGAACCGACGATTCAGTTCTCTAGAAGGAGGGCATTTATGTCCGTCCGAGGAAGAGGAACCGACGATTCAGTTTTCTAGAAGGAGGGCATTTATTTCTGTAAATTTTCAGCGATTTCTATTGTCATTTCATTCCCCATTTTAACTTCAACGATACATTACAACCACCTGCGGAACGTTTTCCCGCGATATCGATGGAGGGCAGTTTTGTCATTTTCACGAACCGACGATTCAGTTCTCTAGAAGGAGGGCATTTATGTCCGTCCGAGGAAGAGGAACCGACGATTCAGTTTTCTAGAAAGAGGGCATTTATTTCTGTAAATTTTCAGCGATTTCTATTGTCATTTCATTCCCCATTTTAACTTCAACGATACATTACAACCACAATCATCAAAAGAAAGATTGCCCAAGCTAAGAGTCTTGAGAGAGTACAGGAGGGCCTCACCACCCACCGAATAACAAAAAATACAATGACTCAACTTCAAGTGCAGTAAGGACCCAGAGTCGAATAAATTTAGAGGCAGCTCATCAGTAAGGACCCACAACAGTCAATGTGCAGGTCAGTCGGTGCTTGATGGAGCAATATAGGATCTTGTGATGGATGTGCACAGAAGCAGAAATAGAAGGGAGAGAGAGCGAGAGAGGGTTGATGAGCCCCTGGACCCCCCTCCTGTAAGGGCAAAAGGCCATGAACACGCTGGGAGGAGCCCTCAGACCCCCCTTCTGTAAGGGTAAAAGCTCTGAATCAGACTCCATAACTCTTCAAGTTGAATGATGCTACCCACACTGAGAGGAGCCCCCAGACCCTCCTCCTGTAAGGGTAAAAACTCTGAATCAGGCTCCACAATAGTAAATGTGCAGGTCAGTCGGTGCTAGATTGAGCAATTTAAGATCTTCTGTTGGATGTGCATAGAAGCAGAAATAGAAGGGAGAGAGAGTGTGAAAGGATTGATGTCCAGGGGAGATATCTTTCTCGGATAATCCTGTAGTGCAGAGACTGGGTCTTAAATAATCATCTTTGGGGCACTTAAGTCTTTACAACCACTTCTTTTCAAGAATCGTCATTTTTTTTTGCACCAATGGAGGAGAGGGTACTTAAGTCTTTGCAATCGCATCAAACTCCAACGCTAATTAATGCTGACAAACATGGGGATACGAGACGCACATGCTTACATATGTGGTGCTCTTTGGGACCCCCGATCATGAGATGTAGCTAACTGCCCTGTTTGGGGGGGGGGGGACATATAACCTGCTTCGTCTCCTTGGCAACTACTAGACAAAGTGCTGCCAGACAAGAGGATCTCCCATTAGTTCTACTATTGGATCATGTATTTTTTACGATATTTTTTAGTGCTTGAATATTTATCAAAATTCTAAGCTGTTGACGTTCAAGATGTAAAAAATCCTGCTTATGAATGGTAGTAGGATGATTCAAGAGTTGCTCAATATAAAACCAAGCCATGTAGACTCTATAGTTAAATTCAAAAGAAAATAACCAAAAAACCTATAAAAATCTAGGTTCACACAGTATTTTAGTGGCCCGTGTGTTAGTGTCATTTTTAGCTGCGTCCATCCGACTTAACATTTGCCTCGCGTCAGACTACTCTTACGGTCCACTGCTTTGGCTTTGGCTTTAGCTTTTGCCTTCTGCAACGTTGGTTGGTTGGTTGGTTGGGTCAGGTTGCAACTCAAATAACTTGGGAGCTCGTACTCTCAGAAACCTGGTTAGGACATTACTAGACCAAGTGCCTACGCGATAAGCAAAGGCAGATGGAGACAACTCGTAGGGCTGTACTGCTTGGTTTTACTTCATGAGTTGTGGAATGTTTAAGCCTGGGTGTCTGGTCCATTAATCTCCCTTGTATTTTGTTGTGTCACAGCGTTGTCATGTAAACTTCCTGGCATTTTTGGTACATTATTATTTATGCCTGTTGCTGCCCTTCTCTGCATGAGAGAGAGAGAGAGAGAGAGAGAGAGAGCACCCACATGCTCGCACACACAGACGTGTCTAGTATCTTAATTGCAATGTAATTAGAATCTTGTACTTGGTATAAAGGACAATGGTAGCAGCAACTGCTCTTCCCGCTTCAGTTAACGGTGTTACACCATTAACTCATATTTTAAAAAATAAAAATAATAAATTATTATTCAAAACATGAAGAGGGGAAAACTGAAAGGATTTATTTTTTTTGAAACTACCTAAGACCATATGATTATTGAACTACCTAAGACCATATGATTATGCATGAGATAATATCTTTATAGCATAAATACTCCAGTGATAAATTAATGATCCACATTAAGAGAGGACATTAGCAATCCAAATATAATGCAATTAACGACTATGATGAGCACTTTTTGTTATCTTGAAATATTAGATTGAGTCCTACTTCACACAAGTCGCATGCTCAACATGACATATCTCAAAGTCTAAGAGAGGAACAATAATGCTCAGCATGACATATCTCAAACTCCCCACAGCTAATAGCAATATTATTTTAATTGACATATTTGATGTATAATTGGAAAGGCAATAGTTTTGTTGGTTTCATACTACTAAAGATAGTTTTTAATGTTTGATTCTGATTGGGTTTGATAACTATTGGAAAGCAGGATTGGGTTATTCCGAGTTTATAAGGGCATCAAACAAAATGGCTCTTCAACAATGTGGATCACTTTTTGGTTATGGTTAGTTTGTGGTTCATTCAAACAATTATTTCCTGTAATAAAAACAAGGGTACTGATAATATATTTATTGAGAGCATAGCCACCAACATCAGTGTCAAAATTTTCTTGGAAAAAACTAAAAATAGTTAGATAGGAGAAATCTTGAGAAGACTTTTAATGTAAAGGAGTTAACAAAACTATGCTTAGAGGGTACAAAATTCACATGATTTTTATATTTATGCACTAATTTGTTAGTATTGAATATTTTCAAATGCGAGGAAACATCATTTAGCAATATCTTTTAAAAATATTGTAACAATTTAAGAATATCTACAATATTTTTTTCTTTGATGAGAAATTTCTTTTTTGATAGCTCAATGGGATTTGTCTATTTAATTTGCTAAGCTTTTATTATGCCTTTGTAGCGATGTTGAAGCGATGCTATAGAGAGCTCAAGACAGTCAATGACAGAACTTGTTATGTCAGGCACAAAGAGAACCAACAATGATGTTATTAATAGACTCAATGCATGTTTCAGTTAGAAAGGAGCAACAACAACAGTGCCGGCTAATCAATAACTATTTTACTGTAATATATACATCGAGCAGGACAGTAGTTACCAGAAGTATTGTTGTAGATTCTACGTACTCATCTAAGTCATAGGAAAGGGTTACCTAAGCTTAAGATGAGATGAGATTTTTTTTACAATTTTTATTGTGTTTGCTTAGTCTATTTGTTATTAAAAGTGTGATTTTTGCTAATGTTAGCATATTTGTCTTGTTCTCCTGCTTTTTCGATCTTGATGGTGGCTTATACTATCAAGCTTACCTTTTTTTTATAGGATTCACGTACGAGGTATAATTTCTCTTACAAGCTACAACCCACATTGAAGATTTGGAGTTCCCTGAGGAAGAAAGGCACACAAACTTGAAGAGTGGACCCTACATCTCTCCTCCATCTTATGTTTCGATCCGGTTTTTGAATCTAAATCTTTTTTAGATAACCCTTATTTTGGCTTTCAAAATTTGAGGATCTACAAAATGGAGATCATAGTGGGACCATTAGTTTAGAAGTTGGAATTAGAGATCTTTGGGATGTTAGCACTGCAAGGTCAGTTTTGTCTTTTGTTTTAGTATTTTCGGATATTGGCTCCACCCTAAATCCCAAATCCATTTTTGCTTTGCTATTTATGTCTAAACCTACCCTATTGGCATTGTCAGGGTCATATCTCTCTATTAGGGAGTCATATCAACACGTTCTAGGATCTTTAGGCCATTTGGCATTTCAATTTCACCATAAGGTATCTGGGTTTTGTCCGTGCATCAATGTCAGGATTGTCAGATAAGAAATTTTCTCATTAGACAAATGACCTGATCTGAATCCTGGCATGCATGATGAATAGCGGTAAACATTTTCATCATTGGCAAGCATGATGATGAATCACAAGCGATATACGAGCGAATCATGATTGGTCATAAATTTAGTATACTGATCATTGTTATCCATGATTAGCCAGTGACATTTTGTATTATTTTGTTTATTTTATAGCATTTATTTTTATTTAAATCCCAAATGAAAATATGTGATTCATTATTTAATAAATCGGATCATGATTCCAAATGAGAACACGAGATTGGAAGATTAGGTAAACATAGTTTGTATACGATATCTTCAAATAAAAAAAATTACAAAAGGCAGAAACGAGAAAACTAAAATATATTAAAAACAATAACATTCTCTTTTGTTATTTCTGCTTTTGCTTAACTTAACGAGCTTCACTCTACAGCCTTCTCTCCTTTCTTAAACAACCTAACAAACTACCAAAGTTTGCTTCCTGAATAAATTTTGAGAACCATGATGTCAGTAAAGCATGCAAGATTGGGTATTTTAGTCTTGGAATTAATCAGCACTAATTTATTAATTTGTTCATGGAAGACTAAGCTTGAATTGGGCTAAATGAATTAGTCCAATGGAATTTAGTTAAATGATGTTCACGTCGGTGGAACTGTAACAAACATGAATAGAGCCAGCTCATCAGAGATGATCTACTTTGCTGTTTTATGATTGTAAAATTCCGCTCATTATCAAAATTTGAAGTCAAGTCATGTTGCTCAAATAATTAAGTTGCCATAGTTGAGCTAAAGTGCAACTCAAAATTAAGTTGCCATAGTTCAATGAGAAGGCTAATGTTGCCACAGAAGAGGCTCATTCTCAAAATCTGAAATCTGTAGCTATGTCGCAAGGATACGTCGTCGACTCGCAGGTTCTAATTTTTTTTTTCCGAAAGTAGGACACCAGAACACATCATTTTTTAAAATTTAATCAATGAGAAACTATTTTAAAATATTTTCATAATAAATTATATTTTATTGAAATACTGTTAAAAATAAGGGGTGCAAGGGGAGAAAGGGTATTCAGCCTTTACTTACGGCATCACAGCTTTGACCTTGCAGGAAGGGATGTCACCGCAGGTTTCGAACTTGTGGCATCCGAACAACTTGCTGACATTCACAAATCGGCCCTAACAGATAAGCAGAGCCCTTGTGGGCTTGATGTTCTATGACTTATGTTACCACAATTTTCGTGTGTTCCTTCTTATGGCTATTTATTTCTAACACAAGGGCCAACAATCTTATATTGAATTCATTATCAAACCAGCCTCTATTGGCCTAAGTTGAAAACTCAAACTTTGGATCCTAAATGCACACTCTCCAAAGATGGCTATCCCCTGGTAAACTCCTAATTGCCATGCAATAGAGCAATGCAGCCAGTGTAGGCCTTGTTCCACTACGAGTGCAGCCTGCATATTCTATTGATTTGCCGCTATGATGGGGACCCTTTGGCTATGAGTAAAATGTAAACTTTCCCCCAAACAGAATTTGGTAGTTTGGACGGTTGGATTCACAAGGTCATAGTATCCTGCATCCTATGCCACTGAAATCATGCTTACTCTTATTATGAGCTTTAGCCTTGTGGGTTTATTAAAAGGAAATAAAATAATAAAAACAACAATCAAAGGTGGGGTACGTGGGGTGGATTGGGGTGCCTATGAGGGTTTGTGCTCATTCTTCTTCAACCGGTTTGGAAAGAAGATCCTAATCATCCACATGAACAAGTTATTGGAGATATAAAGAGTGATGTCCAAACTAGAAGGCAATTAGAAAAATATATTGCAAATGTTGCTTTCATATCTAAAATAGAACCAAAGAATATCAATGAGGCTTGTGATGATGAATTTTGGCTTTTGGCCATATCTGAAGAACTTAACCAATTTACTAAGAATGATGTTTGGGATCTAGTTGATAGACCAAAGGATCATCCTGTAATTGGAACAAGATGGGTCTTCCGAAATAAGTTAGACGAAAATGGTGAAGTCATTCATAACAAAGCAAGGCTAGTAGCACAAGGCTATAATCAAGAAGAAGGCATAAATTTTGATGAAACCTATGCACCAGTGGCTCGATTAGAGTCAATTCGAATGATGCTTGCTTTTGCTAGTTACATGAACTTCAAGTTATATCAAATTGATGTTAAGAGTGCATTCTTAAATGGACACATCAATGAAGAAGTTTATGTAGAGCAACCTCCAGGCTTTGAAAATGAGAAATATCCAGAAAACGTCTATAAATTAAAAAAAGTTTTGTACGGACTTAAACAAGCACCAAGAGCGTGGTATGAAAGACTACAAAATTTTCTAGAACAATCTGGTTTTTCCATTGGTCGGGTAGACTCCACTTTATTTATTAAAAATCTTAATTTAGATATTCTTATTATGCAAATTTATGTTGATAACATAATATTTGGTTCTACTAATGATTCTCTTTGTAAAGAATTTGCTAAAGAAGGACTTGCTTAACTCACTTTTTTGATCTTTATTTTCTGTCTTTACTGAACTTTAATACTTTATGGGTTGTATTATTTTAAACTTGTATTTACATTTTGCTTATGCTATTTCTGCCCTTACTCTTTTTTATTATGACAAAAGGGAAGAAAAACATAGGAAAGATAGACCTTGCATGAGAAATGAGAAATTAAGAGAATAAGAAAGCATTGAAAATTGCATTTATGGAAAAGTTTTTAAATACATGAAGTAATGATGAAAATGCAAACCAATCAATATGTGATATATGTGCTTTGAATGTGCTAACTTTTAATGTTTTGCAGCATATTGATAGGGGGAGTAAAATCTCCATCTATGCATCTAAATGCTTCATCTTTGATTAAGTTTGTCATCATCAAAAAGGGGGAGATTGTTACGACAATGAAACCATACATGATACTTCAAGTACAAGGTTTTGATGATGAGCAAGTGAAATCAACTGCATTTCAGCTAAGGCAATGAAGACATTGAAGAATTCAATGAAGAATCTTTGAAGACTAGTGTGCAAATGTTAAATTTATTAAAAGTCTTAGATTCTTGTAAGAGCCTTATTTAGAGTGCATATTTAGGTTGTATTTTACCTAAAAAGTCTTTAGAAAAACTTTTCTAAAAGAACCCTTCATGAAAATCTTTTTAGAAAACTCTTTTCTTAAATTTTCGTGTTTATTAGTCGACCAATAGACTTACCAGTCGACTAATCCTTTCGCGCCATATTTTCTAAAAAGTCATTTTTGTCAAATTAGTCGACCGAAGGTTTTATCAGTCGACTAGACAAAATATCTGTTTTCTGGAAAATTAGCAGCAGTCGACTAATGGTTTTATCAGTCGACTGGACAGAACATGTGTTTTTTGAAAATTTAGCAGCAGTCGACTAATGCTTTTATCAGTCGACCGAACAGAATGTATGTTTTTCAAAAGATTTTAGCAGCAGTCGACTGAAAGGTTTTTTAGTCTACTGATGATATTATCAGTCGACTAATTTTATCTCTAGTCGACTAAGTTTCAAAAGTTCAGATTTTCAAACGGCTCAATTAACAGATCAGTCGACCGACAATAACTGTCAGTCTACTAATAACTAACTATTAGTCGACTAACTACTGTTCCAGTCGACTAATTTTGTCGTTTTTCCTGAAACTTCAAAAAAGTGTGTCTTTTCATTTTTCAAACATTTTGATCGTTCAAATGGACTGTTTTGACACCCTTTCATACCTCAATGTATGAAAACTTTCAACTATAAATATAAGTGCATTTTACACTCAAAAGAACTTCAATTCAATCAATTTGAATCAATTACTCTTTGCTTTTCACTCATATTCATTTTCTCACTCATGTGATATTTTCACTTCAGTTTTTTACTCAAATTCCTTTGAGAGATAGTGAATTCGTGAGTAGAGTATTTCAACAACCTCAAAAGCCAATTGCATCTTATTTGCATTCAAAAGAAGGGCTCATAGATTGTATTGTAAGTTGTTACTTATTTTCTGTAAAAAGAAAGACTCATTGGTTTAAAGAAGTTGTTTGCTTTCAGTAGGTGTGTTACTGGAAGTGGGACCGGATTTGGTCTGTGTATGATCTTGTAGTTACACAAGGTTGATAGTGGAAATCTCAAGCGGGTTTTGCTTGGGGACTGGATGTAGGTCGGAAAAGACCGAACCAGGATAAAGTCTTGTGTTCCTTTGTGTAATTGCTTTTCAAATTGCAAAATACGTTTATATTCCGCAGACAATTTTTAAAAGCACTATTCACCCCACCCCCACCCACCCCCCCCCCTCTAGTGCTCGTTGCCTCGATCCTACTGCACTTTCTTCTCTTCTTTAGTTAGTGAAGATTCTATATTATTCAATACATATATGGTCTTGTCATGTGTCAATAGATATTCTATTTTTCTTCTTCACATTTCAAAATTTATCCCATTTAGTTTTTTTATTCTATTTTTCTTCTTCACATTTCAAAATTTATCCCATTTAGTTTTTTTATTTTTGATGACTCGGCCATAACAATTCAATTTGCCATATTCCTAATTATAAACAAATATTAGAATTAATAAAGTTTTTTCAACTAATATTTGTGAATGTAAATATTTTTTATCCTTCTAAACTAGTTTAGCATGCAATGCGGTCTTTAAATATGCAAGAAACTCACTAAAATTGATAAATTTAAGCAATATTTGACAAGAATAAGTAGCAGGTAGTTTTTTGAAACTCAGAACCACTTTTCTGCAATTTCAGAAAGTAATGTGAGAGATTATGTATAAACAAAAATCACATAAACCTATTTCTGCAACTTTCTGAGTTAATAAAAAAGTTCAGACACTTTTCTACAATATCAGAAAAGTTCAGAGACCCTGTTATGCAAAAACTTAGTAAAATATGACACTTTCTAAGTTAATCAAAAAAGATAAACAACTTTTCTATAATTTTCAGAAAGTCAGGACCCTTTCTAAGCAAAATCGAAAACAAAGATAAAATTTAGAGTTAAAAAGAAAGAAGCCACTTTTCTGCAATTTCAGAAAAGTCGGTATGCTTCCAACCTTTTTTTAAATTTTTAAAAAAATTCCAGATTTAAAATGAATATATATATATATATATATATATTAAATGTAAAAGGGTTATACGATAAACCAAAAGGGGGAAAACCCGATTCGGGTTCCCCTGTTTTATTTTATCTTATTCTGAGGGAAAAGGAAAGTCGTCGCTGGAGCGGCACCGATTTTCTGGAAGGGGCCCTTCCGGCGACCTCCTCTGGCTTGTCCGGCGACACCGATACCTTCTTCTTCCTCCTTTTTTGTTTTTTTTATTTTGATGTCTATCTATCGCTGCAGGCAAAAAAGAGCGACGTCAGTCCTGTGACTACACATTGCACCCATCGGCACCCTGCTATCAGTCGGCGGTAGGACGCCGCACAAGACCAGGTGAGTGGCAATCATTGCATGATCTCACAAAGCCCTTTGCCTGGCGAGGGTTTTACAGCTAGAAAAAATTGGCCTCTATCTGCCGTTGTAGGTGGCCGGTCTCGCGTCACCTACTGTCAACGGGAACCCTCTTGTACCCCGATGGCTAATTCGGCCTATTCGGCGACGCCCAGGTACGCAAAAGGTTTTCCCCTTTCTCCTTCCTTTTTTTCATTTTCGTCTGCCACTGCAGACGAAACATGATGTCGGTCAGGCGGCAGCTCACCGCGCCCGAGTCAGGTCGACCGATGGTCGGTTAGGCGACAACTCACCGCACCCGAGTTGGGTCAACCGGTGGTCGGTCAGGCGACAACTCATTGCGTCCGAGTCGGGTCGCCGGGTGGTCATCACGTACGCCTTCGATGGTGAGGGGTTTTGCGGGTGAGTGATTTATTATTATTATTATTATTATTTTAATGGATTCAGCTGATGCCGCTTTAGGCGTTTCCCTTTTAGTTCAAACCCCTTAGAAAGGCGAGAGAGGAAAAAGGGAGTCGAACCCTCTTTTTCTCAAATTTTTTTTGTTTTCTTTTTCGACACTGCGACCACCAAAAATTGGATGGTCCGACACACAGAGAGAGAGAGAGGGTCAGTACGACCAGGCCACCACCGATGGTGGTTTTCATTCTCTCTACCCAGAAAAATAAAAAATCGAAGAGGGCTGGACCCATTTCCTATTTTTTCTGATTTTTTTACGCAAATCAAGAATACTTGGTTTGTCAATTTGTCTAAATCAGAAAATAAGCACTGACCTCTTGTTTTTTGTTTTTTCTTTATGTGCTTTTTTTGGCGATGAGTCATTATCGTTATCGGCGTTTGATTTCTGTGTCAACACGCCCACACGCACAGACTGCTTTTGACGGTACCATCAAATATTTGTCGAACCCGCCCTGATACCACTGTAGGGTTTCACTATGCACGGATGTAGACTTTGCAGTGGAATGAAGACTTTACAGCGGAATGAAGACTTCGCAGTTACGCTCGAAATCGTCAAGGAGTCCGAACTCTCAATTCGTTCATAAGACAAAATGTCTTTATCACTATAACCGTGAATGCTTGTATGATTTCTTGTATTTTTCATACATTGTTAATCATACAATTTTTATTGCATTTTATATTTTGTGAAGAGTTCTAGTTTGGGGACATAACCCTCGGAGAAATCCCCCCATCCCTCAAGAGACACGTCTCTTGCATTTGAACATCGTGATTGTTGGAATGGCCCCAAGAGTCACCTTATGGCCATATGGCCTTACAAAATTTCCCTTAGACATCTATTCAAGCAATTCCATATTGGTTGATTTTGTGAGATCAAAATATTTATGGAATAAGAGCCGTTGGGAAGCAAATTCTTTTTTGGGTTCTGATGCATAGAAAGAAATTTTGTAGGGCTTGTTAAAAATTGATTTTTTGTATCATGTGGGGTGTTGGATAGATCATTGACTCAGTTCTAGATGGGCCCATAGAATGGACTTTCACTGGTTTTTCTTATTTTTGAGAGAGATAAAACATGCTTATCGAATCTTAAGAAGGTTTTGTTAGAACAAGTTGGACGATCTGGATAACCCAGACGACCTCAACAGATTGGACTCTCCTATGTTGGACGACCTCAAGAGTCCAAGAATTTTAGTCCCTCTTAAGGTTTCCAAGGTGATAAAGATGAAGGATCCTATCAAGAATCCAAGAATGATGTCAATGTTGTTCAAGAGTCCAAAGTTAGCCCTTGTTCTAGAATGGTTCAAGATCCCAATCTCACATTGGATCAAGATTCTACAAAGATAATTGCATATTGTAACAAGGACTCTAAGAGAGGCAATATGATAAATCATGTATCTCAAGAGTCTTCGCTTATTGAGGAACTCTAACATTATAAATAAAATATGAAAAGCACTCAAGTGACGATGAGAGAGAGTTCTTCTTCTTCGTGGACACAGGCATTGTCATCATCAAACCACGTTAAATATTGTTTTCTCGAGTGTGTTTGTGTTCTTAAACTCAATAGACCTAAATCTTCCTTACATTGAATGGTTAAAATATGATCAACTTATTCTAAGTTTGATCATATCATCGTTAACTGAACTCATTCACACCCAAATCGTTGGTCTTCAATATGCTCATGTTTTTTGGTCTGTTTTGAAGAGGTTCTATGCTGCCCAAACCAAATCTCATGTCATGCAACTTAAATCACAATTGCAGGATCTAAAGAAAGAAAAACAGATTATAGATGAGTATTTTCAGCAAGCCAGAGCTATTGCTCACCAACTCGCAATTGCTTAGAAACTTGTTTATAAAGAAGATATGATTTTTCAAATCTTAAATGGCCTTCCAAGTGAATACATGGCTTTTAAGACATCCATAGGAACCCAAAAATAGTCTATTACCTTAGATGAGCTGCATAACCTATTGTTAGTTCATGAAGCTCAAATCAAGGACTCCAATGACTTTACTGTTGATTTTTTTGTCCCTACCATAAATTTTTCTGCCAGAAAATCTGGTCGTGGTAGAGGCAGTCATGGGTACAATAGAGGTCATGATAGGTATAGTGGTAGATTTAATAATAACTGAGGTGATAGACTTAGAGTTGTATGTCAATATTGCAATTAACCTGGTTACACAGTTCGTCAATGCTATCAAATTTTGAATATGTCTCAAGGACAATCAACTCATCTCCTATCACTACTCTTCATGTTGCGCCCCCACACAAATACATCTACTTATAGTGATGAAGGATGGTACCCATCATGTCACCAATGACCTCAACAAATTTTCTATTCATAGTGACCTAATTCAGTAACGATTGACAATGGTTAAGGTTTGAAAATCGATTACATTTGTTCTTCCAAATTTTAGCATGATTTACTTCTAAAAGATAATTTACACCTGCCAAGTATTAAAAATGATTTATTGTTAGTTCAAAGATTTTGCAAAGATAATAATGTCTTCTTTGAATTTCATGCTAATCGGTGTTATGTGAAGGATTTCCTCACCAAGAACAGCCTTCTTCAAGGAATAAGAAATGTCTTTACATGGTTCACATTAAGAACTCCAATAAAGAGGCCAATGTTGGTGAGCGTGCATCGATTGATCAATGTCACAAGAGGTACGATAATCCAGCTTTGTGTGTGGTTCATGAGATATTGACTAAGTTTGATTTTTCATATAAAAAGTTATCTAATAATGTGTGTGAGACATGTTTGAAAGGGAAAATTTCATAATTTACCTTTTAAATGCTCTTCTCACACAAAAGACATAGTCTTTTAGATATTATTTATTCTAATGTGTGGGGGCTCTAATTCAATGATTGGTAATAGTGGTACTAGATATTATGTTTCTTTGATGGATGACTATTCCAAATTTGCTTGTTAAAAATCTTGTAGGAAGAAAAACAAAGTATCTTCATACTGATTGAGGAGGAGAATATCAAGCAAGTATTGGACAAAAAAATAAATATTTAGTTGAGCGTGCAGAGAGTTTCGTACCCCCATACCCATGAGCAAAACAAAAATATTGACATATTATCGATACATGGTGGTCCATGATGGGGAATACCAACCAAGTATTGGGTGTTTGCTTCTAATACTGCAGTTTTATCTTATTAATCTTATTTCTTCCAAAGTTGTCAATGGTGTTTCCCTTTTAAAGAAACTTTTGAATAGTGATTTTGATTATAATTTTTTAAAAGTGTTTAGATGTGCCTGCTATCCTAATGTTCGTACTTATAGAAAGCATAATTTTTTTTTTAAAGTATGTGTTTATGAGCTATGTTTCTCAATATCATGAGTATTATTGTCTCAGAAAAAATGTATACATCATGTCATGTTATATTTGATGAAAACCTCTTTACTTTTCAGAGTCCTAACAAGTAGTCTATGCTCAAAGCGTCCTAAGAAAAGAATCTTGTCATTATGTCCTATTCAAAGAGTCCTCTTATTATTTCATCTCTTTTGAAGCAGGTTTTGTTGTTTGAGTATTAAAATTGCCAAACTGTTTAGATTCCCTATCAATTTGAACTAGATCTGATCCATATCGTCGTCATATCTAGATATTGTATATCAAATCCACATCAGATTGCAGAGAAATATGTTTGGGCTTTGTTGAATTTGGGTCAAAATCTGGTAAAAAGATGTGACTGGATCTAAGTTGAAATTGGGTCTAATCTAACCCATTTTATCTTTTCCACAGAGAAATCAAAAGATTTTACATATTGACAATGAATCCAAAATCAGATTGGTTAATATGATGCCCAGATCCTTAATGTTTGAATATGAAAAAACAGATTGGTAATAGGATGGATCTATTATATTCAAAATCAGTTCCACTGCTCTATCAAGCAGCCAGTTTTGGTACTAGGGTAGTCGATAATATGTATAGTGAGAGAGAGAGGTCTTGCTAATGTGGGCTAGGCAAGTTTTCTTTAACAACTAAGACCTTTAATTTGGGAAAGGTGCATGGGTAGACCGGTCTTTGTAATAGACAATTAACAGAAGTTATGGAATTAACTAACTTGGTGTCATTTGCTTAACCCAAGCAAAAATTTTGGTTGGTAAGTTGAAAACTTATATACTTTGGGTGTGCACAAGAATTAGACAAAAAGTTTGATGGTTATTCGAAAATTTTCTTTTTTTTTATACTTCTCAATAAAAGGTCAAAACTCAAGAAGCATTTGCGTTTGACTTTATGAAGTGGACGAACATAACCTTCAATCATTGTGTTCTTGAATGACCAGAGCACCTTTAAATCTTCCCAAAAAGACGAACCAAAATTGCCTCAAAGGGTGATATGAACCGTGCAAATGTCTCAGACAAAGTTAATTTGGTCATTTAGTAGGAAAAAAAAGTTAGAAACGAATACAAAAAAAACTTGCTTCTTCTATGTCTAACTTAAAGCGTCAACTTTTTAACAATTTACAATATTATCCTCCTAAAATATCAGGGCATCCCAAGAGATGCACGATTGAGGGACATGAACGGAAATTAAGGAAAAGCAAAGCCCCTAAAATTTCCGAGGACTGTTTTTACCCCCATTCACTGGAAATATTTCTTCATATTTCGATTTTGCCCTCGTCGTAGCAGAGCTGGGAGTGCAGGAGATCGTAGTAGTTGGCAGCTTGGTCGTCGATTTCCCACCACCACCCATCGTAGCCCAAGTTTTCTTCTCTCTCAAACCCTAGGAGTAGCCCCTCCTGGAATTCCAACTGGTCGACTTCTTCTCTCTTTACAGGGGATTGGTGGTGGTAGGCTTCTGCTCCTTCTCTTCTACTGTCCAGGGGAGATGGGTCGATGGGGCTGGGTGGGATTCCCAGTTCGTCGTCAGAAGCTTCTAGGAGGTATCTCATGAGCTCCTCCTGTGGGGTGTCGTCGACGATGAAGAGCGGGGGAGGTGGGTCTTGTTGGTCAGGGTGGGTTGGCTCTGTCTCGGCTAGGCCTTGTTGACTGGGCTCGGATGGCGAGGGAGACGATGAGGAGGAGGAGGAGAGCTCTTGTTGGAGTGTGGTGATGAGGGAGGAGAGGTTGGGATCAGTGGGCTCCTCTTCTTCGGCTTCCAGGAGAGAGAGGATGTCGTGGAAGGAGCGTTCGTTGGGTCTCTCTTCTTCTCGTTCTCTATTTGGTCTCTTCACTTCGTGTGATTCTTCTTCTTCTCTAGGACGTTTTCTGTGTGTTTCGGACATCGCGTGAGCGTGCAACAAGAGAGAGAGAGAGAGAGTGTGGGTGATAAAACTTGGCGAGAGAAGTAGAGAACAAGGCGAAGGAAAGAAAAGATGGAGAGAGAGAGGAAAGGCTGCTTAGAATATATAGAGGAGACGTGAGAGGAAATGAACGGTCAAAACGAGAGAGAGAGAGAGATGTTCTGAACACAAAAAGGAAAAAAATAAATAAGTGAAGAGAGAGATCCCCAGACCTACTCGACCAGCACGCACGAAAGAAACAAAATGAAGAAATATTAAAAAAATGGAGTAGAGAATCCAAGGGTGCATCGGTTTCCTCGTCGCCTTCTCCTCCCCGTCTCCTGTTCATCAAACCTCATCCCCCTTTTGTGATTTTTTTCTTTTGCCTTTCTTTTGTCCTCTTCCCTCTTTGGTTCTTTGCTTTCACAACCCCCAAAGACAGAGGATGTTTTGTGTAGAGGGTCGTCACTTGAATTCAGTGAATATATCGTCTTCATCGTCAATCTTTGTGAATCCGACGGTGCACAGATCAGGAAAGACCGGTGGCATGTTGTTCCCACGGGTATCATGATAAATGCGACTATGCGAGGCAGTCTGGACCAAGGTTGTCAGTATCGGTATCTGCCCTGTATCGTTTGGCCAACGAATTCAGGTAAACCGGTGAATTGTTCTGAATCGGTCAAAAAATATTACGTGTCATCAGAACGTGACACATATTAAAGCCATTAAAATAATATTAAAATAATTTTAAGTATTTTTTATATTTAACAAAAAATAACAAATTCAAGGGTGAAGCCCTATCAATTTTCTGCCGATACCATACGCATGGACCGATACTGACAACATTGGTCTGGACTCTGGTTCCGTGATATGCCGAAACACGATACGTTCAACAGAAGAAACCATTCTTTTGGAGTTCACGAACTAAATCAGGAACTAGTTCATCATTTATTTCATGTCCTAACCGTAGCATAGGCAAAGGAGCTCTGGAGTTCATGAACTCGGCGGCCCCGTGGTTCATGTGATGTAACCTTCCAAACCCGCCCCAAAGCCGTATATACAGTTTGACAGAGACCAGGGGCCAAAGATGTCCTTCAATGCCAGCATTTTCCCTCGTAGAACAAGGCGACGCACATCGTGCCACTGGTACAAGTACGTTGTTTATTTTTTTACCATATTTACAAAAACATAAATTTAAAGCAGGAAAGTAACGCCACTTTTTTCTGGTGATGTATTAAAGTCTTTTCATTTTTCTTGCTTTTTTATTGACAAAATATCGGAATAAGATTTGATCAAAAGATAGAAAAGCAAATATCTACAAAAGAATTCTTTTAATCAGACAAATTATCACTATCATGTTCACTAGGTAAATAATTGGAATGAAGTAGGGTATGGAAAAGGCATTGCTAAAGCGTCCTTGCGTATCACAAGGTGAGGAATCTACAAAGAGTTTATTTGCATTTCGGACATGTTTACAATGACCTATGATTCTTATATTTCTCAACATCTTGTGATTGTGAATCAAATTAGTGAAAACTTGAGAAAAGTCTATGTGATTCTTCTTGCCTTGAATCATTGGAGTTGGTTACAACACTGACCTTGTGACTAGGGATGCAATCAGTTCGGATTTTGGATCAGAAAATAAATAGAGTAGTAGTATTGGATTGGATCTGGGACAGACAAAATTTATAAAAGCCCCATCCCGAATTAGAGCAGTTTGCAACCTTATTTGTGACCAACAATCACAACTACTTTCTCAGTTATAATTTGAGATGAGCATCAAGCCGGACCCGCCCGACCCAAGCCCATTTAGATCTCAGTTCATCGTATTTTAAGTATGGCCTGACCCAAAGATGACCCGCCTCATTTACTAATGGGCCGGGTTTTAGCCCGGTTCTTAATGGGCACTGGTTGAAGATCAGCCAATGACCCGGCCCATTGGTCCAATGGGCCAATTTTTTGTGGGTCAATTCAGCCTGACCCAAATTCATTTGTGCATTATTTTGGAATGTCAGCAACTCTAATTCTTAAATAAACCAATAGTTTCATAAATTCAGCCAATTATCTTTCTATTTCTCATCAAATTAATTCTACTAATTAGGTAAATAGTAATAATCAATAACTTCTCATATAACCAACTAATTATGTTTCTAGTTTTCATAAAATTAACCTAACTAATTAGGTATTGATAATAGTTACCAAATTACTATGCAGCAGGCTAATTTTTTTATTTTTTATATTACTAATAAATTAATTAGGTAGCTTAGGCCCATCGGGTCAGCTCAGTAGCCCGTGGGCTGACCCAAGCCTCATCACATGTATATAATTGACCAGGTTTCAGCTTGGTAGCTAATGGGTCGGCACATAAAACCTTGACCCAAATCCGGCCCATTTTGGTCGGGTTGGCTTGGCCCATTGGGCCACCCAGCCCGTTGCCCACCCCTAGTTGTAATTGTTTATCTCCATCTATGACCAAAGCAAACATGTCTTTCATGTCTCCAACTAATAAAAAATATTTCTAGCGTGAAGTTACAAAATTGTTTCAGTAGTATTATTTGAGAGTGGTAGTTAAATTAATTAGTAAATATATCATAATTAATTCTTCCAAAGAAATAAAAAACATAACAAAATTTATGTATCGGTAATTTTACATTTCATTGCCTATAATATGAAAAATCTTAAATAAACACGACTTTTATAAAAATAGCTCAAATTAGGTGCTTTTATTTGCAACTGACAACTTAATTATGGTTTTTAGTTAACAAGCATTAGATAACCAAAGAAAATGACTGCTTTACACCTTTTACCTTGGGAGTCCCATGAATACCCAATGGTCTAAATCCTAATCTAAGTAGGTTATTGGGTGCTTTTATCAATAACCTCTCTCTCTCTCTCTCTCTCTATATATATATATATATATATATATATATATATATATGTGTGTGTGTGTGTGTGTGTGTGTGTGTGTGTGTGTGAAAGTATTGAAAATTAGGAAGAACAATTTGGCAATTTAGTTTATAATTTTAATTTTATTAACATATTAACTGTTATTGTTTGAGAACTTGTCAGACATTGACAAAGTCGAACATTTATTTCAAAAAAAAAATTATGCTACAAGGGTTTGAATGTAAATTTGTCATAAGTTAAGCGACTACATATAGGTGAATTTATCTGAAAAATACTTTACCAATGATCATACATCTCACGACATAACCAGATCTCATTGATTCCGTCATAGCCAGATATATTGTCTAAAATAGTTAATAGTTCCAAAATAAATCTTCTAGATAAAGGGACACGGTTTCAAAGACATAGCTTTTTCTACAACCACATTTCATCATCGCAATGTCTTTACTATAACGTAATGACAAAAGGAAACAATGTTCACAATCAGTTCATGAACTATTTCACATTACAACTATGCATCTTTTCTACAAATCGATCACGTAAGCATTTGAACCGATTGATCTAAAAAATCTCGAGTTCAACATGGGCTCGTACCAATAATTCAGTGTGCCAATTTGTTAGTGGGCAACTAGAGATGCGAGAAGATATTGTTTGGTCAAGAAATATTCACCTTCTCCTTAATGAGCACTAGTTATGTTTGATAAAACGAGCCCAGTGAATTGAAGAGGGTGTTCAAGCTTGACTTGCTCTTGTGGCGAGTCAAGCCAAGCCCAAGCTCATGGCAAACCATGAGTTAAAACAAGCCAAGCTCAAGCTGGTTTGTTTACAAAAAACAATTGCATTTTTAAACTTAAAAATAATAGAATTTGATCAATTCTAACCTACTTAGTCAATTTTCAAACTGACTCATTTACAAAATAGATATAGCATTTGAACTTTAAACTTGTGCTGGAAAGCCAAACATTTCAACTACCTAAACCACCACGATATGAAATATATGTGATACTTTTATTAGTAGTTTACGAGCCAGCGACTTTAATTACAGCTCGAGCTGAGCCAAACACCACTTGTTTGTGTTCATCTTGCCGATGCTACTTCGTGAGTTTGAACAAGCTTTTGAACCATGAGTGGTGGTTAGTTTAATTTCCCAACCCTAGTAATTTTGTAGTTTTCTCTTTCTTTTTTCTTTTTTCTTTTTTCTTGCATCGATAAAAATGGCAATTATTATTTATTTATTTATTTTAAAGACAAGCAAAAGGGAAGTACCCATCCATGATCAAGTTCATAAACTACAAATCACCAAAAATACAACCAAAATTTCTGAAGTTCATTACCAATATCACTGCCATAAGTTACACCCAAGTTCATGAAACCCTTGTTGCGATAGAAATATTGGAGTTCATGAACTTGGTCATGTTCTCCAAAATGCCAAACACTATTTACCTAAAAGGTAACGTCAATTTCTATTGATAATGGTCACAGACACATGCTAACTCAAAAATCAAAATATAACTTTCGGAAAAAGAGAAAATACTAAAAAAGTCAAATTTGACTCTTTTTACCTTATTTTCAGAAAGAAAAAGATGGGGTCCACTCAACGAAGACATGGGGCGCATCTTTTGATACTAGATTTTGATACATAGTTTCTGAAAATTACATCTCGTAACTTCTGTTATAAGAATAATACCATCATACATATATTATGACAAAAGAAATGCTAAGAAAAGAAAAAAACACTAAAAAAAAAATCACCTAATTTCACTATGTATAGCTATAGCAATGGTCCAATCTCTCAAGCAATAGGTAAAATCAAAATATTGAAAGCAATATTTTTTCAGATAATAATTAAATAGAAAAACATAGAACAATCTGATATAAGGGTTGCCTCTTGCAAGAATTTATCAAAAGTATATGCAAGTATGAGAATGATTCTTTGAATGTCTTCTCAAATCTCATTCATGAAATTGATATAAAAAGTAAAAAAAAAACATACTTAGATTAAAGAAAAAGAAATAACTTCACATGGTAGCCTCAATGAAAGTGAAAGAAATCCGCTCATAGTTTTAATGAAAGTAAGCTAGATCCACACATATAAGAAAGGTTTAAGAGGGGTTGCAGATGCCCTTTTACTGTTATCCCATGTCTTACTTTTTTGAGAGGAATCAATTACTGTCACCACCATAAATGAAATCAAGTTTGGTTTTGGTTTAACTTATATAAGAAACTGGTTTCTATATTTTAGGTACTAGTTTTATATGCATTTATAGATCAAACCAAGTTTAGTACGGGTTTCACTTATATAAGAAACTGGTTTCCTATATTTTTAGGGACAAGTTTTATATGCATTTAGAAATGGGGTTCTTGATGCTTCTGAAACTGATTTCAAAGTTTGGTACCAGTACCAGGTAGCGGTAGATGCCTGAAACGGGATACATATGAAGTATGATTTCTATGCAACTATGGGCCGTGTAAGGTAGGGTGGTCTTGAGGTCCCACTAGGTGTTAGAGTTCCTCACCATAAAAAAAATCAAATGATGAAAACTGCCTGAAGAATCCAGAAAATGCTGAGGAATTGCTGCTTTTTTTTTTCCTTCTTCCTTTTAAGTCCAGCGGTTCCAAAAATATCTAATTACGATACGAAGATCAGTCTTTCCAAGGAATTAGCTTCAACGGCGAGTTTCATCTCGGACACTATCCACCCCTCTCAAATTGATTAATTTAGTTTATTTATTAATTTTAAGAAATTGGTTTTGGTTCTTTTGTGTCTCAGTAGATTTAGGTTTCATTTTGGGAACCTTGTCAACTTGTTGGAGATTGGGATCTCTCTCTTTATATATATATATATATATATATATATATATATATATATATATATATATATATATATATATGTGTGTGTGTGTGTACGCGAGCGCTTAATGATAAGTGCTTAATGAGTTTTTCAGATTTTTTTGTTTTATTTTTTAATTCTGACCGTACGATCTATGTATTTGATTTTATAGGGATCAGTTCTTGAATTGTTTTATTCCAATACATGGGTGGGTTTTTGTAAGGTTCAAAAAATCAACTATCCAAAATCTTTGTAAAATTTTTAGGCTCTAAATATCATTTTTTTCATCCAGGTGTGGATTCCTCATAAATCGACCATACCCAACACATACCCAACACATTTATGGGGTTGGGACTATGAAAAAAATACCAAAAGAGCAGAAAAACCAATTAAGCATGTATCATTAAGCACCTACCCATTTCTCTCTCAGCATATATATATATATAACTTTTTATCGTGCATTTGAATGCTAGGGTCTCCTAACTGTATTGAATTTGACATGTACAGGGTTGCAACGGGCAGGATATGGGTCGGATCATGTCTGAGCTGGCACTAAATCTATTTATTGCATACCTGATTCAATTTTGGATTTGGATCTGATGTGATCCCATATTAAGTGGTGAAAAAGGTAAACCGACTCAGATTAGATCAGATTCCTATTAGGATACTGATTTAAGGCTCTGTTTGGGAGACAGTAATTGAAGGTAGCTGGGAAGACAGCCATGAAATCCGCAATGGATAAGGATTTCAACTTTTCTATTATGATGTTTGGGAGCACCCGGGCAAGCACAGTCAGGTATTTACAAAATGTAACCAAAGCTATTTGGCAGATGGTTAAACTCTCTCTCGTTAATGCATTTAAAAGAGTAGGACACGTTATTTAGGCCCTGTTTGGAATCTAGGAACTGGGACATGAGTTAATGAATTTGGCAAAATGTTTGTCAAACTACCGCCTGGTGTCTGTTTGAAAACTGGTAATTGGGATGGGAGTTCATGCATTTGGGATGGGAAGTGGCATTGTATTTACACTAAAGCATGGAATTTACAGCTACCACCTTTAGGAGGTAGTAGGATTTGGCAGCTGCCACTTCCTGAAATGCCACTTCTCATCTCAAATACTAGTTTCCAAACAGGGCAATGTATTTAAAGCTGTACGTTCAGAGACCAGCAGAAGGCCATGAGAAATAGCCATCTGTGTGGTAATTGCAAATTACCACCGACCTCAGGCAGCAGTCAGTTTATAAAAATGGCACCATCAAATACAATTTGAACACCCCAAGAACCTTTCATCATTCTCTCTCTAAAAAAAAGAGAGAGAGAGAGAGAGGCTGGGGATTCTATGTAAACAAGCCCTTATACTCGAAAATCCGTTGGCTCCCAAACAGAGCTTAAATAGAGCCGACCATGAATCGTTTGTTCGAGATCTCGCTCATATTTAGATATATCAAAATTGAACAATGTGTCATATCCAGCTTGGACCTTACACGAAAATCCCACCTGTTTGCACTCCTACATGAGGCCCACGTGAATATTCAATGTAAACAAGCACCAAATTAATTGTAGATCCCCTTAGAATGCTGACTTGAGATTCATATTTTACTAGTAATTCATGTGTCTCTAGTTTGATTTGGTGGGGGTGTAATGCAGGAGCGGAGATGTGTGCAAGCCCGGTTCATAAGCGATCCTGGATCCAATTGAATCCATAGTTATTATTTAGGATTTGAATTTCTGTTTTTGGTTTGTTTTCTATGAAAAAATCTTTTCGCCCCGAGAACATTAAAAATATAACTAATATTGGATCTGAATGAGACAATATCGAAAAGATCTACCTAGATTCAAATGCAACAAATAACACTAAAAAACAAGATGCAAACACAGGTCTAGGAACCAGGGATCCGAAACCTAAAAACCAAGATTTGATCCAAAGAAAATAGGTTTTATAGGATTTTTTTTTAAGTCGCAGACTAGTAAGAGACTTTTCTACCAATTTTTGACCTAGAAAACGATAAAATCTAGGAAAATACAAAACAAAGAAAAGATCACAAACTAAAATATCTTTTCAACGATATTTTACTCTATGAAAATTGAGAAAACGAGCATTGAGACACAATCCCAAGAACGATCCTAAAATAGTTAACGAACAGGCATTGCTGTGCCTATTCTATATGATCTACTATATTTTCTGACCACCTACACCAAAAATATAAAGAAACAAAACACTAATAGAAAAAGATAAGGATGTTAGCTTTCCAAAAACACCACGATCACGTCAATCTGAAGAGTGGTTAGAGAGAAACACTTTTAGAAAAACAAACTAGTCGACTATTAGATTCTACAAAATATTTTTCTGGTTTCGGTTTTGGATCTTATAAATGAGAACCCTAGAGGGGTTTTCGGTTCTAGAATAAAACAAAAGAGTTTTATATCTCTTTCCTAGCTTTACAACGAATGTAAAAACTTGAATTTTCATAGTCAAATCGTAGAGATATCAATCTAAAAACAAAAAACTTTATGCAGGAAATTGATTGTTTCTCATGTTCAAGTGTATTTTTTGAGACCATAAAGCCATAATCAGAAGATACGCTAAACATGAGAATCAAAGATCCAACTGTTTCAGAAAGAGACATAGGATCAGGAAGATACGACCCTGCCAATCTGATAGTGTTAGGGAAGATGAAACATAGAAAAATATGAATTGGATCCAAAATCCAAAAATCTAAAAATACACCAAAGCTACTAACTTCACAATGCTAAATCCCATAAACTTGAATTTTTAGATCACACAAACAATCCCATCATAATCGCCATTTTATGGATCCTTCCTTTGGTTTTTGAAAATAAATAACTAAAAAAGGGGTTTTTCACAAAAATTATATTTTAGAAAATAGATCCAAATACTCATTTTTGGGGCAGCGACATTGCAAAAGTATGTACCTCAGGTGCCAAACTTACAAAAAGGATGAGTTCAGTAGTGGAAGCCACAAAAACTCAAGAAAAACTTGAAAACACAATCAACATACCTAGCAAGATCTAAACTTAAGAAAATAAATAAAATAGATAAAATTTAAATAAAAAAAACATCAAAACTCACATCAGCCTTAAGTAGCCCTTTCTACTTTCAACGAGCACACAAGCACAAGCGATACTTCAACTTGGGTTGAGCTCCAAGTAGGTATGAGATTGGGGTCTGGGTCCTAGACTAAGCTCAATATAAGCTAGAACTAGAATGGTTTGGCTAGACTAGATGGACTAGGCTAAGCTCTTCAAAGATTTTGGCAAAGTAAGGGTGCTAGGGAAGACAAAAACCAGATCCTCTATAGGGGTGACTCCTTTATTCATAGTTATTTAATAGATCCAGATATATTTTCTATGTATTCAGGATCCATAAAGATGAACAGTTCTTATTGGATTGATTCAAATGAAAGGCTAGGATAAATACAAGGCATGTTGCCTTGAATAAAAACTTAATTTTGTAAATAAGATTTGGAAAAGGGGATATTCTGGTTTATTTTGAGAAGGTAAGTGGCACAAATGAGGGTTAGATGTGCTTTCTGAAAAGAACACTCAAAATATGCAGATGATACATGATTTTGTCATTAAAAAATGTGGTTGATGACACATCCTATGTTAACAACAAATGAATGTGTCGAGTGATGACAAACCATGGGGAATGACAAATGTTTGACAATAATTTATGGGAAGTGACAACCATTAACAGCAATTGAATATATCATTAAGGAATGTTGATGTCACAACCGGAGACAAAGGATTCTGACGGCAATTCAATGCACGACAACGACAATTCAAAGTGAGGTGATGACAATTCAAAGTGAATATATTTTTATTAAATAATTAATTTACTTTTATTTGTTAATTAATGATATGAATAAGTAAATACCAAATAACAGGCAGATCCAAGAAGGGGAGCTCTTCAAAGCAACCAGTTGTGAGTAGCATTAGTCTTCAGCCTCATGGGGTAGGGTGTGGCAAATCTAAATTTGTTTCTCAATGAAGATTATATCATGGAACCTAAGAGGCTTTGTGAAAGCCGTTGTTCAGAGGGAGTTGCAGAAATTTATTTGTTAATGCAGACCGGAGATGATGTTCATAATCGAACCCGTGATCTCTTTCAAGATATTCAAGGCATTAAAATTCAGGTATGATGATTTCAAAGTTATTTATTATGCTTTTTTCTAATGATGATCACATGCATATTATGTGCTTTTGGGACCGTTTAAAAGTGGAGTGTTCTACTATTTACATCAATAATGGGTTCATTTGTTGTTAGGTATTTGATTGGTTGAGAAATAAGAAATTTATGGTGGTTGATCTTTATTTGAACAATCATTATGTAGCAATTTAGTTTCTTATTGAGGAAAGCTAAAGATGAACCATGAGTTATAATTGGTGATTTTAATTATGTTTTAAATGCAGATTAAAAGTCTGGCCTTCCTCTTAATATTTATCATGCATGTATTTTTTTTTATTTTTTTTTATCTGAGGGCTTGTTTGAATTCAATGACCTGAATGCTAGGTTTACTTGGACTAACTGTTAAAGAAGAAGATAAAGCAGATTGCGTGAAATTTGCTGGCAATCAAAAGGGAAAACTGACTCAACAACATAAGGCAACAACCAAATCAAATCCATTGATTTGGAAACCCCCAAACCAAGATATTAGCCTAAAATCTCTCTGTAACAAAGGCAATAACAAATTGCCTATAATAAAGGGGACATGAGCATTATAAATACTCACTCACACCTCTTGTAAAAA
This sequence comes from Nuphar pumila, assembly GCF_984573655.1. NCBI lineage: Eukaryota > Viridiplantae > Streptophyta > Magnoliopsida > Nymphaeales > Nymphaeaceae > Nuphar > Nuphar pumila. The sequence continues at coordinate 125,476,205 of NC_143250.1, forward strand.
TTATCCTGAATAAATTTTTTCTCTAGTGTGGCATGAGGCCTTCTTCCCGTGGATGTAAGTTCTAGTAACTGAACCACATTATATCTCATCTTGTTCGGTTTTCTTTATGGTATCAGAGCTTGTGGCATCGTCCTCAACATCTACAATATTTTTTTACCCTTCTTCTCTGAACGTCTCCAACTTTGTTTCTCTCAAACTTTGTCCTAAAAATTTTCTGCTATGGAAGACTCAGATCCTTGCACTTATTGAAAGTTAGGATCTTCAGGGGGTCATCAATGAAGAAATTATTCCTCCACCACAGTATGATGTTGATTCTTCTGATCCCTCAGTCCAACAATTTTTGAATCCTCTGTTCATTGCCTGGAAAAAATAAGATAGGTTGGTTAAAAGTTGGATAACCAATACCTTGTCTAAGAGTGCTCTTGGACTTGTTGTTGGGCTTGAAACCTCCGGCAACATATGGAAAGAACTCATGGATTCTTACTCACGGAAATCTTGAGAGAGGGAATTTCATCCCACACACTTACTGACGTCTCTCAAAAAGAACGGCGACTCGGTGGATGACTATATTCTTAAGACTAAAGCCATATGTGACGATCTTGCTGCCATCGAAAAACCGGTGGATGATAGTGCTCGAATTTATTGGCTTCTATAGGGACTTGGTGATGGATATGAGGCTTTCATCGCTGCTATGATTCGGCCTCCTACACCTTCGTATGAAGAAGTCGTGCCACTTCTTCAAAGCTATGAAACTCGTCTCAAGGTCCCATCAACACCTCTCATGGACATGAGCCATCAGCAGCCACAACATAATCCTGGTCGAGGACGTGGAGGTCATCAAATCGCCGGTCGTGGGCAGGTTTCATATAACGATTATGGGCATAATAAAAATGTCAAAGAAGTAGTGGTTTGTCAAATATGAGGGAAGAAATATCACACTGCTGCTAAGTGTTTTGAAAGATTCAATCATGCTTTTCAAGCTGAAGAAGCACAGAAAGCTTTAACCGCTCTTACTCTTGAGAATGCTGGTAAAGAATGGTTGGTCGACTCCGAGGCATCAGCTCACATGACTGGTAATTCAAATAAACTCTATCAAGTTGAACCTTATCACGACAAAGATTATATTATAGTTGGAAATGGAAATTCATTGCCCATAACTCTTGTTGGACAAAGTAAGATCCTGACAAATGGAAATCATATTCGCTTAGATAGAGTTCTATATGTTCCAAAATTGAAGAAAGATTTGATATCTATTAGTCAAATGACGAGCGACTTACCTTATGTCTTTGAATTTTCTGCTTCCACTTGCTCTATAAAGGATAAAAGAACTGGGAAGATAGTGGCGCAGGGACATAAACACTAAAGATATCCTTGAGAAAGCAGATATGGGAGCATGCAACACTCCAATATGCTCGAAAATTCCAAAAATTGGGGAGCAAGGTACACCCTTTGACAATCCCACCTTATATAGGCAAATAGTTGGATCCCTGCAGTACTTAACCTTGACTTGTTCCGATATAACCTTTGCTATCAATTTCGTAAGTCAATTCATGCATGCGCCTCTTCAAGAACATTATCAGATGGTCAAACGAATTTTAAGATATATCAAAGGCACGGTTTCAGCTGGCATCAGGCTTATCAAACAAAGTAGTATAGATCTATATGCGTTTTCTGATTCTGATTGGGCTGGATGTTCTCAAACAAGAAGATTTACGACTGGTTTTTGCGTTTACCTTGGAGCAAACTGCGTTACATGGAGTGCAAAGAAACAACACAGCGTTTCTAGATCAAGTGTTGAGGCCGAATATAGAGCCATGGCATCAACAATGGTTGAACTTACATGGATGCAATTTTTATTGAAAGATATCGGCATTAGAATTCCTAAAGTCCCTGTACTTTATTTTTTTATGACCGCAAATTCTGGTTTTCATAGTAAGAGTAAACATATTCAGATTGATTTTCACTATGTACGAGAAAGAGTAGCTGAAGGGCAACTTACAACAAGATACATTCCTTCTCATAAGCCGATCACTGATATATTCACTAAGAGTCTGACTAAACAATCTTTCAACTCATTGAAGAGCAAACTTGGCCTGAGGGAAAGGCTCGGTTTGAAGGGGAGTGTTAAAGAAGAAGATAAAGCAGATTGCGTGAAATATGTTGGCAATCAAAAGGGAAAACTGACTCAACAGCATAAGGCAACAACCAAATCAAATCCATTGATTTGGAAACCCCCAAACCAAGATATTAGCCTAAAATCTCTTTGTAACAAAGGCAATAACAAATTGCCTATAATAAAGGAGACGTGAGCATTATAAATATTCACTCACACCTCTTGTAAAAATTATCCTGAATAAAAAAATTCTTTGGTGTGGCGTGAGGCCTCCTTCCCGTGGATGTAGGTTCTAGTAACCGAACCACGTTATATCTCATCTTGTTCTGTCTTCTTTACTAACAACCAGAAAGGGAGATCTAATATGGAGTGTAAACTTGATAGATGTTTTATTAACTATTGATGGTTTGATAATGTGGGTATGGGGAGTCGTCTTAAGGTTTACCCCAGATCCGTTACAGATCACAATATGCTTATGTTTGATTCATAGGTAGTGATAAGTCAGAGGAAGTGCTACCCCTTCAAGTTTTATTCATGGTGGTTGTTTGAGCCTGAATGTATGAAGATTATTTATGATTGTTGGAACTCTCCACAGTATGGGTGCCCTATGATTCATGTTCTGAATAAACTAGATGAGGTCAGGGATAAAAGGGACAAATTGAAGTTTTGAAGGAAGACTCATAAGGGAAAATTTGATAGAATTGTTGTCTTGTGGGACGAACTCTATATGGTGCAATAGCAGATGAATTCCCCACAATCAGCTCATGATGATGTTGATCCTGAGATATCCTTAAAAAAAGATTTATAGAAGGTGTTACCTTAGGAGGAATCTCATTGGAAGTAGTAGTCTCCCTTTTAGTGGCTTTGTGAAGGGGGGCAAAAATACTAAATTCTTTATGGATGTTAAGGGGAGGAGGCAAATAAATAACATCAATAAGTTGCTCATTGACAGTTCTTATATGACAGATGGTCAATGTATTAAGGGGGGGTGCTTAAATTATTTTCAAGGACTCCTTCATGAGGAAGAGGAGAGGGTTGATTACATGCCTTGTCAAGATAGGCTGATTGTATCCCAAGCTGAAAATGATGCATTGTGTTCGCTCCGATCACTTATGATGAGATTAAGATTGCGGTCTTTTCAGACCAATGGAGAGAAATGCTCTGGGTTTCCTGATTTGTTTTTCCAAATGTGTTGGGATATCGTAAGGGTTAATGCTATTGTTACGGTAAAAGATTTTTCTTGAAGGGTAAGGTTGTGAGGAATGAGAATTCCACTTTAGTTGCTCTTATTCACAAAGCATTTGTTTTGGACCAGCTCAAGGATTCGTGGCTCATATCCTTTTGTAATTTCTTATATTAAATCATATCAAAGGTTATGGTTAATCAGATGAGGAGTGTCGTAATCAAGGCTATCTCAAGAAACCAAGGTGTGTTCCTTAAAGGTAAGGATATTAAGGAAAGTATCTTACTTGCTCATGAGGTGGTAGATTAAAATTCACGACATTGTGCTTAAAGCTGGACCTCTCTAAAGATTATGATAGAGTTTCTCTGAAAGCTCTTGAATTCGAATAGGGTTCCATCCAACATGGGTGAAACATATTATGCTATTCTTTTCTATAGCTTCCTTTAGGGTTGTTGTGGACAAAGTCCCTACTTATTTTTGGTGGTGAAAGAAAGGTTATCTAGAATATCAGCTTGGGTGTTGAACAAAATCAGCTAGAGTTTATCAGTTTTCGCCACTATGAGCAGCATGCATCTCACTTGTTTTTCGCAGATCTTCTTTTTTGCAAACAGGTAGATGAGCAAGTGCAGAATTTCAAAAACCTCAAAGGTATTTTGAATGAGTTTTAGGATGAAGGTAAACAATAAAAAATCTGTCATTGTCCCCCTTTAATATTGATGTAGGCCGGATTTTTTTAATGGTACGTAGATTGGCAACTACACGAGTTGCTTATAAAATATTTGTCTTGCCTTTATGTGTTGGTAAACAAAATTCAGTTTCATGTCAACAAGTTGTAACTAACATAGATTCTTGAAAAGAAAAATTGTGGTCTTATGCAGGAAGAAATTGTTTATTCATAACATGTTATCGAGTATACCATTTTTTTTTTGTTTGGCTCATTTCCTTCAAGCTGCCCAAGAAAATCATTGCCTAGTTAGAGGTTTTATTCAAGATTTTTGTGTGGCAAGATTCTGATTCTGGGAAACGACCTCATTTTATGGCTTGGGAGATTCTTTGTAAGCTGAAGTCAGAGGGAAGGGGTTGGATTTAGAAGAATTGAAGAGCTGGACATGGATTACTTGGCTAAGTTTGCATTGAACGTGTAGTTTAATGATTCCATGTGGGCTGAGTTTATGAGAAAAAAATATTTATGGAATAAAAGTTTCTAGGAAGCCAACTCCATTGTAGGTTCAGAGGGTATTTTATGGGAGTGGTGGAAGATAGAACCTTTTCTCTCTTGCAAGGTACTGGATGAATTCGTTATGAGGTTTTGGACTGATCATTGGAATGTCCTCTTATTTCTAAGAGATACATGATGTGTCTTTTAATGTGAAAAAACATACTGTTCAGGAAGAGACCTGAGAGAGGGTGTTGTGTGTTCTCCCAAGAACACAAATTCGCGTGTTCCGGTGTGTACAGAGGAATATCTTGGGACCCTCGATAATTCATATGCCAATGTTGCCCACGATGACTTTTATAATAAAATAACATATAAAAAAGGTAGATATGCTTTTGACGAAAATGTTCTCCCGTAAGATAGATATGCGTTGGACGAAAATGTCCTCCCGCTCCCCGTATTTGCACATTTCACCTTTGTTTTTAGCTTGTGTTACAACACATGGTCGCCTTCTCATTCCTGCCTTGTGTTAGATAGAAAACATTCCCGGGTTCATTCATACCTCGTCGAGATAACTATAAATTGAATGACTGGTTCGATCATTGGTGGGCGTCATAGAGGGATTTGTCGGCCATTTCTTTTTACAGTCATCTCTTTTTACAATCATCTCTTCTTCTTCATTTTCGTTAGGTAGTATGGAAAAAAGCAATGACGCACAAACATTCCAACAAGTGTCATTAAAGCATGGTGAGTACCTTTCCATGTCATCATGCTATTGTTGAAGAACATATGTTGTCATGAGTGTCATTAAGGCGTTGTTTTGTTATTGTAGGTAGATTTTATCATTTCGACGGTTGGAAACTTGAAGATATTTGTAAGGCATTGGGACCTGTTGACAAGAATACTTGGTTATAGATGTGAGCAAGGGCCTCTACCCCATCCGGTATCGTCCATTCACTCAGTATATGCAATGTAACGCAAATCGCGGTTATAGTAACACGTATATCGATTTGTGATATATTGTTTTGTTTGTTAATATCAATTTGTAATATATTATGTTGAATTGTCGTATATCGATTTGTAAGATATTATGTATTTTCTAGTGTCGATTTATGAGATATTGTTTTGGTTGTTAATCTCGATTTGTAATATATTATGTTGAATTTCCGTATATTGATTTGTAAGATGTTATGTGTTTTCCAGTGTCGATTTTTGAGATATTGTTTTGTTTGTTAATATCGATTTATAATATATTATGCTGAATTGCCGTATATCAATTTGTAAGATATTATGTGTTTTATAATGTCGATTTGGTGATATTGTTTTGTTTGTTAATATCAATTTGTAATATATTATGTTGAATTGTCGTATGTCGATTTGTGAGATATTGTTTTGTTTGTTAATATCAATTTGTAATATATTATGTTGAATTGTCGTATATCGATTTGTAAGATATTATGTATTTTCTAGTATCGATTTATGAGATATTGTTTTGGTTGTTAATCTCGATTTGTAATATATTATGTTGAATTTTCGTATATTGATTTGCAAGATGTTATGTGTTTTCCAGTGTCGATTTTTGAGATATTGTTTTGTTTGTTAATATAGATTTGTAATATATTATGTTGAATTGTCGTATATCGATTTGTAATATATTATGTGTTTTCTAGTGTCGATTTGTGAGATATGGTAAACGATTGTTAATATCGATTTGTAATATATTATATTGAATTGTCGTATATCGATTTATAGGATATTATGCTGAATTCCATATACCGATTTGTAATATATTATGTTGAATTGTCGTATATCGATTTGTAGGATATTATGTGTTTTCTAGTGTCAATTTGTGCGATATGATTTTCTTTGTTATTATCTAATTGTAAGCTATTATGTTGTTGCTTTGATACTGTGATTCATTCAATCATTTTTTTGACTTGCTTATCTAATCGATAGTCGTTGTTATATGCATCTTAAATAAATCATAGTAAACGTATGCGCTGGCTAACGCAAATTGATATTTTACTCATGACAATGTTGAGCATATCAACTAGTTGCAGTGAAGATTATGTGTCTCAATCACTGGAAAGTCATGGAGCAACGAACATCTCTACTATCGACGCACCTGACGGATTAGGCTCTTCACTGAAAAGTCATTCTTCATTGGATTATCATCTTCAATATCTCGCATATTAGGCTCTGCTCTATACTTTACTAGCAATTGCTCACTTTCTTTATCATTCTCAATCATCATTATTTTGTAATATGCTTCTATTGCTCATACAAAGCATACTGTTCGACGATTTTGTCAAGAGATTTCTCCTCTAACGATGAAGTGTTTCTTCTCTTACGAATTTAAGCCATTGGTAACCTGCACAACAAAAAAACTTACCGAGACGACAAAGGGTGATTCGGCAAAAGAAGATGAAGTGTTAGATTTTTGTGGAACATTTATGGAGTAATATTGCAAGGATCTCCTTTTATAGCAGAGGTGTTTAATGCTTATGGGACCCGCCAAAGATTTTATAATAAAATAACATATACCTTTAAGCGGTTCATGTTTTAGGCAGTTTACGCAATGATGTTTTTGTCGGTCACAAATCGATATGAAAATTCTTGTTGATAGCTAATAAATCGATATACAAAATTCATATAGAAATTGATATTAAGAATCAAAACAATATCTTAAATCGATATCAAGAATTAACATATAAATCGATATTAAGATTCAGAACAATATCTTAAATCGATTTGGAAATTCATATTGATATCTTAAAAATCGATATTTAGAATCAAAACAATATCTTAAATCGATATTAAGAATCAAAACAATATCTTAAATTGATATTAAAAATCAACATAGAAATTGATATTAATATTCAGAACAATATCTTAAATCGATTTAAAATTCTTATTGATATCTTAAAAATCGATATTTAGAATCAAAACAATATCTTAAATCGATATTAAGAATCAAAACAATATCTTAAATCGATATGGCAATTTCTATTGATATCTTAAAAATCGTTGTAATGTTTAGTCGATTTGCCTTTGTTAAGAAAATATTGTCATAGTATCACGCAAATCGATGATCAAATATCATATAAATCGATATGAAAATTCTTGTTGATAGCTTATAAATCGATATACATAATCAACATATAAATCGAGGGTTTAGGTTTAAGGTTTAAGGTTTAGGTTTAGGGTTTAGAGTTTAGGTTTTAGGTTTTAGGTTTTAGGTTTTAGGGTTTAGGGTTAGGGTTAGGGTTCAGGATTTAGGGTTTAAGGTTTAGGGTTAGGGTTTAGGGTTAGGGTATAGAGTTTAGGGTTAGGGTTTAGGGTTTAGAGTTTAGGGTTTAGGGTTAAAGGGTTTAGGATTTAGTAATATATTAAGGGTTTAGGGTTTAGGTATTAGGTTTTACGGTTTAGGGTTTAGTAATATATTATGGGTTTAGGATTAGGGTTTAGTAAGATATTAAGGGTTTAGGGTTAGGTATAGTAATATATTATGGGATATATATACCGATTTATAAAATATTAAGTGCTTTCTAGTGTCAATTTGTTAGATATTGTAGTATGTAATTGAAAACTGTGAGTGAGGAATTAACATTGTAGCGACATGAGGTGGCTATTTGAGTGTTCCAATCATTGCTCATTTAGCGATTTTTATGGAAATCGCTTCAAAGCTTCGTACTTGTAATTAAATAGTTGTTACGTGAATCGCTATCGTCAACAAGTATAAATCGCTATTTCATCAAATGTATAAATCATTCCTGCTTTAAATGTACAAATCGTTGCTTCAAACATATAAATCGATGTAGAAATCACACCATTCATAAGTACATATCGTTGTAACGTTTGGGCTTCAACAGTAAACATCGTTCCACATCCCGCTCGTTATCAAAAATCGATATGCCCTGTGAGACCTGGATTCTGGTTGACGATTTATACGATTTACGCAATAATGTATATGTCGGCCACAACAATTTGCCTTTGTATAGAAATTATTGGAAAAGTATAACGCAAATCACAGTTGTAGTAACATACTATCGATTTGCGAGATATTATTTTGTTTGTTAATATCGATTTGTAAGCTATTATGCTAAATTTTCATATTGATTTGTAATATATTATGCGATATGTATATCGATTTGTAACATATTATGTGTTTGTAAGTGTTGATTTGTAAGATATTTGTAGTGTGATATTGAAATGTGTGCATATGGCATTTACATTATTGTGTGATTGCGGTGGTGATTTGTGTATTCAAATCGATGTTCATTTAGCGATTAAAATTGAAATCACTTCACAGCATCGTAGCTATCATCAAATCACTGTCATGTGAATCGCTATCGTCAACACACATATACGATAAGTCATTTCTTTTATTAGCAAAGTAAATAACAACTCGATGCATAGTATAGTGTGATGCAATTGACGATCATGACAGATAACATGAAGAATGATGTGCATGTAGATTTAATTTTGCATGGTCAGCAGAAAGAAATTCTTTTGCCTCATAACTGCGCATAGTTTTCATTCTTCTCCTCCTTCTTCCTTTGCTTTTCCTTCTCTTCATCATCCTTCTTCTTCTTCATCTTTAATATCTGATGGATCAGGCTCGACATAATAAATATCCAACAATTTGTTCCTGTCTTTTTCATTCTCAATGTTCATTATATGTTGGTACTTTACATAACCCTCATATATATCGGATTGGCGGATGATTTCTCCAAGAGTCATCCCCTCCAACAGCGAAGGCTTTCTTGTCTTAAGAATTATAGTCATTGCTAACTTGCACAACACATAAATTTAACCACAAATCGTTGAAGAAATTGAACCCTTCATAAGTACATATCGTTGTAAATCATAAATCGCTATTGCATTAAATATATAAATCATGGTTGCTTTAAATGTATAAATCATGAATCATAAATCGACTAAATCGCTACTGCTTGAAACGTATAAATCATTGTTGCATCGACAAATCGCTACTGCATTAAATGTATAAATCATTGTTAAATTCAAACTTACAAATTGTTATAGAAATTTAGCCCTAATAAGTACATACCATTGTAATGTTTGGCGTTCATAAGAATAAATCGTGCTAACTATTTTTCGATGCCCAGAAGGTGGATCAAATCGATTTGTTTTGGTATGAAAATAGGTGTTATTTAGCATGAATAGTATAACCAGTTATAAGATTTAACATTCAAATTTACATAACAAAAATTGATTTGTTTACATAATAAAACCTTATACAAAACTCACCCAAAGGACGCAAGTTTTGCTAATCTGACAGTGGAGGAGAAACACCTAGAAGGTAGATGCAGCCGATGGTGGCAACGGTGCCCCGACTACGCTCTGACGATAGTAGACGACAAAAAGTGGTGCTCTGGCGGCAGATGACGTCAAAGGTTGCGTCGTCAAAGGAAGCTCCTATTACAGTAGATGGTGCATCGTCAAAGGGCGAGCCAAAACGTTTAGGGCGACATATTGTGAGGAGCGCCTGTTAAAGCAGAATCATTTACTCCTTAGGGCAAAAATGATAATGATTTTAACCCTTTCTCTCTTCTGGCGGGAGGACATTTTTATCCTTTACTCGAAACATCGTTTCATGGCGTTAATGGCGGGAAAGGGTAATTAAGTCTTTGTAAACAAATCAGATTCTAATGCTAAGTGATGCCGACACACACAGGGAAATGCGCCCCACGTGCTTACATAAGTGGCACTCATTCAGACCCGAGAACATGCACCTGTGTGTTCCAGGGGAGAACATATAACCTGCTTCGGTTCAGGAGGGTATGGGTGTTTTGGGACCTGTGTTTACGCTCCTTTTTCTGACAATACAGGAATTAGCTTCCATTCTTTTCAGTTGTCCCAAGAAAGAGAGCAGCTATGGTGAAAGGGTATATGTAGGGAGGAAAGTATTACAAGGAAGGATATTTGTAACACTATTAGGAAGAAAGCTTCTCCTCATGAGTGACATAAGTACAGGTTTTCCCAAGAGCTTCTTGGATAGTTTATCTGGCATGTAATAACATGAGGCTTTTTTAAAGCAAGATAGGCTACAAAGCATAGCCCTTCCCAACCGTTGTTCGTTATGGCTCAAGGCTGAGTAGAGCCACTTACATTTATTTTTCACAAATGGCACTAGGTTTGGGAGAAGAAGAGTTTCACATTCAGATGCCCATCTGTGGCTTAAAAGGTGGTGGGATACTACTTTTCGTGTGGTCTTATGGAGGATTTGGTGCATGTTTGTCATGGACAACTTCCTTGCATAGAGGTGGTCAAACATAGAGTTTCTCTTGTCGAGGGCTTTTGCTGGCCATGGGCTTTGTTCTTCTCTTTTTACGTTGTTGCAATTCTTTATTTTGGAAAGATAATCCAACTGATTGGCTCCATCCTGGGGTGATTGTATGTTGTTGATTATTTTTTATTAATAGAATTTTGGTCTTCCTCTAAAAAACAAATACCAAATAGCAACTTGCCAGAATGGATTACTAAACTAAACTAGTTTTAAAAATGATTCAGAGGATCAACAGATTCACAATCGAATTAAATAATTTTGGATCAACTTTTATCAAAATTTTGATTTTAACACAAAAATTTAAACAAACCAAGAAAAATTATGAAAATGCAAAAAAGTATTACATTATTAAACAAAAAAAGGATGATTATATAGATTAATAAATTCCACATTAATTTAGAATATACATCAATAATTGTCTCTTAATTTTATATAATTGTGCTTGATAAGATAGCGGTCCAGTTACCATTTAGGTATTTAAAAATTAAAAATCAAGCTATTTAAAAGGTATTTAAAAAAGCATTATTGATTTAATGTGGAAATCAACAATAGATGCCTGTGTTGTTTAATTTAGACGCTAAATTAGTGATGTGAATAAGTAAATACTAAATATCAATTTGTAATGATTAAGAGGATCAACCGATTCAGAATTGAATGGAATAATTTTAAATCAGCTTTTTCAAAAATTTTATTTTTGAAAATGACAAAATGTCATAAAGATTTTAAAATTCAAGAAAATTATGAAAATGCAGGTAGTAAATGATGACTTCAATTAAATTCTAAAATATGCGTTTAATGCCTAAATAGTCAAATTAGCAAATAAATATTATAATTATTCTAAAAACTAAAAAATAAATCAAAACCGATTCATCCGTTTAACCTGGTTCAACTATTTAATAAAAATAGATTCAGTCGGTTTGTTTAAAGCCAAGTTTAGGGTTAGGGATTTCAAATTGGTACTTTACCCCTAGGTAGATAGGTAAGGGTGTCAACGGTAAGGTTTGGTTGACCCTGGTAGAATCAGTCTTGGATCAGATTTTTTGGTATGGTAACGAATTGGGACCCTATTCTAATAGAGTCTACTATAAGAGAAACCATACCTCAACCTGATAAAAACTACATGAACCAGACCCAAGACCCAGTAAAATATTATTTTTTATCATTTTTATATTAGAAATTTGTGGGTCTTAATCAAACTTGGGTTTCACAAACTATGCCTGTAACATCGCATATTTTCATACTTAGTTAAATTTGATTTTTTTGACGAAATTGAATTAAGTCTGGGAGAAAAATTGTTGAGGCTCAATTTTTAGACTGAAGTCTTTGAGTCTGGGCTTGACCCAATTCTCATCGAAAAGGTCAAGGCGAGCTAAACGAAACGTGAGAAGATGTTTTAATTTCGCCCTTTAAATTTAAGCGAAATTTGAGCAAAAATTGAGTTATTTTTTGGCAAAATTCAGAATTTGGTACTTGTGTAATATATCGTTGGATGCATCTCAGAATTCTAAGCGCGATGATATTTTACTTTTCTGAATTCGAGTTCTGGTTGGTCCAAAAATCATGTTTTTTTGAAAATTAAGCAGTTTGTCGGAATGGATCCGAAGTTGGATCAGATTGGATCTAAGGCCTAAGATCCAGATTTTTATAGATTTGGGTCCTATTTAGATCCTACAAAAAATCTGGACTTGATCCAGGTCTTACTCCAATTTTTGTTTTAGGTATGGGTTTGAATCATGGATCCGGATCTGGATCCAAATTCAAGCCCAACATTTTCTAGCTTTAAATTGAATATAAAGCTTTATTTTGGGTTTAAATAAGGTTAAGGAGCCTTCTGGGTTAATTTGGTTATTTTTGAAAGTTTATATATATATATAATTAATTAATATTAATTCTGAATTTTGGTTTAGGGTCGAGTGAGACTCCTTAAAAGAGCCCTTATACTCACTTAAAAGAGAGTTTTAAAAGCTTGAGGAAGTTAAAAAAACTACCAAATGTGGAAAAGTCAACATTTGGTAGTATTTCTAAAAAATTAGGAAACTAGAGGGAGGAGAGAGAGTTTCCATCTTTTGGGGAGCTCTCTTAGAGAGGGCCGGAGAAGGAGGGGCGACCTTCCCTATGGGGGCCTATAAAAAGACTTCAAAAAGAGAGCGAAAAGAGAAGGAAAAAAAAGAAGGGAGAGAGAGAAAGTAAGGAAAAGAGAGGTAAAAGGGGGGAGAAGATGAGGATATTTGATCTTTTTCAGCTATCCAGCCCTTGTTCCACCATCATCCTTCTCTATTTTTTTATTTTCATCAAAGGTATAAGTTTCTTCTTTTGACATAAATGAGAAATCGAATACCGATTTGATTTTCATGCTATACCATGATCTGAAACCATGGTAAAAAGAGTAGATCTATATGATCACTCTAAAATATATGAAAGAGGGGTTATGAATCCTCTCCCATAGATTCATTTTTTTTTGCTTTATTCTTCTTTCCAAAAAATAAATTTCTGAACAAGCTAAACCATAATTTTTATTTACTGTATGAGTGTTTCTTTAGAGACAATTTTCAATGGATATTGATTCTCTTAAGATGGTCCATGTGATGGACTGTTAGATTCCTGAAAAACATGTGATAATATATTCCATGTGTAGCATCACGTCTTTAGGTTGTGTATATATATTTTTAAATAAGTTAAATAACAACCTCTGAATCTGTATATAAACTGCTCTGTGAATATCACATGTATTTTATGGCTAAGAAAGCTGAGTAATTTTCTTCTGCATATTTATGCCCCGGTTGCAAGAATGAAAAATGTGTGTGTATGGTGCAATATGGAAAAATCTGTCATATGGGTACTCTATTTTGGCTCTCCTCCTGTAACCCCTTACAAACAAGTCATATTAGAAACTTAATAAAAATGGTTGTATCCTCATACCCATGTGACAAGCAAAATTTGAGGTCCAAAGGATGGGGGCTGTATTTCTCTGTCAAAGTGTAGGGTCCAATTCAAAAGTATAAACTCAGATTATGACTTGGCATCTGCCTATACATGTTTGCAATGCCTTGTGATTCTTGGATTTCTCGACATCCTGTGATTGCAAATCACAAGCACACCACTTTCTCAAGTTTATTAAAGTATAAAAAAAAGTGCCAGGTGTTCTCGCTCAAAACATGTGCTTCTTGGTCACAAGAATCACCTTGTGACCAACAATCACAACTTCTACTTTATCGGTTGTGATTGTTCATCCCCTCCTGTTACCAAGGCAAACATGTTATGGCATGAACTGTTTGTTTTATACCATGTGTTTTCAAAAATTAAAAGGATCCATTATCTCGTAGATGTGTAATAATAGATTTTACACTTTGCTCCTATTGTTAAGTGTCTTCATTTTGCTGTGTTCTAACTTGATCAATTTTCTACAGTTAATCAGGCTCCATTCCAACACTTACCTTGAAAACATGGCTTAGTACGTTCTATTGTGCTCTTCATGATGCTACCTCTCAAAACTTATCTTGGTTTTCTGGGGCTGGGCATATGGCCCTATTGAAAAAAAAAATCGCTTGGGCCAACGGTCTCGACAACACACCAACCGAGCTCGGCCCGGCTGGCTAGACCTGGCCAGCAGGGTGACAGGCTTGGCTTGCCAGGCCTACCAAGTCTGCTGGGCCCAGCCGAGTAGGCTGGGCTGGGCAGGGGGCTATAAAATAATGTTCTTGTTTAAACTTTTTTATTTTTCTCTGACCAGACAGAGATAACACCATACGGGTGCTGACAGACCGCCTTACCAGGCCTGTTGACCCTTTTTGGGCCCAGTCGAGTAGGCTCGGTTGGGCAGGCGGGTGCCTTCCAAAGCAATATATATATATATATATATATATATATATATATATATATATATATATATATAATACAAGAGGGGTTTAAAAGAGTTTTTTTTTACTCAGTGTTGGCTTAAACCTAGAATTCTAAAGTTATAGTATGTTAACTTTCCGTCTGCTTTAAGTGTAGGTATTTTAATTTTGATTACATACTAAGGATGTAACTTGGTTTCATATGTTTGGACTGAATATGATGTGTTGTAGCAATATATTATTGCAAGCAGTTCCAAGAGCAAGTGCACATATAATAAAAGTGTGTTGAGTTATGTGATCTAGTTTCCAGATTTTGTTGGGGTTTACCTTTATGCATGCTCACATTTGAACTCTTCGCATGCCTACTTGGCTCACCCTGCTTGCTTTTTTTTTAATGCAAATTGGCTGTCACATGTATACACAACTTCAAAGGTGGAATGTTACAATATGTGTTTATGTGGGAGTGTGTCTCATGGTTACTTAATAAATGAAAGCATATACATGACATAGTGGGGCCTGAACCTCTAGCCGACGGGGTCAGCAAGGCGATAGGCCTACTTCAAAAAAAAAATGTATATTTAACTCCTTGTGTTTATTGAATCTGGAATTTGAAAGTAATAAGCATAATGATTTCCAGATTTACTATGTGGATGTATTATATACTAAAAGTGGAAGATTTCACATGCTTGAACTTATGTGACATGCCTAAACACAATGCTATTGTGAAAGTTGTTCCAGTGCATGTGCATACATGAAATCGATGTGTGTTTAGCATGCACAATCCTGCATAAAGGTTCATATATACTTATGAAGCATGGATGAATGCATGTCTGTTAAGTGATTACATGAAAGTACTTGCACATGGATGGTGAATACATGCATATGATTGTGGTAACTCATGCACATTATTAAATTGGTATGAATGAATGTGCATTTGGAATCATGTTGGTATCATTGCATAAATTGCATATTGTTATGATTTTTGCATATGGTGCATCGATGATCAAAATGAATCATCGCGGACTTGGAGAGCCTCGAGCTTTGGTTTGCTCATTCTTTATTTATTATAAATGCATCACAAAAATCATATTTATTTTGATTTTACTATATTGTACTATTCTATGTGTTTCTACGGGCAAGAGTCTCGTGATGATTCTCGTAGAGGTAGATGCGAGCTTTTGCCTTTGCTTTTGTATGCTGAATTGCAAAATTCAATAATTGGCTTTTAATAAAAAGCTAATGAATAAGAACAGTATAATATACGTTCTAGGATCTCTCATCGGAAGAATGAGAATCTTAGAGATTCAGTTTTGGGGGTTCACGATAATACAAAAACTCCGTGTGCTTTACTTTGACCTCTGAACCCGATATTAAGGTTTTTTCTCGTAGCCACGGTTTTAAAGATAGTACGTCACTTTACCTGGAGGTAGTGTGTTTGATACAACTGTTGTTATGGTATACAAAGAAAGTGACATTATTGGATGTGGAGGTCCGTAGTGTCTCGATATTAGATGTGGAGGTCTAATGTTTCGAAGGTGATTCAGTCGAGGGCTAAGTTCGAAACCCAGTAATAAAATACAACTTGTGTGCTAAGCTACCCTGGGAACCTAACTTGACCTCGAGAAATTGTACCCGTTTGGTGTATCCGCGAGCAACGATAATTAAAAAGAGAAACTTAAATTATATGCATTTAATAGGGTATGCATATGAAAAAAAAAACTTTAATGAAAGATAATAAAGTGTTCATGCATTGCACATAAGTCATGCATATTCCTGCTATGCATTAGAATATGCATATTTTACATGTTCTCTTAATTGTTACATGTTGGTAAATGCATGATCTTTAATTTCTAATGCATGTTAAATGTCTTGCTTTCTTAAATAGTAATTCTTGTTAGTGATTAATGTTCCTTCATACTTAATAAATGTTCACTGTTGCATGAATGTTTAATTGAATTATGTAAATGTTATAATTATATTCCTCTAAACTATTACATGAAATCGTATTTGTGTTCTTTAGCTCACTTGTTTCATTAGAAGTACCTATGCTCAGGATTTCGGTTATGACACCCTACTTATGATTTTTTGCAGTTGTAGGTGATCAGTAAAGCGACTGACTTATGAGGGATTCACTGGTGTCACGCACTTGCTAGATAGATTACAAATGAACAACGTGACTCTTCTTTTATTTCATTTTCGTTTAGATTTTATTTATGCAATTATCTTGAGACTTATCACTTATTATTTCAATAAAGGTTTAGTTTGATATGAATGATAATTGTAAGCGCTATTGTGGTTGATTGTTTTATCCAATTGAGAGTAGAACTGTAAAGGCCTCGGGTTTCTGAGAAGATTTCTGCAATAGTTTAAAAAAAAAAATCCGCATTTTTCAAGAAGTATGAGTTGGGGTCGTTACAATACCTAGGTTCATGTATTAATCGAACTTCTGGATCGAGGTCTTAATCGGGTCTTCTTATTTGTCACCATACCTGGACCTTATAGAGTTTGGTCAGAGTCAAGTCCAAGTAAACTTGACCCATTGACCCACCTACCAACAGCCAAAGTCTGATCCTTTTGATAATTGGATCCGAACTTGGTATTTTATTTTGCATCCGAATCTGAGGCATGGTTCGAGTAAGATCTGAATCGGACTATAATCCGGATTTCAAAAGTAGTCAGATCCGGATTCAGTTTTAGCTGATCCCATCCAACTCCGAACCCGATTAGTTCGGACTCGATATTGCCTAGATCCGACCCGTTTATATGCCTAGCTAGTACTCCATCTTCTCGCGGTCTTGCGGTCTCGCCTCTCGCCCTCTCCTCTGCTCTGCTGCGTGCGCCCGGCGACAGCATCGTGTCTATTGCCGGAAGGTACCTCTCTCTCTTTCTTGTGTCAGTAATGGAGGAAGGTCGCCTCTTCAGGCTCTGTTTGGGAGCGCTGAATCGGAGCTGCGTTGTGGAAACGGCATCACCTCCACCCTTTTGGAATGAATGACAACGGCAAATCGTGGAAATAGGGAGGGAGTCGGAAATCCCAAATCCCTCCCCATCTCCTAGTTTCGCCTCACTCCTTCAAAAGGTGGTTATGGTCATGCATGTATTGAAGCAGAAAATTGGAGGATTGGTCGTGTGACAGGGCCCAACTTGATCGTGTCTTCTTTTCATCTGTTTGGCCGGTGTTATTATCGATTGTCTGGTTTCTGTGATGGATAGGGGAATCGATCATGTCCTTTTTCATCTATTTAGGTGTACAGGAATGATTTTTGGGGAACTGATCGAGCTTATGGTGATGCAATGGTGGAAAGTGAGGCAAAAGTTGTTGGAGAGTGAGGGAAGGGGAACTTTGAAGTCGCCTTCTTCTGTTATTTTCTTTTTTTTTTTCTCCTGCATTTGTTCGAAAAAATGGTTCTTTAGGGAACACAAATTTTGTTGAAAATTCTTTTTACTGGAGTCAACGTTTTATCTCTTTTTCCTTTTTAGTTTCCAAAAAGTTATGCAACTCTTGAAATTTATATACATACTTTCTGAGACATCATTTTTCTATTTTTCATTTTTTTTTTCAATTTTTTTTAGTATGATATTCATGCTGTGCACAACCTTTTTTTAGGGATGGACAAGATGAATTTGGATTTTTTGGTGTTTTATTAACAGAAAAAACACAAAAAATTTAAATTTGTGGTTTTTTGCGGTTGAATGACATGGATGGTCATAAAAATGGTTGAATGATCGAGAGAAAACACGGTTGAAACCTGCCTCCTCCTTTCTTTCTTTTTTCTTCGTAATCAAGTTTACATCCATAAAGCTGATATAATGAATGCAGGCATACTGGTTCTGATTAAGCTTCATCTTTTTTTTTTCATCTTAAAAGGCATATTTGAATGCAGTTCTCTCTAAAAAAAAAGAACGTGGAGTGAAAAGTTGATTTTTTGGTTTAGAAGAAAGTATCCGGGGCAGCTTAGGGTTCATGCAGGGGATTATATGTTGTAAGAAGGGAGGATGGAATCCACATGTTATGCAGAAGTGGCGGTTTTGCTTCTTGTTATTTGGTAGAAGCCATCAATGTATATATGGTTTTTTGATTTTCTGATTAAAATGGTGATGCTAAAAGAATATTTTTGGGATTTTTATGCATCTCATTGTGAGTAACAGACTCTTTTGTTCAGTAAAAGTATTTTTCTTTTGTTTGAGCATGCGAACTGTGAAGGTGTGATGTGTGTGGTTGGTTGACTAGGCTGTTTTTTTCGTTTTGAATGTTCTGTTATGACATGACCCATCCTTAGCATATAAGCAGGTGTCTATGTAAACAAACTCGGATTTGAATTTGGATAATGGTTGTCCATCATCGGATTTGAAATCAGATTTGGATTTGGATGATGATTGTCCATGCTTGGATTCAGGTATGACCAAATCCATATCTTCATGCCAATTTTGGTTTGAATTCAGGTATGATTATAGCTGTCGGAATTGGATTTGGTTTAAGTTTTTTCATATTCGTAGTTGAATTCAACTCCAACTCCGATTAGGCCACATCCAATTAGTCAGATTTGGTATTGGCCACATCTGATCCGAATCCAATCCGTTTACATCCCTATTCAAGCTGGTTGCCAACCCCCAAACTTCTCTCTATCTCTCTCTCAGTATGCTTCATCAGAGAAGAGATTGTCTCCCTTTAGCCTATTACAAAAGCCTTGATGATGTCTGGAATTGGTTATGTGTTGGACAGAGTAAGGGTCTGCATTACCCCTTCAGATCAAACCACTGTTGAGCTGGGATACCATTCGTGGAAGGGAAGGTACGGAAGAGGAATAAAAAACAAAGGGGAACAAATGAATCAAGAAAACCCGAAGCTCCGCATCGCAATTATTCACCCCGACCTTGGCATAGGTCTCTCTCTCTCTCTCTTTTCATCTCTTTTTTTACTATAATTGTTTCACCCATTTATTGGTGATACCTTTTGTGTTGTGAAGTTGTCTATTTCTGGTTTTGAGTTTGAATATCTGTATTGTTTATACAAACATGCAGCCAACCACACAAAAAGAAAGGGATAAAAGAGTGGGAAAGTCCTACCCTAGTTATTTAAGAAATGTAAAGGTGGGAAAAATGCTCTATGTTTGATCTTTTTGTAATGAAGGCACTAAGAGATTACAAAGAGTGCCACTAAGGGAAACAAAATAGTACAAACACAAATAGGGTCACTTATGGACCAAGAATAATCCTCACAATGAGGAACAACTCACAAGAGAACACAACGTTAAAAAATAACTTATAATTAATCTCATAAAATACTTAGAAAAGCATTGGGTTACAATGGGGATAAACCCCTTTAAATAGACAAGCATGGGACAGCCCAAGTAAACATTGGGCTACTCCCAACGGCTAGAATTCTAGCCATTGAGACTAGTCCTAGTCCAATCAGCTACCAAACAAAAAGTAAAAGTCAAAAGATACAAAAAAGCAAAATTACAATGCAACCCCTAGTGGGTTGACCCCTATTACAATAAGGAAATGATTGAAATGCCCTTGATGGGTATTTCAGTTTACATAAAAAATATTTCAATATATATATATATATATATATATATATATATATATATATATATATATATATATACATCACAATGCAACAACCGAGAGTTTGCCAAGGAGAAAGTGAAATCTGGGCAACGGAAGCGCTTTGGTGAAGAAATCCGCCAGTTGATACTCAGATGGAACATATGTCAACGTGATGGTATTTTTTTAAAAATTCTTCACGAACGTAATGACAATCCATTTCAATGTGCTTGGTTCTTTCATGGAATGTATGATTGCCTGCTATGTATACTGCGTTATTGGTGTCAAAACACAATCTTAAGAGTTTTGCTATGTGAACTCTCATATCTTCTAATAATTGTATCAACCATACCAATTCAGAAGTAGTTGTCGCCATTGCGCGGTACTCTGCTTTTGTGAAAGAAATGGACACCTTTTGTTATTTCTTGCATCTTCATGAAATTAGAGAATCACCTACAAAAACACAAAAACCAGTGGTTGAACAACTATCATTCATATCTCCACAATCAGAGTCAGAATAAGCAATAACTTCTAATGGAGAAGAAGATGAAAGAAATAAACAATAATTTATAGTGTTTTTAATGTATCTAATAATCCTCATTATAACACTCATATATATTGTAGTAGAGGGCATGCCGAAATTGGCTAACAGAGTAAATTTCCTATGTCACATGGGTGTGGGTACGGGTGCGGAGCAATTTCAAAAATTCTGGACACAGGGACACTGCTATATATATGTATATATATTTAAAATATATATATATATATATATATATATATATATATATATATATATATATATATAACAATAATAAGACTCGGTCAAAGTTGTGCCCATTAGGGGACACGGCTATATATATATATAACAATAATAAGCCGAGTCTTATTATTGTTATGTATATATATATATATATATATATATATATAAAAGATCGATTTTTTTTTAGTTTTTATACATCTTTTGCCCTAAAAAATGGACAAAAATAGACTCGGTCAAAGTTAACCGAGTCCAAAATGTGGACATACTCGGCTCTGGTGCGTTGACCGAGTTCAACACTTGGTTGACCGAGTCCGATACTTGGTTGACCGTATCCGCCCCGTATCCGAAGCCGCACCTGTGTCGGGGCGTGTCAACGCGGGTGCGTCGACCTTATAGCCGAGTTCGTGTGATTTAGGCAATATCAAGATGAGTAATAGAGAGATAAGATATGGCTCCAATCATTTGTCTATATGGGGTTGGGGTCTTCAGATGTTCTCCATCATCTTTCTTCATCTTAGCGTTGATGATCTTTAGATTATCAAGTCTTTTTTTATCAAAAAGCCTTGATTGCTCTATTATCTCAACATCGTACTTAGTCTGAGTAAAAAATAACCACGAGGTGAATATGCAACTTTAATACCAAGAAAGTAACGTAAAAAATAAAGATTTATTATATCAAAGTTGGATTTGAGAACATTTTTGATATGACTAACTCCCTACTTATCAACTCTTGTGATAATCATGTTATCCACACAGAGCAACAAGATAATTATCCTTGCATCAAAAGACTTAACTAACAATGTAGTGTCCGTATAACAAGATTTAAAATTTAGTTGAATTATCACAGTACTAAATAAATCATACCATGGTTTTAAAACTCGGTGACTCATCACTCAGCTCGACCTTGAGTGACTCGGCTAGGTCAACTCGGTGACTCAGTCGGGTCATGTTAAGTTTATATTTTATATAAAATATATAAATATATATACTGTATATATTTTTATAGTATGTTATTAATATATTATATATAATATGCATTATATAATAATTTTTATAATATTTTAATGTATAATATTATTAATGCATATATAACTATATTTTTATATATAATATACATAATATTTATATTATTTTTTATAGAATATATGTAATTATATATAAAATATAACATATATGTATATATAAGTAGGACTTGATTGAGTCACGGGAAAACTCGATCGAGTCATGCTAAAACCCTGCTGACTCGGCCGAGTAAGCCCATGACTCGGCTGAGTTTTGTACATAGATGAATTATACTGAATTTTGACCTAGTACTTGGACGATTCGGGCTAAGTCATCGGGCTGACCCAACGATTTTTCAAACTATGGATCATACCAACCTTGGAGAGCTTGTTTTATATTATATAAAGCCTTCCTCAAGAAAAGAACCTTTCCATGTACCAATTCTAAACCTGGAGGTGGTTCCATATAAACTTCCTCATTAAGGTTGCCATTTAAAAAAACATTTTTTTACATCCATTTGAAAAATAGGCAATTTTTTAATTAAGGCTATAGTGATGAAGGTTCTCACAATAGTAATACGAGCAACGAGGGCAAATGTCTCTTCATAGTCTATATTGTACTCTTGATTATATCCTTTAGCTACAAGTATAACTTTATATCTCTCTAATGTTACATCACTTTCTGTTTTAATTTTGTAGACCCACCGACATCCTATAGTCTATGTCACATAGGTGTGGGTGCGGATACGGGTACAAATGCGGTGATGCGGTATAAAAAAAACTTGCGTGCGGGGGTGTGAGGAGGGTATATGATGCAACCAACTACTCGTGGTCGTTTCGCGAACACACCTAAACTTTGAAGTCGAATGTGGAAGCGATTTTGATTTTTAAATTAGGTGAGGTTTGGAACACAAAATTCATATTCGGTGTAGAGGACCAAATCTGATTGCATACACGCAGTTGATCCTCTTATATTTATATATATGTATATATATTATAGATATTGACTAATGTGCCCTGCCACAAAGAACACTCCAATATTCGAAATCCCCGACTTCCACCAACTACAACAGCATAAACAAGAGAAGCACTTCAATAATGATTCACGACAACTAGATGCACAAGTGAAATAAATATTTCAGCCGACCAAATAAGCACAACAGTGGAGATGGCAAATCAGGAGAGAGTTTACCAAAGTGAATATTGGATCAGATCCACTCGGCAGTGTCCAAATCAGACCCACGGATCTGGTTCAGATGAATAGGGTGTCTGGTAACCCTCGGAACATCAATGAGGGGTTTCAGCTGGGTCGCGTACATACCCAACAGCATGGGTTGCTGGACCTGTGTGCACAACACACTCAAAGGATCAAACCAAACTCAGTCCTATGGGTGAGCTGCGACCAGACAATGCGGGTTACCAAGATAAAATGCAGTCGGTGTTTTCTCAAATGAAATCGATTCTTAGAAGAAGAAACAAATCAGCTTATCGCCTACCTCAAGCAAACGTTAATCAAGACCAATACTTTTTGCGATTGCTGAACAAATCAGGAAATAAAACCAGTTTTCAGAACAACAAGAATATGATTTCAGCAGGAAATCAAATGCAATGCAAGGCGATTGGATTTTCCCCCTTTTGAACGCAGTCACATTAATCTTAGAAATTGCGACATCCACGATTTAAAACATAAAATATGCAGCAATGATGATATTCAAACAACCAAGGTAACAGTCATGTAACCAATTTCAAAACAGAAATTAACTACTCAGTTTGGAAGATGCAAACGATAGGAATTAAGGGATGCAGTGATATGTCCTGCCTTCGATCCACAACAGTCAATGTTCCACTCGGATTCTTGACCACAACACAACTAATTTCACAGGACAATCAACTGAGTTAACAAGGGATGTTGAGCAACCTGGTTCACGCCCCAAACACAATGACACACCAGCTGTGAGCTCGCTGACAGCAGTTCCTCACAAGGTCGTCCACCAACTTGCCCAACAAGCTCTCACTCAAAGGGAAATGTGACTGAATGGGTCATGCCCCAATTGTTCCACACGTTCAAGCTTACAAATTTCTCCAACGTTCGAAACACACATTCTCCTCTCCAAGAGAACAGTCCAGCCAAGTTCCACGTTTTTCAGAAAAAGGGGCAAAAGCCCTTTCACGATTTTGGGTATTCCTTTTAAAGGGAAGTAATGAATGCACATAGGCTCTTGGAAGGTCACTTTCCAAGAGGCCAATGAGAGACCCAAATTCGAATTTGGCCTTCTCATAGGACCTCTTAACTGCCCAAACACATGCCATGTGTAATGTGGGTCTTCAAACCAAAAGGATCTAGATCTGGACTAAAAAAATAATCTCTGCCTATTTACCCTAATACACCCTCTAGTGCCACAAAACAAATCTTACATGGCACTAGAACTATCCGGATTTGTAAGATACAAATCCTACCAAAAATAAAATAAGATTGCAAATGTTTTTATGTGTGGTTCCAAAAATCACAAAAGTAGAACCAACTATCAAAATAGATTTTCTGAGATGTATAGAACAAAAATCTCAAAAAATAAATATATGTGCAATGAAGAAATTACCTTTGAGATCCATTTGGACCCAAATGGGTCACATTTGGCTTGGATCTTTTTTAGTATGGTTTCTTGTATCAGGCTATCAAAGGCGGATCATCCTCCAGCTCCTCACTTTTGTTGGGATGATCTGGATATATATATACATATATATATAATTTTTAATAGTTTTAAGTTAACACTACGTGTATGTGTACATTATGTATTTATATATATAATATAGATAAAACAGGACTTGGTTAGGGTTAACTGAATCTACTTTTGGACATAGATGGACCTTAGTGTGGTTGACTTCACCTGACACAAAGGAAGTCGTGTCCAAGTGTTGTACCTGCATGGGTGCGGGTGCGATGCAGGTGTAGTGCCCTATTAGAAGAGTCCGTATTAGATAGCCTATAGTTTTCTTTCCTTTGGGTGAAGTTTGAATTTTTTTAGTTTTTGCCTTTTCTAAACTTCTAATTCATTCTTGATGATTTTTAGCCTTTTTATTGGAGGAAGGTTCTATATAGGAGTGAATATCCATAAGACATGCTTTATAGTTGGGTTCAAATGATTCATAGGATATAAACCTACTAGGTGCTTTAGATATTCTAGTAAATCTTCTAACACTAGGTTGATCTATGTCTTGACTTTGAGAATACCTTTCTAATGCACATGGAGGATGGTCTTGAGTTCGATGTGAATAAACTTGTATTTCATTGTGAGATTCAACTATATCAATAGTATTATTATTTCTCATGTGCATCATGAGTGTCATCATTGTCACTCTCATGCGCATCGTGAATATCATTATTATCATTCACATCATCAACAATGTCACTATCATGCACTTTAACTAAATCAAACAAAAAAGAGTACTCACAAGGTTTCTTAGACTCAATTTTTCCAAAAACATTTTCTTGTCCAAGAAAGGTTACATTTCTTGAAACATAAGGTTTATCTTTTTTAGTATCATAACACTTATATCTTTTTTGGTTTTCAGCATAGCCTAATAAAACACAAGGGATAGCCTTTGAGAAAAGCTTATCATTTTTGTTAGAAAAAAAAACAAAACAAAACATTTATAGCCAAAGACTCAATCTTTTATAATCAGGAGGTATTTTAAATATTTTTTCAATAGAAAAAATATTTATAAGAATAGTTGAGGGCATTCTATTAATTAAATAGACTTTCGTAAGAGTGGCTTCGGCCCAAAACCTTTTTGTAATATTTTTTGATATGAGAAGAGTCCTAGTGGTTTCAATGATGTGACGATGTTTTATTTCGACCAACCCATTTTGTTGTGGGGTATAAGGACAAGTTCTTTGGTGAATTAATCATTTGTCGATCAAGGTAAATTTTGAAATCATTTTATTGGAATTCTCCTCCGGAATCAGATCTAAGGATTTTAATGGAGGCTTTGAATTGATATTTAACATAACTATGAAAATTTGAATACAATCAAATACTTCGGATTTGAGTATAAGAAAATTAATCCATGTGTGTTTACTATAATCATCAACAAATATAACATAATAGGATACTCCTCCTTTAGACATAATCGGTGCTGACCCTTATAAATCCGACTAAATGTATTAACTCAAATGGTTCTTTAGAAACAAAATGACTTGGTGCAAAAGGTAAAAACTTCATTTTTCCAAGAATACAATCTATGTAGTTAAAAGCCCTCGCTAGGCACCGACTAGTCCGCTTCTAGGCGTAAGTAAAACGCATAGGCTTTGCAATTCCTAGGTGGGTACCTTAAAAGGTACCAATTTTGCCCGGCGACTAAGCTGCCCCTGCCTAGACACAAGGGCAATTTAGTCATTTATTATTATTATATATTTTGTTATTGTTTTGTATATATATAATTATATATATGCATGTGTTTGTGTGATTTCTTCTGTGAAATGATGAAAATGTGCTTATATTTATATTTATGTGTGTTACTTTGCTTTTGGGATTTTTTCTATGAAACATTAAAAGCATGCACAATTAATTTTAATTGATTATGTTTTATATATATGTGTGTGTTACTTTATTTCTGATGAGCATGTTTAGTATTATGGATAATGTAATATGTTTTATATATATGCATGTGTTTGTGTGATTTCTTCTGTGAAATGATGAAAACGTGCTTATATATATTTATGTGTGTTACTTTGCTTTTGGGATTTTTTCTATGAAACATTAAAAGCATGCACAATTAATTTTAATTGATTATATTTTATATATATATGTGTGTTACTTTGTTTCCGATGAGCATGTTTAGTATTATGGATAATGTAATATGTTATTTATATGTGTATGTGTATTGTGCTTCTGTGAAAGGTTGAAAGCATATTTTGTTGATTATACTGAATATGTTATGAATAATTGAATATATATGTGTGTGTGTGCGTACAATTATATATATGTATACATTAATACATTTTGTGAAGGCATGTGTAATTTTGTACTTGTGTGATAAAAACATCTTATTAGTAAAATAATTAAACATATTTTTATGTATATTTTGTATACTTTTTTATATTCTAATTGGAATACCGACTAGTCCCGCCTAATCTTTCTAGGGGTCTACCAACTAGGCACCACCTAATGCTTTTGACTACATAGAATACAATCTTTACAAACCAAGTCTTTTTCATTACAATTTTCAATGAAAGAGAACAAATACAATTTTGACATGCTTGGATGTCCTAATCTCCTATGCCAATTTTTGATATCCTTCTTTTCAACAAAATTACAAAAAACTTGTTTTGATAGTTCTAAATTGTTTATATAGTGGAGGTCCCCTCTTTTATGGCCTCGCCCAATCAGCTTCTCGTACCAGGGATCCAGCACCAAGCAACCATTAGATAAAAATGTTACCTTACATCCATGGTTGGTAATTTGAGAAACGGATAGAAGATTCAAATTTAGTTTGGGTACTACTCTAATGTTTGGAACATAAAATTTTTGGTTATTTTTAGAAGAATTTTTCAAAGTACCAAAACTTTTGATTTGTAAGTTTGTTCCATTGGTGGTTGAAACATAAAAATCATTGGGGTTAATGTAACATTCAAATAGTGTGGATTCATTAGGAGTCATAAAAAAAGTACTAGAATCAATGATCCAAGAAGTCTTACCAGGGTTCACGTATGTAGAAACGGCTGCATCAAAAAGGGAATAAGATTGCCCTTTGAGTAGTAATTGTAGAGCTTTCACAAGTTGAGCGAGTAACATGTCACCAATACTTTTGGAGGCTTCACCACCTTTCTCGAATGATGGCCTCATAGAGGCCAATCTCTTTTCTTCTCTTTTCTTTTTTGGGCAAAAAGGCTTGATATGACCCGATTCATTAAAAAAATAATATGATTTTCTTTTTGGAGTCATAGTCATTGGAGTTTCTTCTAAAATGCGGAGACTTGTAGGTCTTTGTGTGATTTTCAGGCCTTGACATGCACTGATTCTTCATTTTTAGTGGAGGAAGATTTCTTCAATCTATTCTCTTCCATAGTACTTCAAGAGTCTTCACTATAAAAGAAATACCTCCTCTACGAAGAATGATCGATTTAGTCATTTTAAACTCGGGTCTAAGCCCATTTACAAATTGATAAAAGTGCTCTATTTTGATGTTTTTCACGGAGTTCTATGTTTAGTGGACAATGACACTTAGGCTCAAGAAGAGTTAAATCATTCAAAATGAGAGAAAAAAAAATATTATAACATTCAAAAGTATTATAATATTAAAATATTATAATAGTATGGAGAAATTGATGGAGACCTAAATCATAGGATAAAGGTTGGGTGGATGAAATGGAAAAGTGCAACTGGAGTGTTGTGCGATCGTAGAATGCCATTGCAGTTGAAGGGAAAGTTTTATAGGACGACTATTAGACCCGCTTTACTATATGGTACGGAATGTTGGGCTGCCAAGAGACATCATATTCAAAAAATGAGTGTAGCTGAGATGCGTATGCTGAGATGGATGTGTGGAAATACAATAAAAGATAAGATTCGGAACGAGGAGATACGTAAGAAGGTAGGCGTTGCACCCATTGAAAATAAGATGAGAGAGAATCGTTTACGGTGGTTTGGACATATTCGGCGAAGGCCTAATGATGCTCCAGTTAGAAGGATGGAGAAATGAGAAAATATATTAGTTAAAAGAGGTCGGGGTAGGCATAAAAAGACTTGGATGAAGATGATAGGAAAGGATATGAATGCTTTGAACCTCACCGAGGACATGGCATTGGATAGAAATGATTGGAGGAGAAGGATTCATGTGGAAGACCCAGAATGATTTTCTTTTTTGGTTCGTATCGCCGACCCCAATTGTTTTGGGATGAAGGCGTTGTTGTTGTTGTTGTATTCTCTTATGCTCATGTCTCCGTGGGTCATGGTCATCACTTTATTTTATAGGATACATTACATGAGCTATATCTTTTAAACAATACATGTCTTGGAGATACTTCCAAGCATCACTAGCAAAATCAAAATATGCCAAATTGGAACAGTTCTTTATGTCAAAACTATTAATGAGTCATCTCATGATTTTAGAATGACCCATCTTCCACTCTTTCCATCTCTTTTCGTAATCGGCAATGACTTTTGTTTATCTCTTCTTCTTGAAGTGCTACTTTACATTTTCATTCTTTGTAAGCATGAACTTATGATTTTTTTTTTCGGAGCCATCCACCAAGCCCTATAAACCCTTTTCCCAAATTTTATGCTTCACTATAGATGCTCACATCACATAGTGTCATTGAGTCTCATAGGAATAGAGATGATGGTTTCTCGTTCATCCTCCATAATTATACAAGAGAGAGAGAGAGAGAGAGAGAGAGAGAGAGAGAGAGAGAGAGAGAGAGAGAGAGAGAGAGAGAGAAGAATAAAAAGAGTGGAAAAGAAGTTTTTTTGGACACCACGAGCTCACGATCCACGGTCTCACGTCCATACCTACAAGCTTCACACAGATCACAACACTGATGGCTTTGATACCATGTAATGAAGGCACTAAGAGAACACGAAGAGTGCCACTAAGGGCAACAAGAGAGCACAAACACAAATAGGGTCACTTATGGACCAAGAATAATCATCACAATGAAGAACAACTCACAAGAGAACACAAAGTTTAAAAAATAACTTATAATTAATCTCATAAAATGCTTAGAAAAACATTGGATTACAATGGGGATAAACCTCTTTAAATAGACAAGCATGGGACAACCCAAGTAGACATTGGGCTAGTGCCAATGGTTAGAATTCTTGCCGTTAGGACTAGTCCAATGTCTACTTGGACTAGCCCAATCAGCTACCAAACAAAAAGTAAAAGACAAAAGATACAAAACAACAAAAAAGCAAAATTACAATGCAGCCCCTAGTGGGCTGACCCCTATTACAATAAGAAAATGACTGAAATACCCTTGATGGGTATTTCAGTTTACATACAAAAAATATTTTTATATATATATATACAACAAACAGTACATTAGCACTTTCTTGATCTTATTATAAGCAAGTTGCTGATTGTTTATGCTGTTAAAATGTAATATATATATATATATAATAATGATATTCATATTATTATTATATATATATTTATGTAATTTTATCTTCTATTTTTTTCTGTATTTTTCTATTTTTTCTTTTTAGTTTTTTAGTGTCTAGTTCTAATAGAACTAGACAACTCTATCTAGTTAAGTTCCACTTGGAACTTAACTAGTAAGGTAACCGTTGGACTAGTCCAACGGTTACATTTCTAACCGTTGGACTAGTCCAACAGTTACAAGGAGAGCTCCTTAAGAGCTCTCCTTTTCTCACTTGTATATAAAGGGGTGCATCCCCTCTTGTAGTAGCAACTTAATGCTTCTTAAGCCTTTTATTATTTTTCAATAAAGATTATTCTTTATTTCTTTTTTATTATACCCTTTTTTAAGGGTTATGTTCAAATGGCTCTCTAGACACTCTCTCTTGCAGAGGTATCAAAGCAAGGTTAATCCTATATCGTGAAGATTTCTTGCCTCGTTTTCCCTGCCAAGATTGCAAAGGTGTTTCATCACCTTGGTTGAGGCTTCTAAAGTTCCTTTTAAAGAAAGGAAGATTCGTTGCAACAAAATATTGAGTTTGCTTTCTCTTACTCTCCCTTTTCTTTTCTCTTTGTCTTATTTTTTGTCTTTCTCTCTCTCTTTATCACTCTTGTATGAGATGGATGATCATGATAAAATCACCATCATACTCATGAAACTAAATGACATAAATTATGTAATGTGGGCTTCGATAATGAAGCACCACATATGGGGAAAGGGGCTTTGGTGAATAGTAGATGGTTTCGATTCGGAACCTAAACTAGTCCTTACCAAAATGGAAGGTAATAAAGAGGTTCTCCTAACCGAATGAGAGAAAATCAAAGCTTTGGCCAACTATGAAAAGAGTTGGAAGGAATGGCAGATAGGGCATGCAAAAATCATGTCATGGCTAATCAATAGCGTTGTCATAAAAAAATGCTCTAGTCTTGCTAAGTTTGAGCATGCCGATAAGGCTTGGGAATATCTCAAAGATATGTATTCCCTCAAAGATATTGCACATGTGTGCAATCTTCAAGAAAAAGTTAGGACTATGACCCAAAGTGACAAAACCATACGAGAGTATTACAATGAATTGTCTGAACTTTGAACTTTGGGGAGAATTGACCCTTTTGGAGCTAAAATGGCATTGTCTCGAGGACATTGAGCTCCGCCAAAGGCAACTTGATATGAACCATTTTTACCAATTTGTAAACGGTCTAAGACCAAAATTCGAGTCGATTAAATTGGCTCTTCTTCATCGAAAAAAAGTTCCCTCTATTGTCAATACTATAGAGAAACTGACTACGGAGGAAAACAGAATCAAGAAGAATACTTCAAAATTCGAAGATGATTCCGTTCTAGCGGTATCTAGACTGGGTAATCATGTACATTCGTACAGACCACCTCACTTTAACCAACAAAGTGGTAACTATGACAAGAAAAGGGTTATTTGCCATCATTGTCATGAACCGAGACATTACAGGCCTCAGTGTCTCAAGCTTAAAGAACTGCGATTGCTGGATCGGAGCCCAAAGATCAATTTGCACTAGCTTCTATGGCTCAGCTAATGAAAATTCTTCAACCACTCATCAAAGGAGCGTCCTCTTCATCTGAAGCTTCGACTGGGGCAACTGCTTCATCTTTTTTCGATTTAGGTAACTTTCCTTGGCTTCTTGACTCTGGTGCTTCATTCCATATGATTCCAAATGATAAAAGTTTATCCGGATGTATTAAAAATAAAACAAGTGTGCCAAAAGTATTTACAACCGATAGAACTTTTCTAGAAATAGAAGGAATAGAAATTTTTGAAAAAACCCATAAAACTGAGAATTTTTTTATCCCAGAAGTTAGATATATTCCCAAATTAAATTTAAATCTCTTATCCGTTTCTCAAATATCTGTCCATTGTTGTAATATTTCCTTTTTTTCTCATGGTTGATGGGTACAGGATCGCCAGTTAGGAGAGCTGATTGGGAAAGGACATAGAGAAGGACTCTATTGCATGATTTTTTTGGAAATGCCGAAGAATGCTTTTTGTTATAACATTCAGAAAATTGAGTTAGAGTTGTGGCACAAAAGACTTGGTCATCCACGTATAGCCAAAATCCAACATTTTCCAAATCTAGGAAAATTTTGTAATTCTGAAAAATTTACTTGTAAAGATTGTGTTCTTGGCAAAATGAAAAGATTACCGTTTCAGAAGAGAACTTTTGTTTCTTCAAGACCACTTGAATTAGTACACTCAGATGTTTGGGGTCCTGCACCAATAATTTCTAAAGGTGGATTTGCCTATTATGTTATCTTTGTCGATGATTTTTTCAGACATACTTGGATTTATTTTTTTAAACATAAGTCTGAAGTATTTTCATACTTTCAGACATTTCATAATATGGTTAAAAATTAGTTTCAGAATGATATTTTCCTTTGTTTGCACAGATTCAGGGGGAGAATTTATGTCCACAGATTTTAAAAATTACCTTATCTTACATGGCATCACACATCAAAGGTCTTGCCCATACACACCTCAACAAAATGGGCTGACAGAACGTAAACATCGCCATATTATGGAAACGACTAAGACTTTATTAATAGCAAATCAAGTCCCAAAAGATTTTTGGGCAGAAGCTGCCTTAAGTGCCACCTATGTGATTAATCGAATGCCATAATCTTCTTTGTAAAATAGAACTCCAATCGAAAAACTTATGAACCTTTCTCCATATTATTCTAGACTTAGAGTATTTGGATGCAAGTGTTTTATATTTATCGACAAAAATGATAAACTTTCTCCTCATGCAATTTCCTGTGCCTTTTTAGGATATGCAGAAAATAAAAAAAGTTATAGGTGTTTTGACTTCAAGAATGATAGATTATATGTATCAAGAAATGTCTCCTTTTTAGAAAAAGAGAGCTTTTTTGATTTTGAAAAACCAAAGTTACTGAGTACTCCTTTTTGTTAGATCTGACATCAAAATCTGATGAATATACTCTTGACTATAACTTTGATAATGATCAAGGTATTATTGATCTTGATCATAATGTTGACTATAAAGAAGTCTATATAGACACTAGTATACAATATTCCAGACGAAGAGAGCCTAATCTTCCATGTGCACTTAAAAGATATTCTGACATTCCAACTAGGAGGTCATCTCGAGTCTCGAAGCCTCCAAAAAAATTTGTGTCATACGAATCCTTCTCACCTACATATATGACAGTCATTGCATTAATTCACTCATATGAGAAACCATCTTCGTACTTTCAAGCCAGAAATGATATCAAATGGATATAAGCCATGAAAGTTGAGTTAGATACACTTGAAAAGGCTTCTACATGAACTATTTAAGACCTTTCTCTAGGCAAGAAACCTATAGGATGCCGATGGTTTTATAAGGTTAAAACCAAAAGTGATGACACTCTTGAAAGATATAAAGCCCGATTAGTGGCCAAAGGTTATGCCCAAGAATATGACATTGATTATGAAGAAACCTTTGCCCCTATTGCTCATATGACAACAGTCAGAACCTTAATTGCCTTAGCTTTCATCAAGAAATGATCCATATTTCAAATGGATGTCAAAAATGCATTTCTAAATGGAAACCTAGTTGAAGAAGTGTACATGGAAGCCCCTTTTGGTCTTAGTATTTTTAAGGTTAAAACTCTTCGCTTAGAAAAAACTCTTTATAGCCTTAAACAAGCATCAAAAGCTTAGTATGATAGGTTTAGTAGTGTTATGCTTGATATTGGTTTTCAATTTTGTGTGACTGACACAACTTTGTTTATTAAGAATTTTGATGCAAGAATTATTGTGCTTCTTCTATATGTGAATGATATGATCATCACCGGAAGCGATAAACAGAGAGTTGAAAACATCAAAATACTTCTCAAATCTCATTTTGAAATGATTGATTTAGGTTTATTGAGATATTTTTAGGCATTGAAGTCGCCTATTCTCCTAGGGGATATTTATTATCTCAGACTAAATTTGCTTTTGGCATTGTTTTTAGGTTTGAAATTACAGATGATAAGAAAGTAGACACTCCAGAAGTTGTCAATGTTAAAATGAAGATTGATGATGGAGAACTTCTTGAAGACCCTACCACTTACAGACAACTTATTGGGGCACTTTTCTATCTATCTATTATCAGACCAGACATAACACATGCTGTTCACACAGCAAGCCAGTTTCAACATGCTCCCACCTTTGTTCATATGGGAGCAGTCATGCATATTATCAGATACATCCAGTCCTCTCTTTCACGAGGACTTTTCTTATCTTTCTCTTCTTCTCTTGATTTAATTGCATATACTGATGCTGATTGGGGAGGTGATCCCAATAACAAACACTCAACCATTGGTTTTTGTATCTTCTTAGGTGAATCTTTAATCTCGTGGAGGTGCAAAAAGCAGCAAAATGTCTTTCTTTCATCCACCGAAGCCGAATACCGAGCCATGACAACCACAACCATGGAAGTAGTTTGGCTCCAACATCTGCTTGCCGACATGAGGGCTGAAACAACAAAAGCTTCACGAATGTGCTGTGACAAAAAGAGTGCGATCTACATTGCAAGCAACAAAACATTCCACGAACGCACCAAACACATTGAAATAGATTGTCATTACGTCAGAGAGGAATATCTACATGGGATAATTGATTCGACATATGTTACTTCAGAATATCAGTTAGCAGACTTCTTTACAAAGCCTCTCGTTGCTCCCAGATTTCACTTCCTCTTAGACAAACTTTCGCTCATTGTACCATAAGTTTGAGGGGGAGTGTTAAAATATAATATATATATATATATATAATAATGATATTCATATTATTATTATATATATTTATGTAATTTTATCTTCTATTTTTTCTGTATTTTTCTATTTTTTCTTTTTAGTTTTTTAGTGTCTAGTTCTAATAGAACTAGACAAATCAGGGTTTTGGACAAGGTGGAATTGGGGGATGGGTGTTCAACGAGATTTTGGTGGGTTGTTTGGGTGGAGGACTAAGCTTTGAGGGTTCGCTCCCTT
Source organism: Nuphar pumila (assembly GCF_984573655.1). NCBI lineage: Eukaryota > Viridiplantae > Streptophyta > Magnoliopsida > Nymphaeales > Nymphaeaceae > Nuphar > Nuphar pumila. Next base: position 125,511,252 of record NC_143250.1, read on the forward strand.
AACCTTTTCCGTGTGGTGGCCGGAACTAACAGTCCTGTTGCCGCTATATGGACAAACAATGCAAGTTGATGCTTTGATTTCCGAAGAACTCCCTCACCGGAGGCCCCTCGTGAGCAACAATTTCCTTTTTCTATTACATCCCAAACATGTTGGCGCCTGCACAAAAGGTGAGACGGAATATACCTGAAGCGGCCATGTTCGTCTGATAATGGCTGATGAGTGAACCCGATCTTTCATCTCTGAGACGTTCATCTCCTCAGCATGTCACAACCCTCGATGAGCGCAGGCTCTCCAGCGACAGTGAGCAGGATCAGAATCCCAGAACAATCAACTGTGTTGATTAGTTTCTGCTTCTGCAGAGGGGTCTCTCATCAGTACCTCTTTTATAACATTAACCTTTATTAGAAAACAATTAAGATAAAGTTTATCCGATAGAGACACCTCTAGGAGAGTCCTTATGTAACGCCTCGAAATTTTAACCCAAATTTAGGTGATTTTTTTTTTCAGCGGAAAGAAGAACCAATATAGGGTTAAGCATTTCAGAACATTACATTTGAAAGAAAACTCAACACAGGTATTTCATTTCATTATGATATGAACATTTAAATTACCATAAACCCAAGGAATCACTGGAACAACAAATCGACAATCTTGATCCAATGCTTCATCCTGCAACCGCTCATAAGTCTACTCGTTTACCTGAAAATGGTGAAAATTATAAGAATTAGACTACCACGTCTAAGTAGGAAAACTGTAACTTTTAATGCAGGTATGTCATGAATCTAGCATGTGATGTGGGTGTCAAAGGTGATTCTCAACATATGTCTAAACAAGTAAGCAGTTTATGCAACAGAAGCCAACATTCATATACATAAGTATGTGAACAATCATACAACAACCATAACTGAGCAGGTAAAACATAGTGTGTAACATTAATAAGCAAGAGAGATATAGTATGCAACAGTCATAATAATAACAAAGTGTAACATTAATAAGTGAGATGTGTATTGCAACAATCATAGCATTAACATGTACAACTCTCAGATAATTGTTCAACTACCTCGTATCTACACATTTCATAATTTTATATCATCACAAGCTCATAATATAAAGCATGTTAAAAAACATAAAACATATCTCCAGTATTTCTACTCACTGTGATACCTAATTGCTCTAAATTGTGTTTAAATTATCTTACCCCGTGAGTACACACGGGCACAGGTGACCATCTCAGAAAAGAACGTTCGGTGGTATATTATTCTAGGTATTTTATTAACCCGAACATTCTAACGGAGACTGAATCCCCAAGGAAGCGAGCAATAGCCGAGATAATTTCCCAAAGGCTCAACTCAAAACATGATGCATCCCTAACTTCTGCAGAAGACATGAAACTACCACCTATGACACATAGGTAGTCCTGGTCCCTAACTCCGAGGACGGAGACCAACGAGCCGCTTCACGCTCGAAACACAACACAAGTCCTCGAAGTTTTGTACCACCTACCCTCTCCAAGGTAAGCCTCAAAAACTGGTTTCATTGTTTAATTGCTGTTCCGAAGTTCAGGGCATTTTCCCAACTTTTTCCTACTACCATAGCAGTAGATCCCAACCTTAGTCACTTTACCAAGGTATATAAACCATCCATGTACTTTTTCCACATTGATTTCTTAATCCCACTCAGAGTGCTCCGGTGCTTTTAAACCAGTCAAGCACACACTAATTACAATTAAGTTTTCATCACTCTTATTAACATAGCACGCAAGCCAATAACTCAAATACCCACGTCGTGTAACCCATTCATATATTGCCCTCTTAGGCAAAACACATATCCATATATCAATAAATACACCATCATATTTGTGAAACCAATATAACAACCCCATTCCTCAACACAGGTAACAGGTTGCATACAAGCAGTTTAAATTATATATTTTCAATTCATAATGAACCAAAGAAAAGCAATTCCCATAATCTAAATATATGCAACAAATAGTGTCAATACACATCTCCTTGATATGTCACACTCCTTTTCTACGAAAAGAGATAGAGAATTTATCATAAGAATTGGAAACTATCATTGAATATTAGAACATTTGCAGCTTAATAGGCAGAAGCGAATATGCAACTAAATAGGCATTTGAGCATTAAAACTTTGCAACTAATCTTCCTAATGTACAGCTTATCATGCATTTGAAATAGTAAGGCATATACATCATAACAGGCAACTAACTTGACATTTGGAAATATGGAATGCATGCAGCTTCATAAGAAATCAAGGATCATTATAATAAGTATATAGATCATGGGTATCTACGTATCAGGAACATTTTTATAGCACAAGCTAGCGGCATGTGCATACGCATGAACCCAACACAGAGTACCATACATGGTATTACATCAAACCCCATCACAACATTTCCAGCTAGCCACTTTCAGGAAAAATATAACCCAAGTACTTTGTTGTCACTATCATACAACACAGAGTCAAACCAACTGATACAACCTTTTGCAAAATCCATAGTAAGGCTGCTGTAATCAAGTGAAACCCTCTCTCACTTGCTACAATGAAATCAACCCATGTTATTTTAAATAGATCATTACTGTGAAAAAGTCATAATAGTGCAATACTAACAGTGCTGTGAAAACAAATCATATTATTGTAATGAAATCAATGTGGTGAATATTGTTAACAATGTCTAATCAAAATATAACATGGTACATTAGTCAGAATAAGAATAAGATATGCTAAACAGGTTATCTATTCAGCATATGACAAGCCCTACAGTGGATGTGAACTGGTCTGAATCCTGTGAGACAAATCTAAGAGTGAAGTGACTCATCTTTACCACAATCTTGCAGTCAGGCAGACATGCTAATTACTAAATAAAAATATGAGAGACATAGCATTTCAGGCACAGTTTAAAAGATTCAGAAGTAACATCAAACCTATTATGTTTACCAGATAACAATAGAAATATTCAGTTAATCAATCAATAAAGCACACAATGCTAAGACATGGTTTACTTATATATTTTCCACATGAAATCAGGTGCCCAAAACAGAACCAAGGCACACAACTTTGTAGATGATATAGAATCCAATGCAGGAATCAAGAAAAACCAATCTGTTCAAGAAGATAAATATGATCTATGGAAAAAATCGGATCAAGAAAACCCATATGATCACAAAACAAATCTGATCAAGACAATAAATATGATCCAAGACAACAAATCAGATCAAGAAAACCCATATGATCACATTATCTGAAGTAATCCATACAGACAGACAAGAAAACAATAAATGAGAAAGTGTCATCCAATCACATTATACCCTTTGATGATAAATTTAAACCAAAACAATGATGTCATCCATGTACCAAAAACTAGAAAAGGATATAAAACACCATCCAATCGGTTTATTTACTCCAAAGATAATATGCCAACATCAGTTCTCAAAGAACCTTTGAGACAGTTTCAGGCATAAAAGTGAGGACCACTGCAGTGAACTCTCATTATTCAAGCTTCAAACTACATAGATTGATAATTTCCACCAAACTACCAAGATCCCATCAAGAGAAAAGCACACCCAATAACTCAGCTGCCCAACAATAGAACATTAGGTTTACAAAGCAAGGGAAAACTCAGAAAAAGATGCACAAAATCCACATTCGTACTCAGTGTCTGCCGAAATCATACTAATACCCTCTAAACAGAAATTTCAAATACGAAAATCAACTAAGACACATACACAGATTTCATCATTCGTTGTTGGCACAATTCAAACCGAAACACATGACAGCAAGATCGAAGTAACACTCGAAACCCCTTGATGACCGTATGCAAATCCTCTCTATAAAACAAAAATCTGAAACCCCCAAATCGTAGATTTGGGGTTTTCGGACTAGGGTTAATATAAACCCCCAAATCGATTATTATCCATACCGTAATCCCAAAATAGGAAACCCCCAAACTCTATTATCTCTCCTACAAGAAATCCTAACCCCAACGTTGGGTTTCTGTCAAGCAACAATGTAATGAAGAACATATTAAAAGGCTCGGCAGGTGAAAGGAATCGGGTTCTCCCTTGACCGACCCAACCACAGACTAATTCAATCCATAGCCATCAAGAAAAGCCAGAATCCTACCTCTCTTGGCGGAAGAATGGTTGCTGGCGACTGGAGAAGGTGGCTGCAGGTGGTCGGCGTCGATGGATGACCAACAACGATGAAAGGGGTGCTCCGACAATGTGAGAGGAAAGAGCAGAGAGGGAGACAAGAGAAGTGAGATATGAGAGGTGAGACTCTCCCCACAAATCCCCCTTTTAACGACTTCGAAACCCTTTCCCCTTCCCTCCAAAAACTGCGGCAGCGAGATCTTGCTGCAACCCTCCCCCTTCTCGAGTTCTTGGTTTACATTTTCACAAGAATCGTGCCCTAAGCACGATCCTTACATGCGATGCTTTATTAATATCGAGCCGGGTCCCGCGACCCGCGGTGCCACTGTATCGGATCCACTCTAACGTGGATCCGGGTCAGTAATAAGTTATGGATCCACTCTAATGTGGATCCGAGTTGGCAGCCATTTGACAGATCCACAAATGGATCCGGGTAAAAAAAAAAGGATCGATGGACCCATAGTATGCTTTATTTGGGTCCAGTCCCAATTACCCAATACTTTTTAATTATATTCTTTTAGATTCGGGTAACGGATCTCGGACCCAAAATGCATAAAATTACTCAAAACTTTGGGTTATTACACCTTATACGGGGGTGACTCCAATATTCTCCCACTTGTCCCAACGATAAACCCTTAACCGAATACCTTATGCGAATGACTTGATGAATAGATTGACCTTTAATATCTATTCTATAGATCCTTAGTTGAATCTCTAATCCTTATGAGATTAACCATAATGAGAATCAAAACTGTATGTTATCACTTTATTCTTATGCATATATCAAAAAGAGTTTAACAAGCCCATCCTCAATACATGTTCGGAATACAATCCCGGTGTTAACCCTTTAGTAAGAGGAAACCAAAGTGAAAATGAATTTTTAAAATCAAATTTGACTCTTCTAGATTCCTAACCTATCTAGGACACTAACTAACCCTAATCTAACCCCAACTTCTTCAAATGTGGCGTCACCTCGAGTGGGCCCCGTTTGATTTTTCAAAAAAATGATTTTAAAACTCGAGAATGAGAGATTTTCAAAAGAGGTTTAAGATTAGAATGAGAATTGAAAGTTTTTAAAACCAAAAAGAGTTCTGACTGGATCAAGACTCTTCCAGATATGGCACCAACTGGGTGGGCCTCACATCAGAGTTTTGAAAAAGTTGAAATAGTTTTAAAATGGAGTTAAAATCGACAGATGAAAGTAAGAGGTTTTGAAAATAGAGTCCTAAGCGAACTGAAACTCTGGACCAGTGTCCTGAACCAACTAAAACTCTGAGATTTAGGTTTTTGAAAGCCAAACGAAGAAGTTTTTGAAGAATTTTCTCAAAACTAGTGAAAATAAGCTGGAAAATGCAGTCGAGGTTAGAGTCCTAACTCAACCAAAACTCTGAAATAGAGTCCTGAATCAACTGGAACTCTGCAAAATGAACTAATTTTTGAAAACAAGTGAAAAAATGAGAATGAAGATCGAAACAATAATCAGGATGGAGTCCTGATCAGATTAGGACTATGAGACAGAGTCCTGATTGGACTGAAACTCTAGATTTTTTTTTTGACATTTTTTGAAAAACTGATGAAAGAATTTTCAAAAACCATTGAAAATAACAAGAAACAGTGAAATCAGAACAGAGTTCTGATCCAACTGGGACTCTAGGGACAGAGTCCTAATTTGACTAGGATTCTTAAAATTTTAGATTTTTTGAGAAAACAAATGAGAGGATTTTGGAAAACAGGTGAAAATAAGGTAGAAATTGAAGTCCGGTTCAGAATCCTGATTTGACTAGGACTCTAAGGAAGAGAATTAATTCAACTAGAACTCTGTGAATTTTTGGTTTTCTAGAAAGAAAATGATGAGATTTTAAAAAGAACTTTTGAAAAAGGGGTGAAAATGAAGTTAAAAAAATGAACTCAGGATAGAGTCCTGATTCGATTAGGACTCTGGGATAGAGTCTCAAAATTTTGAAACTCTGTGATAAAAGTGTAACAATTTTTCCTTAAGAGCTCTCCTTTTCTCACTTGTATATAAAGGGGTGCATCCCCTCTTGTAGTAGCAACTTTAATGCTTCTTAAGCATTTTATCATTTTTCAATAAAGATGATTTTCTATTTCTTTTTTATTATACCCTTTTTTAAGGGTTCTGTTCAAGTGTCTCTCTAGACACTCTCTCTTGCGGATCTAAGTACTTTTGTGGAAGATCCTCACTTCATTTCATATGCGACATGAGTTTATCAGACTCTGCTGGAAGTTCTGATGTGTAGCTGTACTTGTCTGTTTGTGTAACCCATGTGCAGGTGGTAACTGAATGCAGATTTATCAGTTCAAATGTGGGTGAAGAGCCATTGGAATTACAATGGTGGTCTTTTGGTTGCTTGGGCTTTGGTGAAAGATCTTGATGGGAACAATTTGAATTGTCTATTTTTTACTTTGTACTCGTAAAAGTGGTCTTTTAGCTGTTGGGGCTTCTGGTGTAAATATCTTGATGTGAATATTTGAATTTTGTCTATTGTCTAATTCATGCTTTTTATTTTTTTTTGATGCCTGTTTGGTTTGTTTGAATTATAGTGGTGCTTTATGAACATTTGGCTGCATGCTGATTGTTTTTGTTTTCCTTTTTCTTTCTCCACTGTATGTGCAGGTGGAGCTGAAAGGTTAATTGTCGATGCTGCAGTTGAACTTGCAACCCGTGGGCACAAGGTGCATGTTTTCACTGCACACCATGACAAGAACCGTTGTTTTGAAGAGACTCTTGGTGGTAGGTCTTTCATGTTGGTATTTTATCACTATGGAATCTTTTCTCCTCAATTTATCCATTGGAATTTGTGGACGCTTCTTTTCCACTGTAAAATTATGCAACTTAATAGCATAGAAAGATCAAAACATTTCATTCAACTAATTCTTTGTTTAGTGTGGACAAAAAAATGTGCAGTTAGATCTCATTTGGAATAATCATGGTTGAGAAGTATATATGTCACCCCATGTCAGAAGTAATGGTTGGATGACTTGGAAAGGCTCTCTTTTGGCTATTACATGTGTTATACATCTTACAAGGGATAAAATAATGCAGAATAGCGTGAAACAACTGCCTGGACATAAAATTGTCAGTTTCATTTTCTCAATGCAGTTTCATGCTTGAATCTTTTATACTCTAAGTTGTCTGGGAACTGCTGCTTTGCCACCAAGGGTTAAATACTTGACAGCAATAGTTTTAACCAGAGTTACCGGAATCTTCTTAGATAGATTGGAAGCTCACTTCGGAAGCCCGATACTCCTTGCTTCCGAAACTTGATGGGAATCTCAATTCTTCCACGCTTCTCTTATGTTTTTCACACGCTTCATCTATTCTTCTTATATGTTCTCACTCTACTTTTCATGTTTTTTATGTGTTTCCTCTCACGCTTCACTCACTTTCATGTACTTTCTCTAAACTGACAGCCATCATTTTTAGATTTTGTTAAAAATTTAATTTTTACACTACAAAGTTATGAAATTTAAGAATAGTCACTTTTATTTTAGTTCTCTCGCAATTCATGATTTTTCGCAATCACCGTTCATTTGAAAGATTTGCTTTGCATCCCCCCACTTCTGACATGCCGATCTTGCCCATTTTTTCTATTGATATGTTCGTATCTTTTTTCACCTCTTTCATTAGTAATTAGTTATTAGGATATTGGAAACCAGAATAAGATGTCATTAGGAAACTCAATTGACATTTCTCTTTCCTTTTCAAATCCAACTTCTAAAAGGCAAAATGCGAAAATGTGCCCAAATCACACGGTTCCTCATAATCTTGGCACTCAGGCGAGTTAACCAGTTTATGCCAAGTGTTGGTAATTTTTTATTTTATCTTGTACTGGAAATAATATGGTCCAACCTTGAACCAATTTGCCAAGTTAAATGGTTTGACTCTATATTTTTGCCAACCATGGTTTTAGCTAAACCTTTTCTATCCATTTTGGCTTTTTGCAAGTTTTTCATGTTATGCATCCGATTTTGAATGATTGGTTGTTTCCTCCATCTTTGTCTATTTTGGGCTTGATGCTTCCTGCGTGGAACTGGACTGCCTTCGATGTACTATAATTGAAATGCTTTGATCTTTTTTGTCAAGTCTTCTTTGAATTGCATCATACAACCTGTGAAGGGTATGGCCAATGTGAGGAATGGCCTAATCAACAAAATGTATTTTTTCTCCTCTGTTTTGGTTGAGTTTTACTTAAGGAAGCTTCCATTTGTGTGCTTGAACACTGAAAGGTGAAGTGTTTGAGGGACACATTCATAAAACTCTATATTGGGAGGACTATCGATGGGTCTTGATATTTTGCACAAACTATTCATCTTGTTGGTTTTGGTTTTCTTATAAGAGTTTGGAGTGGTCTACAAATCATGTTCTTCTTTTCATGCTTTTCTCCGCTATGTTTTCTTAGACATCAATTTCCTTTGTTTGATATATGTGAAAAAGTGTGTTTAGGGTCTGGTTATCACATCAGACCCGAGTTCACAGACCCGAGTTCCTTGTTCCTTTTTTAATGTACAGCTTGTATAGCTTTATTTCATTCCGGATCTAGATATTATACCAGACCCGAACCTATACTGTACACTCACATATTAATACATTGTTTAGGTCACGATTTCAGGGATTGAAATCGTGACAGCCGCAGCTCCCCTTCCTCTATTCTTTTCTCTTTCTCTCAACGCAGGTTCTAGAGAAGATTTTAACATGGTATCAAAGCCGAGATCCATCTAGGGGTTGAAGAGGCTTCCAAAAGGTGCGACAGATCAAAGGTTTGAGGATTCTTTCATCTCTTATCTTCTTCTCTTCTTCCTCCATCTCCATCTCCATCTCTCGTTTCTCCGCTTCTTCATCTCTAGTTCCCTTTTTGGTGGATTCACGCCTCACGTGAATCCCTAAGTTCACGTGTGAGTAGTTCATGTGAATCTTGGTTCACGAAAATCCTGTGCGTCAAAAAAAGGGGAGGAAAAAAAACTCGTTTCACGTGAACCTCCTGTTTCACGTGAAACGCTAAGGTCGACCCACAACCCAACCTCTTCTTCATCTGTTTTTTTTCTTCAGATCTGGTGCACCAGATCTGTGCCCTCTGCGCTTTTTCCCCTGCGTATCTCTTTTCTTTTCCACTTGGACTGGATATCCAGATCTGACCGTGAAGTTACGTCAGATCTGAGATATTAAACTTCCTTTGCTGTCCAGACCTGTTGTGTGACAGTTTTTTTTTTTTATTATTTGATTCGATTCCCATTTTTTTAAGTGTCCTCTCTCGCAACATATTTCTTCTCGCTGCCACAGGTGGTATTCACATTGAAAATACAGTCAGCCGCAAAAAAAAAAAAAACTCTATTCGTGTGAGAAATCCCATTGCTTAAATATCAAACTTTATAAAAAGGTGGAAGGGAAAACTTAGATCTGTTTTTTTTTTCTGATAGCCTCTGGTCGCCAATCTTTGAAGGTTACTCAACCAAAAAAAAATCAGCAAATCTCCTTGGCAGTAGACTGAGCACTTCGTTAATACCCCTGTTAATATTCCTTTATTCATGGATCTTCATTCTTCTCCATCGAATCTTTCTTCGAGTTTCCTCAATCAACTTGTTTATGAAAAGTTAACCACATCAAACTTCTTGATTTGGAAGAGACAAATCATCTCTTTTATAAGGAGCCAAGGTCTCTTAGATCACCTGGATGAAACCACTCCAGTCCCGCTAGAATTTGTTACGAGAGAAGAAAAAGATGACAAAGGGGCAAGTTCAATTGTGTATGTCAAAAATGTAGAGTATCTCAATTGGGAAAGAAAAGAGCAGTCAGTGGTTGCATATATCACTTCTACCCTGTCTCAAGAGGTCCTTGTTGCAATTCCCGACAATTGTACAACCCTGCAACTTTGGGAGAGATTGGTTCAGACATATTCACAAGTTTCACAGGCGATGATGGTTTTTCTCAAGAGGGATTTTCAGTTGCTGAGAAAAGATTCCATGACCATCATGGAATATCTAAACAAGATGAAGACTATCACAGACCAACTTGTAGCTATAGGATGTGCGGTGAGTGACAGTGATATGGTGCAACAGACTCTGAGTGAATTGGGATCCGACTACAATATGATCGTCACTTGACTATTGTGTCAGCCTGCCCTTATTACCTTTGATGAGTTACGAGCTAAATTAATTCAGTATGAAATGACTCTAAAAGGTTTTTTGAAGAAACTCATGTTTATACAAATTCTCAAGAAGTTTTTGCCACATGGGTGACTTACGGTCGAGGACGAGGGCGAAGAGGACAAGGGCGAAGAGGACAAGGGCGAAGTGGACACGGAGGATGTGAATTGCTCCCAACTCCAAATATGTTGATTCATGCTCAGGGGCAAAGATCCATCCCCACTTGCTTCCTTTGTAACGAAAGGGGACATATCAAGGCGAATTGTTGGCACAATCCAGAAAATAAAGGAAAGGCTCCACAGGCAGAACCCAAAAGAAAGTCTACCAGTATTAGTAACAGTGGAGAGATTAAAAATCTGTTGATATCCGCCTTGTCAGAATTGAAATTAAAGCAGAATGATCAAGGCACTTGGTTCGTTGACTCAGGGGCAACATCTCACGTGACTGGTGATGCAGGTAAACTTTTTAATCCTATTCCTTATTTTGGCAAAAGTAAAATTGTCACTGAAGATGAATCCCACCATCCTGTTTCCCATATTGGAAAAACTGTCATTCCCATGTCACATTCTACTATTGAGCTTTCTGATGTCCTACATGCTCCCAACATCAAGAAAAATATTATCTCTGTTTCTAAACTTGATGATAATCATGCTTCAGTCGAATTCACTCCCTTCTCTGTGCAGGTTAAGGATCTTCGCACGAGGGAAACATTCGCTGAAGGAAAGAGACGAGGCAATATATATGTTTTTGAAGAAGCTCCATGTCATTCCGTCCGCCCTGCTCACCTGGATTCGAAGTCTTCTTTAGAGTCGTCTTCCTCCTCTTCTGCCAATGTTTTTAGTATTTCTGAGTGTAATAAGCCTTTCTTATGGCATAGCCGATTAGGACATTGTGGGAGTCATTTTATTGAGAAACTTGTTTCTAATAATCTCATTCCAAAAGAAAGTCTCAATGTGGATGAGAAAAATCAGAAGTGTTTCAGTTGTCTTTTATGCAAAAGTCATGTATCGCCTTTTCATTCTATTAATAAGAGAGTTTCAAAACCTTTTGAGGTAATATGTTCTGATGTATGGAGACTTGCCCCAGTTGCCTCTGGATCTGGAAGCAGATACTACCTAATCTTTGCTGATAGCTATTCTTGATACACCTGAATATATTTCATAAAAAATAAGTCAAAAGTTTTCCTTTTGTTTCAAAATTTTCTTTCCTTAGTAAAAAATCAATTCTCTGAGTCCATCCAATTCTTCCAATGTGACGGAGGTGGGGAGTTCTATCTAGTGACTTTATTTCTTTTCTTCAAAATAATGGGATAGGAAGAAGGGTGTCCTGTCCACACACCCCTCAACAAAATGGGATTGCTGAGTGAAAACATAGGCATATCGTTGAAAGTGCCATGAGTATGCTCCATGACAGTAACCTTCCCACCAATCTGTGGACAAAAGCCTTTCATTCTGCCGTACATGTGATAAATAGACTGCCCATGGTTGTCCTGAAAAATAAGTCTCCTTATTACTGTCTTTTTAGAGCTCATCCTAGTTATTATGATTTGCGTGCCTTCGGATGTGTTTGTTATGTGCACATTGATCGGTCCCTGAGAAACAATTTTCAGGACAAGGCTCAGAAGTATAGATTTGTGGGATATGCAGACGACTACAAAGGATATAGGTGTTATGATCCCGTCAACAGGCGTATCAAAATCTCAAGAAATGTTATATTTGATGAACAAAATTTTGATCACAAAACTAGCACAACGGACATGTCCCCTACCATCACCGAAGTTTATTATCCTTGGCTGAATTTCGAACTTTTTGCTAGTTTCAATGAAGTTTGTTCTCCAGATTGTGGACAGCAGGAAGAAAAAACCTCTGAGACTATTGGCACATCGGGATCACATAATGGGGAAGAAATACCATCCGTACCGGGCAGATACAAGGGCATTTGTTATACTAGACAGAGAACGACAACACAAGATCTTTCAAATCACACCTCAGCAGCTACACCTACTTCCTCTCATACTCTTGAGGTCAAAAGATTCAATCGCGTATGACACCCTATTGATAGGTGGGTCAGCTATAACAATTTCTCCTTGGATTTCAGCTCTTCTTAACTGCCCTGAATAAAGAAGATGAACCTATCATGTAGTATCAGGCGACCACTTTTACCAAATGGGTAGAAGCCATGAATGATGAAATGCAAGCCTTACATGAATGTGGAACATGAGAAATCGTTCTCAGACCAGGTGACAAAAATGTTGTTGGATGCAAATGGGTCTACAAAATAAAGTATAAACCAGATGGAATCATTGAACGATACAAGGCAAGACTGGTGTCTAAAGGGTTTACTCAAGAAGCAGGGTAAGACTATGATGAAACCTTCAGCCCAGTGGTGAGAATGGGAACAATTCAAATTATTCTTTCCTTGGCCGTTGAAGATGGATGAAAGTTGAGTAAACTTGATGTAAAGAATGCATTCTTGCATGGGGATTTGAAGGAGGAAGTTTACATGGAACAACCCCCTGGATATCAAGAGCAAAATTGCAAAACACATGTGTGCAGGATAAAAAGAGCTATCTATGACCTAAAACAAGTCTCTCGTTCTTGGTTTGACAACTTCTCTCTTGAGATTCAAAAGCATGGGTTTTCACGCTCTCTACGGGATCACTAATTATTCATTTTTAGAAGTCAGAATGTGATCACTCTATTATTAATTTATGTTGATGATATGGTTATCACAAGAAACTCTGAAGGTCACATCAAGGAAGAGAAAAACCTATTAGGTCAAAGGTTCAAGATGAAAGATCTCGGGGCCTTGCTCTATTTTCTTGGCGTAGAAGTCGATAGCCAGGCTCATGGCTTGACTCTCACTCAACACAAGTATACGATAGATGTTCTCAGAAGGGCAGGTATGAAAGACTGCAAACCTTTAGCCACTCCAAGTGTGCTCCACCAAAAATTAAGTACTCATGATGGAGACCTGTGTGAGGATCCCACCAGGTACCGCAACCTAATAGGGATGTTGCAGTATCTCACATTTACTCGACCCGATATTGTTTATTCAGTTAATCAAGTGTCTTAATTTATGCATGCACCACGTACCAGACATATGGAGGCGGTTAAAAGGATACTCAAATATCTGAAAGGGACCATTGGAGATGGGTTGATATATTCTCCACAGTCGTCTAGCAAGGATGTGCGTGAACTTACTGTATATTGTGATGCAGACTGGGCAGAAGATCCTGATGAGCGAAGGTCTACCTCAGGATATTGTGTCTTTATTGAAAGAAATTTAGTCTCTTGGAGTAGTAGAAAGCAAAAGGTTGTTGCTAGATCAAGCACTGAAGCTGAGTATAGATCCATGGCTGCCGCTACTGCTGAAGTCACCTGGGTCAAGCATTTACTAACTGAAGTGGGAGAAACGATCTCTCTGTCTACCTTGCTGTGTGACAATCAAAGTGCTCTCAATATGTCATTTCAATCCAGTACATCACAGTCGCGCTAAGCATATTGAGATCGACCAACATTTTGTGAGACAAAAAGTTGAAGAAAAAGAAATCGAGCCTGAGTTTGTCAATACTGAAAGACAAGTTGCAGACATTTTTACAAAGGGCTTGACAAAAGATCGCTTTTGGACGCTTAAAGGCAAGTTGTTCATGGTTCAAAACCATGATCAACTTGAGGGGGGTGAAAAAGTGTGTTTAGGGTCTGGTTATCACATCAGACCCGAGTTCCTTGTTCCTTTTTTAATGTATAACTTGTATAGCTTTATTTCATTCCGGATTTGGATATTATACCAAACTCGGACCCATACTGTACACTCACATATTAATACATTGTTTAGGTCACGATTTCAGAGATTGAAGTCGTGACAGCCGCAACTCCCCTTCCTCTATTCTTTTCTCTTTCTCTCAACGCAGGTTCTAGAGAAGATTTTGACAATACGTCTGAGATCAAATGCAATTATAAACTTTAGTGTTGATATTGAAAACTTGGACTTTGTTGCGAAAGCAATCAACAAAGATGAAATATTGGATTGCAAAAGGGAACCTTGTTGTCCACAATCTATGTCACATAGGTGCGGGTGTGGATGCAGGTGCAGGTACGGGTGCGGATGCGGCACTTTAAAAAAACTTGGGTGTGGGGATGCGAGGAGGATATATATATATATATATATAAATTTTTTTTAACAGTTTTAAGATAACACACTGTGTATTTGTGTGCATTTATGTATTTATATATATAATATAGATAAAAATGGACTTGATTAGGGTTAAGTGAATCTACTTTTGGATAGAAATGGACCTCAGTTTGGTTGACTTCACCTAACACAAAGGAATCTGTGTCCAAGTGTTGCACTCGCCTGGGTGCGGGTGCGACGTGGGTGCGACACGGGTGCGGTTCCTTGTTAGAAGAGTCTGTGTGACATAGTCCATAATATATTTAGGTTGATTTAATTGTGGTGTTAGTTTTTATGATGAAGAATAGAATTGTAGATTGTTAATTTGATTTATTGCATGCATGATGATATTATGAAAATTGTTTTTTATTTCATTAATGTTACTGCTGTTAAAAATTATATATATATATATATATATATATATATATATACTCCTGCACCCTCGCACCCAAGGTTTTTTAAAGTGCCGCACCCGCACCCACGTGACATAGATCTGGACCTTGATCCATTTTAATTTTTGGTTTAGATGATCCAATCTACCTCACAAGTGGATCCTCCTCATTGACCCCAAATAGAGGTGGCCTATTGGAGTGTCCAGTCCAAGAGTGACCACCTCACTTGTAATATTGTGTATTTTTATACTGTATTAAATTCTGGATTTCTAAAAATTTGGCTGTGTTGTTGAAACATCGGTAAAATACTCGATATTAAGTGATGACATTTGAGTCTGGGCGTGGTTCAGGTCTCATCGACAAGACCTAAACGGGCCAATTGAACAGTGATAGAAACTTTTATTTTTGACCTTTAAAATCAAGCGAAATTCGTGTTAAATTCAGGTGAAATTCGGAGGCAAAATTCAAGTTATATATCAAGAGATGCGCCTCAAAATTCTGATTTCATCGATATTTTACTTTTCTGAATTTGGGCTACAGTTGGCCCGAAAATCGTATGTTTTCAAAAAAGGCCCGCCTCGATGAGACTGGGTTTGGATCGGATCGGATCGGATCGGATCTGTATAGTCCAAGTTAATATGGATCTGGATTTAGTCCAAGACCCATATTAAGTAGGATCTAATCCAATTCAAGATTCATATGGATATTGGATATGGATTTGGATCTTGGATCCGGATCTAGATCCAATATTCATGTCCAACAAAATTAAAGTTTTAAATTCAATATAAAGGTTTAATTTAAGAGGAGTTAAAGTAAAAAAAGACTCCTAGAGGGGTAAGACACCCTATGGAATTTTTTGGACATTAATAAATAAATAAATAAAAATTAATTAAATTATTATTAAAAATTAATTAATTCCGAAATTTATTAGATGTGATAGTTACCAAATAAATAGGGTACCTAGAAGATCCCAATTTGGTTGAGTAAACAAAAAAATAAGGTAAGTATTAAAAGAGGTAGTAAGAAAAAAAGTCAACATAAAGAAATAAGGAAAGAAGGGTTGGAGATAGAGTCCCACATGGAAAAGCTCATGAGAAACTCTAGAGGGGAGTCACCCTCTAGAGGATTCCCTCTATAAAAACCTCAAAAAAAAAAAAGAGAAAGAAAGAAACAGGGGAGAGAGAGAGAGAGAGAGAGAGAGAGAGAGAGAGAGATCCTGTGGGGTTTGGTACTGCCGACTCGTTGACAGTCAAGCATTTAGCACAGTTTGATATGACCCATGTTTTAAAACATGTTTATTGGACGTAAAAATTCGTTTGTCAATTTGTACTTCTAAAGAATACCTTTGTTGGGATTAATTAAAAATCGACTTTAGAATAGAAGGATCTGGGCTTTTAAAACTCAACTTTAGCTTTTAACTCTGGTTTTGGACTGAATATAAATCCAAGTTTTATGAAACGATTTAGGTCTGAACTTATTTAAAGTAAAAAGATTGATTTTTTTTGGATTATCATAAGATCGATTTTTTGAGTGTTATAAGATTGATTCTTGGACTGCTATATGGCTGTTTTCGGACTGTCTATTCACATGACCATTTCAGTGACTGTTATGCCTTATAAGGTGTCACCAAATCTCAGGTTTATATGAGGTTGTTGGGCTTTATAAAGTGGCATCAAGTTTCATGTTATATATGATTGTTCATATCCATGCATTGATACCGAAAATGCATGTTATATATAACTGCCCATGCTTATAAAGTGATACTGAAAATGTATATTGTATGTGTCTGTCCATGCATGTTCAATATATGACTGCAATAAATACTATTTTGGCTGTTTATTTGACTGCTCATATAACCTAAAATACATGCTTAAATATGATTGCTTAGGATGCATACTGTGGCATCACATATATGCTCGGTTGGTGCAGGAAAATATGTGTTTTGGTATTGTAAAGAGTCATCACATATGTGCAGAAAATAACTAAGACCACATATGGTCATCAGTTGGAGCCGAGATTGTTTTGTCTAAGCCCAGTCGATTGCCAATGAAGTCTTAGTGCTGTTCCATGTGCGGGTCAGTATAGTTTCGGGATCGGTACTCATGTTTTGAATCCCGAGCATGCCCGAATTGGCAAAAATATTTGTTGTTTACATATGCTCATGAAATCTAATATTATGTTGGCATAAATATTCACATTATGAACACATGTGAATTCTGAAGTTATATTGTTGTTGCATTAACGTTATCATGTGCATGTTTGCATATTATGCATGAGATAAATCATGAGACAAGGTGTATGTTACCAGCATGTGTTCATATGCATATGTAAATTATTTTACATGTACATTCGTATTATGTGAATGAATGTGCATTTGTGGACATGTTGAATTGTTGTGTGGTTACATGTTAACTGTGGTTTTTGCATGAGCTGCATCAGTGGTTTGAATGTGAACCACTGTAGGCCATGTCGGCCACGAGTATGTGTTGCTCTGAGTCTTGTTGAATGCATTGCAAAAGCCCATATAAAATTTATTTAGTTTCTGAATTAATTGCACTGTTAAGTTTTGTAACAGGTCAAGGTCGTTGTGTTTTGTATGTTGAATTGCAAAATAAAGCTTTTGTAAAGAATCTGTGTTTTGATAAAAAGATAAAAGAGATAAAACAGTGTAATTAATGTTTTCTTCCTGGATGTCTCTTCCACAGTATAAGAATCCTGGATGGCGGTTTTGGAGAACCCTGAGGATACTAAAACTCTGTTTGCGATTGTGCCCCTGAACTCGATATGGTGGTTTACTTCCTGACCACAATTTTAGGAAATTTTCTGTAACCTTGTCTGAGGGTGGTGTGTAGACACAACTGTTGTTATTGTTATACCAAAAAAGTGGCATCAGTGAATATTGATTTTTCTGGTGTCCCGACATTAAATGTTGATTTCTAATATTCTGATGGATGGTGTTGATTCTTGATATCAGTTGAGGGCAAAGTGTGAAACCCAGTAATAAAATACAAATTGTGTGTTAAGATACAACTGGGAACCTATCTTGAACCTCAGAAATTTGTTGTGCTCGTTTTTTAATATCTACGGGTTTTAATGAAAAGTTGAACTAAATTTATGTGCATTTAATAAAGACATGCATAAAAAAAACTCTGATAAGAATTTAATAAGTTACACATGCATGTGCATTGATATCATGTATATTTACTGTTATGCATTAGTTCATGCAATTTTATTTATTTACTTCCTTGTTAGCTATTGCCAATACATGATATTTAATCTTGAATGCATGAATAAATATTAAGTTGTGAGATTGTTGTAGTTATGTTTCTCTAAAAATATTGCATGAATTTGATTTATATTTTTTTGCCTATTTAGATCTTTAGAGAAATTCGTACGCAGGATCATTGATTCTGACCCTACGCCCTTTATGTTTTTCACAGGATCCGAAGCCCAGTGATGAGATCGACTCTCATAGAGAGCCTACAAAATTGCGTGACTGTTTTTTACATTTTCTTTGAGACAATGTAGCTCCATTATTATATACATTTATTTGATTATGTTTTTAACTTTAATTATTGGTGAATAAAGTTAATTAGTTGATTGTTGGGTTAATGTAAGATCCCTTGTGGTTTGGATTGTGTCATGTCTGTAAGGCCCCGGATCTCTGGTATGGTTTTCACAATTGTTTAAAAAAAATCACTTTTCAATGGAGATGAGTTGGGGTCGTTACATCACTAACTTCTCAATGGCCAAAAGGAAGGTGACCTCTCAAATGAGCCACCCTCTACTTTTTTAGAAGGCTCCATTGTTCTAAGGAGTAGTAGGACAAAAGTACTCTCCTTGATTCCCATTGAGCCTCATGGGAGGTGGACAAAACTACTCTTCTTGCTTCCCATTGGGTTTCATGAGAGGTGGCCTCCCCTCCCCTTTAAAAATAACCCAAAAATGTGTAGAGGGTCTTTTACTATTTTATGAACTTGAATTTTTTTTTGAAAGAATGATCATGGAGGTCTGAACCTTGAGGTTTGAACCAGAGTTTCTAGTTGGAGAAGCGGGAGCAGGAAGCGAGGCACTTCCAAAATTTTAGGAAGCGGGAAGCACGGGACGACTTAGAAGCGAACCAGGAATCGTCTCAGAAGCGAACTGGAAGCGAGAGGCAAGTGAAAAAAGAGAAAAAAAGTAAGAAAAAAAGAACACAAAAAAAATAAAATAAGGAGAAGTGAGCTTCCCTGAAATGGGAAGCGTGCTTCCCTATATTGTATGGCACTTCCGGTAACCCTGGTTTGAACTTTGTGGGAGTGAGTTTGAGGTTTGTGAGAGAAGGTGAGTGAAACGTGAACTTGTCTTCAACGTGTTCCTCCCTTGACATCACACCAAGGAGCAGCGTCCAGCTTGAGGAGCTGTTGTGCATTGGCCTGTTCGTGGTTGCTGAACGGTGAGAATCGGTCGGTGTTTGCTAAACATCGAACTGTGTTTGCTGAGCCAATGGGTAGCATCCAACATGTGGAGCTGCTGTGCGGACCTGGCTGCTGAACATACCTGTTCATGGGTGTTGAACCAGCAGTACCATGGGTGTGGAGTGCACTGCCAAAGAGTTCGCTTGGTGGAGGAGCCTATTCTGTACCGCTGGCATTGAGTTTGCAATTTCTGTTCGCTTAAATCGTGACTGTTTGAATTGTTTAGACTGAACTAAATCAATCTTGGTGAGTTGCTGTGTTTTGAAATCTGTTGAATCAATTAGTTTGCTGCGTTTTGAAATCTGTTGAATCAATTAGTTTGCTGCGTTTGAAATCCATTCGAGAAAAGGATATATGCTGTTGGTTTATGAGTAAAGATTTTTTTTGCTGAACTGCATTGAAATTTACCTGTGCTGCGAAGCTGGACTGCATTTAATGTCTAGCCTTTTCACTTTACGCCATCTGATTGAATCTGAACTGTGTCACTGTTTGATTGAGCTGGGATCGATTGCTATACTATCTCTGTGTCAGCATTGAATCTGTTTAACATTTTTCCCCGTTTGGCATCAATTTGATCCCTAATCTGTTGTCGTCGGTTTTATGTGTGATCTGAATTGTTAATGAATATCATCCAACTGGATATCGTGTTAAGTTCTGGAATCCAGTTTCTGTGTGCTGCATGATCAAATCACTTCGTATTTGGGATATATTTGCTGATTTCATGAATCAGAATTGAATCTGATAATTTTTTTTGAATCCTGTTAAATCTGGTTGCATGTGCGTGCAGATATAGGATTCAATTAAAAATCTGTTTAGACATTGTGGCAATATCTAAAAATCTGGACTTTCGGAAGTTTATGCGTATGTGTGCTTATCTAAAATAGATTGTGTCGCATGGTCAACTTCTGAAATTAAAATTGTGTTTTTTGGAGTGTGTGTGTGTGTGTGTGTATATATATATATATATATATATATATATATATATATATATATATATATATATATATATAATGCTGTTTCGTGGCTGAATATAGTTACTTTTTTTTGGAGAATTTATTAAATCTGATTTGCTTGAGTATTGAATAAGAAAAACTGTTTGAATTCAGATTTGGTTTTGAATCGTAGTTGCTTCCGCTTTCAAATCTTACATTAGAGCGCATTCGCGAACCGACCCCCATAGTCTGTTGCACCAACATGTATGCTATCATGTACTATTTTGTACGTAATCTATAAGTTTGTTATGTCTTCATCTATTTTTGCTACTTACTAGTTATCATGATATTAATAATGATATTGATAAATAATAAATTTTGTTTAGATATGATAAACATATTTATTTTTATATTTGAATATGTATAATAAACTAATGCTATAATTTTGTAGTAAAATAGGGCAATTTTCGAATAGGCATCCCAAACTTGTGCCAAAATTAAGTTCAATCGCCTACATTTTAGAAATTTTCAAATAGGTGCCTATCTTTTCAACAAACTTCTCATATGACCAGCTTAAGTTACTTTTTCTATCACTTCACTCTAGTTGACTCTTTAAGATGACACTTTAACCATTTCTTTTCTTTAGATAATTGGATGCCACTTTTTGTAGTTGTAGTAGAGACTATATAGTTAAGGTCAAATAAGTAACTTTAGCAAGAAAAGGTGAGATAGACAATCATTTGAGTAATTTCTTGAAAAAAGCTAGATGTCTATCTTAAAAGTTTTGAAACATAGGTGGTTAAATGTAATTTTTCATAAGTGCGGTGCCTACATGTAAATTCCTTAAAAGAATAAGAAGTCACTTCTTGCTGTCTACTTCACATGTACTTATAAACCCCTAGCTTCTCAGTTCTGCTTCTTGATTCTGCTTTCCTCTTTGGCGGCCTTAATTAGAACATAATGTGGAATTACTTGGAATTCCTTATCTGACTTTTATTTAAGATTATTGCAGGATTTCATCCTTGGAGGTAACATATCAATCTTCAATAACATATTGTGGTGGCATTATGGTGTACTAGGATGTAATATGAACTAGCTAAAGTTATACATCTGTTTATAAGATAGTGGGATTGAACGAAACATGAAGAAATCAGTGTCCATCTTAGTGATCGTCATGCTGTTCAAGTTTAGAATGACACAAAAAGTGAATGGATTTTTTAGTGCTTGTGTGTTGCTTCTAGTTTTGATTGAAATGAAGGTTCATTGGCATTGGTGAATGTGCCTAGAAGCTACCTTTTATATTTGTCTATCATTGATGGGTTTTATGACATTATTTTTGGTTGATGCAGGATATTTTCCAGTTACAGTATATGGTTCTTTCCTGCCTCGACATTTGTTCTACCATTTCCATGCGATATGTGCATATCTACGCTGCATAGTTGTTGCTTTGTGTGTTCTGCTTTTTTGGCCTGTGTTTGACCTTATATTGGTAGATCAAGTTTCGGCTGTGATTCCTATCTTGAGATTTAAAAGACTGGCCAAGGTATATAACCATTTTGTTTGTCTCCATAGTCAAGCATTTGGAATTGGAGAATCATTTTTGTTATTTCTCTGCTTCAGATTGTATTCTATTGCCATTTTCCGGATTCGTTGCTGGCACTACACTCAACTCTTGCGAGAAGAATTTATCGAAAGCCAATTGACATGCTTGAAGAAGCAACTACTGGTCTCCTTCTGCCTGATTTTCTTCAGTAAATGTAATTTTTTTTTAAAAGCAAATATATATGCTTGGAATCTCTCTCCCTTTAACTGAATGGTTTAATCCTTAGGAATGGCTGATCTGATTTTGGTCAACAGCAATTTTACTGCATCCACTTTTGCAAATACATTCAAATCTCTTCATGCTAAGGGTATTCGCCCAGCTGTGCTTTATCCAGCAGTCAATGTGGCACAGTTTAGTGAGCCTCACTCATATAGGTAACTGGTACTTTATAGCGTATGTAGTTAGAGTTTGAGCATGAGTTGGAAGCTATAGGAGAGTCAGAAACCAATTTCTCTAAAACACCATGACTAAATCTTGCATAGTTTTCTTGTTTCTTTTTTCTTTTTATGCCAACTTTTTTTTTCAGGATAAATTTTCTTTCCATAAACCGCTTTGAAAGGAAAAAGAACATTGAGTTAGCAATTTCAGCATTTTCAATCCTTAGCTCCTCTGAAAACTTTCATGCCCAGGCATCCTTGACTATTGCAGGTAAATTTTATTCTGTTGTTGGTTACCACTGAATTCGGTTCTTTGCTGTGGTTTTGATTCCTATAGTTGATGATTTCATGACAAGATCCTAAGACATCCAGTCAACAAAGAAAAAGATTAGAAAAGTGTCTGTTATAAAGGATGTGAACTGGTGATGACAGATGAATGTGGATGGTCTTGGCTTTCATGCTGCCATTGAGCGACTTCATTCATACCTTCCAGAGGAATCTGGTTGTCATTAAAAGGAGAAAGATAACCATGTTTAGTAAGAACAATTTAGAATGTGATTCAGTCAAGGTTATTATTTTGTGGTATTGACTTGACGAAATCATAATATATGCACAATACTCGGCTTTGTATGAAAAAGAAAACACAAACACTGAGCAAATCAACCATGTTTTAAAATGTGTGGTGTCTTAATTCCTAAAAGCTTGCCAAAACCGGGGTTACTGGAAGTGCCATATTATATGGGGAAGTGCACTTCCCCGAAGCGCATTTCAGAAGTGCGAAACGTGGCCCTTCCGAAACGTGAGGGGAAGCTCCAAAAAAAATGGGAAGCTCGCTTTTCCTTATTTTCATGTTTTTTTTTTTTTAAATTTTTCTTACTTTTTTCTCTTTTTTTGCTTCTCCCTCGCTTTCGAGACGATTTCTGGTTCGCTTCTGAGTCGTCCCGCGCTTCCCGCTTTCGCTTTTTGAATCGCTTTTTGCTCCTTCTTCCCCGACTGACAACTGTGGCCAAAACCCTGGATTGATGCTTTAAATTAAATGTTATTATTGATGGGAAGTATTTCAATAATGTTATTAAAGGTGGATATTGTTGTAATGGAGTATGCGGAAATATAATTTAAGAATGCAACAAGCATTAACCAAGTCCAATAATGGACATGCACGATGACACATGGAAAATACAAACACAAAGTCCGCGATGGGACAATAGCTATGCCTCAAAAGGCAATGCAACAAGTAAAGAATAAAAAAACTTTATTTAAGAGAGCTAAAAAGCAATACAAATACAAGGCGAGAGGTCCCCTATTTATACACAAGAAAGGAGGAGTGAGAGACCCCCAATGTGTATTAAAAAAAAGGAAAAAGAAAAAAGAAAAAAAGAAAAAAGAAAAAAGAAAAAAAGAAAAAAAGAAAAAAAGAAATACAAAAAGGCTAACCTAATAAACTAGTTGTTTCTAGAACAATTACGTGAAAAGACTAAAATACCCCTATTGGGTATTCTAGACACAATAGTACATATATATATATATATGTGCGTATATATATTTTAGCATGCCCCCTCAAACTTTACGGAGAGATAACCGAAAGTTTGTTGAGGAGAAAAATAAAACGAGGAGCAGTAAAAGCTTTGGTGAAGAAATCCGCCAACTGGTACTATGATGTGACATATGACAATGAAATAATTTCTCTTGGATATTTGTCACGTATATGGTGGCAGTTCATCTCAATATGCTTTGTACGCTCATGGAAAGTGTGATTGCTTGCGATGTAAATTGCACTTTTGTTGTCACAACATATCTTCGAAGGTGTGAAAATGACTATGCCTATATCACTGAGAAGACTTCAAAGCCACATAAGCTCTATGATTGTAGTGGCTATTGCACGGTATTTGGCTTCTGTTGAGGATAGAGATACTTTGTGTTGCTTCTTGCATCTCCATGAGATCATAGAATTACTTAAAAACACACAGAAACTTGTAGTTGAGACTCTATCATTGAGATTTCTTCT
This sequence comes from Nuphar pumila, assembly GCF_984573655.1. Classification (NCBI taxonomy): domain Eukaryota; kingdom Viridiplantae; phylum Streptophyta; class Magnoliopsida; order Nymphaeales; family Nymphaeaceae; genus Nuphar; species Nuphar pumila. Next base: position 125,535,525 of record NC_143250.1, read on the forward strand.
CCAATCAGCATCAGTATAGACATATAAATCAAATGAAGAGGATGAGGAAAGAAAAACCCCCTTTGTTATAGTATTATTGATGTATCTGATGATTCTTAAGACAACACTCATGTGGACAGTGGTAGGATGTTGAAATTGACTGAATGAACTGCGTGAGCTATGTCTGGCCGAGTGATAGACAAGTATGTAAGTGATCCAACAAGTTGACGGTAAGGAGTAGGATCTTTGAGTAAAGTCCCATCTGCCAACCTCAATTTGACATTAATGACTTCAGGGGTTTCTATCTTCTTATCATCTAAAATACCAGACTTAGTACAAATGTCAGCAGCAAGTTTTATTTGAGAAAGAATGTACCTTCTGGGAGAGTACGCAACTTCAATACCTAAGAAGTATTGTAAATTTCCTAAATCAGGCATGTCAAAATTTTCTTTTAAAATATTCTTAATGTCATTGATCCGTTGCTTATCACTTCCAGTGATAATCATATCATCTACGTAAAGTAGAAGAATAACCACCATAGAACCTATACTTTTCACAAAAAGAGCAGTGTCAGTGTAATACGAATGAAAACTCAAATGAGTCATCACATTACTAAATTTATCATGCCAAGCTTTTAGAGTTTATTTTAGACTATATAAGGCTTTTTTAAGTTTATTTTTTTTCTTTTTTCAATCCAAACCCCCGATGGATGATCCATGTAAACTTCTTCACTTAATTCACCATTTAAAAAAACATTTTTCACATCTAGTTGATAAATGAACCATTGTTTAATAGATGCAACAGTTATGAGAGTCGTAACACTAGTCATTCTTGCAACCGGGGCAAATTTTTCTTTGTAGTCAATACCATACTCTTGAGAGTAACCCTTAACCACAAATCTAGCTTTGTAATGTTCTAAAGACCCATCACTCTTTGTTTTAACTTTAAAAACCCATTTACATCGTATAGATTTCTTTCCTATGGGTAATGAAGTTATTTCCCAACTTTTAGCTTTTTCAAGAGCACTAACTTCTAAATCCATACCCATTGCGAAAGATTTTTTGCCTCATTATAATGTGATGGTTCATGAAAAGAATATAATGCAATTAAACATGATTTATATTTTTGTGTTAATGTGTCGTAGGATACAAATCTATTTGGTGGATTGAAAATTCGATTGGATCTCCTAAGAGAGGTTTCCTCCAAGTTTGAATTTTGGGAATATTTTTTTAAAGCATTTAGAGGATTTCTTTGATCACGCCGGGTATAAGTTTGCATAGGTCTATCAATAATATCATCATTTATATGTGTTTCTTTTTCCATATTTTCATTATCATTTTCATTGATATTTAGGGGGTTATCCCCTTCGTCATTCAAAGAATTATCATAAGAGTTCAACTCTTCTTGTGGTAAAAGGTCAAATAAAAATATATATTCAATTGCATTGTTGTCTTTGGTCTTCTCAAAACCATTTTCATTTTCTAAAAAGGTTACATCCTTATAAACATATAGTTTGTTATTTTTGGGATAAAAGCATCTATATCCTTTTTTGTTTTCTCCAGAACCTAAGAATACACATTCAATAGCTTTTGAAGACAATTTATCTCTTTTATGAAAAAGCACAAAGCACTTACAACAAAAAATCCTTAATCTATTGAAGTCGGTTGTTCTTTCAAATAAATTTTCACAGAGGGATATGTTTTGTAAAGACGATGAGATCATTCTATTTATGAAGTTGATGTTAGGGCGGCTTCGGCCTAAAAACTTTTTGAAACTTTAGAAATAAGTAGTGTTCTAATGGTTTTCAAGATGTGCCTATGTTTCCTTTTGGCTAATCCATTTTGTTGGGGAGTTCTAGGACATGATTTTTTATGACAAATTCCATTTATTTCTAAATAATTTTGAAACTCATTTGATAAATATTCACCATCTGAATCAGATCTAAGGATAGAGATGTTAGTTGAAATTTGATTTTTGACAATCATATGAAATTTTTTGAAGAATGAGAAGACATCGGATTTGAAGTTAAGATAGCATATCCATACATATCTAGTGAAATCATCAATAAACGTCACATAATATGAGTATCCTCCTTTTGATGTAACGGGAGAAGGTCCCCAAACATCCGAATGCACTAATTCAAATGGTCTCTTAGAAATAAAAGTTCTATTTGGAAAGGGAGCGGATTTCATTTTTTCAAAGATACAATCCTTACAAACAAAATTTTTCTCGTTACAATTTTTTTTTCAAAGGAAAAAAGATACATCATAGAGAAACTTGGATGTTCAAGTTTTTTATACCAAGTTTCAATATTTTTATCTTTAACATAATTACAAAAAGAGTTGGTAGGGAGATTTAAATAGTTCATGTAGTAGAGATCTCTCTTTTTATGACCTTGCCCAATCAGCTTCTCGGACTGGAGATCCTGCACGAAGCAATCCTTAGATGAGAAGATTCTACATCCATGATCGAAAATTTGAGAAACCGAAAGAAGATCTAGGTTTAGTTGTTACATTTCGCACAAAAAAGGTTTTAGAAGAGTTTAGAGTTTCAACACTTTTACTTTGTAAAGATGTTCCATCGGTAGTTGAAACATAAGAGGTTTTTGAATTAGTGCATAATTCAGATAAACCATTCTCAAGAGGTGTCATATGAAAAGAAGCTCTCGAATCAAGAATCCAAGAAGACATACCTGGAGGTGAAGAAGAAGCAATGGCGGCACCCGATGTAGATGGAGATTTGAGTAGAATTTGAAGTGCCTCCGATAATTGAACTAGTGAAAAAGAATCATTTTCTTTAGTTGGTTATTTCTTCCTTGGTGTAGTTTCTTCTACAAAAGCAACTTTGTTCTTTGGAGTTTCATATAACTTGGGACAATTAGGCCTTATATGTCCCGGTTCATGGCAATAATCAAATGACTTTCCTATAGGCTCCATTATAGCTATTTTGCCTTTCAAAGTATGGAGGTTTATAAGTTTTAACATGATTGTCAGGCTTAGATACAGCAAAACTTCATCTCCTCTCTTTATCATGCCAATACGAGTTTCTTCTTGGCATATTTTGGCAGCGACATCCTTTAAGGGAATAGGCTTAGATCTATGGAGGAGGAAAGATCTAACTTATTCATATTCGGGCCTAAGCCCGTGTAAAAATTGGAAAAAGTGTTATTTTTTCATTTGTTCTCTTTTAAGTTCAACATCTTCACTAGCCACTCATTTGGGTTCTAGAAGAGATAATTCATCCCACAAGGGACTAAGTGTGCTAAAATAATGACAGACACTCATATCCCCTTGCTTAATAGTACAAATTTTTTCTTGAAGAAAAAATTGTCTTGCAAGGTCTTTTTGAGTATACATACCTTTCATAAAAAATCATGCCTCATTTGCTTTGCGGAATTTGGCTATTTTGGCGCATATCTTGAGCTCCACATTGTTCATGAACCATGCAAGGATTTTTGCATGTTTACTTTCCCAATCTTCTTTCTTGGATTGGTGTTCTTCAATGGCTATAGAGTGTGCATTTCCCTCCAGGGCCTTTTATTGTCCTTCTTCCATTTTTGTAAACTTGAGTTGTGGTTCTGGAATGGAACCCATCACGTATCCCCAAAGTTTTTTGCCCTTGAGGTTGTTCTCTATGGCGGAGGCCCACATCATATAATTGGTGCTGTTTAACTTGAAGGAAAGATCAATCTTATGCTCATTCTCCATAGTAACTTAGAGAGAGGATGGGCAAAAAGGAATGGATGAGATTTCTAAATCACAAACTATCAAGAGATAGATTTAACAAAAATCAAGAGCTCAACCAAGCTCTGATACCATGTAATGAAGTATGCGAAAATATAACAAGCATTAACTAAGTCCAATAATGGACATGCACGATGGCACAAGGAAAATATATACACAAAGTCTATGATGGGACAGTAGCTAAGCCTTAAAAGGCAATGCAACAAGTAAAGAATAGAAGAATTTTATTTAAGAGAGCTAAAAAGCAATAGAAATACAAGGGGAGAGGTCCCCTATTTATATACAAGAAAGGAGGAGTGAGACCATTGGGGGCTCCCACATGGAGTTGTTGGGAGCCCCCAGCCACTCTATGGTTGGACCCCCAATATGTATTAAAAAAAAAGAAAAAGAAAAAAGAAAAGAAAAAAAATACAAAAAAAGCTAACCTAATAAACTAGTTGTTTCTAGAACAACTATGTAAAAAGACTAAAATTCCCCTATCGGGTATTCTAGACATGACAGCATATATATATATATATATATATATATATATATATATATATATATGTGTGTGTGTGTGTGTGTGTGTGTGTGTGTGTGTGTGTGTGTGTGTGTGTGCATATATTTTAACAATTGTTTGTTAAGAAGATTCTTTACGTTTACAAATTACATCTATTAGATACAACTTGAATCTGAAGAATGAATTAGATAAAATCAGCCATTTTCAAGATGATTTAGAGAGTGAGTTTTAGAAGTGCATTAAAAACCTAGAATGATTAGAGGAGGATTTATTGGCACGTGGACTGGACATATAAGATTACTTCTGAAGTGGTAGTAGAACTCTCGCATGAAATGGTTGTAAGAGAGATAGAAAGTCATCCTATTTTACTCTTAAGTTACGAGGAATATTATGAGGAAACTGATCCTCAAGTTGACTCGCGACGATGGTATGTCTATTACATCGAATGATGAGATGAAAAGGGACACTGTGACCTTTTAGAAAATCTTCACTAGTGTCGGACTGAGCCAAGTGTTCCTCCAAGGCTCTGCTAACCCAGGAGTGATGGAGCAGGAAAACCAATCTCTCCTTTCTGAGGTCTCAGATTTTGAAATTAAGTAGGCAGTGTTCAATGTTGACCTTGAGTGTGCTCCTGGCCTTGACAGCTTCCCAGGGACCTTTTTCCAAATGTATTGGTCGATTGTAGGAGGCTACGTTTGTAAGGCGGTGAGGAATTTCTTCTCTACAGGGAGGCTTCTTAGGAGAGTCAACTACACAAACATTGCTTTGATTCCGAAGGTGAATGGCACTAGTTTCTTATCTCAACTCATTAGTCTATGTAATTTTATTTATAAAGTTATAACCTATGTCGCATGGGTGCGGGTACGGGTGCAGAGCAATTTAAATTTTTTTGGACACGGGGACACAACTATATATATATATAACAATAATAAGATCCAACCCCGATATTGTCTTGGATCCAGGCCGGGTCTGGATCTGCACCCGACCTGAGTCCAAATTAATTTTAATAAATGGAAAAAAATAGACTCGGTCAAAATTGACCGAGTCCAAAATGTGGACGGACTTGGCCCCGATGCATTGACCGAGTCTAGTTGATCGTGTCTGCCCCGTGTCCGAAGCCGCACCCATGTCCGAAGGCGCACCCTTGTCAGGGCGTGTCGACGCTGGTGTGTCAACCTTTTAGCCGAGTCCGTGTGACTTAGGTTATAACCAAGATTGTAGTCACCCGAATGAGGGGTATTTTGGAGCACATAATTAGTCTAGTCAGTGAGCATTTTTAAAGCGTAGAGCATACATGACAGCATTTTGCTCGCCAATGAAATGGTTGACTCTGGCATCGGGGAGAAAAAAAGTGTGATTTTTAAGGTGGATGTGGCCAAGGCGTATGGCCGGGTGGAATGGGACTTCTTAGAGAGTTCCTTAGAGTTCTTTTTGCTTTACAAAGGAGTGGATTGATTGTTTCATGCAACATGAGATCTCCTTCCTTCGCTTTCCTCATTAATGGCGAACCTACCAGCTGTGTAGTAAAAAACACTGACTAGACTCACACTTGTTCGCATAGTCAGCCTAGGCATAAATAAAAATGCGTAGGCTGTGCAATTCTTAGGTGGGTACCTTAAAAGGTACCAATTTTGCCGACTAGGGCATCTAGTAAGCAACTAAGCTGCTCTTTCCTAGGCACAAGGGCAGTTTAGTCATTTTTTGTTATTATAAATATTTTTTAAAACGTATGAAGGGAGGGGGTTAATTTTAAATGATTATGTTTTTTTATATATATGTGTGTGTTAATGGTGAACCTACCAGCTGTGTAGTCAAAAACACTGACTAGACTCCCACTAGTTCACATAGTCAGCCTAGGCATAAAAAAAATGCGTAGGCTGTGCAATTCTTAGGTGGGTACCTTAAAAGGTACCAATTTTGCCGACTAGGGCATCTAGTAAGCAACTAAGCTGCTCTTTCCTAGGCACAATGGCAGTTTAGTCATTTTTTGTTATTATAAATATTTTTTAAAACATATGAAGGGAAGGGGTTAATTTTAAATGATTATGTTTTTTTATATATATGTGTGTGTTAATTTGTTTCTGATGATCTGTGTGTGTGTGTGTGTGAAATTTTTCTATAAAAGCCTGAAAGCATGTTTAGTATTAATGATTATGTAATATGTTATATATATATATGTGTGTGTGTGTGTTACTGTGGTTCTGTGATTTTTTTTCTGTGAAAGGCGGAAGGTATGATTATGCTATGAATAAACATATATATATTCTGGTTATATATATTTTGTGAAAGCATGTGTAATTGTGTACTTGTCTGATAAAAGCATCTTATTACCAAAATAATTAAAACATATTTTTATGTATATTTGGTATATTTTTATTTTTTAATTGGGGTACCGACTAGTCCAACTAGTCTCGCCTAGTGTTCGACTAGTCTTTTTACGGGTCTACCAACTAGGCACCGCTTAATGCTTTTGACTACATAGCTTCCTACCAGGCAATTCTGGAGCAGTAGAGGATTGAGGTGAGGTGACTCAATGTCACCTTACTTCTTCCTCCTTGTGATTGAGGCAAGTCTTGACTATGTAGAACATGTTGGGGATATTAGCCCGTTTAGCATCACAGGGTTCAACTAGTGTCACTCTTTGTATGTGAATGACACTTTTTTTTTGAGAAATTGCAACACTTTGTTCAAAACTTCTTGGGGATCGTTAAGAAGTTCAAAGAAGCATCAAGCCTATCAATTAGTAAGGCGAAAACGGTATTTGTGACCTTCCACTTATCCCCTGAACGAGTGCGCCAAGTCCAGAGGTGGAGTCGGTGGAATCTGGTCCCCTTCCCTGTTTCATGCCTGGGCTTCCCACTATTCAAAGTGACACTACGGAAGTCAATGTGTATAGGGTTGGTTTGTGAATTTCAAAGTTGTCAATGACTGGTCGGGTAATTCTTTCCCATGTATTGGATGCTAAGTTTCCATGCTCAAGCTGCAGTTTCTTAACGAGCTGAAAGCTATATGCCAAGTGTTTTTTTGGAATGATGTGGAGCAGTAGAACCACATTCACCTTATGAGCTGGAACAAAGTGTGGACTAGCCTAAGAGCACTGGGTGAGGTGAACTGGTGTTGATGGTAGCCAAGTAGGACAGTAATCCTTGGGTTCTTCTAGTATAAAGATAATACGTATTGAGAATCACTATATCTCACCCGGTTGGACCCAATGGTTTCATATGAATGGAAGGAGATGTGATTGGGAGCTTCCCACCTAATCGGAGGTGTTAGATGAAGGGTAGGTAATAGGCATAAAATGGAATTTCGGTTTTAGCCTTGGCTCACCCAAGGCCCAATTTGGCTCACTCTTTCTTGTAACACCTGAAGAATCATGTATGACAGCCTGCATGGTATCAGATTTAGTGAAATAGACACGTCCAGTGCACCTCTACGGTATTTTCATCCAAAGTGGTTTGAAACATTTTAAGGGAGAAAGGCCAAGTTGGCTATATGTAGTCATGTCTGGCACAAACATCACTTTCCCAGAGCAGCCCTTGCACTGGGGTTCGCTATCAGGGATAGGCTCCTCCCTCATGAAAGACTGAAGATGCTAGGAATGTTGTTTCCTAGCCAATGTGGCATATACAAGAGGCAAGAAGAAACCACTTTGCATCTTTTCTTGGGATGTCCAAAGGTGAGGCAGCATTGGAGGAAAGTGACATTCTTTTTTGGGAAGAGATGGACATGAAGTGGAAATATGAGACAGGCTATTGTCAGTTGGGTGGTGGCTCAATTCAAAGAGGCAAACATTCCGACACAGTTGGATGGTGACGCTCCAAATCATGGTCTAGAAAATCTGGAAACTGAGCGAATTATTTTTTGAGATACACACTTGAATTCAGGATCAGGTGGAAAGAGAAATACTCCATTCCGTGAGAATGCATATATTAGGTATTCTTGAGAACTCATTCTATCAGATTACGGCCTGGTGGAGAAGCCTGTATCTATGGTAGTCTCCTCTGAAAGGTTGGATAAAGATAAACATTCAAAGGAATTTTAGACAAGGATGGCACATGAGATACACCATAGGAGATGAGAATGGCCACTTTATAGAGGTGTGGTGTTACACGTGAGGTAGTTCCATGCTATATGCTTGATTTTTTGTGTAGTTTTGACACATTCCAAATTGTAAAAGCTTCTTGTTGTACAAATCTTTTGGCCAGGAGGCTTCTCAATTTGGCTAGATCGGGGCTAAGGAAATCCTATTGTAGCCTCTTGAGTAAGGTATTTTTTAACCGTACAACAATAGTTGTCTTTTTCTAATAAACTGGTAGGGTCTGCCTAATCCCAGCTTGCCTATCGAAGAAAAAAAAGCGATTACTTCTGAAAATTTTGTTTATTTATTCAGTTGTTTTTCTGCACTTATAACATAAATATATTGATGTTAATTCAAGATGCGACTTTGGCATTCTAGTTCAGTTTGCTTTTATAGAATGGTCTGCAAGCCTTTGCTTTAGAAATTTTTTAGCTTAACATCGTTAGATTTTTAGGTTCAAATAATATTCTGCCAAACATAGGAAACTTTCTGCTGATTAAAACATTTGTGGCCTTGTTTCAATATATATTTAGCATGACAAAATCACTGTGTCTAACCAAGAAACTTCTTTCCTGTTCATTAGGTGGTTTTGACAAACGTCTTGTGGAAAATGTTCAGTACCTGGAGGAACTGAAGGGTCTAGCTATGATGGAAGGAGTTGCTGATCGGGTTGAATTTGTCACATCTTGCTCAACCACACAAAGAAACAAATTTCTCTCTGAATGCTTATGTGTTATATATACCCCAAAGGTCTGTCAGTTGCTCAAATATGTTGGTTAGACCCAGTGGTATGCAAATATCAATTCTGTTCTTTCTTTTCCACTTTTTTTAAATGCAAAAAATAATAGACTGATGAAAATGCCCTAGGTTGAAGTAGGTTCACTCGTGAGAAATTGCATTAAATATTTTTTTTATTTTTCTCATACCTCTCTGCAATCAGCAGTCTTCCATACCTTGATTCTATCCCATTTCCTAGTGACCCCTTGGAAGGAAGACAAGGTGATGGTTCCCATTATGTTGATGTTCTTTTCTAGTTCAACATAGCATGCTTACTACCTGCTTGTCTGGATAACTGCAATGCAGTTTTTCTTCTCCCAGAGTTCAAAATATTTTGGTTGGGCCTTTTCCTCTTGTACATTCAAAACAAAAGGAAAGAAGAGAAAAAAAATCGTAGGTTGTTTGTTATATTGACTGTGATTGTAAATCTATGATAGGTTTCATTCTTATAATATGGATTGTGAAGATATTTAAGTAAACTTCAATATTTTTTTTCAGGATGAACACTTTGGCATTGTCCCGTTGGAGGCCATGGCAGCACAAAAGCCTGTGATTGCATGTAACAGTGGTGGCCCTGTTGAAACAATCAAGCATGCTGAGACAGGATTTCTCTGTGAACCAACTCCACAGCAGTTCTCTTCTGCCATGGCTACACTCATGAGAAACCCAGATTTGGCTGAGGACATGGGTAAACATGCCCGTGATCATGTTACACAAATGTTCTCGACGAAAATCTTTGGCCAACGATTAAACCAATATGTTGTAGAATTACATCAGGAGGCCTGAATATGACATTTTTCATTCATCAAAAGTTGAGAGTTCCACAATGTTCACAATGGAAATTTGTTTTTCTTGGAGTTTATATGTGCTTTGTGGAGGGTTCGCACCTGATCTTAGTGTCTTTCTAGAAAATGAAAGGAACTGTTTCTTGGACTTCTATGTGAGGTCTTTTATTCTTTTGAGTGATATGAGAGAAGGTTGTCCATTTGAAGATGGAACTGCTGGTGTTGAGGGGCTCAAACACAACCCTTCTTTTGGGGGTCATAGATGGCCGTTGAAAACTATTACTTTGCTTTTTAAGTTGATTCTAGCATGAGAAAGTTGTGTGCTGCTCAAAAAGGGCTTTTGTAGTTCCTGCATGACAAAGTTGGAGAATGGTGGGGTTAGTCCCTCGAGAAAGCATCGTTCTCTTCGTCAGTTTCGAATCCTTTATATTTTATATTGAGAAACAAGTAAAAAATGTTACTTTTGATTGGTGACGTATAGAGAGGACAGTTTGCTTCTAATTTGGCTGTCCAATATCTTACCTTTGGTTTGGCACCAATTTGGCATCAGCTTACCCTAAAACCTTGATGGTCATAATCCAACGATGTTTGGCCATAGTTGGTGGGGAAACCCACCTCCTAATAGTGGGTTGTGTTTTTTTTTTTTGAAAGGCAAGCTGGGGTTAGTCTGACGCCTACCAGTTATACAACCTATACCATTGGGTTTTGAACCTTCAATGTCCCAACACAAGGTGACGTGCACTAGCTGCTCCTACCAGACAAGCGGAGCTCCCATAGAACAGTGGGTTGTGTTCTACCAGAATGTCATTGACAAACTCTAATTTGATATTTTGATGCCACTACCAATTGGTAATTGCATCTAATCTTTTTAAACTTAATTTTGTCAGATTTTTTGCTCAAAAGTGGTGTTTGCAGCAGAGCTACTATGAGTTGGCTGCCTCTAGATAAACAAACATGGCATCAGATTTTTTTTTTGTTTCTTGTGCTACCATGTTTGCTATTATAGGGATTTTGAGGATGGCCATCTTATTTTGCCTTTTCCTATGAACAGCAGCTTTGTGATGAAAAAAATTCTTTGAAGATGTGAAATAAGTCTATGCACTGTTCATGAAAAGCACTCTAAAGCACAAAAAACTGACTATTTGGCTTTGTATGAAGTTTGCTCTGACACACCCTCGTATGCTAGGTTGGATACTAAGCCCCCAAAATTAAACTGCATATGGTTTAGACCAGAGTTACCCGAAGCGCCTAGGTAAGTGAGGAAGCGTGCTTCGGAAGCATAAACCGCCACGCTTTCGAAACGCCCGGGGAAGCACCATTTGTAAATGGGAAGTGTGCTTCCCATCACGATTTCGACGTGCTTTTCCCATGCTTCCCCCTCACTTTCTTCATTTTTTTCAATTTTTTTTATATTTTATATTTTAAATTTTTTTGCTTCCCCCTTGCTTCTTAGGTCACTTCCGGTTCACTTTTGAGACGATTCTCGATTCGCTCCTAAGTGGTCCCCCGCTTCCTAAAATTTTGAAAGTGCCTTGCTTCTCGCTTTCGCTTCCCGCTCCCGCTTCCTCAACTGGCAACCATGGTTTAAACATATCTTAGACCAAGTTTGGGCAGGGATGACCCTTATATAAACCGAGCAGTGATAAAAACATTGGTCGAGAAACACATGCACATGAGAGAGTAGCCCTTTAAAACAGAGTCCTAGGCATTGTATTTATCCAATAATTCTATTTGACAATGAAAGGTAAAAAAACAAGCCAACTAGATAAAACGAGTGTTTTTCAAAGTTTATCATGGCAAAGGGGTATACCTTTCTTGTTTTCTTTGTTTAAGTCAAATAAATTTGGTGGCTTTCCTATACGGGTTTTCTGAAGGGGCTTGCTTTTTTATTATTTGGTTGCTGACCTAGACTCAAATGTTTTGCTCTATTGCAATGAAAGTGCACTATCTCATCAGGTATGAGGGAGATTGCTTTTATTTTGATATTCATATGCTTTCTGGCTTTCATGTTAATTTCTTGTTTGCCTTCTTCAGTTAGTTGCATCTTTGTCAGTTATTATTGTTAGCACTTTGTTCATTCTTGTTATCATTTTCTCTTTTTTTTTCGGGAGAGAAAGATGGGGTTAGGCAGATCCCTATCAGTTATACAACCATACCATTACGATTCGAACTTGCAACATCCCAACACAAGGTGTCATGCACTAATTGCTCCTGCGAGACAAGCGGAGCCCCCTGTTGGTATCATTCGTCTCTTTGTTGGCAAGCCATAGGCATAGGTAATGTTGCTTAGCATAGGAAAAGAGCCTATGAGGATGAAGTGCAGTCTCACCAACCCCAGAAAATTCAAGGGACAAGAATATGTTCGGCCTTATAAAATGGATTGAGTTGATCCAGATATAATTTGTATTACAGAAAGAAGAAGCACTGGAGAGATGGTGAGAAAAAGCGCTCACAAAAAATAAAAGAAAAATGATCATATTGTATGGGTAATTTAACATGTTTTTATAGTCATTGGAAAGATGAGACATAGGACTATAACTTTCATGTTTTGAGTCAGAACCAAAAATCTCTCTAAAGTTTTCATTTATGAGTTTCAAAACCGAAATAGAAACATACTCTGCAGACTGGAATAACCAAACAATATATTTTCAGAGGATGTTTTGACCCATAAAATGAAGGATTTCATAAAAACACAAAAAAAAACTAGACAGAAATACATTTTCAACGATACCTGATTCGCTTAAAAACAACGAACGAGCATTGAGATACAACCCCGACAACGTTCCTAAAACAAGAGATAAATAGGCGTGATTATGCCTTTTCTATCTGTTTTATGATATTTTTTAGCCACTTGTGCTAAAAATCTTAAAAACAGTAAAAAAAAGACAGATTAGGACGTTAGCTTTTCAACGCCACCAAGATCACTTTGATCTAATGAGCGATTGGAGAGAAACTCCCTCTTAAAGATAGACTGTTCAATATAGGCAAGGATGATGATATCCTAATAAAATATATGCGAGGATGAGGAAGTCTACATAAAATATATACGAGGATAAGAAAGTCTACATAAAATATACGTAAAGATGAGGAAGTCCATATAAAAGGAGGAAGTTCGCACAAAATATATGTATAAAATGAGGAAGTCCGCATAAAAATAAGTATGAACATCATATTAAACTAAAACATCAAAACTTCACAAATATCCAACTAAGTTTGGATAAAAATAGGTGCAAACATCTTATTAAACTTAGAAATTTGCATGTATTTAAGAGGAAATCACATGTTTAGAAGAAAAATCACATATATAGAAGAAACTTTACATATATTTAGGAAAAAATACATGTATAAGAGGAACTCCTAATACATTTAGGAGAAAATCACATGTTTAGGAGGAACTCCACATACGTAAGAGGAAAATTACATATATAGGAAAAACTTTGCATATATATAAGAGAAAAACCACATATATTTAGGAGAAAAATTACATATATATTTTTTATAGAACAAAGTATGTTTTCAAATCTATATCTCTTCGATCGACATCAAAAACTTGTATTTTTTTAGTCGTTGGAAAACTTATACACGGGCCTATAATTTTCCTATTTTGAGTCAGAACTGAAAACCCGTTTAGGTTTCCCATTTTTTAGTTCCAAAACCAAAATAGAAGAGTGCTCGACTGATTGAAACAATTGAATAATCTATCTTTCAGAGAATGTTTCTCCCCAACCGCTCATTAAATCAAGGTGATATTAATGGCATTGAAAAGCTAACGTCTCGTCTATCATTTTTTTTCTATTTTTCTTGATTTTCAGTGTAGGTTATCAAAAAATAGCATAGAACAAACAAAAAAGGTGTAGCCGCACGTGTTCTAGTCTGTAGAGCATGCTTTTATTCAAGTTTTGAAACTTAAAAACAGAAACCCTAGAGGAGGTTTCAGTTCTGACTCAAAATAGAAAAGTTATAGGTTTGAGTCTCATCTTTCAAACAACTATAAAAACACAAGTTTTAAACATCTAATCGAAGAGATACAAATATGAGAACAAAGATTGTTTTGCAAAAAATAATAACATATTTGAGAGAAAATTCGCATATATAAAAAAGTTTGCATGTGCAAAGGGTAAAAAAGTCTTTAAAATTCTGATATTTGCGATTTTGGACATGGAGAGAATAGCAAAAATTATAGGATTTTTAGGAAAATGAAGTTTTCGATGATGGATCAGAGAGATACAGATCTGAGAAGAAAGACTATTCTGCAAAAATAATCATATATTTAAGAGCCGAAGTTCGCATGTGCAAAAGGTAAAAAGGTCTTTTTAAACTCACACCTCTGATTTTCTAATGGACAATATGGTACTAAGGAATTTTTCAAAATGCTACAACATGAATCTTGTATTTCTCATGAATAGATCATAATATTTTGAAAATAAATCTTTCATCTCGCCATTAACTTTGCATGTTAAGGGCCTCATATTGGTGGTTCTCAATTCAATTGAAACTGTCAATTACAGTATTAACTATACTGCGTATTGGCTTAGAAGGTGTAGTTTGGACGTTACTGCCCAACGGGCATGAGGCACAAAGTCCAGGATGGATGGGGTTTGGGCTCAGGATTGGACTCCACATGTGAAGTAGCCTGACTATGTGTAACCTGATATAAAAACCTAGATGGCTGATAGTTGGGGATGTAATTCTTGTTTGTTTTTTCACTAGGCCAAAGGAGAGTCCCTTCATCACCTTCCTCTGCCTACAACGAAGTACACCCAGCTTTGACTTGTGGCAAGGGACGCCCCCTGTGTGTTTCAAACTGCTGCTGCCTATGTGAGGTGACAAACCACGGTTGCCCTTAACCAAGAGCACAAACCCTCATGGGCACCCCAATCCACCCCACGTACCCCACCTTTGATTGTTGTTTTTATTATTTTATTTCCTTTTAATAAACCCACAAGGCTAAAGCTCATAATAAGAGTAAGCATGATTTCAGTGGCATAGGATGCAGGATACTATGACCTTGTGAATCCAACCGTCCAAACTACCAAATTCTGTTTGGGGGAAAGTTTACATTTTACTCATAGCCAAAGGGTCCCCATCATAGCGGCAAATCAATAGAATATGCAGGCTGCACTCGTAGTGGAACAAGGCCTACACTGGCTGCATTGCTCTATTGCATGGCAATTAGGAGTTTACTAGGGGATAGCCATCTTTGGAGAGTGTGCATTTAGGATCCAAAGTTTGAGTTTTCAACTTAGGCCAATAGAGGCTGGTTTGATAATGAATTCAATATAAGATTGTTGGCCCTTGTGTTAGAAATAAATAGCCATAAGAAGGAACACACGAAAATTGTGGTAACATAAGTCATAGAACATCAAGCCCACAAGGGCTCTGCTTATCTGTTAGGGCCGATTTGTGAATGTCAGCAAGTTGTTCGGATGCCACAAGTTCGAAACCTGCGGTGACATCCCTTCCTGCAAGGTCAAAGCTGTGATGCCGTAAGTAAAGGCTGAATACCCTTTCTCCCCTTGCACCCCTTATTTTTAACAGTATTTCAATAAAATATAATTTATTATGAAAATATTTTAAAATAGTTTCTCATTGATTAAATTTTAAAAAATGATGTGTTCTGGTGTCCTACTTTCGGAAAAAAAAAATTAGAACCTGCGAGTCGACGACGTATCCTTGCGACATAGCTACAGATTTCAGATTTTGAGAATGAGCCTCTTCTGTGGCAACATTAGCCTTCTCATTGAACTATGGCAACTTAATTTTGAGTTGCACTTGAACTCAACTATTTTCCCTGCTAATTATTTGAGCAACATGACTTGACTTCAAATTTTGATAATGAGCGGAACTTTACAATCATAAAACAGCAAAGTAGATCATCTCTGACTGCTGGTTCTATTCATGTTTGTTAAAGTTCCACCGACGTGAACATCATTTAACTAAATTCCATTGGACTAATTCGTTTAGCCCAATTCAAGCTTAATCAGTTTTCCATGCACAAATTAATAAATTAGTGCTGATTAATTCCAAGACTAAAATACCCAATCTTTCATGCTTTACTGACATCATGGTTCTCAAAATTTCTTCAGGAAGCAAACTTTGGTAGTTTGTTAGGTTGTTTAAGAAAGGAGAGAAGGCCGTAGAGTGAAGCTCGTTAAGTTAAGCAAAAGCAGAAATAACAAAAGAGAATGTTATTGTTTTTAATATATTTTAGTTTTCTCGTTTAGGCCTTTTGTAATTTTTTTTATTTGAAGATATCGTATACAAACTATGTTTACCTAATCTTCCAATCTCGTGTTCTCATTTGGAATCATGATCCGATTTATTAAATAATGAATCACATATTTTCATTTGGGATTTAAATAAAAATAAATGCTATAAAATAAACAAAATAATACAAAATGTCACTGGCTAATCATGGATAACAATGATCAGTATAATAAATTTATGACCAATCATGATTCGCTCACATATCGCTTGTGATTCATCATGCTTGCCAACGATGAAAATGTTTACCGCTATTCATCATGCATGCTAGGATTAAGATCAGGTCATTTGTCTAATGAGAAAATTTATTATCTGACAATCCTGACCATTGAACAAAATCTTAAGATGGTTCCACGTGTCACACTTTTTCATGCTTTTCCTGCTCCATTTAACAGCGTTACACCAAAGCAGGTTATATGTTCCCCCCCTGAACAGGGCCGATACTGAGATCTCATGTTCAGGGGTTCCAAATAGCGCCACGTATAAGATGCATACCAACATGTATCCCCATGTGTGTCCGCATCATATTGCATCATAATTTGGTGCCACAACAAAGACTTAAGTACCCTTTACCGCTATTCGCTTCCTCTTCCTCAAACGGACATAAATGCCCTCCTTCTAGAAAACTGAATCGTCGGTTCGTAAAAATGACAAAACTGCCCTCCATCGTTATCGCGCCAAAACGTTCCGCAAAGTTTGCGTATTTAGCAAGCCTTATGTTGTAGGATTTAAATAGTTCAAAACAATTCATTCTTGCTCTAAGCAGAAAACTCTATCGGAGCATACTCTGCTTTCATCTGTTGTCGCCGAAGCATCCTTTCCTTTGTTCCAGAGCATCGGTTTCCGTCTTACGTGCAGTCGCAGCATCGTTGCCACCTTCTGTTGCGTATTAGTTGTTACTGTTGCTTACTCTACAGTTGGAATATCCAAAATCCCATCGTTTTGGTGAGTTTCGTGTAAGGTTTCTTTCTTCAATATGAAGATTGCTTCTTATACAACGATTTGTAAGTTTGATAAATCTTACAACGATGTGTACTTATGAACCCAAATATTCCGACGATTTCTAATCATGATGATCGTGTAATGTGTTGTGCAGGTTAGCAATGTCTGCGCCTCATCAGATTAGAGATACCCCGTCGTTCTATGGGTTGTCTATTAGAGAAGTGATCCGTCAGTCCCATCTATCTAAGGTTTTTGAAAGATACCAAAATATACTTAAGATTAAGAACGATGAAGACAGGGAAAAAGCCTTGAAATCATATTATGCGGAGGATTATCCATCAGATATCGAGGCTGCAAACCAAAGAAAGAACTCTGAAGAATGAAAGATGCAGAACAAGGATGACGAAGAGAAGACAAAGCAAAGAAATATTGATGAGAACATAAATAGAAGGTGGAGGATTAACGCAGAGCAGATGGAAAGGAAGAAGAAGAATGTGGAGGAGTGGGAAAGGTATTTTAGCAATATAGTGGAGGAGACTAAGGCGGAATGTCAGAGGAGAGAATTGGAGCGTAGAGCAATGCGAAACAAGACAAGGCTACTGAAGGAGGCGGAGGAGAGGCGAAGGCAAATAAATAAGGAGGAAGAGAAGGAAAAAAATATTGCTCAGTATGAGGAAGAAAAGAAAAGGCGAATGAGGGAGAAGGAGTTTGAGGAAGCTAAGGAAATGCAAAGGCATGAGAAGGAGAATGAAGAAAAGAAGGAAAGGCAACGGAAGGAGAAGGAGGATGAAGAAAAGGAAAGGGAAAGGAAGAAGCAGGAGGAAGTGCAGGAAAGAGAAAGAAAGAAGAAGGAGAAGGAAGTGCAGGAAAGAAGGAAACAATAATTGAAGGAGATGGAAAGGCGGCGGAAGGAGGAGGAGGAGAAAGAAAAGGAAAGAGAAAGGAAGAAGCAGGAGGAGGAAGTGCAGGACAGAAGGAAACAAGAATTGGAAGAGATAGAAAGGCGGCGGAAGGAGGAGGACGACAAAAAGGAGAGAGAAAGGATAAAGAAGGAGGAAGAGAAAAGGAAGGAGAGAGAAAGGAAGGAGGAAGAGAAAAGGGAGAGAGAAAGAAAGCATGAGCAGGGAAAAAAGGAGAGAGAAAGGAAGGAGAAGGAGGACGAGAATAAGGAGAGAGAAATGAAGCATGAGGAGGAAAAAAAGGAGAGAGAAAGGAAGTAGAAGGAGGAGGAGATAAAGGAGAGGGAAAGGAAGGAGAAGGAGGCGAAAAAGGAGAGAGAAAGGAAGCAAAAGGAGGAAAAGAAACAGGAAAGAGAAAGGAAGCAGGAGGAGGAGGAGGCGAAAACGAAGAGAGAAAGGAAGCAGAAGGAGGAGGAGAAATAAGAGAGAGAAAGGAAGCAGAAGGAGGAGGAGGCGAAAAGGGAGAGAGAAAGGAGGCAGAAGAAGGAGGAGAAAAATGAGAGAGAAAGGAAGGAGAAGGAGGAGGAGGTGAAAAAGGAGAGAGAAAGGATGCAGGAGGAGGAGAAAAGGGAGAGAGAAAGGAAAGAGATGGAGGATGAGAAAAAGGAGAGAGAAAGGAAGGAGAAGGAGGAGGAGAAAAATGAGAGAGAAAGGAAAGAGAAGGAGGAGGAGAAACAGGAGAGAGAAAGGAAGCAGAAGGAGCAGGCGAAAAAGGAGAGAGAAAGGAAGTAGAAGGAGGAGGAGAAACGGGAGAGAGAAAGGAAGGAGAAGGAGGATGAGAAAAGGAAGGATAGAGAAAGGATGAAGAAGGTGGGCGAGAAAAGGAAGGCCAGAGAAAGACAGACGATGGTGGAGCCGGTAGAGATGGAGATTGAAAGGCAGTTGGAGACTGTGGACCCACCAGAAAGTCCCAGGTTAGAGAGAGAACAAGAGAAAATAGCGACCAAGGTAAATATATTCGTCCTGTCTGTGAAGATTTAATAATATGTTTAGCGATTTTGGTATAGTGATTACTGTGTTACGTATTAATATGTATAACGATTACTGTGATAGTTTGTGTGCAACCAATATTATTTATAGCGATTAGTAAAATACTATTTATAAGTACAAATGAAACTAATTTATAATTGGTAGGAATAATATATTATTTTGTGTTACAGAGAGGTCACAGGAGAAGTAGAGCACCAGGTGAAAAGCTCGGAGGTCGGTGTCAATGGCCTGTAGTTCTGTCGTGGTATGGTCAGCTGAGTGCATATCAGAAGGACCGATTACGAAATATGCACTTCGGTGGCCTTTTGGACCAACAATATTTTGAAACTTGCTAGAATACCATTACCCACCTGGTAAATAAGTGAAATGATAAGACGAACACATTCCAGTTTGATTCTTTTGAGATCACCATGACTCTAGAAGATGTGACGAGGATCACTGACCTTAAGTGCGATGGCAGTGCTATCCTATTACGGCATTCAAACTATAACGCAAGGGAAAAATGCACGGCCCTTTTAGGAATGTCGATGGACGAATAGAGTCAATGTATTTCTGGTGGAATCAATTCCACATCAATGAAAGTGTCATTTTTTCGTAATAAATGGGGAGGCCACTCCGCTACTTGTGCATCTGAAATAGCTGACCAAGAGTTGCCTGACTTCCTTCTATATTTTTTTGGTCTTACATTATTTTCCGATTGTTCTGATTCGAGAATAAGTTCCATGTGGCTGCAGTACCTAACAGACTTAGACGAAGTCGACAATTATGCCTGGGGTGCCGCTATGCTCGCACACTTGTACAGTCAACTCCACCGTGCGAGTAATGGTACGAAAACAGTTGAGAGATTTTGGCCATTTGTTCAGGTATTTGTTGATTACATACTTAGTAATTGTAGACAAATCTCATTGCAGGTTGTGGTGTTACTAATAATATTGTTTTTGTTAGGCCTGGGCGTTGGAACATATTATCCCATTGCGTCCACGTTGTGGCCCTCTGATTTGTGGTTTTCCAAAAATCGATCGCTGGGCTAGAATAAACGTCACAGTTCATAATGCTAAGTCCATTTTAGATGGGCTGCAACTAAATGAGATAAGCGTTCTAAAATTGTTTACAATTGCGTCAGCATTTACCATTGAGTATTATAAATCATTGTAATGTTTAGCATTTTTAAGTATCCATTGCTGCAGGATTGTCTTTCGTAGTACATATCGTTGTTGTCATACCATGCGTAAATAAATTGTAATATATTTGTCATTCGTTATTAAAAAGAATTACCAATGTACAGGTTTTGTGGAGACCTTACGGAGATGGGGAGAACGATGATCAAGACGTTGTTGCGGAGGCTGCTAGATTGTCTGACCACGATTTGTGGTTGTTCTACAATTTTGAAGCTGAGTTGCAGCAAGGTAGTTGAGTTCTCCTACAATCTGACTTGGGGCAGTCTATCTCAAATAAGCCTTTGGAAGTGAGAACGAAGATGAATAGTGGTGGGGGCAGGAACGTGAATTGGCGTGATTGCTACAGGGACGAATTATTAAATTGGAACTCAAGTGGTTTCTCTGCCGTATCGTATGATCATGAAGGACGACAATTTGATCCCTTCTATTTCGAAAGGTATTGGGAACCAATGCGGCGAAATCGGAAGATTGAGAATATTGTGAACCCATGCCTCCCAACTGCCCCTTCTCATGTTGCAGCCCAGCCTCTACAACCAAAACATCGTCTCTCTCTGGTTACTACGACTAGTCCCTCAGTAATAAAGCACGAGGAAGAGTGAACACTTGCTTTAAAAGAGAACATTGTCTCTGCCGCAAGGTTCGAACTTATGGAGAGGGAGAATAAGAAATTAAGAACAGAAGTAAGCACTATGATGATTCAATTGAACTCAGTGGTAGAGATGATGACAAGTTTTCTTAATAAGATGGGCGCAACCAAGAGGCCACGCATGATAGACAGTCCACCAATAAAAAGTGAGAGACAAGTCTATGATATTTCATCTGATTCGTCAAGTGCCTCGGAATAAATTCTAGATTTTCATTTTTATCACGCTAGGTTTTTGTTGTAATTGCATAATGAATTGTCGTAATGTGACATTCTTTTATTGTTTAATTCTTTATTATTACATCCTTTCGTCTATGGATCTCGGTAATAAATAAACTTTAATCGAAAATAGATGTTTGTTCAGAAATCGTGGCATTGCCTAACCTCTTTGGCATCGCTAAGATAGAGCATTTCTGTTTAGCAATCGCTGTATTTGTCTCCGCCTCGAAAGAATATCGCAAAAAGGATTGGCGATGTAAGCCATGAACAATAATTTAACGAGTTCTGACGGTGTAAATGATAACAGTCAATAGCGATAAGAAAAGGTTGATGCTCCAAAATCTGTCGATACGGTTCCCGGTCAGCAATTGTTCATTTGGCAGGGACACCTTCAATGCAAACTGCGATAATGAACGTTTGTTGTTAAAAAACCGATAAGGAAAATATGTTGCATGAATATATCGATGTATCCATATACGATAATCAATAGAATAATCGTGAAAGAGTATTCATACCTGAAAAACAGGTTTGTTCGGGTCGTGTCAATCTCCCACTGAACGATTGTTATAATGCGACCGACAAACCACAATTTTTTAATTATTTAAAATTCAATCATTTAATTTGCGGGGTGTTTCCAAAAAAGGTCGGCATGTGAAAGGACATATTTATAAATATTTAAAACGCAAAGGGCGGCGTGTGGAAAGACGTATTTTTAAATACTTCAAACACAATCATTTAATTTGCCGGCGATTATCGAAAAAGGGTGGCATGCGAAAAGACATATTTTTATTTATTTAAAACACAATCATTTAATTAGCGGACTGTTTTCGAAAAAGGGCGGCACGTTAAAGGACTTTACCTTTGTATTTGACTGAGGACGACGTTTCCGTATCTGCGTTGCAAAGGTGCCATCGATATCTCTGTCCAGGCATGGCGCCGAAGAAGGGGACAATCAGAGCAGTACGACCAGTCATAGCGGCCAAGAAGAGAACGATGGGAGCAATACGACCCGGCACAGCGCCAAAGATGATGTGAGCACTACGACCGGACACGGCGGCAACGAAGAGGACGATGAGAGCAAAACAACCAGGCACAACGCCAAAGGAGTGGACGATGGGAGAAAAACGACCAGGCATGGAGCAAACAGAGAGGACGATGGGAGCAAAACGACCAGGCACAACACCAACGGAGAGGACGATGGGAGCAAAACGGCCAGACACGACGCCGAAAAAGAAGATAACCACATCCATAGTACCAGCACTAGCGCTTAAGACGTATATTTTTTGAAACGCCTGAGCGGTTTAGTCAATATTTGCCTTTTTATGTCGTATTTGGACTTGTGTTGTTTACTGTAGACAATAATTTCAATGTCGAATCCTGAATACCACATTCATGGTGCACTCAGTGCAACATCCACAGGCAAGGGTGAGCGGCAACGCCCTGACGAGTTCGTAGATGACATCGAGTAGATGCAAGATGAATTTGCAGACGGGAACACTATCCGTAATTTTGTAAGTATTTAACCACTATCAATTTCTAGGTCATCGATTTGTATGTTTTAAAGTTCGTAAATTAGTGCAACCAGACAATGTGTGATTTTGTCAATTACATTCAGAGCAACCCAACGAGCAATACAGTACGCATCATCAGCCCTTATTTCATGGTATGTTTGGTCCGTTGTTGTTTTGTTTGCTTTTATGACGTAGTCATGTTTCTTGGTAGTTAAACCTTACTATTTCGTGCAACAGATATACGTTCGGCGAAAGCCATACGGCATTGGATTCACAGATGCACTACCTTGTTGGAACAACGATGATGAGTGCCTAGACATTTCAAAATTTGGAAAGGTAAGTGAACAAACCTCTTCTCCAAGGTTTAGTCGTAACATCCCCATCACGATATGTCTCTGGAATGAAAAATTATTTTATCGATTCATAGATTTTACTTCCTACACTCTGGCAAAATCTCGACCATTGGGTCTTATACGAGATGAATTTTCTGGAAAAACAACTATGGTGCTACAACTCATTGGACTGCCACAGTGGCGTAGAACGGGATGCTATGCATTTGGTAAGCTTCTGCCCATAGGTGAATCGTAGCTATTCGAGGTGGACCGGACTGTAATATATTATCCCTTTATCACAAGCGGGATTCCTTAACGGGCTTATGGGTGTCGACATTGCCGAGTGGATGTTGCTCTGTGTTGACGATGCTCCTTTACAAAGTAATGGGGTCGATTGTGGCATATTCATAATGAAGCATATTGAAGCAATATACAATAGAGAAGAACCTTGTTTCCACGCTGTATGAGTTTTGTATCCGATTTTATTGGGTATTCATGTTATATATTGGTTTCACATTACATGTTTTGTTGCAGGAACATATGCCGAAAATACGCTACGAAATATGCGGAAAATTGATTGAGTTTAAAAAGAACGGCAAACAAAATATGTAAAGTGAAACCTATCGATTGCTCTGTCTGTACAACCTAACGAGCTCCGCCATCACCGCTCTCGCCCTCCTCCTCGACAGCAACCCAGTCGGTGCAGTCGCGCTGAGGGTGGCCAACAGGAGCTCCACCACGTCCTCTTCCTCTCCCTAGTGAGGAGGTCTCAGAGGAGCTGTCGTTCCGGTGACGGGGGTTCATCTCGCCGCAATATGATTCGTCTGGTTTTCTGGTATCAACACAATCGGAGAGACAAAGACGGAGAGAGAGAGAGAGACACATAATGGAGATATGTAGGAGGAAGTCCGATAGGCCAATTTTTTAAGACTACAAATTTTGTAAATCTGTCTCCGTTGAAATATAATTCGAAGATTACAAAACACACTTTCAAATCGTTGTACTGCTTCCTTTACGAAAATTAAATCGTATTCAGAAATAGTTTTTTGTTGTATATGCATAACCAATGCTAATAAAGTTGTTCTTCAGTAATGAAAAATACTGTACGGCGAAAGATATTTTGGTGCGGTTCCTACGGCGAAAGATATTTTGGTGCGGTTCCTACGACGAAAGATATTTTGATGCAGTTCTGAAATCTTTCTAAAAATCGCATTCCGTGAACTTATCAATAAGAAAGGTTTGTTCTCAGAAATCGCTGTATTGCTGAACCTACGATAATGTACACCTAAGGCGATTTCTTGGGACGCGTGTGGACATACTTGTGGATTTATTTAAGACCCAAAAATTCGGTCCAATCGCATTGATTACTATTGAGAATAGTCCTCTGGCATGACATTGTTCAATTTAATTAATGCAGAGTGTATTTTTATTTAAGATTTGCTTTTGGTTTACTGAAATTGACGTATATACTTGAAAACTGACGGAGGGTGATAGGACGTTTCATTAATATTTGAATGACACAACACACAGTTCCACTTTGCTTCGTGAATAAGGAATCGACAAATAAATAATTCCTGCATAAACGACTTGTTCTTGAATCGAGTATATAGGCGGCTTCGACGCAGTCGTCGTATCCGTCTATACTTTTTTCATATGTCTGCAAGATCATAATTAAAGGAAACGTCGTTTAAAATTCAAGAAATTTTCAAATTCTTACACAAGTTTTCATGGTGGTAGCAGTGTAGTTGACGTTAGACCGCCAATTCTGAACATCAAGCATGTCGTATCGCTTTGTCCTATTCGTAATTACGAAAGCAACATTAATGGCTATTATTCACCACTTTTTTCATATGCCAGCAATAAAGCAATGTTTAAGCATCAAACATTTCATAGCGATGTTGAATATTATTATTTCGAACATTAGAAGTCTTTGTTCATTGTATACATCGCAGTCTCATTCTGCGACTGTCAATCATGCGGGTTGAGCGCACATCTTTTATCAATTACAAGCCTTTTAGATCCTCGCAACACCTCCGTCACTTTCTCCTCCGCAATTAGAAAGGACATCAATTTTTTGCAGAGTTCTTCGCGGAATCCGAGTATATCAACCTGCAAGGAGAGATTGTAAAGTAGAACCAATAGACATACACTTAATCCTCAATAACAGAGGCCAAGAAATGACATACATCGTCGAAACAGGGTTCTGCACTATTGTATATCGCTTCAATGTACTTCATTACAAATACGCCACAATCAACGTCATTATCTTATAAAGGAGCATGGTATGCCGTGCGATAGATCCACTCGCTAACATCGACTCCCAAAATGGCTTTGAGGAAACCGATATGAGAATATTGCGACCGACAGAAAATTCATGACCCCAGTACACGACACGATACTCATATAGATGAAATCTTACGAGATGGGAAATGTCTAGCCGTAAACCACTGTCAACTTCCAACGAATTGTAAAACCATAGTTGTTTTTCGTGTAAATCCATCACGTATAAGACCCAATGCTTTTCAGATTGCCAGAGTGTAGGAATCAATATTTGCAAATAGATCGAAAGAATGTTGTTAGCACTGTTATGTTGTAACCATGCAAGCTAGGTTTTTTTGCTTACCTTTTCACATGACAAAAGGTCTCTACAATGATTATTGTTAACCCAATAAGGTAGGCCGTCTATGAATCTACTGGAGTATGGCAAACGCCGTAAGATCGTCTGCATACCGAAACATTGCTAACATTAACGTTAACATACGAATCAATTGGACTAAATCAATAACCAAAAGCAACATAAAATACAATCGAGATACCATGAAATACGGGCTGACGATGCTTATAGTCTGGCTTGGTGCGTTGCTTTTAATATAACTGACGAAATCGGCTATAGTCTGTTTGCAGCAAATATGGTGTTGTTAACGCACCTACACATGGCTTACAAATATAAAAAACTCCTACTGGTTTCATACGAACAAAATTACTGATCATGTTGCATTGTGAGAATTCATTGCGCATTCGTTTCAGGTCCTCCAGGAGTGATTGACTAAGTTTGCGTCCAACTTCGTCGGTGAATGTTCTACTGAAATGAATTAGGACATTAAAATTACGGGATTGAAATTAAATTATATAGTACACAACACAAATCACAAAAAACAGCATGAAAGAGACGATGTGTAGACAATATACGCATGATTCGCCATTGTTGGTCGTGTAGTTGTCTTCGTCTGCCTCATCGTCCATAATTTTCTATGTGGGAGCGAGGAACTCCAGGTTTATGACGGAACCGTCAATTTGATTGTTGCTGGTTCACGAAGTATAAAATAATCACACCGTCCAGTACCTGTGTGACTATTTATGACCCAAAAGATCTACTGCTCAACCAACATGATCAATGAATAATGTACGACAACTAAAAAATTTATGGTTATCCGTTGGAACTTCGTAATTCGACTACATATTCGGTGCATAGCGAGTTGTGGGTATCGCGGGAAAGCGATTTGTGCTGTAATACTCGGCCTTTGTAAATGGTGTTAGTCAACACTGAATCGCGCTGTCAAACGATAGTAGTATAAAACGCGATTGTTAGAAATTGTGGAGTACCACTCATACTTGCACTTTCACTGTTAAAGCGAACAAAGCTCCCCTTGTAACAGATCAAAAGGTTTACTTACTACTTAAGAAATGAAGTGAGGAAGAGAAAAGAGACATTGATTAGCCTTTTATTTATAATATATGGCTACATGTTTTCACAAGATAACAATAATGATTTCAAAAGGCAATCAGAGGTGCTGGAGAAGAAGTTGAATCGACACTACGTCATAGCTTTACCAACTAACGTCAGTAAATTGACCGAAATTCCTTCTTTGTTCCATGGTTGAACTCTCTTCGTCCAGGCATGGCGCCGAAGAAGTGTAAGCTTCAATTAGTGCTTATCGCTTGGAGCTGTGTAAGTAGACTTCGTATTCGTTGCATAGCCAATTGTGGAAGTCGATTCCTGACATCACTGAAAGGCGATTTGTGGTTATCGTTGAATAGCGATTTGTGGCATCGCAGCATAGTGATTTGAGGGTATTGTTCGACTGTCAATCTAAGCGGGATGAGAAACATTGTTCAAGTAAGGTTTTTTGGGGCATTGATCAAGGTTGCGCTTCATTTTATGATCTAAGTAGGCTATCACCTGCGCGGTGATAGCTTACTCAGATCATAAAATGAATCGCAACCTTTATCAATGCCACAAAAAAACTTACTTGAACAACCTTTTTCAACCCGCTTAGCTTGACATTCAAACAATACCCTCAAATCACTATGCTGCGATGCCACAAATCACTATTCAACGATAACCACAAATCGCCGTTCAGTGATGTCAGGAATCGACTTCCAGCGGAAGCCACAAATCGCTATCTCTCGATTTAAGCAAACCCAACAACGGACCGCAAGTCGTCAATGACAAATCGCTATAAACTCTTAACAAATCTGACATTGTTGACTTCGGGTCATGCAAAGACGCATGACAACTACATTAATAGCCCACACGAGATTCCTGCGTCCCATACCTATCTGTCGAATGCATCAGAGCCTGTCATGAAAGAGAAAATATCAGACACTGTATTAAGTTTCACAACAAAAACATACCTCCTCACAACATTGATTACATACCAAAAGACTTGTAAAACTCAAGCGATCGTTGCCGGAAATCTGGTCGGGAGGAATGGAGGTTTCAACGTTTGCTGGTACTTCTATAGGGTATTGCTGCATGTTGAACATTACACGAGTTAGATATTGACAAGCTTCATGTAATGGGAAGCAATATAATGTCTTACATACCTATTTATTCGAAGGGCTTTGTTGTTTTTTATTACAGGTTGGTTGTTTCTTAGTCCTTTTCTTGCCAACCAATTCTAGTGCACCCTTTGCCCTCCGACGACTGCGATCAGAGGCAAGTTTTCTTTTGATGCCCTTCACTTCATGAATATGTCCATCATAATCAACAACGTTCACAACTGACTTGTTGAAGATAATGTTTACGCTTCGGCGCAACTTCTCGGAAGTGTCAAGCAAAACATGATATTCACCTACGTTGTTCGTTCCCATTATCTTCGGCTGATATTCATTTGTTGCAACGGACTTATGGTGAATTAACTCCACATTTTCAAGTAACTGCATTGCAGCTTTTCTCACACATACATAGCCTTCTTCACTTCTCGATGCCAAATCTGCAACATGCATGAATGACCTACACAGTTGTTGGTAACGAGAGACTATGCGGCACTTCTCGCCAACACCAGATTTGCTCGTATTGTCCATAACGAGCATTTCAATCTTTGCGCGTCTCTTCCATCTTCGCATTACGTAAGACTCAGGTATTTCTTGTATCTTCTCTTGATTGAGTGCCATTAATGCATGTCAGCATAGAATACCTTTGAATTCATACATTTTGCACGAACATGCAACTCTTCCGTTGTCAACATTGTACGTGACATGTGCTTCTTGCCTTTCGTGATGCTTTTCACCCTGCCATAAAATATGGTATTTGTGCATATTATCGGTTTGCACGAGTCCTTCTATTTTGCACTTCATGACATGTAACACCTCTTTTTTTATCCATTCAAATACAGTTAGTGTATACAAAGCTGTAGGTCGCCTCAATATCTTCATGCCAAAAGTTAGAGGTTGTGTATTAAAGCATTTCACGTCTTGTTCAAGCTCAATCTGTCTTAGACTGTCTACAAATAATTCATATTGTTCCATGAAACGAATCATTGTTAAACATGAATACAAGGTTTTCTTCAACGTGGCATGCATAGATTCAGCTCTTTGTGTGCTTATCATACTTGCACAAAAGTATTGTCTTTCATATGCCAATGCCCACTTCTCTTTTTCTGCATATAAATTTTGTAACCACAGACAGTCAATAATGTCGTATGTCTTAATCATTTGCTTCCAATCTGACTTAAAGGTGACCTCATCTACGCTATGAAGTACACACCTTGTAAACTTTTTGTCAAACCCTGTATTCTGATTAAATGTGTCCTATGTTCTTTGCTGCATTTTGAAAGATATGCCACAAACATAGGCGATGATGTGCATCTGGCCACACCTGAAGTACTGCAGCCGCAATTGCGTGATCACCATCTGTAAGTACAGTTTTAGGATGCTTCCCATTCATTGTCTGTGTAAATACTCTGAACAACAACTCAAAGCTTTGCTTGGTCTGGTCATACAAAAATGCACCGCCTAATATACAACTCTGTGCGTGATGGTTCACTCCAACAAACTGCGCAAATGGCCACTGTTCAGTATTAATCTTTACTGTGGTATCAAACACAAGCACATCATTGAAGCATTCATAATCTACTCTTGACTTTGAATCTGCCCAAAACATATTCACAGCATATCCATCTTCGTCCACTTGCATTGCACTAAAGAAACCATGTTCATTGCTTGATTTATTCTATAAGTAATAAACCAAAGAACATATTTCTCCATTCTTCATGTTATCTGTCCTCTTCCTTCTCAAGTGGTTTCTTAGATCCAAAGGTGTGAATGACACATTTTCGCGACCACCATCTGTGCGGGTAAACAAATTGTATGTCTTCCTTGGTGCAATGCCGACGCTATCGGCTATTTCAGCCATTGCAGCATGCGCTACAGTTACTTTGCGATGTGACCTTAGCATAGGAGTCATAAATGATGCAGATAAATCATGATTATGATCACTGATTAAAGTGCGCACGACAAATTTCCCATTCGGATGTCTTCTCAAAACCATTCTCGCTTGACATCCACATCTTGATTCTGACATGCTCCTTGTTGGATTTTCCATTGATTTCTTTCAACCTTGCTTGGAACAAACATATGTCTTTCTAACCAAGACACCCTTTGCATTTTTTGACCAAGAAAACCTTCTAACACTGAAGCCAACTTTTAAGGCATAATCATTGTAAAATTTATATGCAGCTTCCTCATTATTAAACGACATTCCTTCTATAGGAACAAAGTCAAGTGTAATTCCATGTAAATTCCCAGTTCCTACGCTTTTATTGTGTGTACTGACATCAAAATCTACCTCATTATTGACTTGCATTTCTTCTGCTGGAACATTCAAGTCAAGTGTACTTCCATGTACATTACCGGTGCCTAAACTGGAATAATCGTAGTCTACCTCACTATTGAATTGCATTTCTTCTACTGGAACATTCAAGTCAATAGTGGGTCTAATGCTTGCACCATTCTTTTCATGTTCATCGTTAGTGCAGATGTTCAATTCTTCAGTTGCGTCATTAGTATAGATATTCAATTCTCCAGATCTTTCCATTGATTGAGCTACATCATCTTCATTACAATCTGATGATAAGCTCAACAATGTTTTAAGCAATATATCAATTTGTGTTTGCAGCAAAATAGCAAACAAATCAATATTAACTAGCAAAAATGTGTCTAACAAAAACAGGAGTCTGTTACTAATACAGGGGTTTGACATACAATGCATATAATGAGTGAATGTAGGATACCTGATGGGGTAGAGGCCCTTCCTAGCATTTGTAAACAAGCATTCTTGTCAACAGGTCCCAGCGTCTTACAAATATCGATAAGTTTCCAACCATCGTAAGGAGAAGATCTACCTGCAATAAACAAACAATGCCTTAATGGCACACAACACGACATGCCTTCTTCCTCGATAGCATGATGAGATGAAAAGCTACTCACGCCGCCTTAATGGCACTGGTTGGAATGTTTGTGCATCATTGCTTTCTTCCATAATGCCTAACAACAACGAAAAAGAAGAGAAGATAGTGGAATGTTTTGTAACCAATATATCAATTTGTGTTAGCAAACACATACGTTTACTACGATTTAATCATGATGCATGTAACAACAGATACTGATAAGGTTAAGCAAGTCAAAGCAACGATTTAATGAATGACAATATGTGATTTGATGTTTGCTTATAATGAGCATCGAGTTGTCGCTTACCATGCCAATAGAATACTCATGTCGTACATGTGTGTTGACGATAACGCTCTCATTATATTCACAAGGCTATAATGCGAGTTCAATAGAAGTTGCTGAGAGAGCAGCGATATGCATGCGAAAATCACCCCCCAATGCGTGTAACGATGTGTTTCTGCACGCACACGTTTTCAAAGTCTGTGTACAAATATCTTACAAATACATATTACAAAACATATAATATCGAATAAATCGATATACTAATCGATTTGTAAGATATTGAAAATTGATACGGCAGTTCAGCATAATAACTTACAACTCGACAATACAAAACTATACTGTCTAAAAGGTGGATAAATATATCGCACAATAAATTACAAATCGATAAGGAAGAAATTGAGCATAATAGCAAACAAATCGATATTAACTAACAAAAATGTGTCTCACAAAAATAGGAGTATGTTACTAATACAGGGGTTTGACATACATTGTAGGATACCTGATGAGGTAGAGGCCCTTCCTAGCATTTGTAAACAAGCATTCTTGTCAACAGGTCCCAACGTCTTACAAATATCGATAAGTTTCCAACCATCGTAAGGAGAAGATCTACCTGCAATAAACAAACAATGCCTTAATGGCACACAACACGACATGCCTTCTTCATCGATAGCATGATGAGATGAAAAGCTACTCACGCTGTCTTAATGGCACTGGTTGGAATGTTTGTGCATCATTGCTTTCTTCCATGATGCCTAACGACAACAAAAATGAAGAGAAGACACGAGAATGTTTTGTAACACAAGGCAGGTACGAAAAGGCAACAATGTGTTGTAAAACAGGGTAAAAAGCAAGGCGGAAAACTCAACTGGAGAAGAAGGAAAAGTTTGGGTTGATAATGGGAGCTACTGTTACAGCAGATGGCGCAGGAGTTTAATGGATAGGGAATGTCTCCACTTTAAATAGTTAACATCAAACTTTCCAACCATCGTAAGAACAAGATCTACCTGCAATAACCAAACAATGCCTTAATGGCACACAACACGACATGCCTTCTTCATCGATAGCATGATGAGATGAAAAGCTACTCAAGCTGCCTTAATGGCACTGATTGGAATGTTTGTGCATCATTGCTTTCTTCCATGATGCCTAACGACAACAAAAATGAAGAGAAGACACGGGAATGTTTTGTAACACAAGGCAGGCACGAGAAGGAAACAATGTGTTGTAAAACAGGGTAAAAAACAAGGCAGAAAACTCAACTGAAGACGAAGGCAAAGTTTGGGTTGATAATGGGAGCTACTGTTACAACAGATGACGCAGAAGTTCAATGAATAGGGAACGTCTCCACTTTAAATAGTTAACATCAAACTTTCTGGATGGAGGACTTTTTTGTCCGCTTCTCGAACCGTCGTTTCACAACTTTTGAATGGAGGATATTTTTGTCATTTCCTCGAACCGTCGTTTCAGGGCATGAAAAGCAAGTAAGGGTGATTAGGTCTTTGCAACAACACCAGAGTCCGATGCAAAGTTATGTCAACTTACACGGGAATACGAGACCCATGTGCATGAATACGTGGCGCTCATTCGACCCCCCGAACACAGACGTGGGATTCAGTGAATCATCGGGGGCGAACATACACCACCCTCCCGCGTTACACCATTAGCTCATATTAAAAATAATAAAATATTTTTCAGAACCTGAACCAAAAGTCTCTCTCTCTCTCTCTCAATGCCATTACCGCAACACCAAAGCTCAAAAGCGGATGAGCTTGGAGGAATGCCAAGTCTCTCCCTACCGCATCCTCAATGACATTGCCGCTGCAGGAGAGCTCATAAGAGGAGAATGAAGAGCTTAGAGGATGGCCATCTCTCTTTCTCATACAAATGGAACTCTATGGGGCATGGGTACCTGAACCTTGTTTGCCAATTCTTTTGCATGGAATTATTGGAGTACTTCATAATCGTTTAGTGATCTACAAAAGTCATCACTAGATTGCCTTGTTGTTCTATATGCACCCCCACCCATTGTGTGGGATGGATATATTCAATACCTCATACTTTATTTATGAGCTTTCTCTGGGTCTCATGAAAAACCACAAGTCTAGCTCTAGATGCTCTAATAAGTAAAATGGTATGATTGGTAGCTTAAAATGTCAACCAACTTAAATGCATGCTTTAAAACATGATATTCCAAATTATTAATGAGAATTGTATTTTACATTTTAAATCTTATTTTTTTATTAAATGAATTGTTTCATGTCAGATTTTTTGAATAGTTCATTTCCAAATCCTATGCTGAAATGGTTGTTTTTTCACTCATTGCTAATGCTGGCGTGCGGGCTCAACAAACTAAGAAACAGTTCCAGCTGGCTCAGAGAACCAGAGACTGGACAAAACCCCAAAAAGATTTTAGGTGTCACCATGATTTTAGTCATCTCATCATTTCGTTGAACATTATATCCAAGTGTGAACAATTGTAACTTAATGGATCTTAAAGACGTTTGATACATGTCGTAATCTTTTTAATTATTATAAGATGCATGTTGTATGTAGTATTGTATATTTTCTGCTGAGCATATGAGATGCATTGCGGTTTCTTTATCCATGACTATATTTTCTCATTTCAAATGTTTTTTATTTGTTGTAAGAAAATGAAGATGATGTTGACCCTTATCTGCAGCATGTGATGAAGCTAGAAGCGATGATGAAAATCATGGAATGTAGGCTTTTTTGTGGTGTCTTGTAAACTATTATGTGAAGGGTACAGAAGTGGGCTTCCTTGTCTTCGCATTGGGCATGGTGTTGCTGTTGCTTTGGTTGAGGGCCAACCAAACCATTGAAACTTTAAAAGTTATGTATATTGTCAAATTTAATAACCTATTTTAGATTTTCTAACTTTGTCAGTTTCTTTTCCATATTCCATTCATGTGATATCTAGATATGTTTGTCTAATGGTTTACATGCATAGTTTGCTAAACACAACATTGGATGCTTGTTACCTACACAATCTTATCAACCAACCATACGCGTGTTTGAAACATGGTTAGACCAATACTTTTGGATTCTCCAATTTTAGTTAATTGAGACATGATAAACATAATGTTAGATGCTTATTGCATAAATGAGCTCATGTTTAGCTAAAGTTAGAGACAAACTTACTACCTCCAATTTTAGTTAGAGATATCAATATCATAACTTATGGTGAAATTGAAATGCCAAATGGCCTAAAGATCCTAGAACGTGTTGATATGACTCCCTAATAGAGAGATATGACCCTGACAATGCCAATAGGGTAGGTTTAGACATAAATAGCAAAGCAAAAATGGATTTGGGATTTAGGGTGGAGCCAATATCCGAAAATACTAAAACAAAAGACAAAACTGACCTTGCAGTGCTAACATCCCAAAGATCTCTAATTCCAACTTCTAAACTAATGGTCCCACTATGATCTCCATTTTGTAGATCCTCAAATTTTGAAAGCCAAAATAAGGGTTATCTAAAAAAGATTTAGATTCAAAAACCGGATCGAAACATAAGATGGAGGAGAGATGTAGGGTCCACTCTTCAAGTTTGTGTGCCTTTCTTCCTCCGCTAAACAGGGATCAGCTACACCGGGAACTCCAAATCTTCAATGTGGGTTGTAGCTTGTAAGAGAAATTATACCTCGTACGTGAATCCTATAAAAAGGTAAGCTTGATAGTATAAGCCACCATCAAGATCGAAAAAGCACGAGAACAAGACAAATATGCTAACATTAGCAAAAATCACACTTTTAATAACAAATAGACTAAGCAAACACAATAAAAACTGTAAAAAAATCTCATCTCATCTTAAGCTTAGGTAGCCCTTTCCTATGACCTAGATGAGTACGTGGAATCTACAACAATACTTCTGGTAACTACTGTCCTGCTCGATGTATTACAGTAAAATAGTTATTGATTAGCCGGCACTGTTGTTGCTCCTTTCTAACTGAAACATGCATTGAGTCTATTAATAACATCATTGTTGGTTCTCTTTGTGCCTGACATAACAAGTTCTGTCATTGACTGTCTTGAGCTCTCTATAGCATCTGTTCAACATCGCTACAAAGGCATAATAAAAGCTTAGCAAATTAAATAGACAAATCCCATTGAGCTATCAAAAAAGAAATCTCTCATCAAAGAAAAAAATATTGTAGATATTTTTAAATTGTTACAATATTTTTAAAAGATATTGCTAAATGATGTTTCCTCGCATTTGAAAATATTCAATACTAACAAATTAGTGCATAAATATAAAAATCCTGTGAATTTTGTACCCTCTAAGCATAGTTTTGTTGGCGAATCCCTGAAAAATCAACATTGACAGGAAGCGTACCTGAATTCACCATAGTTCGTGTAGGTAATTCGGCGTTCTCCTCAGCTGGTCGACGCCCACAATGAGCCCAGGCCTTAGGTCGACGGTGAGCAGGACCCTATCCGCTGCGTCCGAATGCGGAACAAAATTTGGCAGGAAAATGCTACGAGTCTCTCATCATCCTTGCAGCCCCTAACCCCTTATGTAATGGGAGATTAGGCAGTTACGTGAATGGAGTTATTCCACATTCACGTAACTCCCACCCACTACCTCATTACGTGGTCACTAACGTGACCCACTAGAAGGGTGTCAAACAGGGTCACATTCGTGGGTTGGACCCATAACTGATAATGTCCAACATTCTCCCACTTGACCCATTGACAGCAAAAGTGTCCTAAATCGGGGTGTATACCGTTATCTCGATTTAATTCTTTATGTGGGTTCACATGCCACCCTTTATCACAAGGATGAATCGTATGAGTCAAGGATATGAACACCCCTTTATGAAATGTCATATTTCTATGTACTATGCTACAATTCACCTTCAGTGCATGTAAACAATTACCTTTATGAATAGGTTGGTCTCTCACCTATTCTATTGGTCCTTTAATATTGTTATTCTGCTATTCTCTCTAACCCATATGAGAGATTCTTTATGCAAAAGCAACAATAACACAAAACCTTAGAGAATCAAAACATAAACACAAATGTGATCACATAATGTATTGTCATACATCAGAAGGAATAAAAAAGACTCATCCCCTTTACATGTTGGGAATACAATCCTGGTGCTAGCCCTTTAGTAAGGGGATCCACAGTCATTTCCTTCATCCCAATTGTATCAATACATACTAGATGATTCTCAGTCCATTCTTTAACAACAAAATATTTTAACTCCATGTGTCGACACGATGTTGAGCTCTTGTTGTTATTTGAAAATGACACGGCTGCTTCATTGTCACAAAAGATCTTTAGTGGTCTCTCAATAGAGTCTACTATACCAAGACTCATAATGAAGTTCCTTATCCAAATGGCCTGTGACAAAGTCTTGTATAGAGCAATAAATTCCACCTCCATGGTATGAGCAGCAGTGGTAGACTGCTTTCCACTTCTCCATGAGACAGCACCACCCGCTAGAAGGAAAATGTATTCAGTAGTGGATTTTCTATTGTCAATACACCCTTTTAAGTCCGCATCAGAGTATCCAACGACCTCTAGGTGGTCAGCTTTCCTATAGGTCAATATATAGTCTTTTGTTCCTTGTAAATAACGCATGACCTTCTTCGCTGCCTTTCAGTGCGCAATGCCTGAATTTGACTGATATCTACCAAGCATTCCCACAACAAATGCTATATCAGGTCGAGTGCAGGTCTGCGCGTACTGTAAACTCCCAACTGCTGAAACATATGGGACAACATCCATCTCAGCCTTCGCAATATCATCCTGAGGACAGTCCTTTAAGCTCAATTTATCCCCTTTCACTATAGGTGCTGAACTAGGAGAACAATTCTTCATCCCATATCTTTTAAGAACCTTAAGGATATAGGATTTCTGAGATAGGCCAAGGACACCCTTAGTTTTGTTACGACGGATCTCGATTCTAAGGACATAAGTGGCCTCACCCATGTCTTTCATATCGAAATGAGAGAAAAGAAAATCTTTTGTTTCATGTAAAAGACTCAAATCATTAGTTGCAAGAATAATATCGTCAACATATAAAACCAAAATTATAAACTTACTCCCACTAGTCTTAATATAAATACACTGATCAACAATGTTTTCAGTGAATCCAAAGTTCATTATTACCTGATTGAACTTCTTATACCACTGGCGGGATGCCTGTATAAGTCCATAAACTGACTTATTCAATTTGCAAACTAAGCTATTTGAGTCATCTATACTGAAACCAGGAGGTTGTTGCATGTATACCTCCTTATCCATATCCTTATTCAGGAAGGCAGTTTTCACATCCATCTGATGCAGCTCTAAATCAAAATGAGTTACGAGGGCCATGATTATCCTCAATGATTTCTTAGTTGAGATAGGAGAAAAAGTCTCATTATAATCAATGCCCTCTATCTGTGTGAAACCTTTTGCAACAAGCCTAGCCTTGCACCTCTCCACATGACCTTTAGAGTCCGTTTTGGTTGTATAAACTCATTTACAACCAACAGGTCTAACTCCATCAGGTCGAGGTACAAGATCCCACACTTGGTTCTTTGCCATAGAGTCAAGCTCTTCTTTCATGGCATTGATCCAATGTGTTGATCTTTCACTTTCAATGGCTTCTGCAAATGTGAAGGGATCTTCATCAATGTCTATGAAATCATTTGACTCTTGTAAATACACCACATAGTTCGGATGGATAACAGATTTTCTAATTCTGGTGGACCTCCATACAGGTGCTACAGGTGGTTCAAAATGAGTCTCAATATCCTGTTGTTGTTGTATATCCTCATCAACAACCAGATCTAGTTGGGATTGATATTCATTGACTGGACTTTCTCTTACATTACTCGAAGGAACAATGATAGAGAAAATCGAGTCTTTATTCTTAGCAGGTGAGAAACCTGAATCCTGCATTTCCTCAAAATCAATATTTTGAGACGCATATGCTAACATTAGCAAAAATCACACTTTTAATAACAAATAGACTAAGCAAACACAATAAAAACTGTAAAAAAAATCTCATCTCATCTTAAGCTTAGGTAGCCCTTTCCTATGACCTAGATGAGTACGTGGAATCTACAACAATACTTCTGGTAACTACTGTCATGCTCGATGTATTACAGTAAAATAGTTATTGATTAGCCGGCACTGTTGTTGTTGCTCCTTTCTAACTGAAACATGCATTGAGTCTATTAATAACATCATTGTTGGTTCTCTTTGTGCCTGACATAACAAGTTCTGTCATTGACTGTCTTGAGCTCTCTATAGCATCTGTTCAACATCGCTACAAAGGCATAATAAAAGCTTAGCAAATTAAATAGACAAATCCCATTGAGCTATCAAAAAAGAAATTTCTCATCAAAGAAAAAAATATTGTAGATATTTTTAAATTGTTACAATATTTTTAAAAGATATTGCTAAATGATGTTTCCTCGCATTTGAAAATATTCAATACTAACAAATTAGTGCATAAATATAAAAATCATGTGAATTTTGTACCCTCTAAGCATAGTTTTCCTAACTCTTTTACATTAAAAGTCTTCTCAAGATTTCTCCTATCTAACTATTTTTAGTTTTTTCCAAGAAAATTTTGACACTGATGTTGGTGGCTATGCTCTCAATGAATATATTATCAGTACCCTTGTTTTTATTACATGAAATAATTGTTTGAATGAACCACAAACTAACCATAACCAAAAAGTGATCCACATTGTTGAAGAGGCATTTTGTTTGATGCCCTTATAAACTTGGAATAACCCAATCCTGCTTTCCAATAGTTATCAAACCCAATCAGAATCAAACATTAAAAACTATCTTTAGTAGTATGAAACCAACAAAACTATTGCCTTTCCAATTATACATCAAATATGTCAATTAAAATAATATTGCTATTAGCTGTGGGGAGTTTGAGATATGTCATGCTGAGCATTATTGTTCCTCCCTTAGACTTTGAGATGTGTCATGTTGAGCATGCGACTTGTGTGAAGTAGGATTCAATCTAATATTTCAAGATAACAAAAAGTGCTCATCATAGTCATTAATTGCATTATATTTGGATTGCTAATGTCCTCTCTTAATGTGGATCATTAATTTATCACTGGAGTATTTATGCTATAAAGATATTATCTCATACATAATCATATGGTCTTAGGTAGTTCAATAGTCATAATTGTACAGTTACCATTCTAAAAAAGCGCTGAGACAATTTCTTGTGAGAAAATACCAACGCATTCAATATTGAGATTCAAAGAACATTGATTGCACAAAAAACTGATTTAGTAAGTTTGCAAAATGATACTATAAACAATCTCACAGAAATATGTCAAGTAGCAACCATGAACCACAAAAAATTGCACCAAATAATCAAATGCAACTAAGAATTGCAATTACATGAAGGTTCTTAATAATTTTCTACAACTTTATAAAGATTCAAACATTTTTCCTGCGACTTTAAAAACATCCACCAACTTTTCTGATATTTCAAATAATTCTTACAGATATGCAGTTTTAGGAGGCCTTGAATACTTTCTACAATTTCAAGACAATACAACAATTATTCTTTACCTCAGAAAATAGAACAACTTGTGTGTAATATTTGAACCATGGGATCACTATTCTGTAAATATAGAAAAAACCATTTTGTTTGAAAATTCCCAAGACTAAGCTATTGGTTTGTAAATATAACACAAGCTCCAAAATACTAGTAACATTCATATTTGATGTCACAAACACTTTGCACATATTCTCAAAAAATTTAATATAATGCTACTTGTCTTGACACACAAATAAAGCACACTTGAACTTTCTCAATTCCAAGCTTTGGTGCTGCAATCATTGAGAGAGAGAGAGAGAGAGCAAAAAAATAGCATAAAATGACTGTACGATGCATTTTCTGAAATGTTTTAGAATTTTTAAAATCTGCCTGATATCCAAATAAAAAAAAATTTGACTATAAAAGGACCTTTTTACACAAGTGAATTTCCTTTGGATATGCAAACTTTCTCTCAAATATCCAAATATGTGAATTTCCTCTCATATATGCAAATTTTCTCTTAAATATGCAAATTTCCTCCTACAACTTTGTGAATGTCCTTCTACCTGTGCCCTTATACAATTTTATTAAAAGGAGGCTAAAACATTTTAGGGACATTCACAACCATGAGTTGTGGAGGTCTCCAAAATGTGCACACATTTTTTAACTAAATAATATTGTATTTACAAATGTCCTGACCTTAGCACGTGAATGTCCTCACACATTTACGAACATCCTCCCGCTTGACCCTTATGTGATTTTAGTAAAAGGAGTTCACACATTTTGTAGACCTTTGCAACTCATGGTTGTGAATGTTGTACTGTATTTGCGAATGTCAGGCAAATGGCCTTGGGTTTGGTATTTGCAAAATTGCTACTAAAGGTAAAAAAACCTTTAGCACGCTTTAAAAGCATTATTAAAGCCTTTAGCACCGCTAAAGCTTTTAATAACACTTCAAAAGTGCTGCTAAAGCTTTTAGGAGAAAATTCACATACTTGAGAGAAAAATTGCATTTCTCATATTTGAGATAAAATTCACATATTTAAGAAAAAATTTGCATGTGGGATGAAATTTGAATATTTCGATATTTGAGAAGTTTGCATATATGGAAGAAATTCGCTTTTGTGAAGGGTAAAAACATCTTTTTACAACCAAAATTTTGCGAATTTGGATATTAGATGGATTTCAAAATTTGTAGGGCATTTCAGAAAATGCATTATTTTTTGCATATAGTACAATCATTTTTTCAAAAAATATAAATCCTTTCAGTTTTCCCCTCTGCATGTTTTGAATAATAATTTATTATTTTTATTTTTTAAAATGTGAGTTAATGGTGTAACACCGTTAACTGAAGCGGGAAGAGCAGTTGCTGCTACCATTGTCCTTTATACCAAGTACAAGATTCTAATTACATTGCAATTAAGATACTAGACACGTCTGTGTGTGCGAGCATGTGGGTGCTCTCTCTCTCTCTCTCTCTCTCTCTCTCTCTCATGCAGAGAAGGGCAGCAACAGGCATAAATAATAATGTACCAAAAATGCCAGGAAGTTTACATGACAACGCTGTGACACAACAAAATACAAGGGAGATTAATGGACCAGACACCCAGGCTTAAACATTCCACAACTCATGAAGTAAAACCAAGCAGTACAGCCCTACGAGTTGTCTCCATCTGCCTTTGCTTATCGCGTAGGCACTTGGTCTAGTAATGTCCTAACCAGGTTTCTGAGAGTACGAGCTCCCAAGTTATTTGAGTTGCAACCTGACCCAACCAACCAACCAACCAACGTTGCAGAAGGCAAAAGCTAAAGCCAAAGCCAAAGCAGTGGACCGTAAGAGTAGTCTGACGCGAGGCAAATGTTAAGTCGGATGGACGCAGCTAAAAATGACACTAACACACGGGCCACTAAAATACTGTGTGAACCTAGATTTTTATAGGTTTTTGGTTATTTTCTTTTGAATTTAACTATACAGTCTACATGGCTTGGTTTTATATTGACCAACTCTTGAATCATCCTACTACCATTCATAAGCAGGATTTTTTACATCTTGAACGTCAACAGCTTAGAATTTTGATAAATATTCAAGCACTAAAAAATATCGTAAAAAATACATGATCCAATAATAGAACTAATGGGAGATCCTCTTGTCTGGCAGCACTTTGTCTAGTAGTTGCCAAGGAGATGACAGCTCCAGCCAGGTGACAGCTATATGTGATATCAAAGATTTGGTACTTCAGTGCAAAAATAATTCTTTAAATTGGCAAAACACAAGGTGAAGGAGGGTTACAAGTTCAAAACACAAGGTGCAACGTGCACTTCCCTTACCACAAGGCCAAAGCTAGGTTTACTTCATAGTGGGCAAAACAATATTACCATTAACACTATCCACCACTGCCGCCACCACCACCATCTACCGTCACCATCATCACCACTACCCACTAATCTTCTTTTTTTCTTCACAGCTGAACCAAACATTCACTTAATTAAAAGTCAAGGCAAAATTCCTTTATAAAATGTGCTTAAATTTATGTATGTAACAAAAGTGGTAGTTGCTTGAACCATAGGGACTTAAACGAAATGCATGACCATTCATCGTGCGCATATGATGAACGGTCAGCACGCAAAAAATGCAAAAAGCATTAAAAACGCTTTTAGAGACGTTTGAATGGTTGGCATGCAAAAAATGCAAAAAACGTTAAAAACACTTTTAACGGCGTTTCAAAAAACCACTAAATGCCTAGTGGAGGGATGCGACCGGTATTGTAGAGATTGTTTTTGGCGCTGCTTTTGAAGCGCCACTAAAAGCGTTTTTTTTGCACTTTTTGTGTGAAGACTGGGCCAGGTCACTGATTCGAGATTTCCTAGCCCAAGAAACATCATAAGAGATCTGGTCTCGTCAAACC
Organism: Nuphar pumila; assembly: GCF_984573655.1. Classification (NCBI taxonomy): domain Eukaryota; kingdom Viridiplantae; phylum Streptophyta; class Magnoliopsida; order Nymphaeales; family Nymphaeaceae; genus Nuphar; species Nuphar pumila. The sequence continues at coordinate 125,577,819 of NC_143250.1, forward strand.
AGTAAAACAAATCGAAAGGTGGACGTCCAAAGTTTGGGACATCGACTATCCTGACAATTTGAGGATATACAACAACGAAGATGACCTTACAAAGAGACTCGTTCGAACACCAGAATCCTTAATGGCCTTCATGATCTACTGATCAATACCACACGAAAGCAGACACAATCGCATCGTTGACAGGAATGTGATTGAGATTCTTCTCTGTAAAAGGAATGTAATCAGCAAGCACAAATTTCTTTCAACTATCGGCTCTCGGCCAAATAATAACCAAGGAATGCTATTAGTAGCATAGATATTATTGTTATCGATGCTTCATATACGATCTGCAGAAAGCACAGAACGCTGTTCTATTTGATGATGGTAACTTCGCTTTCGTCACCTCAATGAACGCACACAGAAAAGCAATTAATTTCAGAAGATGTATGTGAAATGGACATGAGAAAATAAAGTGGCACGCCATTCATATGAAGATAAACCGTTCCAAACTACATCTAATTCTTGCCATATTATCTGCTTCTTTCAGGCAGTTTGACATTGGAATTCAGGCAAAATGACATTTTCTCTACTCAGGAATCAAATATGGCTTTTTTTTAATCATTAAGTTAAATGACTCTAAAATTCCGACTTTCAGTAAGAATTCATGAACATCAGTCAACAAGGCAAAAAGGATAGAAAGAAAACATGACAGGAATAACACTCAGCAAAGGGAAGAGAATATATGACACGCAACAACAATCGCCAAGAAGAAAAGGATAAAGGAATCAAATTCCAAAATAGAGCATAATTCCAGAGCACATCACAATTATGCCAAATTCGCTTTGAAAACGAAAGCCATTGGGTTTTAAATGCATCCTCAGGCACAGTACGTCATGGACACCATCTAGAAGAGTGCAGTATAACATCATCTCAAATTTTAAAAATTCCCCAATAAAATCAATGGAATTGGTTGAATTACATCTAGGAATCCACGCCTAGGATGTACCCATTGATCATTTTTAAAAGTTAAAACAGAAATCCACTGACTAAACAATTATTAGAACATGCCAAAGACCAAGTCATGTACTCATATTCACTTGAAATGCATTCAACATGAGAGGCGTGACAACTGCATTTACATGATAATCAGGCCGGTTAATTGCATGCTTATTTTTTCATTTTTTGTTTATCAAACCTCACCCACCTTACCAGAAGAGTTTTATGTGGCATTTAGCCCCCAAAGATAATCTGATCCTTTATGAATTTAATTAGCTTCAATAGTACATAATAAGGTTATTATGCACTATGAGATACAATCAAGTTGTAAAAGTTATGGACCCTTAGAAGTATTCTAGGCAAAAAGTATACCATCATAGAAGTCATCGTAAATCCCTTTAAAAGAATATATTTTACGTATATCCAATCCTGAAAATTTATAATAAATCCCTCAGCAGGATCTTAAATGACACCACTCAATAAATATCCTGCTATAGAACTCCCATTTAGAAATATATTAAATTTGTTTCTCCTGTTATTCAACATTAGTTCTAAAGATCACAAAAAATTCTCAAATATTATGTTAATTTTTTGAGCTTTCCCAGGCATACATTATTCAGCAATGTATCAGGTCTACGTGGATGAACCAACTGCCTGACTGGACTCCTCCAACTTGGGACTTCTCACAAGCATGCTTGACAGTTCATGCAGGGATCATGTCAATGAGTGAACCAGACCATTTACACCATATGGAAAATTCTCGAACAAGTACACAGAGATAAGGGATCATATGTGTGTTTTGGATTCAAATATTACTTTATCAGTGTCATGTATACAAGATCGTTACATGAAGACAAGGAAATCACACTTTCTCCCAGTGCCATAAGACAAACAAAAGGTAAGGAATTAGAAGAACATGACAGCTTTGTGATCCAATTACAATCATCATAACATTGGTCATGGAAGAACCGACAGAAAGTAGAAAGTTCAATCCTAAAAACATTCAGGCAAAATACTAGGAGCCTATGAAGTCAAAAGCGCTAGTCGGTGACCCCGAAAAAGGATAGTCGAGGACAAGGCGGGACTAGTCGGTACCCCAATTAAAATATAGAGAAGTATACAAAATATACATAAAAATATGCTTATTAGTAATAATATTTTTCATCACACAAGTACAAAATTACACATGCCTAACTAGAACATACATATATATAATTGCACACACACATATATTCAATTATTCATAACTTATTCAGTATAATCAACAAAATATGCCTTTATCCTTTCACGGAAAAATTGATTTTTAACACACACATATTTATCATATTCATAGCATAATCATAATACGTGTATATATATATACACACAAAAATCATACTTTTAGCCTTTCCCAGAAGCACAGTAACACATACATATATAAATAACATATTACATAATTACTAATACTAAACATGCTTTCAGGCTTTTATAAAAAAAATCATTAGAAACAAAGTAACACACATATGCTGTCACATAGGTGCGGATGCGGATGCGGCACTTTAAAAAAACTTGGGTGCGGGGAGGATATATATATATATAGATATATAGATATATAGATATATATAGATATATAGATATATAATTTTTAACAGTTTTAAGTTAACACTATGTGTATTTGTGTGCATTTATGTATTTATATATAATATAGATAAAAATAGACTTGATTAGGGTTAACTGAATCCACTTTTGGATAGAAATGGACCTCAGTGTGGTTGACTTCACCTAACACAAAGGAAGCTATGTCCAAGTGTCGCACCCGCCTAGGTGCAGGCGCGACACGGGTGCGATGCCCTGTTAGAAGAGTCCGTGTGACATAGCACATATGTAAAAAGCATAATCAATTAAAATTACCTGTGCAAGCCTTCAATGTTTCACAGAAAAAAACCCAAAAGCAAAGTAACACAAACACATATGTATAAAACATAATCAGTATATATAATTAACTAAGCATGTTTTTCGTCATTTCCAGAACAAATCACACACACACACACACACACACATATATATATATATATATATATATATTGAAAAAAATAACAGATTACATACTATGTCACCTGGGTACAGGTACAGGTACGGAGGGTACGACACGGCAATTCCAAAAAATGTGGGTACGGGGACACGGCTAAATATATACTGAAAATATATATTATATATCTAAAATATATATTATATACTGAAAATATATAATATAATATAATATAATATAGGATAATATAGGGCACGCCGTGTCCAGGTACCAGTACCTGTGTCAAAACGGGTATGACACTCTAAGTGCCGTGTCGTGGTAACATAGATTACATATAATAATAACAAAAATGACTAAACTGCCTATGCTCCTAGGCGAGGGCAGCTTAGTCGTCGACTAGGTGACCTAGTCGGTAAAATTGGTACCTTTTAAGGTACCCACCTAGGAATTGCAATGCCTATGCATTTTACTTATGCCTAGGCCGACTAGGCCGACTAGGCGGACTAGTCCGTGTCTAATCGGCCCTTTTGAGTACATAGCTAGGAGCCAAGCTTCAAGCCAAATGTTCATGAAAACAACTACAAACTATTTATTCAACCTCATGTAGTTTAATAAATCAAGCTCATATACCTCTTAATTTTCTACCTGATGCAAAAACTAGGAAATTACACCAAAAACAATGTGAAATACTATTCAATCTTACTAATGCTGTAAAGAAATTATGTGTCAACCACGTAAAACTTCCAACTAAACTGGAGGATTTATATTACAACTTTTGAAGTATACCTAATAGGGATAATAAAAATTCACAAATTTCCATTTTCATTATGATTCTTAGTAATGCATGCTTGCTTCAACAAACATCCAAGTTCACAAAAGCAACACAAATCTGAAATAACAAAACTCGCTAAATTCTACAAGAACCAACATCCACACATTATTTTAGCTAATAAAAAATGGCTAACTTCCTACATCAAATTTTCTTTCTCAATATTATCACCACAATCCTAGCATCACAACTAATGCTGATATACATAATGAAGAAGTTAGATATACACAATACATGTGTGAAGGGACTTAACTCGAGCAAATACGTTGGACAAACCATTGTCATATTTAGGGAATTCCAACACAAGTTTCTTAAATATCTACTCAATAAATAACTATGATAACATAGCTAAAGACTAGAAGTCTTGCATTTTGATCTGAATAAATCTAAGGACTCAAGCAACTAAAGACTTCAACAAGATAAAAGCAAACAATAATGGTTTAGTCAAAGTTAGGGACAAATAAAGATCATGACTAGATTATTAGAGCATATAAGATCAACATTCTCACACGGTGCTCATTGTTAGGCAATCAAAAAGCAACAGGAAGAGACAGCAATGCCATAGAGATGCACACATTAAAATGAATGTATGAAGCTTACACAAGTTTGATATATTTCCAGAAGGTTTGAGAAAATCTTGGAAGTCTGAAGCTTACTCAAAATATTTAAGGGGAAAAAAGAATAAACTTTTCTCCTTGAGGCTTTGAGGTAATATCATGATAATGTATTGAGATAAATGACACTTTAATAACATGATAAATTCAGATCTAGTGATAGTTCAAGATATCAGAATATTTTGGAACATTAGCATTTGGAAAATCTTGGTAAATATCACAACATTTTCATGAAATGTGATGAACAATAAATAATATAGTTTTTGAACATTTCTCAAACTGCATTTTACAGGCTTACAACATTCATATCAAACAGAGAGAGAGAGAGAGAGAGAGAGAGGAAGAAGAAGAAGAAGCTTTACTGGATCTCAAAGTACAAACTACATTCTCTAGCTTACAGAAAGTACATGCAAAGGTTAGTAAAATAATCTTTTTTCCCATGAGCTAGAGCAGCTAAATCTACCTATATCAACTAAAGATGGTTATGCACCCAATCTTCTCTTAAATTTTCACATAAATCTTTATTACTTCATATTTCGACAACAATTCCTCATATCAGGTCAAACATACAAGCATTGTATTAAAAATTAGTGTGTGAAGTCATTTATTTTTATACCATTACCACTAGCATCATATTATATTTAATCTTACATTGATATATTTGCTACGATTTCCCTGCTAAGGGCATGGATCTAGAATGGAATATGCTAACAATTCAAAATACATAAATCTATCATATACAAGCTCCCATTTACTTACAGATTGAAGCAACCATAGACTTTGTTTCCCAAAATAAAAAAGAGTGGTATCTACAGACAGAAATAAAACATCTTCAAGAGAATTCACTTCTCATGCTGGAACGTGATAAAGTGCTTCCTCCTATCCAACACACCCAATTCATAAAATAGCATAGTGGTGCTCATGCGAGCCGTCACCATCCAGGTCAACTCAGTAAACTAAAAAAAGTACAAGCAAGAGGTGCAAATCAACTGTTTAACTTGTAATTTTGAATCTAATGAATCATTTTAAAAAGGTGATCTCCAGTTCTTCACTGCCTATAACTTTTACTAAAATACAATCAAAGATGCCAAAAATGCAAGTTAGCACCATGGTATTCCAAGGATGAAAAGACGACCTTCAACAATGGCAAAAATTTTCTTTTCCTTGACCCAGTAAATAGAAGGATGAAGGCAAAAGAATAAAATGAACCATTTTGCAGGTTAAAAGGCATACACTCTTCTTCTGTTACAAAGGTATCTTTGCATGAAATAGTGATTAATATATTCAGCCCATCAAGAAATAGTGATTAATATATAGAATGATAGACGATATGTGTGCTTGCAAGGACACACACACACAAACATGTAAACATTAGTTACATATCCATGAATATGGAATGTCATAAGATGTTATATACAAGGTTAGTTTCCAAATAACTATCTAAAAAGATGAACATTTTTCTTATCTCATGGAATACAAAGATAAATAAAGACACAAACACATGAACACACACACACAAAAACATGCATATGCAAACACCCATAGGCACATACACATGGACACATTTACAAAAAGCATGTCTGCTAGTAAAATTGACATGTATATGGTACTATGATGTCATAAACAAGATACAAACAGTCTGAGAACTCCAAAAATTTCTCAACAGATAAATGTTTTCATTCTCATAATCTTAAGAAGGAAATAAAAGATTACTTGTGTTAGTTACTTTTTTAGGAAAAAAGTGTGAATCATGTCTACATATATGTGATGCAATTCCATGGATATACTGAACTTGATCAGGATAGTCATAAAATTCCAAATACACCATCTGAATCAAAACAATGTGGCCTCTTGTAGCTCACAAGCAGAACATGAATATGCTTTGCAACTCATGAAGATGCCTCTCAAGACATGGAGGAGCTCATAAACTGTGGGAACAAGCATATCCATGGAATTGAAGAGCTTTAAAGACTTCTTTGCCCAGAAATATACATTCGTATACATTCAAATACATGTAAGCAAACCTGTTTTTCATAATCTCCAACATTCTATGCAGATAGTCAAAGCCGATGTGTTTACTAGAATTGCAAGGCAGATGTCAGATGGAGTAACTTCAACAAAAATTGGCACAGCTCAAGACATACAACTGCAGATATTTATCGTCCGTCAAGCAGAAGAAAATTTTCTGGAAATAAGGGCACATCAAATATAGAAGCAAGTTCACAAGATCAATGCCACAGTAAGCAAGATGGCAGGTGCCAACTTGATAACAATAAAATACAATGATGTAGGAATATTTTGTTCACATCCACAAACCAAAGAATTTTAGTTTCACCCTCCCGGACAACCGCATAAACACCAGGAATCAACAAAAATATTTGTGTGCTGCAGAACGATCTTGAAGGGGATTCCTTCCTACCAAAAGCATAAGTAAAGGAAACCAAGCTTGGAAAAGAAAATGTACAGGTCTTGCAAATTATTAATCAATCCCTGTACCACGTTCTAGCCAATCTTCCAAAGATCTCATGGTAACAGGTAAGGTGAACTGTGGCATTTGCTACAAAATCGAACTTCAATAATGAGAAGAGAAGAGAAAAGGGGAATAAAGGAGGAAAGATCACTCAAGATTCCTTGAAAGAATCATTCTATCAGATCTTGAGTACCATCCAATGAGGATGGAAAAAAGAAAAAGAAACGGAAATGGCAACAAGAGATCAATTACCGATCAGCCGGAACGTCATGCTCTTGCACAGAAAACACTGACACTATACACCACGGGTTCTCCTAACCCATTATTCAGCACCAATGCAGAACTCAGTTTGATGAATCAGATATCTGGTGAGCCTGATAGTTTTCACATGGCACCACCAATGTTTCAGCAGCCCATTACTGCACAATTATAAACAAAACTCCCCAATACCTTGCTCGCGAGCAAATTCCATGCAGGAGGCCCTTCTCTGGGTTTCCACGAATTCAATTCTGTTATCCCCGCGCCCTGACCTCTCGGACCTCCGATAACAATCACCTGGTCGCCGCATGCCTTGAATGCCAGGCCCCAACCATTCATGGAGTCCGCTCTCTCAGGAAGCCTTCCCACAACATGCCAACTATTGTTCTGTTTATCGTATTTTTTCACCACATTCGCCTCCGAATAATTGGCAGCATAGAGCTCGTTGTTCACAACGGCAACCAGTGGAGGTGCGCTCGCCAACTCTCCCCTGCAGGGAGACATGTCCGGGATTGTCTTCCATGTTCCCGTCCTCAAATCAAGCTGTTCCGCACAAGTTAGGGGTTCTGCCAGGCTACTCAGGCCGCCGATAACATAGAACTTGCCGTCCATGAAGAACCCTGAACACATCTTTCTCGGAGAATTCATGCTTGGAAGAGGGAACCAGCGGCGCTTCTCCGAATTGTACATCTCAGCTGAGCTCAAGATCCGCCCGCTTGAATCGCACCCGCCTGCCACAATCGCAATCTCCCCGAGGCTCGCAGAGCCGAACAAGCACCTTGGCGACCCCATCGCAGGTCCAGGCGACCAAGAATTCGTGAGGATACTGTATCTCCAGATGCCAAAGGAGTTGAAGTCCCTGCCGAAGACGAGCAATTCAGTACCAACGGCCAGCGACTCCTTGTCGGACCACATGAAGCAGTCGTTGGAGGGAATCCAAGGGAGGTGCATCCACCGCTGCCGGTAGGGATCGAATGCCTGCCACTCCACCAAACTGCACGAAAAGTACACCCAGTGCTCGATGATCCCCTGCTGCCGCCTCAGCCAGTAAAGCTCCCCCGTCCGAACAAGAGAATTGAAGCTCCGATTCAGGGAGGAGATCAAACCGTAGTCCGATCTCGAGCACCGGACGAGGCAATTGATGGACACATCGCGGTTGAACCCGAGAATCAGGCAACCGTCCGCCGGGTCGCTCTGGGCCTGCTGGCCAGATCGGTCGTCGCTGGGGCTCAGGGCGCTCGAATCCGGCCGTGCCGGTGAAGGCGAAGACGGCGGGCGCCTCTCCAGAAGTGCCCGGAGACGGGGCTTCTTGACGACGTTTCCGTCTTCGCCTCCTCCACCGGATCCATCTGCGTTGTCGTCCTGCTCATCCTCCGAACTCAGCTTCGTCTTCGACATCTTGACAGAGCAGGGCGAGGAGTACCAATCCCTTTCGGGATCGCACGGCGATGCGAACCTAGACACCACGCACGATTGACCATCCAACATGGCTGCAGATCTCTCTCTCTCTCTCTCTCTCTCTCTCTCTCTCTCTCTCTCTCTCTCTCTCTCTCTCTCTCTCTCTCTACCGAATTGCCCCTGGAGGAAGGGAGGAAAAGAAGCTCTAGAAAAGGAAAGATCGACGAGCCAAAAGGAATCGGACGACGGCGACCGGGGGAAAACGGAACCCCAAATTCTCCCCGAAACCCGCAACCCGGACGCAATTGGAGAGGAATCCGACGGTGTGGGCTTGAATTCAGACCGAAGGCATCAGATTCAACATCGACGCTCTGTTATCAGAAGGCCGAGGGATCCAAATTCCCAAAGACAACCCCCACAAAAAGAGCGACGAAAGGAGAGAGAAAGAAGGGCAGGAATCCACGCCCGAATTCTGCAGAAACAAGAATTGGGACGAAAAAATGAATCAGATTTTAAAAGGTTTACAAAAATATCGGTTTTCCTGATTTTTGTCGAGTTTTCGGCATCTCTAAAAACAGATCCAAACCCTAACTGAAGAACAGGAGAGAGAGAGAGAGCTCCCTCGTTTATCTATGAAGAAAGGAAATAAAAAATCGGCGTGAAGAAAAGGGAGAGTGGGAACCTAGAAAAAGTGGGAGTAGTCTTGGCAATCCAACGAGAAAATCACGAAAAGAGATCCGGAAATCTGGCCGCCGAGATCGGGAACCGAAACAAACGGGGATCTACGCCCACCGGTTGCCGTCGAGGGAAATCGCGGAAAGAATGAGGAAGGAAGACTTTATAAGAAGAAAAACTACTCTCTCTCTCTCTCTCTCTAAGCTCGCACCCAAAAACCGCATAATTTTGGGCATGTGCGTTGGAGCGGCCTTTATCGCTTCCTAAGCTCGCACCCACCCAATGAAATTTGGGTCCCACCACGAACCGGTTTTTGTCTCGGATCGGGATCCTTCCGTCGAGTAACATCGCCTGTCACTTAATGGGTCGGACATGTGTGGGACACTAGTAATTATTGGGGTCGATCCAAACCAATTTTCAGTGATATATGAGTTAGGTTTTGAGATATATTTTTATTTGATATCTGATTGGAAACAACTCAGCCTTAAAAGCATTTTCAGTATAATATATATATATATATGGGTTAATTTACCATTAAATCAGTTAGTTTGACATTAGATAAATTCAACTTAATCAAAATGATTAAAATACTTTTAAAATAATGACATTTTAAAAAATATAAGGTTATTTTTTTAGCATTATACGTCTTTTGAACAAAAGAATTGAAAAGTCAAGATATCAAATTTGCCTTTTGGAACTCAAAAAGTAACCTTATATTTTCAAAAATATCATTTATTTAATGTGTTTTAGTCTTTTTCACAAGATTGAACCTATCTAATGTTAAACTAGATTAACCATATATATATATATTCTAGTTATACAAATCCAGTTGAGAGTCCATTTTCTCAACTCAACCCAAACCCAAACCCAAACCCAAACCTGGCTTTTTTTTTGAAAGGCAAGCTGGGGTTAGGCCGACCTCCACCAGTTATACAACTGTGTCATTGGGTTTTGAACTTGCAATGTCCCAACACAAGGTGACGTGCACTAACTGTTGGTCAAACCTAACTGTTTATGTTATTAGAATTTTTGTAACCTGATATTTTTTTATATTTTAATATATTAAAGTGAATTTTATGCATAATTCATAATTTATATTATAGTATATTTCATTTCAAAAGAGTTGGACCCAAAAATCATTAAAAATGGGTTTGGATTGGATCCAATTTGATCCAAGGGTATAATCATAATTTTTGGATGAGGGATATGACAAAAAATTCAGAAAAGATAATGATTAAATTGTCAAGGGATATGTTAGAGATTTACTTGAAAGAGATTGGTTTTAATGGGAGATGGCAATATGGTAATTAGGTTTGTAAAAAAAGGTAAAACGGGTAGAAAAAGTGATGAAAGGCATTTTAGTAACTTTGATAGAAACAATTGTCATTAAAATGATCAGCTTAGCCTCCACCGACTTGATTGTCTTGGCATGTGTTAAAGAGAGGTATGATTATGATTAATAGCTTTAAAACCTCATCTATTCTCCTCTCTCTCACTTTACATGTACCTTCTCTTCTCACGCTCTCTCATCTCCTTGTTCTTCTTCTCATCTCCCTCACCAACCCTCTCATCCTCCCTTTGGTTTAGCCCCTTTTCCTCACACCCATCATGTTGCAGTGAAGGAGGAGTTGCACACCATACAATTAGTTTTAGGAGCTCTTGTGTAGCGTTTTCATCTAGCGGGTGTTCGACTCCTTACTGGTGAGGAGCTATTGTTAGTAGATTTTTTTATGATCTTGCGATAAACAAAGTGTGACCCTCTTGCTCTATGAAACTCTAAGGGCATGTAAGCATGTAGATAAAGTTTTGTTTGAAACCATGATAGTTATGTATTCTTAAGTAAGATTAGAAAGTGTTTAATGTGTGCATTATGCATGTCTTCTACTAAGAAACTTGTTGCATACTATGAAGTTGTTTAACCATGCTTTAGTTTGAGCTTTTCACACTTTCACACACCCATGAACGATTGTATGTTTAGGCAATGTGGTTTTCAAAAGTATGCTTGTGTGTGTGTTTCTATAGATATGAGGTTAAATGCGATGTTAATTCTATTTTTTATAGAAATGCATGTTAGAATACTTGTTTTATATTTTATTTTGAAAATACATGATTTTCTATTGAAGATTATTGTTTTAGAATTGGGATTTTTGTTTTGACCATGTTTAGGGTCAATTCCTGCTATATCATTGTCTTGCTTCTGCTCTGTCCCCAAGGGCCGACCCTTGTTGATCAAGGTCAACTCACCTCAGTTTCAGAACCTTCTAATGGGTTTTGAGGACAAAGAGTTGACCCCTTGCAGACAGTGAGTCAATTCACTTCAAGCAAAGAGTCCACTCATGAATATAGGCGTCGACCCCCTTCAAGTTATGAGTTGAGTCATGAATATTGAGAGTCGACTCATAAACAAATAAGTCGACCCTTCAGGTTATAAATTGACTCATGAATATTGAAGAGTAAACTCATAATCAGATGAGTCAACCCTTGGTCTCAAGAGAGTCGACTCTTGAGACACTTGAATGTGGTTTTCTTGGCGTTTTGACTTCAAATATAGGTTGTTAAGCCTAAAGTTTGATGTATTAGCCAAAAAATTATTGTGTTTACACTGCAATACATGTATTTAATATTTCTGGAACTACTTTTGTACAGTGAGGCAATTATGTGAGTGTGGGTGGTTGAAGAGGAACCATTTAGTGCATTGATGCATATTGTATGTTGTGTGATGTTTAGAATATGGAATCCTGCACATTTCAGTTATGAGCATTTTCATATTAGAAATATCAAGAAAATAAAAATAGATGTGTATAGATGATGTTTATATTCTAGGGTGATAACTCTAAAGGTATCTTGTTACAAGAATATGTATGGGTATTTATCTAGGGTACTAAGAGTGGTACATTAAGAAGTGTTGTGATACATAAAAAAAAAACTATAAATTAAAAACAAGATACATTGTATGCTGTCACAAAGGGTGACATGTGCTCACCGGTGTGGATTAAGCTAGCTTGTTAGATATGAACAAGGAAAGTTTGAGGGACAATTGAGCGAGATTCTGTCATTTAGATTTTAGGAATTTGTCCCCTCACCACGGGACTTAGGGGACATTGGAATCTAATACTCTAGGCGGAGGTGAGGCTACTACAGTATGCCTAACAATGCACTATATCAACTTTAGGAAAATGGATAAGGTCCCCCCGCCTCTGGATCTCAGGGAGAAGGATGCTTTGACGAAGGGTCACAAACTCTGGTACAAGTGGTTTGATGTTCTTCAAAGGTTAAAAGACAAAAGTAAATGTATGAATAAACACTCTTGGACGGACCAAAGATGTCCATAGTTTTCAGGGGAGTAGTGTTCTTTTGGTGTAAGTAGGATCATAACAAAATTTTGTATAAACATAGCATGTAATACAAAACAACTAAATAAAAAGATTAATAAAATATTCATGCATATAGTTAGACTTGTGTGCTCGGTGGATGGTGCACTTAAGGGTTGACCCTTGGGTTGGAGGGTTGACCCTTGGGTTGGAGCGTCGACTCTTTCTTTGCAGCTAGGAGTGGTTCTCTTAAGCCGAGGGTCGACTCTTAGCTTGGGAGAGTTGACTCCTTTTGGTATGTTTATTGTTAAATTTTGTGTTGAGAGTCGACCCCTATGTTAGGTGGGTTGACTCTTTCCTGTTTTTTGTTAAGCCAGAAGCGACTTTTAATTTGGGAGAGTCAACTCTTTTTCTAATGTTGGGTTATGTTTGTTCTGAAGGTTGACTCCCAAGTTGGGAGAGTCAACTCATCCTTGTTTTTTTAAGAAAGATGTTAACCTTTAGTTGAGGGTTGACCCTTGGTTTAGTAGGGTCGACTCTTTCTGAGTCTTTTTCACAGTGTGAGTTCTTCTAAGGGTTGACACCTGATGAGTTAAGGGTCAACTCTTCTTGTTTGAAAAAAAAAATAAAGTTTTGGTTAAGTGACCCTTTCAGACTGACTTAATCTCTTGCTACTACCTTGTGACGCTGGTGTGAATAGTTAGTTCACAATAAGACATGTTGTTTGTCTCACCCTTTTAATCATTATTATTTTTAAGTGCCCATCGGTAGGCGGATACGACAACGATGAACACGTGGGCAACTCGTCGATATTCATGGACATAGACTTGAGATTGTTTTTATGATTCTTTTTAAAAATACTGTATATTTTGATAAATGCATATGTTGATAAATATTTTGTATAAGATACATTTTATGAAATGAATGATCCTTAGGTTTTGCATACTAGGTGCAAATTGTTTTGTGGATTTGAAACTATGTTTGAAAAGGAACTTTAAAGAAAGAACAATCTCCCGTTGTGTTTTCGAAGAAGAGAATTTATTAAAATTAGTTAAAAACAACTTTTAAAAAATTTCGGTGAGACAATTTCAGTGCACCGATACCTTATATGACTCGTTGATAGCTTAGCTTGAGTTTGGACCAGGTACCTAACTGAACTGAGCACATTCTACTAAGCTTTTGTACACTTACTTGGTAGTAGCAAAGGTCATTCTTGGATTGTAGTCTTTGAATCCAAATCCAACAAAAGTATAATAGTCGTATCTAAATTCAACCTAGAATACAAAACAAAATAATATCCATTAATAAGTTCTGGATCTTGTAACAGGCCTCCAAACTAAGTTGCAGCCCGAGGCTTATTCTGGATTCAAGTAGAATGGGTCCCTGCTAAACCCATTTGGTGCTAAATGGGGTTTTCGGGCTTCTCTGTTGCTTTTTATGCGGTTCAGGCTCCCTAAATGTGTTGGACACAGTCGATTTACTGTTTTCGATGAAAAAAAAATGATGTTTGGAGACTAAAAAATTTACAAACATTTTGGATCGTTGATTTTTTGAACTTTATAAAAACCCACACGTGTTGGAATCAAACGCTTCAAGAGCTGATCCCTATAAAATCAAGTACGGTCAGAAATTAAAAAATAAAATGAAAAAGCCCAAAAAAAAAAAGAACATTTAGCACGCGGTTAAGTATCAAATGGGTTTAGCACGGACCCATTACTCTCAAATTCACTATGAAAACAAGCTAGATTTTGAAGATAGCACGATAATATTCTGGTTTGGTAGAAAATATCACGATACACGGGTTAAACTGATGTTTGGGTACAAATATAGAGTTGTGCTTTATATTAGGACCGAATCCGATCCGTTTTATACACCTTAGTTTAGGGAGAGCGAGGGGTGTGATAAGATCGGATGGATCCTGAGTCTCATATCCGAGACGATACGGATCCGGGTGATGCAATGTTCTCTTATTAACTCGGTCTGCATGCCTTTCTTCGAAGAAGAACACCATCGTCTTGTCGCCTCCGGCCTCTCTACTCGGTCAAGGACGGACGTGTCCTTCATTTTTTATGACCAAAATACCCCTTAAATTTCCGACGGTAGTTTTTTTTCGGTTTTTACCCTTTTTGCTTTTGTCAAATGACGAAAATGTCCATCATCAGAACCATGTAGGGTGTTGACCATGGGCTGGAAGGCTCGGTGGGCCCGTTTGGTGGTCAGCTCGGATGTAGTCCAGGGAGGCATTCTGGACTCTTGTTTGAAGGCTCACATCGTTCGATTAGACTCTGTCTAGTCTTTCTATACCGTGTGGTTCTAGGACAATGGATGGTAGCTACGACTTGGTCTTACTTTCATGGGCTTAGATTAGGACCAAGACTTTCTTGGTTCTTTTCGTAATTTTACCTAATAAAACGGCCATAATCCCTATCTATCATTTGACCTCTTTAAAAAGCTATTTTAACCTAGGTAACAAAGAAACAATACAAAAAGAAAAAAAAAGTATCAGCGATTAATATTTCAAAGCCGATATAATGGTTAAAATCATACTATTTCAAAATATCGTCAATATTGTTTTTTTGAGGGTAATAACGAAGCCAACATCATTAATAACTACGCTTCTATCATAAAACAAATTGTGATAAAAGCGTCTTTATAAGTCCCTCGTAGAAAAAAAAGAAAAGAAAAAGGCGTCTTTAGTTTTTATAATATTTATATATATATTTTTTATAAGTTTTTCAAACATCACGTGGTTTTCCTAAGAAGAAAAATTTGTCAAAATTGAATTTAAAGTTTTTAAATGACCGGAAGAAAAGAAACCGTCAAGTGGAGGGGGATTGATTTTTCATAATGACTAAAATACCCTTAACCGGTGCAAAGAAAGCTGCTAACATCTTGACTTTTTAGGGTTTGTGAAAATTTTGACGCCAATCATACCGTCGTCGTGACCTTTGAAAAAGAAAAAAACCTGCTCTTCTTTTACTTCATAGACTAAGGACGCCGACAGATTTTGGTAATCATGCCGGAGACGACGCTAGCGTCAGCAGCTGTAAAGGCGGAGGAGCGACGGCCGTCTCCGCTTACGCTAGGGATCAACTTCCCAAATCCCAAGGGCGAAACGTCGTTTTGGGCCTCGTTAACGCCTTTACACCAATCGCCGTTGTCGATTGTCCACAGTCCCTACTTTTGCTTCTTCCCCCTCCCCCATTTACGCAACGGGAGGAAGAAGCAAAAGTTATACAACCAACCGTTGTCTTGCCGGGAAACAACACTGTTTTTTGTGGACAGGGGTTAGGCAGATAACCTACCAGTTATACAACCAACCGAAGCATTTGGGGTTCGAACTTGCAACGTTCCAAACACAAGGTGATCAGGTGATGCCGCAAAAACTTGGAAAATAGGATGACAAGAAGTGCAGGGAGTTGAATTCAAAGCTCCATGGGGCAAGCTGTTACATCATGTTGACAGAAGAGGAGCTGAGAGTTGAATTTGAGTTCCGTGTTAGGTTTGGGTATACACAGCCAACACGGCACCACCACTACGAAATCATATCCATACATTACATTACATTATTGTCAAGTTGGAATTCCAGCACTTGGACAAGTGTGGGAATCAAAATGATTCCAAGTCCTACGAACCACACAAGCACGATGCTTAAGATGAGAGGATTCTCCAACTGCTTATTTATTTTCTTCGAAACTTACACACTTTGAATTGAATTCAACACTCACCAACGCAATACGACGGGTTATTCTTTGGCCCACAAGTCCCCGTAATGCGAGGTTTTCCAACTCCCGTGCATCCAAACATTCCCTCATGACCTTGCGAAGGATCGATAATTCAAAAAAAAAAAATAAAAAAATCTGGGGCAATTTTTCCATGTTTTTTTTTTCTTTCGGTGAGAAGGGTGGGTTTTTTTAGTCATTAATTTGGTGAAACCACATGGCTGTAGCTTTCATAGATGTTGGAGCCCTAGAAACTATAATAATATTATTTCACTGCACCGAGTAGCTTCAGAGCCAAGCATCACCGCTCACCACCCAACCCTAAAAACTCCTACAACCACAGAGAGAGAGAGAGAGAGAATGTTAAAAAAAAATTTATATAGGAAAAGATTCTGGCATGCATACACAAAATGAATAAAATTGAAGCTCTGAGGACCCAACAACAAATGGAAAGGTGACACGCGGAGACCCACTATTCAAAGGATTTGTGCATGTTCACGTGGCGTATTATTGAACATAGGAAAAGCGATTAGGTTTTCAACTTGGGAGCCATGCCGCTGGGCCCCACACATGCATGAGGTGTTTGAATGCGTCTTTCATTCACAAATACATATGATGTAAGCAAATGGCTTAGGTACAGTCACAGTGACAAACGTTAAAAATGACAAAGTATCGTTTTTCAAAAAACTCTCAAGAATTTGAAAATTTTTCATAAATTTCATTAAAAAATTTTTTTGTAAGGAAATATTAATAAAAATTATTTAAAAATAAAAACACACGCGGTGGTTTTTTCATGATAAATAGCCGTTTAAAAAGTAAATATCATGTTTAAATCATGATATTTATGTTTTTTCATAAATCTCACGATATTTTGAAAATCTTGCTTTCAGGCAATTTCTTGGGTCGCCAGATTTTCATAAATCTAGCGATAGTATAGTTACTTGTTAGATGTATCATGCCATGTTCATGGTGTTGTATAGGCAAAGACTAAGTGGGTTGGGTATGGGCTTGCCCTTAGTGGGTCCCGGTCCATATCTGTTATCTGTTACTGATCTTGAGAGTTGACATGCACAGTGTCGTGATATTTGGCTATGATCCAAGTCTGACTTTATTGGGTAAAACTCCCCCATTTTGATTGGTTAACAAGTGAAATGGGTCAGGGCTTCTCGGATTTGGATCTGCTTCTCAAGTACGCAAACCTGATACAGGATTGAAATTAGTTGCTTGGATCCTAACAAAATGATCACTTGGATAAGCCCACTGGACCAATTGGGTGGGCCCACGTCCAGGACCTATTGGATAACGCCCTCCGTCCCAAGCATGGTGACACATGGGAAATCTATTGGCTATGTATTTTCAAAATATTCAAACTTCCCTCACGTTTCTATCGAACAAAGTCTTGTCAAATCAAATAATAGGGAAGCACCAAGTGTTTTAATATAAACTAGTTTTTTTTTTATTTCTCGGAAAGTTTTCTCATAAAAATATAAATATCACATCTCCGTTGATTTTTTTCTTCATTTCAACTATAATCTCGTTTTATTTTTTCAATGGCATTTTTATTATTTTTGACTTTTATGAAAGCACCGGTTCCTTTTCATGATATCTTTTGAGATAATTACTGTATATATATATATATATATATATATATATATATATATATATATATATATATATATATATATATATATATATATATATATATATATATATATATATATATATGAGCCCAACTATTGGAAGTCTTATACAGAAGGTTGAAATGGAATTAGGTCGGGCCCATCTCTAGGAGAGCATATACGGCTCAATATCTGAGTGGGTACGAGAATCTAGACCCAGATCTGCGGTGTAGACCAGACTGGGTGTGGGAACGAACTACATACATGAGGTCAAGGTCAACCTAAGATCACGTAAGGGGTTTTAGAGGTTTGGAATAAAACAAAGTGTTCACATTATATGCAGTGGGCCAACCACCCATCTTGACATTTAACGAGATGGGCGCGTGGTCTCCATCCCGAGAAATGTTGAGATGGGTGGCTGTCAGCGGTGCTACATCATGCAGCGTCGCTGCATAAATAATGCCCTGTATAATAAAACTAAAAGTCAGGGGGGCTCTGGCTAATTGCATTCAAATAAAAATGTCAAAAGTGTCATTTTATACCTCAGGTGGCTAATTGAGATGCATTCAAATAAAAAACATGAACTAAGCAGTTGAAAGTAATAACATAAATAGCGGGTGGCTTTTGCAAATATCCAATATATTAAGGGCCCCTTTGTACTCTTTGTAGACCGTATGTCCAACCCATTGACAGCCTTGCCATGTTCTTGTGTTGGGTTCTTTGGTCTTGTGTTTATATATATATATATATATATATATATATATATATATATATATATATATATAGGGCTTCCTTTTTGCAGTACTGTGCCTACAGCCCTATGTAACTAACTAACCAGATGAATGTATCTCGAGATAGATTCTCTTTTCTTTTATTTTTACTGTTTCTAAATGTTTTGTTAATCAAGCTCTTAATATATATAATTTATATGTAAATTTTATTTAGTAAAATGTCGGGACATGTAACAATATGGAAGGGATTCATCTATTTATTATAGATAAAGTTTCATTAATCTCGCGTGGCTTCTAAAAGTCGTAGGCACAGATTGTTTTGACTCAATCGGACCTTATAATATAAATGTTTTTTAGCACAATCCAACTGCTAACAACTAGCTTTTAAATAAAAAAAAGATTTATGAGATGAAAATATGGTACATTGTTGGCCATTGATCTTTTTTAAGTCTTCAAAATGCATGCATACTAAACAAGACGTACATCACATCTATAAGGTTAGATTCTTAAAAAAAACAACAAAATGAAAAGAAAAAAAAATAGGTGTTTGTACCTCATGGTGACAGTACCGAATATAACCCCATAAATTCAAATTCAAATTCAATAGCCTGTATCTATGTTTTTCCACTAGATATAAAATAACTAAAGCTAGTAACGAATAACTAATAATATATATATGTAAAGTTTTATTCATCTGGACTACTGAATAAGAAATGATGTGCAAGGGACCACACGAAACTTACACCGACTTCATCAACACGCATCCCAGCCGTCCATCACCACCATTTGCTGCAATCAAGATAGGATGATGATGTCATTACAGTGGGCCCTACTGAATGCCGCAATGGATGGTAGAAATGGCATTGATGATCAGTGGAGATGATTACCGTCAGTTGATAGTGATAGCCTATCACCTTATCTTAAATTCTCCACACACACACATAAGTATTCCCCACTCCTCGTGGACCAATTAATGAATGTCACCAAGTTGACTGGACATGATGAGTTTTAAACCGTGTCCTTTGCCGTAAGGGATGATGAGTTTTAAGCCTTTCCGGCAGGGGGTCAACCCCTTGCCTTTTCGAAAGGGGGTCAACCCCCTGCCGACCCCCTGCCGGAACAGGCAGGGTGTTTCGGCAAGGGGTCAACCCTCTGCCTGTTCAGGTAGGGGGTCGACTCACTGTCGGAAAGGCTGGGGGTCGACCCCCTGCCGGAACAGGCAGGGGGTTTCGGCAGGGGATCGACCCTTTGCCGAAATAGGGGGTCGGTTAACCCCTTATGTTCCGTAAGGGGGTCGACCCCCTGCCGGAACAACCTCATTTTTTTTTGGTGACTTCATTTTAAAACAGTATTTTTTTGTGCAGATTTTTCAACGGAACAGCTTGTGCTCAGCCACCTGTGGTAAGTAAGTGACAAAAACAATGCAAATCGGGTAAATACCCGTGGTGAGTAAGTGATGCAAGCGTATAACATGTTATTTAATTTATTAGATGTAACACTTTATTGTTCACACACTCACTTAGTTGTTGATATTTAGGGTTGCTTTGTTGGAGTTCGGAGATCATGCTGAGCATGATTTTAATGTATGAATATGGAAGTGTTCTTATTTTTGGAGTACAGAGTCCATGCTAGGCATGGTAGTAGTTAGTGAAATATTGAAGTGTGTTTGCTGTAGGTACATGTTTGCCATTTGTTTGATACGAATGATTTGAATGCATTGCAATACTTAATGTGAATGATTTGAATTATTTTAATGCATTGCAATACTTGATGTGAATGATTTGAATTATTTGAATGCAATACAATACTTGATGTGAATTATTTGAATTATTTGAATGCATTATAATACTTGATGTGAATGATTTGAATGCATTGCAATGCTTGATGTGAATGATTTGAATGCATTGCAGTACCTGATATGAATGATTTGAATGTAGTGTAATACTTGTTGCGAATCATTTGAATGTATTGCAATACTTGATGCGAATGATTTGAATTATTGTAATACTTGATGCGAATGACTTGAATGTATTGTAATACTTGATGCGAATTATTTGAATCTATTGTATGACATATGTTATTTGTTAGAATATGGTTCGTGGAGGTTACAGTGGTCGCTCATCCAGTAATAGCCAGACCCAGCCTTCATCTTCACGGGCTCCTGTGATAGGCATATCATTTAACTAATTGGATGCTTGATTAGTTCAAATGCGCATTCTGAGAATTTCTAACATATTTTTTTACAGATGATGTTTCGCCTGTACACGACCCACCTACACCAGTTGATCACACAAGTCAGGAGCCAATATAGGAAGCAGGGTCTTCTCAGTCTGGCACAAGAAGACTTATTCGAATAGTGTATATCGATAATCGACCGTAAGTATTTCGTTTTCAATTATTGCATATCTTATAAATATTTTATATTGATATTTATTGTGTACCAATTCATGTGCAACACGAGGTTTGAGCCACAAGAAGTAGTACGCGAGATTAGGAATTCACTTCTTCAACATCTACCAGGACCGGTTGCTCAATGAAAAGAGTATCCAAAGGAGGTGTTAGACAGATTGTGGTCCTCATTCACGGTATACAGTTGTTTCTCATAGTTAATGTGTTTCATATTTAATTTTTTTAGTCATGTCTACTAACTTTCTGAAAATATTTGTAGGCTTCGAATCGCTTTGCAACTACGATGGAAGAAAATGATGCAAGGAAGGCGTGACAGAAGGTGACTGCCAATCGATTTGCAGACATGCTGCACAATATGAAGACTGCAGCAAAAAAAGCATCTGGCGGAATAGATGATCCACTACAGTGGAAGGGCCATGACCCTATTACTATCAGGAGAGATTATTGGGATGGAATATGCGATAAGTGGGCGAGAGATGCATTTCGAAATCGCTATGCGAAGGCTGCACAAAATCGAGCGAAAATGCCCGAAGCCCATCTACACACAGGTGGATCTAAGACATTTGGGTGCCACCTGAAGAAAATGGTAACTCATCAATATATAATATTAATTTTATAAGTATTGTTGCAAACTTGTTAACTAAATCTTTTATCATTTAACTTCGTAGGAAGTAGAAAAAGGAGACATTATACCATATAAGGATGTTTGTTGAAACACATAAATGGAAGACCACAGGAGACTTCGTATCAGAGAAGGCGAGAACGACAACGGTATGTATTTATTTTATTAATAATCATTGCAATATGCAAGGTGTCATAATGTTATGATTAATTATTAATGCATACTTTAAACATTATTTTGTAAGAGGCATATGAGCAACAGATGGTAGAGCGATATGGCGATGACGCTACTCAGCATTCATCATTTGATCCTGCAGCATGGGTGACTGCAACAGGTGAACCCAAAAAAGGTCGCGTGTTCAAGTTTGGGAGTAATATGAACACTTCACCTGTTATTGCTTCTTCCAGTTACGACTCAGAGACTTCTTCCACCGACATAAGCTCCAAGCAGCAGGCTATTCTTTCCGGTGAAGATGTACGCCAGATCGTTAAGGACACACTGCGTGACTACTTCCATGAAACTATCACCGACGTTCTCCGAGATGAGTTCAACAGTTTTTTGCTGAACACAGGATCTTCGATTGCAGGTCTCTCTCAGGTATAATTACATATTCAGTTTTTTGACTGCCTTAGAACATATATGAGCATAATCGAATCACATATATAACTTTTTGTCTGCCTTAGAGCACATATGAGCATGATAGAATCACATATAGAGTTTTTTGTCTGCCTTAGAGCACATATGAGCATGCTATAATCACATATAAAGTTTTTTGCCTGCCTTAGAGCACATATGAGCATGATAGAATCACATATAAAGTTTTTTTGACTGCCTTAGAACACATATGAGCATGCTATAATCACATATTTAGTTTTTTGACTGCCTTAGAACACATATGAGCATGTTATAATCACATATTCAGTTTTTTGACTACTTTAAAACACATATGAGCATGCCAAAATCACATATAAAGTTTTTTTACTGCCATAGAACATATATCATTCATGATAGAATCACATATAAAGTTTTTTTGCTTTGCCTGCCTTAGAGCACATATGAGCATGATAGAATCACATATAGAGTTTTTCTGACTGCCTTAGAACACATATGAGCATGCTATAATCACATATTCAATTTTTTGACTGCCTTAGCACACATATGAGCATGATTGAATCACATATATAGCTCTTTGCCTGCCTTAGAGCACATATGAGCATTGTAGAATCACATATAGAGTTTTTCTAGCTGCCTTAGAACATATATGAGTATGATATAATCACATATAAAGTTTTTTTACTGCCTTAAAGCACATATCATTCATGAGAGAATCACATATAGAGTTTTTTGCCTGCCTTAGAGCACATATGAGCATGATAGAATCACATATAAAGTTTTTTTACTGCCTTATAACACATATGAGCACATAATAGAATCACATATAGTGTATAATTTATTTCATAATATTTTGTTTATCAATACTGACTGTTCTTTTCTTATGTAGGCTGCTAGCGATAATCAACGTAGCGGAGCTGAAGGGACAGATCAAGGCAATGAATAAGAAGACGCACAAAATCTTGGCGATGATTAGAGAACTGTGTTGAAGAAGTTCTATTTTTTTTTGTTTCGAAATTGTAATTGTTGAATTGTAAATAATTAAACTTGTTAATTTTAAGGTGGAACGATTAATTGTTGTAGATTCCTTTTATATGAAATTTTATGTGTACTTTGTTTTTTATTTACAGGAAATATAAATTGTAAAGGAAATATAAATTGTACCGTTCTCGATATTTAATTTTCAAATAATTTTTTTTATTTTTTTTTTCGTGTTTGCGACGGATTAGCGATGGATTTTTCCGTCGCTATGCATATAAATCTAGCGACGGCTTAGCGACGAATGTAAATCCGTTGCCAACCGAGGTCGTCGTTTAGTACCGGCAGATTGGCGACGGAATACGTCATTCGTTATTCCGTCGCAATTAGCAATGGAACTGGCGACGGATGTATTCCGTCACCAGTTAGCGTCGAAAAATTCACGACGTAAGCTTTCCGTCGCCTCGTCGTCGCTAAGCCGATTAGCGACGGAATGTGGTCGTCGCTAATCCACTGTTTTGTTGTGGTGGGACTTAGGCTACTGCCTAAGTCCGCAAGACCGATGGTTAAGCTCTAAGGACTGAACTAGGTGAATCCAACCTCTAATCAACCTCCCAAACCTGTAGCCTTGTAGTAGACATTTTCAACAAGCCTAACTGATCCCTAATAAG
Organism: Nuphar pumila; assembly: GCF_984573655.1. Taxonomy (NCBI): domain Eukaryota; kingdom Viridiplantae; phylum Streptophyta; class Magnoliopsida; order Nymphaeales; family Nymphaeaceae; genus Nuphar; species Nuphar pumila. The sequence continues at coordinate 125,601,721 of NC_143250.1, forward strand.
TAGAACCAACCCAAACCTCTTCTTGTATTCACCTAAAATTAGGGGTGACAAAATCTGACCTGACCCGCCAACCTGCTTCTTAGCTGGGTTAGGGTTAGGGTTTGGCTTAAACGGGTTCGTGATATAAACGGGTCGACCCGCCTAACTCGTTTATTAAATGGGTCGTGTTCGTGTTAGGGGTATGCCAACCTGTTTGACCCATTTAATAAACGGGTAGGCAGACAGGTCAACCCATTTACACGAACCCATCAACCCGCAACCCATTTATATATATATATTAACTTATCTAACCCTAACTCCTAACTTTACAATTTAGTCACCCACCTAACTCCTTTCTACCCAGCCGCAGTCGAGAGCCCGAGACCTCTCCTCTCCAGTTGGTGGTGTGTGCTTGTGCGGTTATCGTGTCTATGTTATTGGGTCGACCCGTTTAATAAATGGGTCGTCGTGTCATGTAATCGTGTCGTGTCGCCCCAACCCATTTATTAAACGGGTTAACCGTGTCGTGTCGGGTTACCCGTTTAATAAATGGGTCGTGTTTGTGTTTGCCACATCTGACCCGTTTAATAAACATGTCGTGTTCGTGTTGAGGTATTCTAACCCGCCAACCCGACCTGACTCGCCGACCCGACCCGATTGCCACCCCTACCTAAAATATGTGAACCTAGTTCTAGTTATGTTTCTGTTTGCTGTGAATTGCATAAATTGCATAAATTGGTTAGACTTGCAGACATCATATCTCTCTAACCGTAGCAAGTCTAGGTTGGAAATTTGAATCTTAGCATTCTCAACGTGTCCCTAGCCTACCCTCCAAAAATCAAAATGTATCTTCATTTTAATAGGGAGATCTGATTTTCCTTTATAATCCATCATAGACAAAATATAGTCTTATCCTAGTGCAGAACCTAAATTCTATCACCTATTTTTGAACTTGTATCTCCTAAACCTAGAAGAGTTAGGCCCTGAAATTTTGACAGGACCTTCTTCCGCATGTCTAAAAGCTTGACCTAAAATTTGAGATTTTTCTGTATAGTGTTTTGAGAGAAATAAATTTTTCTCAAGCTCTGTCAGAACTCAACAAATTCAGTCAACCTGTCTACCCAATTTGACCTACCCTAACCCTTGACTTGACCTACCCCGATCCGCATGCACCCAAGCACACAATAATTAGTATTAGAGTGAACCTGAGCTAACCCTATGCCACTTAAGTGAGGCCAAGTCAATCCACTAATGATGAATTCTAAGTTCATCATCAAGTTTGATGGGAGGACCAACATCAAATCTGTTGGTGTTAGCATGGCTGGTTTCGAAAAAAATGCCCCTTTCATGATCGATGTGCATTACAATGTCCAATGGGAAACAAAATGGCAACGCATTGGACTGCTGCTCACCAAGTTTGTTCAGTTATGATCAACTCCTTTCTTCCAAAAAAATGTTTGTGCAGGCATGGAACGAGAGGCTCTCGTTCGAGCACAATGGTTATTTGACCCCATTTTCAAAGGATTCCTATACATAATTGATCCTTTAACAAACCCTCAACTTGATGCAACAACTCCAAGTGAGTGTTTGTGTAATTTGATAGGAGTTATAATCCCTTATTGGAGGTGGTGGCATTCACAAGGAGGTGCACAACGAATGAAAGGAGGAGTATGTGCAAGTGCTCGTTCCCTATGAATGTGCGAGAATGGATCAGGTGCTCGTTGATATGAATCTTGATGTCTTCTTTGTTGACCCTATTGGTCAAATAAAGGATCATAGTGAACAGGAAATCGGTTGCCAACTGGCTACAGTAGATCTTGGGTTATTCTTGCACAACCATATTCAGTCAAAGGAGCAACACTTCAGCAATCTTAGGAGCAACCCCATGCATTCCATTAGTTGTATATTGCAACTATGTGCATCATGGCTTGCAGCATGCAACCACAGTTTTGCAGTAGAGCAACTAGTTCCAATTTCTTGGGCAAGGACACATAAACTGTAAGATAGAAAACTGCTACAATAGATCCTTGTTAGACACCTCACATCAAACTCACATTTCTGCAAAAATGAGAATTCTTGTACTAGTTCCCTAAGGTGAGCGAGGAGCTAACTAAGTTGTTCCCTTTGAGTGAAGTGTTTGTGACTATGCTTGATACCGAAGGAAACTGAAAACATATGTATCACATGCTTGAGGGAGCTTCTAAAGTCACCAGAAAGCTCTGCCATGGCAGACCGATACATGGACACGATCAGTTGCTGCCCGCTAATTTTGTAGAACTGAGAACATCTACAAGAGCAACAAAATCTAAAAACTCTTCATTTTAGTTCACTGTATAATGGACACCCTTTATCTCCATATGTAGTCCACAAACAGAACATTATTGGTAGGATTCTCAACTCTCTACCAAATCTAGATGAGTTGGGAAATGTGAGATTCATAGTTGGCATTTTGTAATAAAAATATATGGGGTATATGCTAATGTACCATTTGACCCGAGCAGAGTAAAGGCTAAACTGGTTGGTGAGGGACAAATCCAATAAAGTAAAACCATCCCTCACCACTTGCACGCTCATGCTTTAGGCATGCATGCAATTCTCTGCTATTGAGAGTTTTACTGGAGTAGAACTTAGTTGTATGTTAACTCCCAATGTGTGGAAGGACCCCCTTGGGTTTGTGTTGATAATGGAGGATTAAAGCATATCAAGCTCCAACTCGCAAAACCCCGTTTGAATTCTCCTAGGTTGAAGTAAGTCAGTTAAATTGTTTCCCTTCACCAAACCAAGTTCGTGTCTTCCTAAACCCAAGTAAGCCTCATATGAAATTTTGTAGAACCCTAAAACCCGTCAGACTTTTAAAATTGTCCAACCCAAACCGAGATGAATCTATGTTTGAAATTTGGACAATAGATTCTTCAGTGTGTCCTTAACCTACTCCTAAATTTTTTGGATTTATGAAGTTCCCATTACATTTTATTAGTCCAACTTGTCGGTTCCCAAATCCAATTTGTCCTGCACTAGTCCTAATTTTTTTTAAAACTTCAAAAAATTGTAGCTACCTATGGCCTTTGACCTTAAAATTTTAACCAAACCTTCCCTAGGGTGTCTAGAATCATCTCCCAGAGTTTTATGAGTTTATGTGAAACCATTCGAGAGAACCAAATTTTCTTCCCAAGTCTGCCCAAACCAACCTGACCTACTTAACTGATTCCCTTGAGCCTATGTCCCTTACTTGAGTAAACTCGTATCCAATCAATTGAGTATCTAATAAAAAAGGGGGTGTGGAGGTCAAAAACCTATTGGGAATGCATGCCAATAAAATCCTAGCTAACTCAGTGGGTAGCTCGACGAGACTCGAGCATGAAAATTCAAGTTGAAAAGATTTTTTTGAGCCAATTAGAATGCTTGGCCTCTTCAACAGATAAAACTTCTAATTCAGTAAAGGCAACTTGATTTTGGTTTTAGGGAGGAAGCACTGCAAATTATGAATCATTAGAGTGGTGCAACCAAAACATAATGGGTGCCTCATTTGTTTGGAACCAAGAAGAATGCCTCTTGCCTAGTGGACTAGGAAAAATTCAGGGGTGAAGGGATGATATGAATCATTTTTGTACCTGTATCTGAAACCAAGGGGATGACTTCCCTATTTTTGAAAAAAATGAATGGATGCTTAGAGGAGTTTAAGAAGAGGAGAAGGTGGTTGAAATTAACTTGGCTAAGTTTAGGCAAGTCAAAAAGGTCTTAACCAAAATAAGTCTAAGCCTTGGGTAGTGTTATCTAATTTTAGAGTAGGTTTATCTCTATTTGGCCTTAGCTTTAATTTGAGCTTTGTAACTTGTGAGGGTTGTAAATAGTCCCCCTTGAGCCTATATATAGGCTATATATGCTCCATGAAATGCTAATGCTAAGGACTTGAAAATTTACTCTCACTCTCTCTTAAATTTCTCTCTCCCTCTCAATATCTCTATTGGCTCCTAGTCTCTCTCTCTCTCTATATATATATATAAATAGAGAGAGAGAGATCTTATTTTAAAGTTCCTCTCTCAAACTTAGAACGAAGACCTCTAGTAGGTCTGGTTACTTGTAGGACTTAGGCTACTACCTAAGTCCAGTCCCCAACTTGTGAAGGTGAACTCGCAAGACTGGTGGCTAAGCTCTAATGACTCAACCAGGTAAATCTAACCTCCAGTCGGCCTCCAAAGACTGTATCACTGTAGTAGACATTCCCAACAAGCCTAATTGATCCATAATAACTAGAACCAACCCAAACCTCTTTTTGTATTCATTCAAACTGTGCGAACCTAGTTCAGGTCATGTTTATGTTTGTTGTGAATTTCATAAACTAGTCTGACTTGTAGACATTATATCTCCTTAATTATAGCGAGTCTAGGTCTGAAATTTGAACCATATCTTCCCCAACGTATCCCTAGCCTACCTTGAAAAGTCAGAATTTATCTCCATTCTGATAGGGAGATCTTATTTTTGCATTGCAATCTGTTAGAGCCAAAATACAGTCTTGTCCTAGTCCCAAACCTAAATCATGTCACATGTTCCTGAACCTATATCTCTCAAACCTAGTGGAGTTAGACCCTAGAATTTTGACAGGACCTTTTTCACGTGTCTAGAAGCATGACCTACAATTTGATTTTTTTTTGCAGTAGTTTGAGAGAAATAAATTTTCACCTTAGCCCTATCAGAACCCAACAAAACCAGTCAACATGTCTACCTAATTTGACCAACCTAACCCTTGACTTGACCTACCCTAACCCCTATGGTCCCTGGCACACAATGAGCTCGGGTTTGAAGAGCAGCCTGGCCCATTGGCTCAATGGGCCAATGTGAAGCGGGTCAGGCCGAGCCTAGCCTGGCCCAAACCCATTTGTAGGTTATTTTTAGTAAAATTAATAAATAAAAATTTAAAATATAAAAAATAAAATAAATAAAATAAATAAAAAACATAAATAATTAATAAGTTCTCATGTACCTAACTAACTATCTTTCTAATTTTCACAAAATTAATGCAACTAATTAGGTAAATAATAATAGTTATCAAGTTACTATGCAATTAATTAATTTTTAAAATTTTTATATTATTAAAAATTAATAAATAGCTTAGGCCCGTCAAGCTAGTTTGATAGTCCGTGGGCTGACCTGAACCCAACCCACATATATAATTGGTTGGGTTTTAACTCGGTAGCTAATGGGCCCAAATTTAAAACCTTGACACAAACCTGGCCCATGGCGAGCTGGTCAGCTTGCCCACCCCTACCAATGGGTAGGGGGGACCTCAAGAGTTTTACCAACTGGAGGCTAGTCAATGTGCCAACGGTTATGGGTGTTTTTCCGTTGGCCTACCAAAACAAACATAATGCTATGTGGATTTTTACATAAGAAACGTCTAGGAAGGAGATAATGTGAATCCTATCGTGGCACAATTGCCATATTTGGATCACATTTATTTCTTCGTCTATTTGTTCTGTTTAAGAACTTTCAATCTTGACTATCCAAAAAAAAAGTTGCATTCGTACTCTGGGTTTGCAATATATCAGTCTATAATATCAAGATAAACTGGCAAGTGAAATACTACTTGGCATAATTTTTTTTTGAGCTTTATAGAAAATTAAGTTTCACTACAAGAAATCATGTCAGGTCTAGTGCCTATACAAACTTTTATTGGCGCAGTCGATACGTCAGTAAGTGCGCCAATATAGATCTTGTCGCTAAAGCTATAAATGCCTAATTTGTGATGTAAATTTATCACAATATTCACAAGGGCTACTCTAGGATTACACTAAGAAAATTGAAAACTTTATTTAGTTAAGTTGAAAATTAGGGTAACAAGAAAATAAGGAAAAGAGAAAGGGATGACTCTATGAGGAATCACATCCAAACTTAAACTCTATGACTCCCCAATGAATTTATAGAGAACCCATAATCACCACTCACCATAATGGATCAAATATGATTAGATCTCAGAATTGGATAATTCGTAGGACGCAACCTAAAGTGACAAGGTTATATGCATGTTTCTTTTGTCATCTCTTGGTCCTGGTATATCTGAGTGGTTAGTTCTTCTTGATTTGGTTTTAGACTCGGTACTTACACAAGAGAATTCAAATCTACCCGTTCCTTTGGATTTAGAATACAAGCTTCCTACATATATGGTGTCTTGTTGTTTAGTTGCATCGTTCTCTCCTGGCTGGAGATATTTTGGCTCAGATGAATTGACTTACTCATGATATGGGTATAAGTTACAAACATTAAAATTTGATGAAATTTGTTAACTCAATTAGGTATCCATTATTTTTCAAGTCATTTGCCATACTTGTGTTGGACTCATTTCTATTACATTGTTATAGAAAATCATTTCGGATGCAATTAATCAAGTCAAAGCTAAGGTCATGATCACCCTGATCGGTGCAAGACTTGTAGACAAAATAACTCTGTTCAAGCTTCTTTTTGACTTGGGATTGGACTTCAACAATATCATGCACCACATGCATGGGTTCATTAACATAGGGAATCAAAGCTAACTCCACAACATGGATAAGGGACCACCCATATACAAACTGAAAGGTTGACCTACTGATGGACCAAGTCACTGTAATGCTAACTCTATTTAGGACACAATCAAATCTCAAGTTTTTTAGAATGTGATTAACAATCTTAGTTTGTCCATCAGTTTAAAGATGATACATATTACTAAATTAGAGTTTAATATTCAACAAAGCCTTAAATATCTTCAAAAGTATTGCAAAATTGAGTATCACAATCATATTGATGCCTTCATAGCCGTTGATTTTTGGATCACCAAAAAAACCTGTATACAGGTTAGATTTTGACGATTCAAAAGCTAGTTCCCACTAAACAAAACTTGTAGATCATATCTATTATGTTAGATGTGAGAAAAGACTCAAATAAGAGGGTTCTGTCTTATTTGCTAGGCTGTTTGTGTAATGCCCCAAGGTTCTAACCATAAATAATTTCATAATTTTACAACCCAAAAATTTTCAACTTTTTTCTTTTGAAAATAAGTAATAATATGCAGCAAAAAGCTTTCTTTGGTTTTGAGTTAGATAGTCTTAGGCGGGTTACAGGCAAGTATAAAATCACAACAATGGACCAAACCCCAATCCTTGTTTGGTCTTGGATCCAATCCACCAGAGTCATTGATTTGACTTCCATGTTCACACACCATTCAAATAAATGAAGAAAAATAAATGAAAATATTAAAAGGATTTCAAACACCCATACATAAGTCATAAACATCATAAAAGTATGAAGTCTCAAACAACTAGTATAGGACATGAAACAAAGATAGAAAACTGGTTCAAGGCACCATCGTCTCATCTATCTATCGCATCTAAGCTACTCATTTTTTGTATATAAGAGGTCAAACTTTATCTAGTCTGGTAGGTACAATAACCTCATATAGTTATAAGGAACTAAAATATGCAAGATGAGCAAGCAACATAACATGCATTTCATCGTATAAGTTTGCATTCAATCATGAAATTAGTCATATAACCATGCCTTCATTGAACATCCGGGTAATACGAATACATGGCAAATGCTTACCACACCACCATGTCACTTATGATTCATGAAAGTTATAATGATGCTAATGTCATTAATGAGTTGCATTGTTAGGGCATATTTTTTTATTGTGTGAATATGAGGTCTTTGTTTTGATATTATCCTCCTTGCGGGTATTCACATGGCTAAATCATCTAGTCAGACCGAGACTATACAAGGGTTTATTATGCCATTGTATTTCTTTATAACCCATATGACTACTTGAAACTAATTTAAAGGAAACTGTGTGAAGATCAGGAGGGAACTCCTTAGAGGTTGTAATTCTAATGATGCATCCATAACTTATTGTAGAAGTTTATGAGACCTACCACCTAGGATAATCATTGGTAGCCATGTCTCCTAACTTTGATGACTGGAGATGTCGAGTCATTGTCACTCGAAGAGCATGTTTTAACAATAGTGTCCATTGAAGTTTGTACCACCTACTACCTCTCCAAGTAAGACCAAAAATGTGAATGGGTTATCAGGTCCTCTTTATTAAAGGGTTTAATATATTTCACATGCCTTACATCATTATGCATCATTCACCCATTCTGGATAAGGTCTCATAGTGCATATGCCTCATATTAGGCATCTTTTACCAGTTCAGGGTAGATTCCCATTTTATTTGTATTATCATAGCCGATTCAGTTATGCTTTGGTGCGTTTAAACTGAAAGAACATCATGTCTGTGAAGGCGATCCCAAAAATTAAGCGTGTATGTGTTTTCCATAATATAGTGCATTGTCGCACTCTGCAAGTTATCATAAACCACCAACTCATTCAAAAATAAATAAGCATACATGCATGCATTACATGTCTCACAGTATGAACATAATATTTCACATGCTACTTATGCAAATTAATCATTAAGGCGCCATATTGGTTTTGTTGAACCATATACTCCGTCATGAGCAATCAAGTGCATGTATGCAAGACATGCCTGATAGCACTACACAATATTATGCAGTATCATGCCGACATCATGCTTCAAATAAATAAAAACATATTTGTGCATCGTGATAGCATATAAGATTCATGTTTCACATGGGGATTATAATAGCATCATAATAATTTACATTCCATGTGTTTGTGGCATTTCAACATAACATGGAGATTACAATAACATAATAATAATTCACATTGTATTCACTATGACATGGAGATTGCGATAGCATGATACATTTTATTCAACATAACATAAGATTGCAATAGCATGATACATTTCATTCAACATAACATGGAGATTATGATAGCATGATAATAATTCACATTCCATTCAACATGACATGAAAATTTTGATAGCATGATACATTTTATTCAACATAACATAGAGATTATGATAGCATGATACTAATTCACACTTCATATATTCCATAACTCGCATATGCATTTAATACTCATCTATGCATAGCTTAAAACTTAGTACATGTATATTCTCATCACGAACCATGTTACTTCATGCATACGTAAAAATATTTACTATACAAGTTTACGTAATGTACAATTTAGAGCATGCATATTCAACATTACAAAATCATGTAAGTTTATGCATATCTAAACTCAAGCTTGTAACATGCATATTCATATCATTTTGAATATCGTAAAACTTAAAGCATTTAAATCATGCAACTTTATGTATACATAAAATCACACGTATTCACATCATAGAGCATTTTGATAACCAAGTTTACGTAAAATTTGAGGCATGTGAGACATGCAACATAAATACATAAAATAATATGTATTCACATTATAGATCATTTTAATAATCGATTTTACGTAAAACTTAAATCATGTGAATCATACAACTTCATAACATACATATTCATTATACATATACGTATTATAAACATGTGTTCTACATATATTTTAATAATTTTTATGTGAATCAATTTTTATGCTAATAGGCATATATTAGAACCGTACAACTATGCGAGTTAATATAATTTTTCCTACATCATAAATCATGAAGATGAAAGAAAAAGAAGCAGAAAATCCCTAAAATATCAGAAGGGATTTTCCTCTAATATGTTTTGCGAGTCTACTTTGCAAATCCGGCAAATGAAATGATGTTGAATGTAGGCAAGGGCTTGCATATGCCTCAAAATGTATGCCACTCGTGAGGTGGTGAGTACGGTTGGTCATACACCACCACACACGTGCAGCAATAGGTCTACACCAGTTTATGTGCGACAGTCATGGAGGTGATGGCAATGGAGTAACAGAGGTCTATAGTTGGAGTGGCAGTGGTCTATGACACCAGCCTATTGACCAAAAATAGTTGCAGCTGGGCAGACTACTGTACCACCATAACGGGTGTTGCAGTGTGGCTACGAGTAGGAAGAAGGAGGTGTTGTGGTTCGACACCCTCCTTCGCCAGCACTAGGTGTCACGATGGAGCTGTTGGTGACCAGCTTCCCAGCAACGTCGAACAGATAGAGGGAGAGGGTCGTGCAGAGTGTTGCGTGTTTTATCCCTCGTTTGGCAGAACAACAAGCAGGAGATGATGGCACCAGTGGGGGTGGTGTTTCAGCCACCCTTCTTAGTCGAAGAAGCAGGTGCAAATAACGATGGTGGTAGGGTGATGTTCCGACAAAACCAGATAGGAAACAGAGAGAGGGTGGCGATAGTAGGGTGGTGTTTCGACCACCTGCCAAAGAAGGTGGTGATAGTGCCCCTTTGGGTTTTTCAGCAGAACCAAGGAGGTGGTGGCTATCGTGCTAAGAAACATGAAGGTGTGTCGACTATGGTGCATGCATGGTTGGAGGGTTGTTGGAGGTGATAGAGAGAAAGAAACAGTGGCAGTTATGTTGACCGTGGGTTGGGCTTAGCGGCATTATTGTGAGGCGCACTCAATTGGGCAGAGTGTGGTTTCGTCAAAAAAGTTGAGAGGGGGTTGTGTGTTCTTCCCCGAAGACAAATTCGTGTGTTCGGGTGCATACAGAGGAATATCTTGGGAACCATGATAATTCATATGTCAATGTTACCCATGATGATTTTATAATAAAATAACATATAAAAAAATAAATAATAAAAAATAAATAAATAATATATATAAAAAAGATAGATATACGTTTGACAAAAATGTCCTCCCGTAAGATAGATATGCGTATGATGGAAATGTCCTCCTGTAAATAGCTTTGCACATTCCCGCGAGTCCAGGTTCCCACCTTGGTTTTTAGCTTGTGTTACAAAACATTCTTGGGTTTATTCCTACCTCATGGAGATAACTATAAATCAATCGACTGGTTCGATCATTGGTGGGCGTCATAGGGGGAGATAACTATAAATGAAGAGAAGCATACACTTGCATACATTGTTTGCATTCAATCCCTAAAATTGAGGAGAGTTGTATTTCAGACCTAAGTCTAATGTGAGCATGGAATAATCTCCTCAATATGGTCCTACCAAACCATACTTAGATCCTATATGCAATGATGTCAGCTTAGGACAGAGTCTAGGCTTCTAAGGTTTGCATGGAAATGAAGCTGAAATTTGAAGAATAAAGACTTAGATAATATTGAGGCAAAGCAAAGGCATATATTCAACCGGACGGAGACGAGTCCCATTACGGTCGCCAAAACTGTGATCATCGCAAAAATTTTCCTCTCTTGGTGTTTCTCTCTCTTCCTTCTCTTTTTCTTTTCTATCCTCTATTTCCTCCTTTTTGAAGGGAGAAATAAAATACAGAAAAGAAGAGAAAAGAGAAAAGAAGAGAGAGAGAGGAACTCTTTTGCGGGGTCTCACTTGACCTTAATTTTTGAAAATTATTTAAGAAAAATAACTCGCCTCCGTTTTAAAATATTTGCGGGAAAATTGGGAGACGAGATTCGCTCGTCGGTACGAGGTTCGACCGTTCCTGACGCCTTTACCAGGGGTAATCGAACCAAGGATCGAATTTATGCCTTTTTGCTTTGCTAAAAGTTTATCTAAGAATTTATCCTAAGTCTACATGCACAAAGAATCATGCTTGTGCAATGCAAGGATGTATGCTCTTTTCAAAAAATGATTTGGAAATCTCCAAGTACTTCTGATGAATTTGATAATAGAGTGAAGAAAATGGTTTCTAACTTTAGAACTTGAGATTTAAAGTTCTAAGTTTTTGAAATAATCAGAGCTTGGGAAAATCTGGACTTTGAAAGAAAATGATTTTGAAATTGAGATAAAAAGGAGAAGAAAGGAAGTTTCGAAGTCATAAATGGACTTTAAATTGGAATTTTTTGAACTTGGATGAAGATTTGAAATGGAATTAAATTCTAGCTTTGAAGCTTGAGCAATCTGAATTGGGTTTGAAAAATAGAATTGGATTTAAAAGATCTAGATGGGATGTGAAAATGGAATTGGTTTTTGGAATTGAAGATAAACTTGGGTTTAGAATCTGACATCTAAAATGGATTTGGATTCGAAGTCTGAGATCCAAGTGGAAGTTGAATTCTGGATTTAGAATCCTAAATGGGAATTTGATCTGAAATCTGAGATCCAATGATGGAATTGGATCCAAAATTTAGAATGGAATTTGGATCTGAAGTCTGAGATCCAAGATGGAATTGATTGCTGGATCCTAAAGGGAATTTGGATCTGAAGTCTGAGATCCAAGATGGAGTCGGATTCTGGATCCTAAAAATGGATTTTGGATCTGAAGTCTGAGATCCAAGATGGAGTTGGATTTTGGATCCTAAATGGAATTGGATCCAAGATCTGGAATCCAAGATGAAATTTGGATCTGAAGTCTGAGATCCAAGATGAAGTTGAATTCTGGATCTAGGATCCTAAAATGGGGATTGGATCTGAAGACTGAGATCCAAAAGTGGAGTTTGCACATGGAAATTCGGATTCAAGTGGGGATTAGGATCTAACTTTGGATTTTGGATTTTGGATTTTTGAAAAGTCCAAATGGGACTTTCTGAAGATGGATCTGGGTTATGAGAACCCAGATTGAATTTTAAAATTTAGGAAGAATCGAATCTTGAGATTTAGAATCAATCTCAAACTTTGATTTTGAATTTGAAGATAGGAAAATAAACTTGATCTTGAATCAGAAGATGATTCAGAAACTTCAAAGTTAAATTAAACTTTGAAATTGAATTTTGAATTGAATTTGGAAATTTAAAGTGTTGAATACAAAATGAATTTGAAATTTCAAAGCCAATTTGGACTTTGAAATCGAATTTTTTGAATTTTGAAAATGAGATAGAATTTGAATTTGAACCTATAAATAAGGATTGATTTGAAGAAGATATTCAAAACCACTTGGATTTTTGAAAAAGAATTTTGAAAATATGATGCAATTCTATCCTAAATGATGAATGAATTTAAAGAATTTGAAATTGGATTTTGAAAATCATATTTCATTCTTTAAATGAATGTAAATAAGATTAATGATATAATACACTCCTGACTATGGTCATTGAATGTATTATATAATAATCACATTTAAATTCAGGTGAAGAATCAAACATATTTTGGTGCTTTTATAGAGTTTAGAATGAAATTAACTCTCGATATATCCTAACTATGGCCATTGATATATATATTGAATTAATTTTATACTAAACTGAGATAAAAGATAAATATTTAAGAAAATACGATGATTTTTGAAAAAGGGATCCAGTGTGGATCCTGATGTTATTTCATAAAAGATGAAAACCCTAAGTCTTGTTCACATCCTGACTATGACTATTGATGTAAATCATCAACTTAGGAATTAATCACCTCTTATAAAACGGTGCACGTGTCATTCGTGTGCCTATTTGTGGGTTTTTGAAAAATAAAGAAAAAAAAATGATATGAAATAAACCATTCATAATGTTTTCATTCTCATTTATCCTAAGCTAATACTGAAAATGTAAATATATTTCATTATATCTAGCTATTACAGGTTCGGGAATACAGAGAAATAGTAAAATCCTAAATCTAAGGAAGTTTCAACAATTCCTGAATATCTTCTGCAAAACAAGGTTAGCATACAATAGCATGCCAAATATGAAAGCAATTCGAAGATATATGGCTCTATTTATACTAAAAAAAAGAAATACCTATGAGTTAGCCTAAATAGGATGCATATATAAAAAAAATGCATGTATCTAAAAAAAAACAATGTAAATGTCTAAAAGGTCATGCTTAAGCCTAATGTAAACTTCACATGTATTGACATAATATGATGGGAAAAAGTTCATATAGATGCAAAGTAAAGGTATGAAGTAAAGATACATTGTATTGACGAAGCTATGTTGCCAGAAATGCATAGTAGGAATGGAGGAGGTGGGTGTAAGAGTGTAAGTGGGGTAACTATAATGTTTTGCAGCAGCTATACTTAACATGAAATGGTGTGACAGGTAAGGAATTGAGGAAACTAAAGAAAATATCATGAAAAATGTTGTTAATGTGTTGTAGGTGGTGGTTTTGTGTTGGTGTAAACTGGGAAACATGGGGGATAAGGGTTACTGTAGGGTGGAAATATTGGTGGAATAGGTTGTAAAGATATGTTAATAAGTGAAGGTGTCAGCACAGTGGGTGCAGTGAAGAAGACTATAGGGTGAGTGTTTGGGTCTGTTGTACAAAGGAAATGAAGGTATATGACAGAATGTGAAAGGAGGCTTTAGGGAGAGTGACCAGTTATCATTTGCAGGTAATATGGCTGTGCTGGAAGGGTGAGCATAGACTGGACAGGGTATAATAGCAGAGGTTCTGTTGTAGGTGGTTCACAACAGTAGGGGCTGTGGGTGTTTTGAAATAGCAGTGTGTGATGAAATGCAAATGTTGAAAATGGATATATACACAGTGATGTGCCACTGGGTGAATGCTTGTGATCACATACAGGCTATGGTGAAGGAGGGAAAGGCAGCAGTGTGGCGAGAATCTTCAGATTTCTCTATTGCCTTAATTTTATCAGCTATGGTATTGGGATCAACATGGTTTACCAATTCCCCAGATCTATGAGAAGGACCAGTTGTCGAGGACTCAGAACAAAATTGAACTGTCGACTAGTTGCAGTCGTGCATCCTAGATCAGAAGTTATCAAGGAGGTCTACCTAAATGACTTACAAGACTTGCATTACCTTCAGCACCTCTAGTATGCATATGAATCCGAATTGCAACAGTCGGAATTGTCATAGATTATGAAAATTGCTAATGAGGAACAATATCTGAGCCAGATTCTGCTCCACCAGCTACTATGATAGCGGGTCCTTGTCAAGAAGTTGACTGGTTGGTGGTTGGTGACAGGTGATGGAGGGAAGCCATGTGAAAGTATGGCAGCTACGGTTGTAGCTACATTGGGTGAGTGGTGTGGCTGTGTCAATTAGGATCTTCCTCATTGACCCTTAATGAGGCAGTCTCTGTACTGAACTGGATTGGCAGAAATAAATAAAAGAAGTTGTATACACAATGTTAAAAAAAATGAGAATGTTACTGGAGTGTAAACTCCTTTTTCCACATATTCAAATGCATGTTTGCTAAGAAATAATGCGAAGATGTATAGAGTATAACAAAATAGAGCCCAGTTACAGGGTGTCTCCACAAATATCGCCACTTCCTTGGCTGGTTTCAAAGATTTAGAAAGGGGACCCTCCCCTGCATCAAAAGCCTTATGTACCACCTGTTGCCATAGGTGTTTAAGCTTGTCTTCTGCCAATGGCTTTTGCAGGAATTTTATTGTCCCAAGTGCTACCCATTTCCTCTGGATGCCCATGCGGTCTACATCTCAAACAAATGAAAACATAGAAGTTCTTGGCGTCACCTACTACTTTTAAAAGCTTCATTCCCCTCAAGGAGTGTAGGAACAATATGATTTACCCCTTTTGGCTTGTCTTTAATCCCAACAACTGAAAGGGCATCCTAAAAGCAAAGTCCTGGGATCCTTAGGGAAGTCCTTCCATCCAGACGAGTCGTCCACAAAGGATGGGAAGGGGGGGGGGGGGGGACGTAGTTGTTTCAGACCATGCTCAACACAAAACACCCATTTAAAACCTTCATATCAAAATCATTCATTGAAGGTCTAAAACGAGGTTACCTTTTTTCTCTTTTTTTTTTTACCAACAACACTAAACTACATCGAACATGACCTGATAAAATGAAGCAAGGCCACTCCAAAACGTGAACTGCAACAACAAAAGTTTTGAAATACAGGTCATCTCGTAACAGGGGATCAAGTCCTCACTATTGTCAACCACGACATGGTTGGATCTCATAATGCAGGAGATCAAGAATCTGGAGAGAATAAACAGGAAATCACAGATAGATTGCCATGAACATACCTGTATCTGAATCATAAGTAATGGACATGGACCATGAACAAAAAAAAAAAGAGCATGATGCTGAATAAAAGTCCTGATATCTTGGTGTATTAAAGGAGATAATGAAAA
The DNA here is from genome assembly GCF_984573655.1 of Nuphar pumila. Taxonomy (NCBI): domain Eukaryota; kingdom Viridiplantae; phylum Streptophyta; class Magnoliopsida; order Nymphaeales; family Nymphaeaceae; genus Nuphar; species Nuphar pumila. The sequence continues at coordinate 125,617,638 of NC_143250.1, forward strand.
TAGGGTGAGATATGAATTATTATGAAGTGAGGATAAGATACTTCCAGTGTGAACCCGCAGGAAGAAACTATCAATACTCTGGACATGTGGATGACTAACCATGAAATGAACAACCAGCATGCACAGTAAGCAATAATTAATGAGGAAGATTAAAGTAAGACTAGCAGATGCAGGGATGATGTTGAAAATCGCATATAAAAAAAAAGGGAAATATCGATTTCAAGAGATTGAAACTAATGTAATGGATAGATCGGCGATGCAGATCAATGCATGAAATCAAATGCCTAAATGATGGATAAAAAATGAAATGCAGATGAGAAGAGAGGCATCGTGAGCTATTGAAGATATAATTCCTTATAGATACCTCTATGATGCAGGAATTAATTATACCGAAGAATGAACAAAAGCAAAAAAAAAAAAATACATACGAATACCTGTAAGATCACAAAGCGCAGGAAAGAAATAAAAAAAAAAGGATTACAAGAAATTGAAAGAGCAAAAGAAGCAATAAATAAACATCTTGTTGCACAACGTTGGTCGATCATCCAAAGTAATATAGGAAAGTAACTATGAATGTGGATGGAAAATAAAGCAGAATCGTAATACATAGGGCATCAACATATGTAAACTGCTAAAATTCAATAATGAGAAAAGAGAAAACAGAAAAGGAGGAATAGAAAAATGAAAAGATGTTGGAATCATAGAATTCCTTTGCTGTTGCACAGAGATGGGTTGAGGTTGCTATTTGCAACTTAACACCATCGATGGTGCGCCAATGGGGCCAAAACAGAGAGAAAGAAAACTAAAAAAAAGAAAGAAAGGGAAATCAAAAGTTACAAGGGAAAGAAGGGATTCTTACCTGATTTGGAAGAATGACTCGGGGTTCCTTTGGTCTCTTGCAGAGGGGTGCCTTGAGGAGAGGGAGGAGCGAGTCTCCTTCAGTGGCCTTGAGGGGAATAGCTCAGAGAAAAGAGGGGTGATGGATGCTGCTCAGAAACGATCCTCCAGAAGAAAAACCCGATAGAAGGAATTGAGGTATGCTGAAGGGGGCGGTTGTCGCGTGAGAGTCGATGGAAATGGATGATCCCTAGAGTTTCCTGCGTCCCTCCTTTTAAAGAGGAATAGGAGGATTCTGGAAGATGGCAGTTAACGATCAATGGCTGAGGCGAGAGAGCGTGTCAGAGTGAGACCATTGCAAAATTTCCCTTTTTCAAAAAGGAGGTCCTTTTGAAAAAAAATTTATAAAATGGTTTTCTTAAATGAGGTTTTTAGCAAAACAAATTTTAAAAATCTTAAAACCATTCGTTTTTTGCATAGTTTTTCCAATTCTTTTGGCTTTTGTGTTGTTTTTCCATTTTTTGTATTCTTGGAATAAAATTCTAAAATTTTACGAGAAAACAAAGATTTAAAACTATTTTTTTTTTGTATTTTTGCAAAATATTTACAAAAGAGAGTTTTTCTGAGAATTCAAGGCTATTTTGGGGAAATTTCTTCAGAAAATGGGTTTATATCCGGATTTTTAGGGAATATTCGAGGTTTAAAACCTCGAATTGAGAAATACAGGGTTGTGGATCCAACAGGATACCAAATGGACTGTCTGAGCTTTTCAAAATTATTTTTGGTATTTTGAAATTTTAATTTAAAAATTTAGATAACGAGGCTCAGATTGGAATTTAAACACTGGGTTTGGACCCGAAATTGAATTGGATATATCAATATGGGATTTAATCCAGAAAATCTGAAGAATAACTGAAATTTAGTTTTAAAATTGCTTTGATTTTCTCAGAAAATGGGGCCAGGGGCAAAAAGGTCATTTTTACAAGACTTCGAAAAAATTGGAGTGTTCACAGATTTGTCAACCATTTCTTTTTACAGTCTTCTAATCTTTTTCGTTTTTGTTAGGCAGTATGAAAAAAAGCAATGACACACAAACATTCCAACAAGTGTCATTAAGGCATCATGAGTACCTTTCCATGTCATCATGTTATTGTTGAAGAATGTATGTCATCATGAGTTCTATTAAGGCATTGTTTTGTTATTGCAGGTCGATGTTGGCTTTTCGATGGTTGAAAAATTGAAGATATTTGTAAGACACCAAGACATGTTGACAAGAATGCTTGGTTACAAATGCAAGAAAGGGCCTCTACCTCATCCGGTATTGTCCATTCACTCAGTATATGCAATGTAATGCAAATCGCGGTTGTAGTAACATACTACCGATTTGTGAGATATTGTTTTGTTTGCTAATATCAATTTGTAAGCTATTATGATGAATTTTTGTATCGATTTGTAATATATTATGCGATATGTATATCGATTTATAAGATATTATGTGTTTTCTAGTGTCAATTTGTAAGATATTTATAGTATGATTTTAAAATGTGTGTGTGTGAAATTTATATTATTGCGAGCTTACAGTGGCGATTTGTATATTCAAATCGCTACTCATTTAGCGACTTTTATTGAAATCGCTTCACAATATCGTAGATATAATTAAATCGCTGTCACATGAATCGCTATCGTCAACACACATCTACTATAAATCGTTTCTTTTATTCTCATGATAAATAACAACTTAATGCATAGTATAAGCAAATAACAAATCGTTGTTGCTTTTATTCTGTGATTCATTCAATCATTTCTTTGACTTGCTTAACTAATCAGTATCCGTTGTTATATGCATCTTGAATAAATCGTAGTAAATGTATGCTCTGGCTAACACAAATTAATATCTTGCTTATGACAGTGGTGAGCTTATCACCTGGTTTCAGTGAAGATGATGTATCTCAATCATTGAAAAGTTATGGAGAAGTGAACATTTGTACTAATGACGCACCTGAAGAAGTGAACATGTACACTAATGATGCACATAATAAAAAGGCTGTAGGTATTGGATTTACTCTTGACTTGAATATTCCAGTAGAAGAAATGCAATTCGATAATAAGGTAGACAATCATGACAATACACTTGATAAAGGTGCAGGCATTGAGAATGTACATGATAGTACACTTGATTTTGTTCCTGTAGAAGGAATGCAGTTTAATAATGAGAAAGTTGCATACAAATTTTACAATGATTATACCTTAAAACTTGGTTTCAGTATTAGATGGTATTCTTGGTCAAAAAATGCACAGGGTGTCATGGTGAGAAAAATATATGTTTGTTCTAAGGAAGGTTGGAAGAAGTCAAGTGGAAATCCAATAAGGAGCAAGCCAAATTCAAGATGTGGTTGTCTGCTTGTTTTTTTCGGTGTATTAGTTTTAGGAGTGTAAGTGGCCTAGAGCTGATCAGGTTTTGTTCATGTTCCATGGGACCTGATCTAGCATTAGGTCTAGACAGTGGATGCAAACCTAAACCTGTTTGGATTGAGCCGATCCAATTCTGCTCCAAAATTTATATTAGACCAGTATAGGCTTTTTGTATGCGGTTCATTTTTTGTTCAGGTCCATGTATATGGAATTTTAGGTGACAGGTAGGATGGTCAACAATGGTTCTGATCTCAGTTGGGTTGGGTCATGGGAGGCCTTATTACTTGATAATAACTTCATTTTTGAAAAGTACAATAGCTATGCATAAAGACAATAACAGTGTATATAGCTATAATATAAGTTCATGTAGTTTTTTCAACAATAATATCATATAGTTAGGTTGGGTAAAATTTTAATCAGATGAAACTAGTTAACATATGAATCAGGTACACATTGTGTATAAATACTATCCAAGTTTGGATTTTCTAATTGGGTTCATGCCAGTCAGGTGTAGTCAGGTGCAATCAGCATCGATGTCAATAAAACCTCGATGACTACACCGGACTGGTATGAACCCAATTAGCAAATCCAAACTTGGACAATATTTATACACAATGTGTACCTGATTCATATGTTAACTAGTTTCATCTGATTGAAATTTTACCTAGCCTAACTGTATGATATTATTGTTGAAAAAACTACATGAACTTATATTATAGCTATATACACCATTATTGTCTTCATGCATAGCTATTATACTTTTCAAAAATAAAGTTATTACCAAGTAATGCGGTTTCTCATGACCCAACCCAACTGGGATCAAAACCATTCCTGACCATCCTGCCTGTCACCTGAAATGCTATATACATGGACCTGAACTAAAAATAAACCACATACAAAAAGTCTATACTGGTCTAATATGAATTTTGGTCCAGAATTGGATTGCACAATCCATACAGGTTTAGGTTTGCATCTATTGTCTAGACCTAATGCAAGATCAGGTCCCATGGAACATGAACAAAACTTGACCAGTTGTAGGCCACTTACACTCCTAAAACTAATACACCAGAAAGATGTTGACAACGACACAGTTGAATGTACATGAAAATGTATGAATTCAAAGATATTTTATATTGTCATGCATTAAAGACACTTAATCAAGAGAAGATACAAGAAATACCTGAGTCATATTAATGCGAAGATGGATGAGACAAGCAAAGATTGAACTGCTGCTATGTAATCAATGTTGAGAGGATGTTTGCATTTCTTGTTAAACTAAATGTAGTGTCTTATATTGTTCCGTTTCATGACAGACTCAGTTCAATTCAAAAGTGAGTAATGGAACACATGAATCACATGTGAATTCTTCAGCTACATAATTGTATTTGATTGTATTAACATGATGAAACATAACATTGTATTAACATGATGCAGCATAATAAACCTATGTGATTTATGAATTATGTAATTTGATGTAACTTCATAAATCTCCGTGATGATTGACTTGTGTAATTGAAATCACACTGTTAAAATTGCATTGTAAAAATTGTTGTAAATAATGATCATTTCAAGATCGATCATTGTAATATGTATTGATCACATGTATAAATTGTTGTCTCATCTAGCCTACAGAGCTACAGTTTTGATACCATTGGTAAATCATCATTGTTTAATGCTTATACCATTAGTTGTCTCATCTAGCCTTTACATATACAAATCATGATTTATCAATGGTATAAAAATGTCGTCTATGTTATATAAATTATTGTCTCATCTAGCCTTCACATATACAAATCATTGTACATATACTGTATGTGAATAATTGCGCAAAAAGTTGTTATGTAAATAAACAGTATTAAAAGTAAAAATCAGTCTCATCTAGCCTTCACATATACAAATCATTGTAAATACAGAATACTTTTTTCCTTCCAACATGTTATATAAATCGTTATACCATATAGTGTCCTATAGTGATTTACACGATGATGTCTATGTCGAAGACAACGATTTGTCTTTGCTATAAATAATAGTTTAACTTGTTGATGTGTATAGTAAAAGTGATTTATTATGTAGCCCATCGACATGATTTACAACCACTTCAATTTACATAGTGTCTTATGTAAAAGGATGGAAAATACAGAACTTTTCATTTTTAGTCATTTTAATAAGGTTAAATTCATCTAATGTTAAACCTAACTGGTTTAATGGCAGATTAACCATATATATATTATATATATATATACTTTCAATATCTTACAGCCTATCTCCACTGAAATTGTTTCCAAGAGATGGTTGGACTACCTATTCCCATCGAAGATCGTTTCCAAGAGATGCCTGGACTACCCCCACGGTAGCAACTGTGTTATTCATGTGGAAGTCATTAACTTAACTCTGTACTCTGGTATCCAGGAAGAAAAAAAGGATGGATTGCAACAGCAGAGGTATCTTCTTCTCCCATTGGTGAACATAAAGTAGCTAAACAATAACATAAAGGTTGTATCATTTCGTTAGCTGGATTTGTGTGCAAGCTGGGAAAGGCTTTGAGCTCTGAACTTTCTTGTGAGTTTGGTAGATTGGGTGCAAAAGCAAAGGGAAACCAACAGCCAGCAAGGGGAAAGCAAAAGGTAAGACGGGTGCTTGCTTTTGCATCCCTCTCTTTTCATGCCTTGAGTGCCAAGAGGGGTTGGTAGATGACATACTTCACATCCAATTGGAGAATTCCTCTTCTAATGGGTTTTTTTGACAGACGTGTATTCTTTTTTGAGTTTTGACAGTGAGTCACGCAGGCCAATAGGAATGACACTGGGTGAGTTTTTTAGTGTTTTATATCATGTCTTATGGAAGAAGTGTAGTTTGTTGGACCACTTGGTACCTCAAATTCCTTTTAGAGCAGTTTACATAAAGCCATATTGGATATTAACAAAAAACTGCCTAATGTGTCCTTATTACATTTAGCCGCTTGCTTTTATGAGTTTTGCTTCAAAACCCTGCTTGGTACTAAAACCAGTCAGTTGACAATTTGTTTAGTAAAAGAAGTGACTGCAATGCCTCATCGTTGATCTGTTTAAACAAATACTATAAGATGACATAACGTGAGTGAATTTGTTTAATAGAAAATGACAAAAGTGACGTTTTATACCTTAGGTGGGCATTTGCAATGCATCCATATAAAATTGGCAGTTAAATGCAGTGACTCAAATGTTGGGCAGCTTTTTCATAAATAATTGATAAATTAGGCAGCTTTTTGTAAACTACTCTTCCTTTTGTTACCTAGTTCAAGAACACAATTTCAGGGTATTTTTTTCAATCATGTGAAATATGTCCAAGTCCATAAACCCCAAAAATCAAAATGATACCAAATTGTGCACCTAGTAAAAATATATATTCTCGAGCTATCCTTATTAGTATTATTACTGCTGACGTGAATTATGACCAAACTCAAGAATTCTGAACTTTTTTTTTTTACTTGCACAATGATGCTGGAGTTCATGAACTTGGTCACATTCCATGAAATATCTGAACATGAGCCAATTAAAACCATATCTTGCACAATGATGCTTTGAATTTAAAAGTAAATGACAAGCTCATTATTCTAATATCCTTTTAAAGCATGGGAGGCGTTGAGTGATAAACCACTCGTGTCATTGGCAAACTCAAATACGTAAAGAGAGAATAAATGTTTGAGGTTTATGACATGAAAATGACTCTCACCAAAAAAGTTTGGCTTGTTCGAATACCCTTCTTTTTCTTCACTCATCCTTCTTCCCCCCCGGGCCCCACCCACTCTTTTTTACCTTTTCTTTATTCAGTGTCCAACCCAAACAAAATGCTCGAGATCTTATCTCAAGCAAAGATAGGGTAGATTTCTAAACATCTATTCTTAGTCCAGTATATAGTTGTTTCATAAATCCGCCCATGCATGTACAAGTGGCTTTGACTTTCAAGTACTAGTTAAATCTGGCGCATCTCTTGATGCGCCAATAAAGGATCATTTTTTACTGGCGCTAATATACTTAACACTAGGAAAAAAGTAAGTTATACTGGCACCAAATATAGGGTGCCAGTATAATAAATTTTTCTTGGTGCACAGAGGAAGTAGGCCAGAAAAAAATTTTTTTACTGGTGCGTCAGTAATATGTTTTTTTTGGACACACATAGAAAGTGTGTCAGTAAAAAAAATAGGGGTTTAAAAAAAATCAACTTCTAAAAGCCCTGCTCTTCTCCCCCTCCCTCTCTCTCTCTTGCTCAGTTGTACCCTGTATTCACCATCATTGTCAGCAACCACCACCCCCATCATCGATGACCTCTCCCTACGAGTTCTACTTACTCTCTCTCTCTCTCTCTCTACATATATATATATATATATATATATATATATATATATATATATATATATATATATATATATATATATATATATATATATATATATATATATATATATACCAATGACCACTACCCCTGACATCTCTCTCTCTATGTGTGTATGTGTTAATCGACCATTACTATCAGTGGACTGCTCTTTTTATGTCTTTCTGTGTTCTCTCTCCCCCTCTCCCTCTCTCTCCTACTCTTTGTGTTCATCGCCCACCACCGTCGTTGATGGAGCTCGCTCCCTTCGCCTCCCACCATCGGCAAGGTATTTTTTTTAATATTTATAATTTTTTATTTTAAGGGTTTGAATGCATGCCTAATCTAATTTAGTTTTTTAATATTATTTTAATTATTAATTTATAAATATATTGAGTGAATACATGCTTAATTCAATTTTTCATGATCTAGTATATAGTTGATCTGCTTACATGGTCGTGGGTCGTGCATTGGGGGGGGGGTCTCCCTCTACCCCTACCCTGGAATATGAGTTTCCATATAGGAACCTCCTTATGTACGCCAAAGTGAGGCCCCGAATGAAAGGTCATTTTTCATTAATGCTAACAAGAATTAAGATATTCATACATTGACCCAACTTCTTTCTCGTCTGCGTCCCACCATGATGCTGGCATCTTCTTTGCAGTTTTTTTTTTATTTGATGGAGAAAACACAACTTGAGAGAGAGGGACATGCTGTTGAACGTTCTTGCTATGCTATGATCGCTTATCCGACAACAAAAACTCTGAGGCGCCCCATGCCACTAGGAATTGGGTTGCCAATAGGAATTCCCTTGGAACTCGTGAGGCAGGGACTTAAAGAATGCAAATGTATCAGATCCAGTGTAAAGCATTCACACACTCGCAATAAAGAAACCAAACACAAGCACACATTCACAAACGATTTACCTGGTTAGGTAGGGGAAAAACACATGAACGATTCATGTTGGTTCATACTAGCAAACTATGTTTGTTGATATACATATTCTAGTTTTCTTATATATATATATATATATATATTTGGGATAGCATTTGCTGTTTTGATATGTTTAATCATCTAGATATACCATAAAATTCAGTACAATTGGTGATGATAAAAATGACATAAAAATAATCAAGATACAATTAATAGAATCCTGTTAACAGATGAAAAATAGTGAATAAAGGATGTAAACCTGAACCAAAAAGTTAGCTTACGTTGTTGAACATCTGATATTACGTACATCAAGAGTGCAGCACAGTAGGTTAGTGTGGTTCAATCGTATGTGAATGTGTTCAACATGATTCATTTGCTAAGGATCGACTATGGGATTATGTTTTTACAATAAAAGATGTGTTTTTACGAAGAGAGAGAGAGAGAGAGTGACATGACCATTGCCTGTTTGAATAGAGTCCATGTCCATGTCCATGCCATTATTAAGCATCATATAATTCAACCAAAAGATGGACCACGATCCCTGTGGACACGAGGTCTGCCAGTTCGTAAATAGTTTATGGTCGTTGCGGCGAGAGAAAGCAACACTCAACAACTAAGGTACTGACCAACTGGATCCCTGCTTGTCTGGTAAGAGCAGTTAGTGCATGCACCTCAGCTTGTGTTGGGACGTTGCAAGTTCGAACCCCAAATGGTATGGTTGTATATATGGTGGGGGTATGCCTAACCCCAGCTTTCTCTGTCAAAGGTACTGCCGGCAACCTGAGTTTCAAACAAGTGTTCACATGGCTTGACCAACATCTGCAAGTACTCTTAGACTATGCTTAGATGCTTGCCTTTAACTTGGTGCTGTCAATTGGATCAGACAGGATTCTAGATCTAACCGGTTACCGAAATTGTCTGTTCAATGGAACAGATCAGACCTGGATATGGACCCTCTTATTGTCATAGATGGATTCTCGTGGGTGTTTAGTTAGTAGGTTCTTATACAATTTAAAGTAAATAAGATGAGAAAAGAAAAGATGAACGGCCTTCCTTCCTTTTATTTTGCTTTTGAAAGAAATAAAACCATCATCAATTAATTAATAAGGTAAGTTCAATGATAATTTTGTTTGCTGGTTTTAGCCTCATTGTCATTGTTAGGGAATTAAAACTCCAGCTCAGTTATGGAGGGGAGGGGCCCACCTCTCTTGTAGGTTACGCACTTGTTGTAGTTGGATGTTTTGATAGGGTTAGGCCAAACCACAAGTCACCTTTTTGAAAATTATGCAAAACGCATAAAGTAGGAAGCATTACGCTTTCAATGTCAATCAGATTTATGTCCATATAAATTACTGGGGAACAAGAGGGCGCTGGTGACGCGTAAAGCTTCTCCCAACTTGAAAATGAAAATAAAACAAATAAATGGGGACAAACCTCATGTGAACTCATAGTGTTTCTCTTAACTTTTTTTTTTTTTTGAATGGAGGACGCTGGGGGTTATGGTTACCCCGAACTGAGAGTGTTTCTCTAACTTAAACAGCCTTGTCTTTATTTTATATATATATATATATATATATATATATATATATATATATATATATATATATATATATATATATATATATATATATATATATATTGGGAAGCTACCCTATTGCATTTGTACCAGATGATACCCGATTGGTTGGGACCATCAATTTTTTCTGTTTTTTCAAAATTCTGAGGTTACAAATGTGTTTAGCATGATTGATTTATTGAAAATTGACACTTGGATCATTTGATTCCAATGCATGAATAAGTTTTTATAAGATTCAAAAATCAACAGTGTACAATTTTCATAAATTTTTTAGGCTTCAAATACCATTTTTTTCATCCAACATGCACGATTCAAATGTTAATTTTCAGTAAATCAATCATGTTAAGATGAGAATTTCAATAAAACACCTAAAAATTTCTAGTAGATAGCTAGGGTTGGTACCTTTTCTATCTGGGTAGGTGCTTGATGCTTTTTGTGCCTACCACTAGTGGATAAGGGTTTTCAGGTTGTTTTTCAAAAATCTGACCCTGCAGGTATGTTCTGCATGATCGATTCGCTAGGAAATCATACAATCATGTTTTTTTGAGAAAAAAATGATTTTTAAGCATTGAATATTTTTTAAAATTATAGGTCGTTGATTTTTTAATCTTATAAAAACCTAACTTGGTGTTGGAATCAAACGATCCAAAAGTTGATTCCCATAAAATCAAGCATGTAGATCACATCTGGATGCTTAGATTTTAGAAAAAATAGAAACAATCTTTCTAAAGCTCGATAGGCACGCAGTAGGCATAAAAAGCGTCAGGCACTCACCCATATATATATATATTGAGTGGTAGCTGCTTAACCCATACGTGCTTAATAAAAAACTCAATCTTGTTGAGTGTTTATCACGCATGTGATGGATGTTAAGTATGTTTTTGCGCAAAATTTTGAAAACCACAAAAAGACCTTTAGTGGTGCGGTGCTTTTGAAGCACTGCTAAAAACAATCTAAAAACTACTAGGTGCATCCCCAGCTGACCTTTAGCGACAATTTTGAGTGTCGCTAAAGATCTCAGTGAAAAAACCCTTTAGCGATGCTTTTAGCATTTTTGTGTATTTTGACATCTTTTTGGTTATTTTTGTGCACTGACCGTCCATCACACACAGATAGATGGTCAGCATGAGCATGTATGAATTGAGTAGCTACAAAACTTTCTATATATATATATATATATATATAATGCATATGTGTTAAAGGAAATATGCAATGAAACATGATAAAAGGGGTTTTTAGGCTTTTTCATTTTATTTTTAAATTCTGACTGTGCAGATGTGATGTGCTCCTGGAGCCTAAGTTCAGTTGTTTTGGGCAAGGGTATGCTCAGTTAGGTCATAGACTATGTTTGAAAGGTCAACCTGGGTAAACAAGAGTTCGATTTTCTAATAGAGTTTGAGAAAAAATTCAGAACGCCCAAACGACATCATAGAAAAATCTCAAATTTTAAGAGATTGATATAGACACCTCCTCTTCTCACCACCTCCGACGATTTTAGTTCCTTTGCCGATAACTCCAATCCTACCTCCAAAATTTTAGTTCAATCATCAAGGGGTCTAATGCACTCTAGATGCATCTTCGTGTAATGCCCCCAATTTAGAACTCAATTTTTAAAGTAAATTTTTGTATAAGGCTTCATTGATGTCATTGCTCTAGCCAGACTAATCTCTATGGGGTCAGATTGTGCACAAGCGCTAGCGTTTAATAGCCCACTAGAATTAAGTTCAAGAAAGAAATATCCAAGGACAAGGACCCTTTATCAAGAAAATAGAAAGACAATGAAAAACATGAAATATAAAATACTACAGACATGGTACTAAATCACCAACTATTCCAATAAAATTCATCGATTTAATAATCACCCTTCACACTGAGTTAAATAAAATTATTCATAACAGGTAGTTTTGAAACCAATAAGCCAAATACCAGAGTCCAGTGCTTAACCCTATAATATCCCAAAGCAAAGTTCAGCCACAGTTAAATCACACAAGTTCAAAAGAAATCACCCAATCAAGCCTCATCATCTAAAATATTAAAATTATATATGGTGAGAAAAACATCCCCAAAGTATAAAAAATTTCACATAAATAGTATATATCTAAAGAACTAGATAATTTGATAATTCTAGATTCTTAATAACTTGACTACGACATGCATTGATCAGAACTAGATAGAATTTGACAATTAACACATATACATCTAAAGAATATCATTTATATAATATTTAACAATTCACACATTTGTACTTATATTATATTTATGCATGAACAATTAATCAATGCATGAACTTACCAGAATAATTGAAACATCTATTTTATACATGAGTACCTTCTTATCTTTATTATTATGTTTCTTACTTAGATTATGCATGCAATGCTTTAACTACATGCACAACATAAGATTGTTTATGTATCACAAACTTCTTTAGGTATTATACAGTCGTCATCGGACCAAAGGCAACAACCCAATGATATTTTCAAACAATTTATGAGTTATTAAACCTGACCTTGCACATCTTCACCTGTCCTGGGGTATAGAGCGACCTTTGTCAAGAGAGTCCCCAATCCTACAACTTGATATATCAGAATTCTTTCAGCTAAAGTACTTATATACCACCGCAGTGGTAGCCTAGTCCTCTCTCTTTGTGGCTAGAGAAAGCAACCTTCTGTGCTATAAAACAAATTTTAGGAAGCCTAGAGTACGACTTACCCTCTCTTGGTAAGCCTTAAAAAAATTAATGCATATTTCATTTTTATTCAGCTAATTCTCTTGTCATTTATGCATAATCATAATTAACCACTCACACGGTTAATAGTCATCAATTAGGGTACAAGCATAGCCACCATTCGGGTATAAACATAGCTACCTTTTGAGCACAAGCATGGATAAGTCCAATTAGGTCTTATTCAATTGTTAATCTAGTACAACCGGATTCTCATAAACACAATTCACAGATGCATTCTCATGTTTTGACAGGCCAAGCAATAATTTCTTACACGTAATAATTTAAACTTAGCATCAACACATAAGTCACCTTATGTGCATACATTCCAACATACCTTCAATCATGCATTTAGTGTTCATAAGCATATTATCATGCTTCACATATTTCATGTCATGATGCACGTAATCACATCATAACATCATGCAAGCATATCATAACATCATGCAAGTACATTAACACAATATGCAACCCATTTTAGCATTTTAACAGAAAATTATAGTATAGCAGTTAAAATATACTCACAAGTGATGGTACAGTCATATAGCCTCATTAAGCCCACATACATTGGTTGTGTATCTATTTGGTTCACCTATAAAACTAAGCTATGTCCAACTGGTCCACTTCTGAAACCATGACATGCATGAAATCTCAAGTTTTCAATTTGAGACTATATGAGCAAAAAAATTTCAATCAATAAAAATGTTACCATAACTCGTATAAAATGATTTTAGCTCTGAGATTTTTATTGTACATTCACATACATGTTAGTTGTCTACAGAAAAAACATACATCTAAACCCATTTTGGACTAAGAAATAAAAATCTTGTGAACAATGATTGTTTTTTGTTTTCAGAACAGTCTTCTTCAATTCAGTCTTTCCAATGAAACATCAGTCATGCATTACATAAAATAAATAAATTTTAAATTTTTACTGACGGTGACTTGATATATCTAACACAAGTCATAAAAAACTCTGAGTTAAAATTTGTTTTAATAGAGAATTAAAATTCACGTAATTTCTATTATTTAAGAGATTGTCTTTTAAAATTTCAAGTTTTGGACTGAGATTTCAAGATTTTTAATTTTCAAACTATAAAGAATCATGTAACAAAATTTTTATATTGTGTTCCTCAATATACAAACTAATACACATAAAAAATATTAGCCATAAATCCATAATATATTGGGAGCTATAATTTTTACAAAAATGTACTGCCTACATAGATTTTCTATCGAGACAGAAACTCTTTGTCGACTTGCATAGGTCATATCTCTCAACCCTGAACTCATTTGAGCCCAATTTTTTTTAGGATTGCTTCTACATGACTGAAACATCCTCCTAAATTTTTAAGATTTATGGGTTCACCTTTTTGGAGAACCAAATTTTTCTTTAAGGCTAGTTAGAATAGATAAATGGTACAACATGCAATTTTCAAGAAAACATATCAAGAACTTTATGTTTTTCATCAAAAATATCAAGAACATGAATCTAATAGTTTTGATTCATAAAAAATATATCATATTCATGTATATGTATATATATATATATATATATATCTAAGCATACTGAAAATACAGAGACATCATTCATGTCATGAATCAACCACAAGATCAAACATTTTTACATAAGAGCACATTTTTCTCAAAACTGATTTTCGAAAAAGATTTTTAGTTTATGAAAACCTCCATGATCAAACCCATATCAATACCTAGGTGAATCTAGGATGAAATGCATGTTGATACATCTTTGAGTATTATAGATTCAACATATAACATGCTACACCCAAAAGAATGCAAGATTCAAAGTTGGATAAATCCGAAATTCCAAACTGCGTACCTTCACGATGTGGTTTTGCATAGTGTCATAGAAAATCAATGCCAAACTTACTTATAGACCCAATCTATGATTCTATACCATGAACTTGAATTAAGATCTAGATTCACATGAATCAATACTAGATATGAACCTATTTGGTAGGGATCTCTCATACATTTTTTTACAAAAATCTCACGTTTTACGATTTTGCACATCTGAAACAACTCGCAACCAAACGAAGGCTACAAATTCAAAAAACACTAGATCTAAGTCCAAAATAAGATTTGAAACTAAGGTTAAAACTCAAAATATAAGAGATTATAACTAGAGTACCCACCTATATTGGTTTAATCTCGAATCCTTCTTCATATGTACCACCAATGTGCATCCACCACCAAGACCGACTTCTTCTTCTAAAGAGAGAGGCATGTGGCAGAAAGAAAGAAGAAAGATATATAGGGAATAGGGATTAGGGATTAAGGAGAGAATATCCAAGGGGGGTATGCAGGAGGAGGTAAGAATAAGCCTTTTTATGGCTACATGTGGGGTTTCCCAATCTTTTATGAAAACTCCTCATAATCCCCATCACATTCACATTTCATCTAAATTACATGTAGATTTAGGTATCCTAGCTAATTAGGACTTCAAAATAATTAAGAAACTATGAAATACATTGGCTAATTAAGCTTATTAATTAGATTAGAAATTTTCTAGTTAGTTTTACTTTTGGTGAAGTAGAAAAAATTGGAAAGATAGGAGGGTACATCCCACCCTCTTGGATCTAACTTTCTAATTTGCTTCAAATTAATTCTAATTCCATTTTAATTTCATTTTATGTAGTCCTAAACTAATTCAGACTCTTATATATAATGAAAACTAATTGACTTGTTAGTTAATTAAGACTAATAATAGAATTAAGAAACTAGCCAATTAGTTTGGTCTTAGATTAAAGTAGAAGAAATTCAAAAAGTAGGAGGGGGGGATCCACCCTATGGATGAAGTTTTTCTTAATACATCTTAATTAAATTTAAACTCTATCCTAATTGAATACAACTCAAATTAAATTCCAAATTCAAATTCAATTAAATCTCATATTTATATTCACATTCAATTCAAATCCAAATTAAATTCACATTGTAATTCAAATTGAAACTAAAATTCAAATTGGAATTAAATCTCAAATCAAATTCAACTCCAAATTGAAATTAAATCCCAAAATAAAATTCAAACAAAAATAAAAATTCAACCCAAATTTGAGACATAAAATTTATCTTTATTTATTAAATAATTATAGAGAATTCCCAGGTATTGCACTTCGCCCTTATTTTCTTTGCAAAGGAACCCAAGATGCCCAAGACCATTGCAGTGAAGGTCGCTCAAGAGTCGCACCTCCACCAAGGAGCCCAAACTCTCTCTCTCTCTCTCACTCTCTCTCTCTCTCTCTCTCTCTTATATTTTGATGGGTTTGATGTATAGTTTGACGATGGTATGTTGGGCAGATTCAGAGGCTTAAGGGTTCTAGATGCATTTTTGCTTTTTGTAATTTGTGAGCTGTTTGCATGGTTTTTTCATAAGGGGTATTTTTTTTTTGAAAAATAATGTTGGGGGGTTTACCCCAAGAATATATTAAAAGAATATGAAATTAAAAATGATCACCTAAAGAGGATAGCCAATCCAGTGGCTTGTCTTTCCAAAGAAAGTTATTATAATTCTGAAGCAAGACAAGAACATAGCTCATGTTTATAAGAGGATCCTTAAACATGACATCCTCACAGGAAAAACAGCTAGTTAATGCATAACCTTGAATTGATGAACATCGCCCTTCAGCAGCACCCCTAACAATTCTGCACCAATGAAGATCATTTGAGATCATGCACACCTTTGATCCATGCTGGAGAAAAGTTGGATAGTCTTCCTCAATGAGGGATGACTTTGATGCTCACTTTATTCCTCCCCAAACAAATGAATATGTCTCTCGAGTAAACAACAAAACAGAGGAGATGATAGTCTTTATAGGTGCTCAAAGCTAATCTGATCACGAATGAGCTAGAGTCAGGCATCCAACAACTATCAGATATTAAAAATGTTTTAACAAACAAATGTATAGATTTCTTCTGAGCAATAAGCCAATCAAGGGCAACAAATTGTTCTGTATATAACGTCAAAACCAAATCAGATATAGCAAACCTATCCGGTAAGACACCCTCATGGTAGGACACATTTCACAACTTCTAAATATTCTAGCAAACAATGTGAAAGGTGATGTCTCAACATGGTTTAAGCCATGGAGGATGAAAGGAAGATGCCATCCACCACTTCAACTCAAAAATAAAATCAAAGTGAGGGACCCATTTTTCCATAAATTTTGCACACATGTTTCTAAATTACTTGAGCAATAGGATAAAAAAAATAAGATGTGAATGAGATTCTTCATGCTTGAAACAAAAAGAGCATTTATTAGGCAGTGCTACTCTAAATCCCTTCAATATATTTTGTGTTAGAAGTTTGGCATGTCCAACCAAGTAAGTGACCCACGCAGCCCTAGGCGAAACCTTTTTTGGCCAGACAAACACAAACCATTCCTGGGCTGGCAAAATAATATGAATGGCATCCCAAATCTCCTTTGACTTAACCCTTCTGCTCAAATAAAGCCTTTCCACCATAATTTGCCAGGATTGAGAGTAATCTGAAAGCCAATTAGATTAGGCCACAAGCTTTCAAGATCAGGTATAAGATCTTGACGACCCACACATAATGTCACCCCATCCTTGCAACATATTTTTTTCATGTTTACCAACCTACGTCCTTTCCTCTTAGGGAGTAGTGAGATCAGTGGGGGACCCATCCAAGGATCTGTCCAAAGATGGGTGACAATCTCATCATCTACTACACAAGACATTAGGGGCTCAATCTGTTTCCAACCCCATAAAATATCTTTCCGTGATCCAAAACTAACATCTGAATTGGCTCCCTAGAAACTTCTAGTTCGAATATACTTGGAACACATAAATTCAACCCACATGGAATCCCCATAGAATACATCAATCGCAAGCTTTGCTAGGTAAGCGAAATTTAGCTCTTCAATCCTACGAAGGCTAACCCTTCCTTCCCTTTTAGGTTTGCATATCACCTCCCATGCCACTAGATAAGGCCTCCTACCAGAATCTGAATTTTGACATAGGAAGTTCTTGAACATGGTTTCTAATGGCACCACCACTTTCTTAGGAACCTTGAAAGATAAGATCCAAAAAACAAGAATTGCAGTAAGAGTGTTTTGAATAAGTAACAATCTCCATGCATATGATAAAAATCTGGTTTCCAAGCTTCCAAACGTTGTTGGATTTTAGCAATAAGAGGATGACATAAAGATGTATTCAACTTATACCCTTGCAAAGAGGCAGCTCAAAATATTTCAACGGAAGGTTGCTCACCTACCATCCAGACAACTGCAAAACTTGAATAACTACCTCTGGATTCACATTAAATGGCACCATGACAGATTTTTCATTATTAATTTTCCTACTTGCAGCAACTTTAAATTCCAAGAAGATATTCATAATTCTTTGCACTTGAGTCTTTGATGGATTGCAGAATAGCTACCTCAATAACTTTATCGAAAGTTTCTGACAAATGAGTGTAGACCTTGGTATAAAGTGCTAGCTTCAGGCCTCTGGCAAGCTCCAAAACAAAAACCCTTGTTCACCCTCCGATTTTCCTAAGGGCAGTTGGAGAACTGTTTGACATAAATTCTCCTATTTTTTGTATGCTTTGCTTTGCGCAGAGTGTAGGAGGGCGAAGCTGAGGTGTAGAAGGCTAAATTTGAAGTGTAGAAGGGTGAGTCCAGGGTGTAGTGGGAGAAAGTCAGAGTATAAATGAGTATGGTTGGAGTGTAGATAGGCTCTTTGGCACCTGATGTGCTTGATGATGAGTAAAAAAAAAACTATCGAAATTGTTGTGTCTCGGAGGCAGCTATTGTATGAGGCTTCGTCAGAAGATTTGTTGTTGTAAGTTATTTTTTGTCTTTGGCCTGCCTGAGCTGGCAGCCATAAGTGGAATGGCATGTTTCTCCATAGTAGAGGCATTTCTATAGCTCCCATAAACACATTTGACCATGGTGAATCCCATGGTATTTCTGGAATTCTAGCCCATCACCAAACCCTTCTCATTTGGCATTCTCGTGGACCAATTGTTGAACTAGGTGTCCCGGGTTTCGAATGACTTTCTCTTGTTGTTCCACGACCTTAGTCAAGGCATTAGTGTCTTGACCATATCATCGTATGACATTTATTTACAAAAATTCTTAGCATTTTCAAGCTTCATAACATCCTATGTTATCAAAGAAGAATGAATATTTTATGGTAGGATCAAATGTTGGTCGGGACTTGAACCAGAAGTTCTGAACTAGGGCTTTGATACCAATATTGTAATGCCCCAAAATTCAAACTTGAAATTTTAGAAAAAAATTGATTTTTTTTTATTTTGAATAGCGAAAGACAATATTTTTCATGCGAGGGTTGAAAAACTCTAGAGCGGGTTGCAGGTATGAATCAACAATATAAATTCAGAGAATCATTCATGAATCTGTTATGAAAAGTAAACTGATTTATATTTCTAAAAGTATTCATTCACAAAATGCAGTAAGATGGATAAAACAGATAGAGTTGTGATTACACAAGCACTTAGGATCAAAATGATACAAAATTTTTAGTCTAACCCTGGATCCTCAGAGGTTCTAGTTCTTGATGTCGCCCCTGCATCTCATCATCCACGGTACAACATGTCAATCACCTGAAATCCCTTTAAAGAGTTGGACTCGTGAAAGTCTGGTAGGTATACATCAATCAGGTAATTACATAACATTAAAATATTTATTTCTATATAAGATGTCATAGTTCATTAAGGCATGATACAATTCTAACATAGTTTATCAATGCATGTAATAGTTAGCAAAAAATAGTACGACATGTTTCAAAGTTGATAATTATGAAGAGATGTGCAGCTTTATTCATAATATAATTGTGTGTTATCCGTGTATATTTTCATTTCAAAACTGTATAAATAAGAATATTTTGTTTCTCTTTATTGTGGTCTCCTCGGATATACGAAAAAAATGACTACCTTAAACAGTCTTGACGTTGCGGGGGTATATTATTCATGAGTTCTATTTTACCCAAGTATCAAACTGAGCAAGACCCAAAACAGGTGTTCTGTGAGCGAAAGAAAAATCTACTATGTCGTATACTCGATATAGGATGCATCCTAGACTAGCTACAGTAGTTGGAAAACTATCACCTAGGACAAGTTGATAGCCCTGGTCTCCTAACCTTCGAGTGACTGGAGACCATTGAGACATCTTGCTCCCATAAAATAATATTTTCACTCGAAGCTTATACCATCTACCTCTTCAAGTAGACCACAAATTTGAATGGGTTATAAAGTTCTTATTGTGAAATCTTGTCATTTCATGTGCCTCATAGGTAATTCAGGGTTTAATAACCCTAGTACCCCTCCAGAGTAATCTTGATTCATTCATAGATACCCAACCCATTCAGATATTGCTCAGGCACTTTTAGCTCGTACGAGCACTTCGCATGTGAAGGTTAACATAACGTTATAAGTGTGTTTACTTTTATATCCCTTATGGTATGGTGCCTCTTTCGGACCTCATGGCTTCATATCAACCCAAGCTCGTGTATGAGCCAACATAAGCACGTGCATGCCTATATTATATCACATGTCATACACACCACATGCCTAATGGCACTATACAAATTCTTTGAACCCTCAATTCCAACATGAACTAACATACATGCAAATCATATGTCATTTCATGCGTCAAAAAAAATATATAAAATCATGTTTCACTTGTCCTGACGAGTTCCATAAACTTTGAGCTCCATCAGGAGCCATGCATACATCATGTATCACAGTTATTTAATATTTTCACATGTGAGCATAAAGTTCGTAAAGTCTATGGAATCTCGTAAACATGCGAAAGCTCAAAATTATGCAAGAGCTTATAAATATTTTAAAAGCTCGTAAATATTTTAAAAACTTATAAATATTTTAAAAGCTCATAATTTTTTCAAGAGCTTATAATTTTTTCAAAATCTCATAAATATTTCAAAAGCTCATAAATACTTTAAAAGCTTGTAAAAGCTCGCAATTTATTTGAAAAGCTTCTAAAAGCTCATAAATATTTCTTCTTGCATATATATATATATATATATATATATATATATATGAAAATGATATAATTATATGAAAATTGATGTAAGGACCATACTTTGATGTTTGTGTAAGTTTTTGAGGAGTGAAAAGACATTGCGGTGA
Source organism: Nuphar pumila (assembly GCF_984573655.1). Lineage (NCBI taxonomy): Eukaryota > Viridiplantae > Streptophyta > Magnoliopsida > Nymphaeales > Nymphaeaceae > Nuphar > Nuphar pumila. The sequence continues at coordinate 125,638,620 of NC_143250.1, forward strand.
AGGTGGTGATAGCATGATTCTTGAGACGACAGGGATGCGGTAGCTGCGCCCGTAGGGCCCACCCGACCTTAGTGGTCGCGGTTACCGCAGTTTGTGAGCCACCTATTTTTTTTTCTTTCTTTCTTTTTCGCATGGCAGGGGAAGAGGGAGGGACGACACCTGAGTGGTGCCGCTGCTTAGGCAAGGTGTCACACTGGGGCAGTGTTGCTTTCTCCAAAAAGAGAGAGAATTGAGAGAGAGAGAGAGAGAGAGAGAGGAGGCCCTATCGCTCTACCTAAAAAATGCAGCAGAGAGGGGGAACGAGTAAGGGGGCGGCAGGGGAATGGTTGAGGCCTCTCCTTCCCTGCCCATTTTTTATAGGGGAAGTCAGAAGGCGATGGAGGTGACCCCCACCTTTCTTGGGCTGCAAGTGGTGGGGAGGTGACCACCGCCTCCATCTCATCCCTTGAGGCGCAGTAGGGTACAAATGAACAAGCGACAGGGGAGGTGACCCCTGCCATCCATGGATCGAGGGAAGAGATGGGAGAGGGGAGGTTGGATGGTTCCACAAGACAAAGAGACGGGGGAAGGGGGCTGGCGGCGTTGGGCCACCGTGGGTGGCCATCTGGCCACCTCGTTCACGAGAAAGAAGCAGGGGAAGTCTGGTGAGGCATTGGTGCCCACCGAAAGAGGAAGAAGGAAAGTGGAAGGGGGTAGTTATGGTGGGGTAGTTCCGGTGTGGTGGCACCACCGGAAAAGAGGCTGATGGTGGTTCTACGTCATCGGAGGATAAGAGGAAAAACAAAAAAATCAAGCCTTAGGAAATGATGGCATTTCCTAAGGTTTGAAATGAAACTTAAAAAAGATTGGGTCCCACCACAATCCAAGTGGTTTTGGTTTTTGGGGTGGATTTGGTGAGACCTAAACTGACCCAAATCCTTTTTTTTAATTAAGGTATATATATACACATATAGGATTCATTTGGGCCCTAAACGGAATCAAATCCTTTTTTGCTAGAATGAGATCCGTTTGGGAATCAAACAAATCCACACCCTTGTTTTCTTTAGTGGAATCCATTTGGATCTTTCAAATGAATCCCAATCTTATTTTTTTTAATGGGGTCCATTTGGGTCTCCAAATCGATCCAAAACACTTTTTCCTTTAGAAGGAAATCTATTTGAATTATAGGTGGATTCAAACAACTATTTTACTGTAATGGAATCCATTTGGGTTTCAAATGGATCTAGAAACTTTATTCACTTAACGAGATCTAATTGGGTCCCTAAGTGGATTCAATATTTTGTTTTCTTAGTGGGATCTATTTAGGTTTTCAAATGGATCCAAAATGCTTTTTATTTAATGGGATCCATTTTGATTTTCAAATGGACCCAAAATACTTTTTTTTATTTAGAAAGATCCATTTCGATTTTCAAGCAGATTTAAAATACTCTTTTCTTAGTGGGATCCATTTGGGTCTTGCAAATGGATCCAAATTTTTCCTAAGTCCGGTTTAAACCCCGATATGGGTCTAAACCCTACCCAAATCTAATTCGATTGACCTGACTCATTCAGAGATCCAAATAGTGTGGATCGAAGTCTTGTAAACCAATACAGATACGTTTGAGTTCATACTCTCTCCCAGGTCCAAACTCAATTGTTCAAACTTGAATTGGGTCCCTAAACGGGATCCAATCCCAATCACATGGATTGATCAGTTTGGATCTTCCTGAAAATCCAATTCCAGATATTTTACTAAAAACCTCATAAATTTCTAATTGAATGTTTAAATAAACAGAGTAAACAATAAACCAGTGCATTCCTTAATAATATATATTGAAATATTAAAAAAAAAATCTTGGATATTATATTGAGTTTTCTTATAAGGCTTAATTGTCTCCCTCTCTTTTTCCTTCTATCTCTTTGGCGTTCGTACCCTCTAACGCCCTCTTTTCTCTCATCTCCCTCTTAGACGTCTTATTCTCTTTTCTCCCTTTGGTCTCACCCGGCACTACGTGTGTGGCGGTAGATATAGCATACAAAAAGCACTCAATCTCTTTTATGAGTTTCTTTCATAGATTCAGGAAGGCTACACTGCCCAAGAAAGCTATTTAGAAGCCTCTATACTCGTGCTTCTGTTGTACCGTCCTCTTCGAAGCCTAACTTAGGTAATCAGTCCTTTAACCTTCTAATATTAGTTTCTTAGACCTGTAGCCAGACCTTAGGTTGCATTAGATTGCTTTTTATAGCCTTGGAATTAAAACATCTACCTAATTAACCTGAAAAGTCATGGTTTTACTGTTTAACCTTCTCATCCTTTCAACAACCTATTTCACTATTCTCTGGCCTATAGCAGCCTACCCTAACCTTAACACATGTCCTTAGGTGACCAGTAAGCCCTTGGTTCAGTTTATATCATATTTGAATTGATATTGTCTCCTGATTGACCTCTGGGACCGTTTTTAGCCTATCTGATTTCTCTATTTATGTAGGCCTTTTTCCATAACCACCCGGAACCTTCATCATGGTTATCCTTAGACCACTACCCCATCATGTCTAGCGGGAGTCCTCTCCCCAAAAATGTCCAGCCCAACCTCATAAGTCCAAGAACCTCATGTTCGATCATCTCGCTTCTGTTGGGCTCAAACTAGAGTACTCGTCTGTTGCTAGCTCAGGGCTCCCTTCAGATCCAAGTTATGAACCTTTAAAACTAGATGTTGATGAGAGTGTAACAAATTGGATGAATCATGTGTAATTTTGAAATTTCTTGAAGATCATACTGTGGAAAACCAGTCACAGTCTCCTAGAATTGTTTATGCAAATGCGCATGTATATATTTGAATTTCTTTCAAACTATGTGAATTTTTGACTTATGTACAAAATGTTATCAAATATGTGATATTTTAGCTTTAAATTTCATCCACAAACATAACATAATAGTTTCACCTGTTTAACAATTTAGTATTATATAAAAGCAGAACTTTTGAAATTTATAACTAAAATTCATCCACAAACATAACAGAACAACTACAAATTTCGTTAACTATACATTGAAAATTACAACCAAGTTTTTAAATACAACTACGAATGAACTTTATATCCAAATGGCATCCAAGTATTTGTTCATTCTATCAAAATTATATCCATATTTTTATTATCAAAATATAATATACATAATCATCAATGTATACTTGCCAAGATTGTCTAGAGCTCAGCTAACGTATCCTCGCAATCTGACACCTCATCGTCAGATGCCCTCTTTTTCCTTCCCCAAACCATCTCTTTGGTCCACTACAAACAGATATTATTTCTCTCACGATTATACAATTTCATCATACACTTTCTTTAAATAAGTACATCATTATGAAAAAATGGTTATTAGTAAACAACTAACAATAACTCACATAAAAAAATGGCATACAACATACATGCATGAAATTTATTTTTTTGCCTAAGTCCAATTATTGCATGTACATTAGGACAAATATCTCACAATCATACTTGTAACAATCATATACCAAGTCAAGAACAAGTACATGTACTAATTGAGTTAACAAACATGTGAAAAGTAATTTCAAGCTAGCTTGCTTAGGAATATCTTGCACAATAGTAGCCATCCAAACAGTGTAAACATCGTATCTAAACCGCCTTGCAAAAAAATGAACCTGCAATATAACATTTAGCCTAACAAGTATTTGAAAAAAATAAACACATTATTGAATAAGTAATGTTATTGTATCATATCTTCAAGGTTTTGATCACCAAGATTTGTACACCCTATGAAATTGTACAACCAAACTCCTTTGCATTCATATCCATTTCTCACAGAATCCAATAATAATTGTCCCAGTTGACGTGAATCAAGATCTACAACATAAATCGAGTTTAAGCTCATTGTGCAGTTGAAAATTTATGTTATGTAGACATAAACGTTAAGCATACCTTGTCATATTCATAAAATGGATACGACAATTGGTCGGTCTCCAAGCAAGTGTGAGCCCCTTCTCGATGTTTTGGCATTTTTAGCATTTGTGATGAATTTAAATGTTTACCAATTAGTTTTTATTAGATGATAGAAAAATAATATAAACATTGATTTTGAGACATAAAAGATATGGGGTACAATAAATGGCATTGACAAATTGTGTCATGCTTGCATTTGCTCTGTGTGGTACTTTTGGAGTCTCTCTATGATTCTTTCTATGTGTTATATCATCAAAATAAGTGACACATTTATGTTAGATTTAAATAAGTCTACATACAAACATAAAAAACAAACAACATGTCATATACTCACTTCACTGACCAACAATGTTTTTTCTTTGAACAGAAACACTTAAATATATTTTGGTTATTGCATACCTTTTATTCTTATTACCTTGTTTTCATCGCCAATTGAAATTGAATATCAACATGTATATGTAAGTATCATTAGTTATATACACTCATAACTCAAAATCTTAATAATTATACCTTAGCTACCTCAATTGGGTCCTTACTTGGGGTGCCATTGGGGTTGGTGACCTGAGATTGCAGGTCTTTCTTTTGCCATGTGAATATATAGTACCTTTTGCGAGATACTCAAGATATGCACAATAAACATAACACATTGGAGTAGTTTATTAAAAAATACTATATAAATTATAAAAAAACAAGTTTTGAAGGGGATGCCAAGACCTTGCAATAGGTAATGAATGATGTGATTCAGCAAGTGAGGGAGCAAGTGATGCACACTCTAAGGCAATCAGAACATCCGATGGTAGCTAGATGAAGGCACCTGCAGTATTGGGACCTCCCTTTAAGGGGGTGTGAATAAAGGTTAACATCCAGAGTATCTTTCAAGACAAATGATATATGAGGTAAACGGTGTGTACTCTAACATGTAATATAGTGGAAGTAGGGTGTTTTCCCCATGTTGAGAAGTTGAAAGATAAGAAATGGTCAGCATGGTAAAAAATTCTAAAGAATATGAAAGTAAAAGGGAAAGTCATTATAGAAACAACTCGAATGGACATCTACCATTGAGTATTACAAGCCTTGAAAGGATCCAAGAGGAAAGTTGTATATAGACCTGTTACATACTTTGTGCAATTTTGATAGGGTTACCATTACCTATAGTTATTGTAAAACTCACTTTTTGGTTAAAAACCTAGCACAACTAGCGAGAGGGAGAATTACCTCTTGCACCTATTAACAGAAGGGTGATTTTTTGTATACAAATCACAAGTATTGAATTGATAAATAGGTAGGGTCTCCTTAACCCTGACTTTACTATTAAAATAAATAAATACATATAGAGCAGTGGAAAGCTACGAGACACATCTCTGTCCTACACTGTACCCGATGGATATTTTTTCAAAAATCTGACCTTACGAATGTATTCTGCATGATCGATTTACTAAGAATTGACTCTTGGATAATGCATTTTGGGTGAATAAAATGGTTTTTGGAGCCTTGAAAGTTTTAAAAAATTGTAAATTGTTAGATTTTGAAACTTTATAAAAACTCATCCATGCATCGGAATCAAATGATCCAAGACTCGATTCTTATGAAAACAAGCACTTAGAAGACATATGTGAGGTTAGAATTTCAAAAAAATACCAAAAAATTTAAAAAAAAACCCATATGGTATGGGTTAGGCATGGATGGGATCGGGTAGCTTCCCATTTTCTGCAAACTTTTCATGAATTCAACATCGAAAGTAGACTTTCGCAACAACCAACGTAAAACTCTTGACAAAATCCCCACTCTAATACCATATATATACACTTAAATTCGAACAGTAAAATGAAATTTCGCATGTGAAAGTCCATAAATTTCGTAAAAGATGAATTCTGCACTGAAAGGCAGACTTTTGCAACTACCAACATGAAACTCTTGACAAAATTTGCAAGAGATTTTCACAAGAAGTGTCATGATTTCTGTACTATTTACGTTATTTCTACAAAAATATCATGTGAATTGCATTTTTAGTGAAATTTAGCGAGATTGGAAGAGCGTTGTGACATAACATTCAAAAATCGAAGAGTTCCATGAGTGTTATGGGTAAAAAAGACATAAAAAGTTGAGAACAGGTGAAATTGGACATGGAGCAGATTTTGAAATTTGTGGGGCATTTTAGGAAAACACATCAAATGTGTCATATGGTACGGTCATTTTTCAAATATTTTTAATGTTATTTTTTTACATTTTTACTTTTAAGCTTTTAACATATTTGAGTTTTGTTAACACTTGAATTTTAAGGGGCCCAGTTTGGCTGGGACCCAGGCCCAAGCCTGACCCAATAAGTTGTCAGGTCAGGCCTGGCTTGACTGTATTCGGGCGGGCTTAGGCATCGAGCCAGTACCCGAAGCCCGATGGGCAGCCCAGCCCGATGTCCACCCCTATGGTCAGTCACTTGGACCATCCCTAAAGGCTTCAAAATTTTGTACCCATTTGTCCAGAGAAGTGGGAAAACTTCAAATGCAAGAGAAGAGGACCGTCCCCACTTTATCCATAGCTAATGAAAAAAGGGGCAGGATCATTCCCCTTACTCCAAATGCAACACCCCAACATGTTTTGTCATTTGAACAAAAGATCCACAGCCTGCTTGAGCATTGAAGCTTGCCCCAAGTCATCAGGTCAGTGCCAAACAACTAGCTCTATTGCACGTTTTTGGCAGTCGGATCTACAAGCAATCAAATTCATTGACGACTTGGAATGTCACAAATCTCGTAATAAGGAATTTCTAAACAAGATAATAATTCAAAACTTTTCATAACTTTTAGGATGACTCGGGATAAACATTGACACTATTTCAAAATTGTAGCAAATATACAAAACAAAATAAACATATTAATATCTCTATAAACCAACCTTATAAAAAAAATAAATTTTGGATCTATCATGTTGAAGTCTACTGATATTTGTGTATAGCCCATTGCTGTCAGCATCGTTGCGAATTCGCTGATTCAGGCGGATCCATATCATACCGGCCCAAAATAAATTCGCAGAAGGCTGTTTCGGCTTATTTTTTAATATTCTTTAAAAAAAGGTTTGAAATAATTTTATTTTATTTTTTTTAAAATGGTTTAATGTTTTATTGACGCGTGTCATCTGCTGTATAAAAAGTGGCCGATTCATCTCGATTCTGTCGATTCGCTGTGCATTCAAGACAACAATTGTATAGCCCAACAAAAAACTGATATTTGTGTCTGGCTGAAAACAAAAACAATACAAACTTTAGTAGCTTAGCAATGAACCCCAATTTTGAATGGAAAATGACCGTATTATACAAAAAAATAACCTATTTTTAAAAATGCCTTGTAGTTTATCAAGTTCATGGTTTTCTTTTTGTGTTTAAGCTTTTACTCCTTGCAGGTACAAATTTTTATTTTCACATGTCATGACACTAAAATAATATACTCATAGAACTCGTTAACAAAATGGCATCTAAGGTTATGATTTTTCAAAAAAATATTGCAATTTTTTTTAAACAATTTGCGAAATTTTGAACGAGTTTTGCGCAATCGCCTCGAAAATCATAAAATTTGCGAAAGTCTGATAGTTGCAAAATTGAAGACGAGTATCGCATAAAGTATTAAGAAATTTATTTTTCTTGCGAAATTTTGTACTACCATAGCATAAAAGCAAAGCTAGGGTTTCATAGAAACTATGTTTTTTGATGTCTCCAACCAATGAGAAATTATGGTATTTTCTCACCACTAAGCATCGGCGGCGAGAAGATCAACGACGATGAGTTTTTCTGATAAGGGCATCTTATGGTATGGGTAGCATTGAAAATAAAATTCGCAACTCATTCTCATCATAGAGAATGGGAGCGATGATGGGGGGTCTCTACTTTAACGAACTGTGATAACTGGATAGATGTGTTTTCTCCCCATCAACACAAAGTCGATGTATCTCACAGTCAGCGTTCAATCACATGGTATGAATGAGATAAGAAAAATCAGGAGAACACAGAGTGTAGTATTTTTTTTATATAAAAATTACGGTAATATACAATATTCTTGAAGCCTAAGAAATAGAAGTATATATGCACATACTTTGTTTTGTCCCCATCAAAAAAGCAGTGAGAAGCAACATTCATGTGAAAAGTAAAATAAATGCAATGTACGAGCAACTTTATTTTGTAAAAGAATTGAATGTATGAGTAACTTTGCTTTGAGTAAGAATAGAATGAATGCAACGTATGAGAATCTTCATTTTATGAAAGAATGAAATGAATGCAATGTATGGGCGACTTTATTTTGTGAAAGAATGACGCTTTGTTTCTAATCTATTTTTTGCATCTAGATACCCTATTTTTGCAAACCCCGAATTTTGATCCCCTCCAACAATTTTTTCAATGAATTTTCTGTGAATGATGAAAGTGCATTTCGGAAAAAACAAAATTTTGCAATACTGGTGTGATGCGAATAAGAAATTTTGCAATATCGGATTTTCACAAATTTTTGCATGTACCTTGCAAAATTCCTTTTTGATATAAAAAGAATGAATAAAAATTTGGGTGCACCTTGCAAAATTTCTTTTTAATTTAAAAAAGAATAAATTGAAATTCGCATATCCCTTATGAAATTCCTTTCTGATGCAAAAAAATCACCAGTTGTGAAATTCATATGTATAATTGATTTTCCATAAACATATCAATCACCCATTACATAAACAACACATATCAAACAAAAAACAATATATACATAACTTATTCTTATAAGCAAATCAATCACTTGTTAGACAACAAATAATCAAACAAATCACCTATTATATAAACAATTCATTCTACTCAAAAAATAAGGATCAAACAACTTCATTCTCCTCAAAAAACAAGAATCAAACATCTTTATTCTTTATTATATACATAATTCATGCTCCTCAAAAAACAAGAATCAAACAACTTTATTCCTTGTTATATATGCAATTCTTTTATAAAAAAATGCACATACATGATAAGACTCTTCATTAGCTTTTATTGTCGCAAGTGCAATGGTCACCTTCATTAGTTTTCATCCACAAGTGCAAGTGCATCTTCTGGCATAGACACTTTATCAGCTTTCGTTGCTGCAAGCTTAGCTCTCATTTTTTGGTTAGCCTAATCTCAAATATTGCATATAATCCATAATCACACATGTAACATTCATGTACCAAGTGAACAAACATGTACAAAATGAGTCAATCAGTATGTACAAAAATAATTACCAGTTTGATTGCTTAAGAATGTCTTGCATAACAATGGCCGACCATTTTATAATATAACATTAAATTGAATGAGTACTTGAATAAAAGAAGCACAATATTGAAAAAATAGTATATAAACTATAAATAAACATGTCATAGACTACTTTCAAAATGCATCGAATACTCAGACATTATTTCCTAATCGTATTTCCTCCTATTGTGGCCAAACGGGTGACATACACTACACTTGTATGGCATCATCTCCTTGTGTTCCGTTCTCCATCTTTTTAATTTAGGTTGCCTTACTTTCTTAATTGGTGCAGATGATAATATAAGAGTAAGGGTCGGAGGAGCGACGTGTAAGACATTATCGGTGATCGAATGAAATGTAAAAGTTTTTGTACTTTTATTTGACGTTCTTTAATCGTTATAATTACCTCAAGCACCACAATGTCAATCATGTTTTTCTCATTAGTCCTTTTCTTGTAAAGTTTTATTAATATTAGACAAAGCTTCTAAATAAATGAGATTAAAGACTTGTCATGTATGGGGAGAATCCATAAATTAAAGCACTTTGTTATATTAGAGGTTAATCACTTGTTCCTTCTCGCAAAAAAATGATTGTTAGCCCCGTGTATTGATTTTACTTTATCAATGACATATTTGTATCATTTTTCACTTTGCTCACAGGTCTTTGAAATATATGACATTATCGTCTCGTGGGTGCTTTGGGTGCACTAAGTCACTAAGTGGTGCACCAAATTTCTTCAAAAAGTTATCAGTCTCGTGCTTCATGCAATATCCATAATTATAGTTATGCCATGTGTGAGGGACAATATACAAAAGTCTATCATGCCTATCTGAGATAACTGTCAACTGTTGTTTAACCTGGGGCTTATCATCATCGTAGATATTTATTTGGTCCTTCACATGTCTCAAAAATTATTTTTATGACTTCTTCGACTCTTTATCCACCACTCCAAATGCTACAAAAAATATATCACTGGAAGCATCAATAATGTGAACAAACAACAAATACCCATATATTTTTCTGTTAGTAATGTACCATAAGAAGTAGAGGGCATCCTTTGAAAAACTCATTGATGCATGGTCAAAAGGATATGAACATGTACTTGAATCTATTGTCTATATTAGTCTCAATGAACACTATTGATCCAAGGTTAGTCATCATCAAATCATGACAATAAGAGAAAAGCATCCTGAAGGACTCTTTGAATGAATTATATAGCATCATCCTAGTCAATTTATGTCTACACCATGCTTGTTTGTAAAAAACCTCAACATCTACATTGCAACTATGATTGTTCATGATTTCTCTTGGAGTCATTTTCGGGTTATCGTGTAAGTGATTGTGAATAATACGTGAAATCCACTTCGAAAGCATTTTTCCTACAATAAGGTTGTTTACTGATCCACCACTTGTGCAACTCATCATACAACTGAAAAGCCTTTGCATCAGTTATTTTTCATTGAATGAGAATTTGTTTATTGAGAACCAAGGGTTTGACTTCCCAAATATCATTAGTGCATCGTTCTCACCTACCAATACTTATTCCAAATCATCACTAATTTGGTCATTCCCTGTCATTTTTTAGGCTGACAAAGCTAACATGGTATACTCAGAATCATCGATATCATCTAATTTTGCATTGTGCTCATCATCACTGCTAACACAAAATGACCAATCGACTGCATAAAGAAAATCAAAACTCGACGTATCTATGACTTTTTTTGCTTCAAAAAATGTAATATTCTTGCATTCCCAACTTTTAAGATTAACAAAAAAATGACAACTTTAATTCAAGCATAAATTAAAAAGATCGTCAATATTTACCTATATTTGTCATCTGCATTGGAAGGTTGGATGTTATACTATCATGTGATGAAGATCACTAGCACTGGTTTGTCCAAGTGGTTTCACATCGTTTGCAGTGATCATTTCTCATCATTAATTATTGAGAACTGTGGGATGTTTGTTAGAAGAATGAGCTCAATAGGTGACTGAGATAGATGCACATTATCCATAAGATTTTCATCATTCCATTTTTGTGGATAACTTTTGGTAAAGTCTTGTACATCACTTTAGATTGTCACATGATGTTTAACTATGCATCCTCCAACTTCTTGGCAAACATTGTCAATTTGTGTAGTTTTACTTGCTCCTATATAATATTGATTGTATATCATCACCGTCCAAGAGATGTATCAATATATCTTCACCGTCTAATTTTGAAGTGCACTTATACGAAGAGTCATTAACTCTTATATATACCCAATTTTACAAGACATTAATGTTACAAATTCCTTATAGTTGTTTTTAAAGACCATTATATATCTTCAAAAAGGTTGCATAATGCTACATTAATTTACAAATATATGATGAACTACCTACACAGAACCATATAATGTATCACTAACTTAACTTTAAAACCAACAACCCATAATACTCGCACAACCAACCCCTATTAAATGTTCATTGATAGTCAACCCCAACCAATCAAATAGAGATAAATATTGACAAAACAAACGAATATTGATAAACAACACGCAAAATAAATAACCATATATAAAAATACCTAAAGATCGTAAACCATGAATGGTAAACAAGAAAAAAAAAGATATTGCAACATTTGCAACTGACTAAAGAAGTAGAAGAAGATACCACAACCTTACATAAAGTCAAGCCAACAACTTTCACAGGAATTACCAAAAAAAAATGGAGTTTTAAAGAACGATGATTGAGGTTACCACTCTTTCCAAATACAAACAAGAAAAAAAAAACTAAAAGAACATTTATATGAAAAAAATTACAGTACTAAGTGTAATGCAAATAAGAAATTTTACAATATAAAACTTAGAAAATATTAAGAAATTTCACAATAATTTGTGATACTGGTATGCAATTTTATAATTATCAAACTTTCATAAATTTTATATTTTTCATAGATGATCATGCAAAACTCATCACAAGTTTCGCAAATTGTTTAAAATTTCACAATCTTTTTTAGATAATCGTAATCTCAAAGGAAATTTTGTTGACAAGTTTCGTGGGTGTATTATTTTAATGCCATGACGAGAGAATATCAAAAATTAACACTTGTGAGAGGCAAAAGCATTAAAAAAATGACATTTAATAAATTATAGGGCATTTTTGTCCATAGGTCATTTTCCAAATTTTGAATGACCAATTGCATTGCTGTACAAAACCATCAAAACTCATCAAGATCGGCTAAAGATGGAGGTGACGAAGCTAACCCAAGTTATCACTTGGGACAACCCTGTACTACTTCATGTCAAACCAAGACCAGAAACGCTCGGAAAAGACCAGAAATGCTCGGAAATTGGAAAAACTCAAGTCAATCGAAGAGCACAATCCAATTGGGACACAGACTTTCAGTAACGCACAGAAACAATGGTCATTTTAAGTAATACATGTCATGTATGGCCTTTAAGACATTCATGGTTAACATCAATTCAAAATTTTAAAATTCAGGAACATAATTGGAAACGGCACCTGCTACTATTTCTATCCATTTTTCTTGCACACCATTTGTCTGTCTTATGATGATTGAGCTCTACAGAACTAATATTAAGCAGTGAAACCAATCATAACTTAACCTCAGCTGTCAGCGATAGAGAACAGTCAACACCAAGTACCAAATCTTCAAGTTCAAATTCACTACCATGAAAATCCAGCATATCATATGGCAGTGAAAAAAGATGTTAAAGGGAAAAAAAACAAAAAATCAACAAAAGGTCCTCGCAGTATAACCAAACAGGCAGGAAGCATAGATAAGGGAAAACATGGGCAAAGGAGCTTCAGTTCAGGCTAAAAAACGCTATTATAATAAGCAGAAGAAAAATGAAAAACAAAAAAAGAAACTAAACTCAACCGCAACTCAATCCTCATCCTCTTCGTCACCATCCCCACCAGCAGCCTTCTTGGATGCAGCCTTGAGATTCTTTCGCTTGACACGGCCAGGGCGTCCTCCGCCTAGTGGGCTTGTCAGCGAGAAGTCTATGTGTTTCTGTGAATCCACACGCACTAGAAAAGATGGAATGTTCACCACCTGCCTACCAACCCTGACAAACAGGACAATGAATAAGTTAAGCGATAAATTACATTCATACAATGTTCTCCTTTTAGGATACTATCCAATCCATAAAACTGGAAACCAGCTAAGTTCAGGCACATGAATGATGTAGATGGTTGCGCTTAGGATGGGACAAATCTCTATAACTTCAACATTGCCTAACTAATCTCTACTTATATCTGCTTATCTGGTAGAGGCGACTTGCGAATGCCACCAAGTTGACGGGACATCACAACCCACAGGTGGCATCCCTTGCTGCAAGGTTGACCCCAGTGGGCAGGAGGGATCTCAAGGACTTTACCAACCAGAGGCCAGTCAATGTGCAGTCGGTCATGGAAACTTTTAAAAGAATGTTATATTCTTTCTTAATTAAGATTACAAGTGAGAATTAAGAGTAGTTTCACTAAATATCAATGTTTACGATACACTCCCGTATCTTAAGATACGCCCCTGTATCTTACAATACACTACAATACGGGGTGTATCTTAAGATATCTATAAATGCAGTTTAAATGCATTTATTTCATTTTTTCGAAAACATTTAAGGCCCCTTGGTGCTAGTTCATGTGCATCCCTACAAAGATTAAAAGTGATTTAGAGAGATTTTTTCCAAAAAAAGATGATGTTGATGATACTCAATGATTGACGCTATCTAATTCATTTTTGTTTGAAATTTTAAAAAAAATAGTTATGTAAAATTTTTAAGCATTAAAAAACACTTTTTTTGTTTATGTAATTATGAATCTTGTGACCTATTAGCCTAAAATTGTTTCTTGTGAAATTGCCATTTATAGCATATCATCTATGTCACATAGGTGCGGGTAAGGGTAAGGGTAAGGCGATGCGGCACTTTAAAAAAACTTGGGTGTGGGGAGGGTATATATATATATATATATATATATATATATATATATATACATTTTAACAGATTTAATTTATCATTACTAATGAAATAAAAATAATATCATATCATAAAACAATTATTATATCATCAATTGATGCAATAAATCAAATTAACTACGAAGTACAAGTCAAGTCCGGCATATTGCATAATAATCAAACAAGTCAAGGAGAAAAGAAGTGGACAATTCAAACAAAAAAGAAGCAAATTATACTAACAAAAGAAGCAGGCGCAGGCCTGGGTTAAGATTTTGCCGAACCCAGGCTTGGGTTAAACTCTGAACCCAACAAGCATGGGTTCAGTTCTGCTAAACCCAAGTCTGGGTTCAGCAAGGCCGAACCCAAGCCTGGGTTCAACAATGCAGGGTTCAGCTCTGAACCGAACAAGCCTCGGTTCAGTTTTGCTGAACCCAAACTTGGGTTCGGCCTGGGTTAGGTTCTTCTGAAGCCAGGTATGGGTTCAAGTTTTGTCAAACCCAAGACTGGGTTATGCAGAGCCAAATCCAGCAACCCTGGGTTCTGGTTCTGCCGAACCCAACCTTGGGTTCGGCCCTTGCGGCAAAGAGGGGGGAAAGTGGAAGGAGTAGAAGGAAGAAGAAAAGAGAGGAAGAGTTGGAGAAGGAAGAAGAAGAGAGAGAAGAGGAGGCAGTGGAGAGAGGAAGAGAAGGAAGAAGAAGAAAAAGAAAGAGAGGAGGTGGAAGAGGAGAGGAGGAGAGAGAGGCATAATTGGGTGTCGTTGTTGTCGAAAGAGGAGGAGATCCGGTGTCGTTGCTGCTGTCGTAGGAATAGGAGGAGAAGGAGGGGTTACACAATTGTACCCTAACCTACCCCCCTACCCCGGTAAAAGAAAAACACAATTTTGTTCATGTTTTTTTTACTTAGACAGAAATGGACTCTATAATAGTTGACCGAGTTCATTTCTAAACATTTATAACCCTGAGTATAGGTTGACCACACCCGGTGCCGCACTATGTCACATAGGTGCGGGTGTGGGTGCGAGATGCGGCACTTTAAAAAAACTTGGGTGTGGGGAGGGTATATATATATATGTATATATATAATTTTTAACAGTTTTAAGTTAACACTGTGTATGTCTATGCATTTATGTATTTATATATAATATAGATAAAAAATGGACTTGATTAGGGTTAACAGAATCTACTTTTGGATAGAAATGGACCTCAATGTGGTTGACTTCACCTAACACAAAGGAAGTTGTGTCCAAGTGTCGCACCCGCCTAGGTGCGGGTGCGACGCAGGTGTTATGCCCTGTTAGAAGAGTCCGTGTGACATAGGTGCTGCACCTACACCTGCGTGGCGTCGCATTGATGCGAGTGTCGAGACCTATGTCATATGGGTGCGGGTGCGGGTGCGGCGCAATTTTAAAATTTTTGGACACGGGGACTCGGCTATATATATATATATATATATATATATATATATATATATATATATATATATATATATATATATATATATATATATATATATAATTTTATTTTATTTTTTAAAAAAGATTTTATTTTATTTTATTTTATTTAAAAAGTGCACAGTCACAGCACTGTTCACTGTGCACAGGCACAGCACTGTGCACTGGCACAGGCACTGTGCACTGTAAACAGGCACTGTAAACAGGCACAGCACTGTGCACTGTCTCTTTTTATATAAAAAAAATCATTTTTTTAGTTTTTTCAATAGACATTTTTGGACTCGGTCAAAGTTGACCGAGTCCAAAATGTGGACGGACTCGGCCTCGACTCGTTGACCGAGTCTGACTCGGCGTTGACCGAGTCCAGGCTGAGTCTGAAGCCGCACCCGTGTCCGCACCTGTGTCGGGGCGTGTCGACTCGGGTGCGACACCTCCCTAGCCGAGTCCGTGTGACATAGGTCGAGACCCTATAGAAGAGTCCATGTGACATAGCATATTATCATGATTATTTAATGTCTTATGCATGTCATTCATAGCACATAATTGTTTTGATATGTAATATTATAGTTTTGTCTTATACAATTCATCATTGTTTGAAGATGTCTTATGCAGCTCATAGAAACATAAATGCTTCATACGTGATTTTATGGTTGTATTTTGTGATATTAATCATCGTTTCATGTGTTATGATTTTTTTTCTTTATTTTTTTGAAAATTTAAAAAAATTATTAAAACTTTACAATTTTTTAAGATAAGATATGTATCTAACTTTTGGCCTGACCGATTCGAATTACGATACCATACAACCTTGATCATTATGGTCACCAGCCACAATCCATCTCTCAAAATGTGTCACACTCAAAGCAACCACTGGTTTAAAGCAATGTCCTCTTTAAAGGAGTACTCTTAAGTCCCTGGGACAGATGAATTTGGGCTTGGAGGCCAGAACATTATTCTGCTTTTTGCCGGCGCAATCTACTTCTGTTAGGAACTAGACTATTTCATTTAAGGTAAACAAGTTCTTGAACATTGATGATCAACATACCAAGTACCTAAACAAAATATGCATTCGGGTATCTCCGAACTTTGTGCCTGAGAGAAGGTATACACCAAATGCATGATCCAGTGTTGTGAAAAGCGTTGAGGGGAGGCGAGGCGCTCCACCAAAATCTGAGGCGAGGCATAAGCCTCAAGGCGCAAAGCATAAGCCTCCAAAAAAAATTAAAACTTAAAAAAACTACAAAAATCGTAAAGTAGAGAAAGATATTACATACGAAAAGGATAAAAAGGGAGAAACAGAACATAACTGTTAATGAACTCGCACCATAATCAAGTAAACTACAAAAATCGTCAACAGACAAAGCACAATCAACAGAACTAAAGCAGAACCAGCTCCAACCCCCTGTCGACAAGGCAAATGGCAGGGGGGTTGGAGCCCCCTGCCGGCAAAGCAAGAAGGGGCAGGGGGTGCAGAGCCCCCTGCCTGACGACAAGTTGAGCGACAGGGGGCGAAGCCCCCTACAAAAAAAGAAAGAGACAGGAGCTTTGCCCCCTTGTTGATCGACCAAGAGAGAAAAGCAGAGGAGGGGAAACCCCTGTCCACGAAAGGCGACGACAGGGGCTCCGGCCCCCTGTCGGTCAACCAAGAGAGAAAGGCAGGGGGGACCCCTGCCGACGAGAGGCGACGACAGGGGGCTCTGCCCCCATGTCGGTCGACCCCTCACGAATAAGAAGAAGCAAAGAAGAGAGTTTACCTGTCACCGGAAAACGCATAGCAAAGGCGAAGTCGTGGATGTCGTTCGAGGTCGCCAGAACGGACGACGGTGGCGGTGAGTCGCTAGCGCCCTCGCAACAGAGAAAAGAAGACGGTGGTGGCCGTCGGGTCGCTGACGCCTTCTCAGCAGAGGAAAGAAAAAGGTGGAAGAGGCGATGACCGGCGGCGGGTGGTGGCCGACGACAACGGTCGCGGGGGACGAAGTGGAGAGAGAAGGGGCGAGGGCTTTTGCCCCTCGCCCGAGGCGCCTGTGTCTCTTTTAAAGACACTGGTTCTCGATCCTTCCCGGGTCCGGGCCATCCGATTTTTTAATGAGGCGCACCTCGCCTCAAGGCGCATGAGGAGTACACCTTTATGGTTTTGCGCTTTTTGAGTGCGCCTCAAGGCAAAAAGGCCCTCGCCTCGAGGCTAGGCGTGCTTTTTGTGCCTTGAGGCGCGTTTTTAACAACACTGGCATGATCAAACACATTGAACATGAAAACATTATGGGTTTAATACATAGCCATGGCTCTACATAGAATCATTGCCAGAAGAGGGCCCACATGAATCATTGATAGAACAGTGCGGCTGTTTACACACACACATAGATGAACAAGAATTAAAGAAACATTTGGGTTTGAATAACAAATTAGGGCCTTCTTGGATTATATGGAATATTGGAATCCCAATCCGGAACACAAACCCAGCCCATAACTGCAGTGATTGGAATGATTCAATATCTGGGCCTTGCCATAATGACTAGATTCTTTGAACTAACAGCCAAATATGCGAGAATTTGAAAATCCTGGCATTTCTAAGACAAACCTAAGATCATCTACTATCCAATTTCAGGACCTTAATAGTCAAGAATTTCAGCTTCAACAGAGTCCAATTGGGAAAAAAGAAAACACAACCCGATTGGAATATGCACACGATCAAGCACATTCAGCACTATCACCTTCGTGACAAAGAACAGAGACCTTCTTCTCGAAAGAATAATAAAAAACAATCCCTTCAACTGTTTCCATAAGAATCCTTGCACGACTACATTATTCATATGCTAAATATCACATAATTTCTGTTGCATTATTTATGTTATAAAATGCTCAAAGAATGCAGTCCTAATCATCTATACCACATGCAACAAAAAATAAAAATCACAATACATGTTACAAACTATTATTGTTAATGATACATGAATAACCAGACCATAATAACACACTCTACCCACCTAAAAGCAAATAGAGATTTCAATTGATGATGTACCGTACCCATCAAAGCCACCTCATTACACACACACTTCAATCACAGGAAACAAAATATATAAAGCAAGATGACCACGAATGGCAAACAAATATAAAGATTTTCTCTACCTGATATGCCTCTGTCTGATGAGCACTCGTGCGTGGTGGATCGACTTGGCCATCCCTGACTTGAACACAAGCGTCTGGAGGCGGCGCTCAAGGAAGTTCTCAACAGTGAGGGCCAGGACATAATCAAGCTTGTTCTGGCTCTCGTCTAGAAGCCCATACTGGTTCATCCGCCGCAGCAGGGCATCTCCCTCAAAGATCCGACGCTCATTCTTCTCATCAAGGGTGAGGAGCTCCCTGGCAGCATTCCTGATGCGGCTGAGAGCATACTGAACCCTCCAAAGCTCCCTCTTGCACCGGAGCCCGTACTCTCCAACGAGCTTCAGTTCTGCATCGAGACGCTCCTTCTCGTAGGGACGCCGGGGCTTCTTGAACGTCTTCCCATCTATTAGGACCACAAATTAGGGTTTCCACAAATTGATCATATAAAATCAAACCCAAAAAACAATAGAAGGTTCTGAAAAAGATTAAGAAAGACATGAAGTCAATTTCACAAAAAAGTAACAAAAAGACCCATTGGTTGCCTAGAGGCAAATCCATCAACAAATTTTCATTACAAAAAATGAGGTGGAAAACCCAATGCCAGGTAAAACAGAGACCCTAAAACGATAGAACAAGTGAAAACAGAGATAAGGGAGACGCTCTTCACGGGATCAAACAACGGAATTCCCGTAATGAAAATATGACGCAAAAAACACTGAACTATGAGAGAGAGAGAGAGATATGCTTGTTGTTCGTGGAATCGTTTCTGGAAGTTCAGAAAGATCGAAGACGAGAAAACTGAAACCCCTACATCTCTTTGGAAATCGTTGTTGGATCAGAAAACCTTAAACCCTAGCAACATCAGAGAGAGAGAGAGAGAGCTTACAATTCCTATAGAAGCTAACGTGCACCATGGCCTCTGCACGAGAAGCCTCTCTCTCTGTCTCTCTCTCCAAAGAAGAAGGAGAGGGGATTATCTTTTTACGCTTATGTCATAAGGTACACCCCCCTCAAAAACCCTAGCGAGACCCCGTTTGGACAGAGTGTCTGATATCGATATTTTCTGTCAACTATAAGCAGATCAGGTTTCATCAGATCCGATTTTTGTAAATTACTTGTATATTGTTAGATTATCTCATTTGGGTTCTCGGGTTTGGGTCTACACCAAGTCAGTGTACATGCCGAAGTGATGTAGCGATTAACAATTCTGCCTAAAGACATCGCTCAACTAGAGTCGGGTTCAGCTTTGGAGTCAAGTATGAAATCACAACTGATTCGGAATCCAAATATAAAAAGATCCAAATCCAAAAGGGATGTGTTGAAATATTGTCAAACCGTTACCTGATTCTGTTTGTTAATTTAGCAATCCAGAGCTGCAGTGGAATATGAAACCGCAATCGAATCTGAATCCAAATGTAAAGAGGATCTGGATCCAACGACAATGCATTGAGATATTGGAACTTGATTCGATCCAAGCCAAATCCGTTTCTGATTTTTTAGTTGTTACTTTTAGTATTTTAAAAATGATATTTCACACTTTAGTTATTGCAAGCTTCAAAGTGGATTTTTGGTTAGTAAAGATGTTCTTAGACACTCATATGCCAAGTTTAGTGCCTTATAAAAATATAATCAAATTTGGCATAAAACCAAATCAAGATATGAATCCAATACAATTAGGGGTATCAATGGGTCGGATTTGACCCAGACCCGACCTGTACCAAACCCTATAGGGTCAAGGTTTGGTGATAAAAAGAAGGCCCGATTAGAATCCAGGTCCCACCTGAAGGCTCCGATTAATATATGGAGCCGGTATTGTTTGTGAAATTTCATACCAGACCCGAGCCCACCCGAGTTTCAATTAAGATTCACAATTTTTTAATGTAAAAATGATAAAAAAAAATTTATTATTTTACTGGGTATGGTCCGGGTCTGATTCATGTAATCCTTAGAGGATCCATGGATGGTTTCTCTAATGGTGGGTCCGATTAGACCCGAGTTTGGGCATGGTATCATCATCTCAAGTCAGGTTTGGGTCTGGTTTCACTTAGGTCCGAACAAAACCCAAACCATTGATACTGTTAAGTACAATATTAGGTAACCGGATATGCATTATAACCATTAACCCAGCTTTAGCCTTTTGACAAGGGACCTTAACCTGAAGGTTTCAAACTCATAATGACCCTTCAACTTGATAAAATTTACAGCTTGCTTTAGGTTCTTACCAGGATGACTGGAGCCCCTGTGGGTGATTCAACTATGGATTTGGCACATGCCAGACTTGGGACAGCTTGAGATATAAAAGAGGTTTGGGCCCATATTAAGCAAGTCACTTTTCTCAAAAGGACACTTTGTGTGCTTGAAGTAGGCTACGGAAGTTTAAAGTTTATCAATACTAGAAGTTGAATGCGAACCAACGGGGGCTCCACTTGTGTGGTAGGAGCAGTTAGTGAACATCACCTTGTGTTGGGATGTTAAAGGTTCGAATCCCAATGGTATGGTTGTATAACTGGTAACCCCAGCTTTCTCTGTTGAAAAAAAGAGGTTGAATGTGAGGGCAGATCTAGTCATATTATATATAACTACTTTGCTTGTATTCAATCATCACCTCACATCTCACTTGACCGATATATACATGGTAGAGCTGGAAAACAAACCGAGTTGCTTGTGACTTGGATCATGTTCAACTTGTAAAGAACTCGTTTATACTCGTAGAATAGGCTTGACAAGTGAAACATGAATAATAGGCAAATGAACAGTCTCATATAAGCTCCTTAAACAGTGATTAGTAGATATATTAATATATTTTGTATCATATACTATGGTATAAAACAAAATGGTTGAAGTTGTAACATTTCTTATTTTGATATTTATTCATTTTAAATTTTGTCAAAAATTGGTTAAGTTTGGGAGAAAAATCATTTGAGGCTTGATTTTTAGACTGATGTCTTTGAGGCTGAGCTTGACTCAGGTCTCATCGACAAGGTCGAGGCGAGCCAATCAAAGCGTGGGAAAAAGTTTTAATTTCGACCTTTAAATTCAAGCAAAATTTGATCGAAATTCGAGTTATTTTTTAGCGAAATTTGATACTCCTAAATACGAGCTTCGATTGGCCCGAAAATCACATTTTTCTACAAATTGAGCAGTTTGTCGAACTGGATCCGAAGCTGGATTGGATTGGATCCAATGCATATGATCCAAATTATTATAGATTTGGATCTTATTTAAGACATACTTTAATCTGGAATTAATCCAGATCTTGATCCATTTTTGCTTTGGATATGAGTTTAGATTTTGGATCCAGATCCAAATTCAAGCTCTATATTTTTCTAGCTTTAAATTCAATATAAAGCTTTAATTTGGGGTTTAATAAGGTTAGACAGCCTTCTCGATTAATTTGGCTATTTTTGAAAGTTTTAAATAATAATTAATTAATTAAATAAATTATATTAATTCTGAATTTTTATTTTAAGGCTGAGTAGGACTTCTTAAAAGAGTCCTTATTCTTGCTCAAGAGAGGTTAAGAGAGAGTTTTAAAAGTTCTAAAAAGAAAAAAAATACCAAATGTGAAAAAGTCAACCTTTAAAAAGTTTCAAAAAAAAAAATTGGAAACAAGATGGAGAGAGAGTTCCTTTTTGGAAACTCTCTTAGAGTGGAGTGAAGAAGGGGGGCGTCACCCCCCTCTTCCACTATTTATATAGAAAAAAAAAGAAAGAAAAGAGAAAGAAAGAGGGAAAGAGGAGAGAGAAAGAGAGAAAAAGGGAAGGAGAAGAAAGAGAGGAAGAAGGATGAAGAAGAAGGCTCTTCTTCTCCACCCATCAAGCCCCTTTTTCACCATTGTTTCTCATATTTTTTTCAATTTTTATAAAGGTACGGGTATCCTCTTTTGAATATAAGTGAGAAATCGAATGCCAGTTCGATTTTATGCAATATCTTGGATGAAATCCATGGGAAAATGTTTATATAGCTGATCCCTCAAAAACGCATGGAGGATGATATATGAATCTTTTTCCATGACTGATTTCTGGTTGTTCTTTCATCTTTTTCATGAAAAAAAAATTTGTACATGTTATAACATAATTTTATTTGACGTAAGAGTGGTTCTTTTAGAAATCGCTTTGATGGGTGTTGATTTCCATGGATGGATCTTGATATGGGTGGTTTATATGCATGAAAATATATGTTGGAATCATGTTGTATGCATGAATTTTTTTAGAAAAGTGTGTGTGTAATGATGTGCTTGTTGAAAACATTGAATACATATGCATTGTAGAATAAGCACACACCAATGGCTTGATGTTCCTGTTAGACTTATGAACGTGCATATGATTTGATTTGTTTACAGTCATATGTGAATGTGACTATGTTTAACTCTGCATATTTGAGCCTTAAATTTGTAAACACATGTATGTGCAATCTTGGGAATATTTACAGTGTGTTTCATTATGGAACCATGCATATGATTTGATTTGTTTACCGTCATATGTGAATGTGACTATGTTTAACTCTGCATATTTGAGCCTTAAATTTGTAAACACATGTATGTGCAATCTTGGGAATATTTACAGTGTGTTTCATTATGGAACCTTGCATGATACATGTATAGTTTGTTTTTGAAAAAGATTTTTTCTAGATTATGCTAGTGGGCTGTTTGTTTTAAATATATTTATTTATTTATTTGGTGGTCTGTCCAGCCCTGACAGCACACACATGCTTGAGTTGGGTCTGTGCATGAGCTGCAAGGCCCAGTCGATGGGTTCGGTTGGGTTGGCTCGGCTAACCCGGGCTGGCAGGGACTGGCCAGACTCAGTCCAGCCCTTGGGTCGGCCTGTGATAGGCCTGGCAGTCCACTGCCAGGTCCGGCCAAGGTCTGCCTAGACTAGACCCAGCCGATCCTGGTTTGCTGGGCCTGTTTGAAACCCGAACCAATTGGGTGTAAACCTGTTTATAAAAAAAAATGTGTGGTTAGGTGTTGGATTCTTGTATTAAAAAAAAAAACTTCTTGCATGTGTTGTGTATGCATTGATGTTCATTTCAGCGAGAAATAATTCATTAATTGTATGTGCATTGAGGTGTGTATGTTCGTTTCAAAGGAAAATAGTGCACTGATAGTCATGTAACATTGAAAACAAAAATGCATTGCTAAGTATATATAGAATTTAATAAGAACATGCATTGCTATGGTTATGCAGAATTGAGTGAGAACATACATTGATATGTATATGTAAATTTATTGAGATCATGCAATTGACATGAATATGCACACTTGTTGGGAATATGCATTTACATGAGCACATACACTCAAAGGAAGCATGCATTGGCGTGAATACGTGTATGCAAATAAAAGAATGCACTTGACATAATTATGCATATGAATTAAGTAAATACATGCTTGTGAATATTTTTTCTCTATACGCATAATGAAGGTTTGCATATATTAATGTGCAGTTGAAACTGTGATTTGCGTCATATATGGTATATGGCTATGGTTTTTGCATATGGTGCACCGATGATTCAAGTGAATCATCACAAGCTTGGAGAGCCTTGAGCACTGGATGTTCCTTTTTTATTTACTTTTAAATGCATCACAAAAATCACATTTATTTTTATTGCATTGTATTGCATTGTTCTATGTGTTTCCACGGGCGGGAGTCCCGAGATGACTCTCGCAGAGGTAGATGCGAGCTTTTTCATGCTGAATTGCAAAACTCAATAATTGACTTTTAATAAAAAAAGATAATGAATAAGAACAGTGTAATATACGTTCTGAGATCTCCTGTCAGAAGAAGGGAAATCTTAGAGATTTGGTTTTAGGAGACCACAAGAATACAAAAACTCTGTGTGCACTAATGAATACCCCTGAACCCAATATTGAGATTCCTTCAATAGTTGATCCCTATAAAATCAAGTAGATAGATCACATCTGTATGATCAAAATTTAAAAATAAAATAAAATAAATATGAAAACCCCGTTAAGCACATATCATTAAGCACCTATGCTCTCCTATATATATGAGTTAATCTAACATTAAACTAGTTGTATTTAACATTGAATGTATTCAACCTTATTAAAAAAAAAGTTTTAAAATAATGATATCTTTTAAAATACAAGGTTACTTTTTTAAGTAAAAAATATAACTCTAACAACTTCATAAAGTTACTTTTTTGAAAAAAGAGTTTGACTTTTCAATTTTCTTCAAGTTCAAAAGACCTATAATGCCTGAACAGGCAATAATGTATTTTAAAAAATATATATATATACACACACTATAAGAAAAATGTTAATTAGCGACAAAAAATTTGTGACAGAAATAATCCATCGCAAATTTATGATGGATTAACTAGAGAAAATGAGCCATCCCTAAAATTAGAATTAAGGACGGACTTAGCGACGAAACAATTCTATCGCAAAATCCATCTCTAATTAGCCACGTATTAGCAATGGAAAAATTTTATCTCAAACTTCGTCTTAGCTTCGCGATGGATGAGCAACAGAATTTTTTTGTCGTGACTTAGTCGCTAATTGGCGATGGATTTTGAGACCGAATTTTTCTGTAGCTAATTCCCCTCGTAAAACCCTAATGTGAGCCCCTTTCTTTCCCTTTCTATTTTATCTATCGATCGTCGTGTGCATCCCCTGACCATCGTCGCTCATCGCCCTTTGCCTGCCGCCCATCACCCGTCACCGTGTGCCATCGCTGCCCGCCGACCTCCTTTTTTTCCAACCCCTGCCACCACGTTGCTTGCCATCTCCACCCCCGCTCTTCGATGACCCACCGACGATGCCCTTCGAAGACCTCGTCCCTCGCATCTGGCCCACCCTCTCTGCCTCGCTGGCAGCCTCACCTCCCTCTTCGTCATCGTCCCTGTTTGCCTTCTCTCCTCTCTCGTCTGACCTCCAACCTCCAGCCAAATACCGTGGGAGTCCCCCCCCCCCCCACACACACACACACCTGCGACCCTCCCTCACTGACCTCCTCTTCTTCCTCCCTCTCTGGCGGCCTCGTTGTGCACTTAATAGGCCATAGAGGGCCGAACCCGCCTTCCTCCTCTCTCTGATTGCGCCTCTTCTCTCACCGCCACCCTCGTCCCTCTTCGCTCTCTATCTTCTCTCGTCCGACCTCCAACCGACAGCCATCGGAGTCCCCCCCCCCCCCCCCACCTGCGACCCTCCCTCGCCAACCTCCTCTTCTTCCTCCCCCTCTCATCTTCCTCCCTCTTTGACAACCTTGATCACTCTCTTCTCCCTTGACCCACGTTGGTGACCTTATCGTCGGTAGTCCTCCTATTCTGGTAGCCTCGCTCTATAGTCGACCCGTGGCCAGATACCCTTCATTAGTGAGTCTATAAGTATACCGCCTCTCTCTCTGTCAGGTGGTGGTGGAGCGCTGCTCCTACCGTATATAAATATGCATTGCAGGTACGTAGTTGAGCTAATTACACGATGCTTAGTACCAAGCATCGCATGCGGCTAAAAATACAATGCAAAAAGAAATAAGAAAAAAAATGCAAAGGCAAAAGCAATGCAAATTAGGTAAATACCCGTGGTGAGTAAGTGATGCAAGTGCATCACATGTTATTTACTTTCTTGGATGCGACACTTTCTTGTTTATACACTCACTTAGTTGTGAATATATAGGACTGCTTTGTTGGAGTTCGGAGATCATGCTGAGCATGATTTAAATGTATGGAAATAGAAGTGCTCTTATTTTTGTATTTTGCAGTTCATGCTAGTCATGGTAGTCGTTAGTGGGATAGTGGAGTGTATTTGCTGCAGGTACATGTTTGACGTTATTGGGATATGAATGATTGAATGTATTGCAATGTTTGAAGTGATTGTATTCATGCTTGCATAAAGTTATTTTTGAATTAATTATGCCCTCCATATAAAATTGTATTATGAAAACATACTTAAATTGAATGTATCGTGTTTATGAATGTGATTTCAACTTTCTAAATATCTTTGTAATATATATATATATATATATATATATATATATATATCAAATCATTATATTCACCAACAATGCATGATAAATTTGATATTTTTTCATCAACGCATTATTATGGTTATCTTTTAACTGATGAAGATAATATCCATAACATTATAGGATAAAATGGTTGCAACCGTAAATGGATGTATCGTAGGATAGTTGATAATGAGGTGTCGCTTGAATATATGGATGGTATTGACAATTTTATTGAATTTGCAACGGCAAGTATCAGTACAATGGATCTCATTGGTCAGATCAGGTGCTCTTGCACGATGTGTAAGAACAATCGATTTGTAGAACCTCATGGCATTAGACATCACCTATATATAAAGAGTTTTGTGAGTAGTTATCAGAATTGGACGCTTTATGGTGAAGAATTTTGGTATAATTTTGACGTATGGGTGGATGTGGTGCACGATAATCTATATGTGGATTTGATATTTGATGTCATAGGACCAAAATTGGGTTATGCTATGGGTCCTAGTGATGTATTAACTGGGGTAGAGGAAGAAGAAGTAAACGATACAGCTAGTAGATTTTATGACTTACTTAGAGATGTTGATGAGCCACTGTGAAATGGTTGTGAGAGTCATACTATCTTGTTTGCAGTTCTTCAACTACTGAATTTGAAGTCATAGTATAATTTGAGTCAATCATGTTTTGACCGTTTGTGCTCTATTATGAAGACTATATTGCCTAAAGATGAGAAATTGCCAAAAAAATTCTATCGTGCGAAGGTTATGGTCAATGCTCTAGGTATGAGGTATCAAAAGATAGATACTCGTCCAAATCACTATATATTGTATTTCAAAGATCAAGAAAATAGCAGATCATGTCCATCATGTGGGCATCCTCGGTTCAAGCCAAAGACAAGAGGCAATGCTAGCACGAGGTCAAAAGAAGTGTCATACAAGTCACTCTGCTACTTCCCTCTTACCTCTAGATTGCAACAATTGTATATGTCTTTGAGGACTGCTAAACACATGGGATGACATGCAAATAAAGTTTGACATGATGAAGATAAGATCACGCATCTTGTTGACATGGAAGCTTGAAAGCACTTTGATCGTACTCATCAGACCATCGCAATGGAAGTGAGAAATGTTAGGCTAGGTTTATGTACAGATGGATTTAATCCATTTGGGGGTAGATCAACTCCATACTCGTGTTGGCCAGTATTTGTCTCCCCTTACAACCTTTATCCAAGCTTGTGTATAAAGAGTCAAAATCTTTTTTTGTTTCTATTAATCTCTGGTTCGACCTCTTCGGACCAAAATCTTGATGTATATTTAAAGTCATTGATTGATAAACTGAAAATACTGTAGGCTGGCAGTATTTTAACGTACGATGCCCACAAAAAACAAATTTTTAATATAAAGGCTGATGTTCTATGGACAATTAGTGACTTCCCTGTGTATGGTATGTTATCTGGTTGGGGAACACATGGGAGATTGACATGTCTGCACTGCATGGAGGATACAAAATCTTTTAGATTGACGCATAGAATAAAGTCGTGCTGGTTTAATTGTTATCATCGATTTCTACCCAGCGACCATCCGTTTCGACGATAAAGGAATGCATTTTGAGCAGGCACAACTAAAATAGAAGGTCCACCTACACGGTTGTCTGGCATAGAGATTTTAAGATGTTTGTGATACTTTCCATATGGACTGACAGATGCCTGTAGTTTGACGCCCTTTCTTGGATTTGGAAAGGATCACAATTAAACAAAAAAATCTATATTTTGGAAACTATCATATTGGCTAACCTTATTGATAAGACATAATTTAGATGTCATGCATGTGGAGAAAAATGTGTTTGATAATGTGTTCAATACAGTAATAAATGTCAAAAGAAAAATGAAGGATAATCTGAAGGCTCGTATAAATTTAAAAGTAATATATAAAGGACCATAATTGAAACTCCAAAAGTACAATGACAAAGTACTGAAACCATAAGCAAGGTACGCGCTTCGACCAGATCAAGTAAAGCGGGTATGTCAGTGGTTGAGACTGTTGAGATTTTGAGATGAATACGTCTCTAACATTGCTCAGGCTGTGAAGATAGACGAGGGACAATTATATGGGTTTAAGAGCCATGATTGTCATGTCATTATGAAATGGTTGATTGCCCTAGCATTCCATGATATGTTAGACAAACCTATATGGGGGGTATTATCTAAGTTGAGTAGATTTTTTAGAACATCGTATGCATCAAAAGTTGTAGTAACTGAGATAAAGAATCTTGAGAATTATGTCGTCACTAGTATTTGTCAGCTAGAGAAGATATTTTCGCTAGCATTTTTCGATGTTATGGAACATGTGATCATACATTTGCCATATGAACTTAGGATTGGTGGTCCTGTACAATATCGGTGGATGCACCCATTTGAAAGGTATATTTTTTTATACTTTTCTCTCTAATTCTATTGAGAATTTATTGTATTACGAGATATATATTGTTGACATATGCATGTTTGACCTAAAAAAAAAAGGTTCAAAATAAAACAAGAGTGGAGGGTTCAATTTATGAGGCGTATACTTTAGAAGAGATTTCAAATTTCTCATCTATGTACTTTGAACCTCACATTCCAACAAGTTACACTTTCCCACCTCGTAATGATGATGGAGAACAATTTATTGTAGCTAACAAACTATCAATATTTAAACCACTTGGGCATGCCTTTGGCAGTTGCCAATCAAGACTCTTGGAAGATCAAGAGCACGACGCAACACAAATCTATATCCTTTTTAATTGCTCAGTGATCAACTTTTACATCGAGTAAGTATACTTAATATGTAACACTAAGTTCTATACATGTGTATATGGTACGGTAATATAAATATTTGTTAAGTACAGACGATTTGATCTGGAGTTGCGAAGAGAACTTCTACATCTCACTGATTCAGAAGTATAGAAAGAACGTGAAAACAAGTTTGGGGGCATGGTTCAAAGAGTTGGTAAGGACAACGACATGCATTCTTTTCGTATAAACAATAATATCTTACTTAATTGGTCGTGATTACAATCATTGTTTATGTTTGTAGGTCTGTCATGGTGATGTTAATGATCAAGGAATATGTGATTTATAAAATGATCTGACCAAAGTTATGCAATGTTACAATGGGTACATCATAAATGGTTATCGATTCTATACAAAAGACTATGGTGTAAATAAGTCAACGATGAATAGTGGTTTGTGTGTCAATGGTAGCAGTTATGGTAAAAATGAACTTGACTATTACGATGTTATTGAAGAAATAATAGAGTTGACTTACTTAGGCATAAATAACATGATAACCTTATTCAAGTGTCATTGGTTTGATCCCACAACAACAAGAGTCAACAAAGCCTCAGGCATTGTAGAGGTGAATCATAAATCAAGGTTTAGAATATATGAATAATTCATATTAGCCTCGCAAGCTCAACAAGTATACTATACTTCATATCTGAATACAAGGAAGTCAGATAGAAATGAATGGTGGGTGGTTTGCAAGGTGAAGTCTAAACTATACCTCAAGTATGATCAGTTATAAGAAGACAAGATTGTTGAAGAGGATGATTACTATCAATCAGATGATATGTATCACTTCTCTTATAGTCACGATGTCACATATGGTTTGCATGTCACATCTTCATTGTCCAATGACACACGTATGGAAGAATGTGATCCAAATGATATACCAAGTGGATGGGCGCCCAATGAAGAAGAAGACAAAGATGACTAAGAGGAGGAGGAGAAAGAAGAATATAAAAGCAAAACAAGTGATGAGGAAACATACTCGAGCTAGTAAAATATATCTTGTAATACATATCACATCACTTTCTCATGTGCTCTTATTTTTATAGTTTGGAGTCCATGTTAGTCATGGTAGTAGTTAGCGAAATATTGGAATATGTTTGCTATAGGTACATGTTTGACATTGTTATGATATGAATGGTTTAAATATATTACAATGTTTCATGTGACTGTATGCATGCTTTTATGAAGTTATTTTCGATTTGATTATGTATCCATATTTGTAGAATTGCATATCATGTTACATTCCATGCATACTTAGCATGTACATGCACAGTTCATGCATAGTTATAAAACTGATTCATATAGAATCTATAAATCTTTACATTTCATGCATATGTCATGTTCATGCTAAGATCAAGAGTTATGTAACTGATCCAAATAACATTTTTATTTGTTAGAATATGGTTCATGGAGGTAACAGTTGTCGAGCACCCAGTAGCCGAGGATCAAGTGATAGCCAGCCTCAGCCTTCGTATTCACGTAATCCTTCAATAGGTATATCATTTAAATAAATGTATAGTTGATTAGTTTATATGTGAATTATAAGAATTTCTAATTGATTGTTCTGTAGATGATGTTTCACCTGCATATGACCCACCTACACTAGCTACTCATACACATCACGAGACAACGCTGGAAGCCGGGTCTTCTTAGTCTGACACACGATGACTTATTTAAATATTGTATATCGATAGTCGATCGTAAGTATTACATTATCACTTGTCCAATACTTATCTTATAAATAGTGTATATCGATCGTTGATTGTTAATGTGTACCAATTCATGTGCAGCGCGAGGTTCGAGCCACAAGAAATAATACAAGAAATTAGGAAGTCACTACTTCAGCATCTATGAGGACCGGTCGCTCAATAGAAAGAGTACCCAAAGGAGGTATTGAAAAGATTATGATTCTCATTCATGGTATACAATCGTTTATCATAGATAATATGCTTCATATATAATTTTTTTGTTATAGACATATGCACTAACTTTCTGAAATTATTTGTAGGCTTCGAATCACTTCACGACTGCAAAAGAGGAGCAGAACGCGAGGATAGTGTGGCAGAAAGTGGTTGTCAATTGATTTGCCGACATACTGCATAATATGAAAACTGCATCAATAAAAGCAGCTGGTGGGATAGATGATCCACTACAGTGGAAGTGACATGGCCCTTCTACTATCAGGACGGATTATTGGGATGCAATGTGCGACAAGTGGGCGAGCAATGAATTTTGAAACCGCTTAGCAAAGGCTGTACAAAACCGAGCAAAGATGCCCAATGCCCATCTACACACAGGTGGTTCTAGGACTTTTGGGAGCCACCAGAAGAAAATGGCAACTCATCAATATATATATATATATATATATAATCAAATTTATAAGTATTTCTATGATACTTTTTAATTGATTTTTTTATCATTTAACTGTGCAAAAAGCCAAAAAAAGAGAAATTGTACCTTACAAGGATGTGTTTGTTGAAACACATAAACGTAAGAGCACGGGAGAGTTCGTATCAGAGAATGCGAGAGTGACAACGGTATATATTTATTGTATTAATAAACATTATAATATACAAGTTACCATGAATTACATTATCACAAATATTGTAATTCTTAATTATTAATTCCTATTGTAATAATTATTTTATAGGAGTCATACGAGTAGCAGATGATAGAGTGATATAGCGATGACTCCACTCAACATCTGCCTTTTGATCCTGCAGCATGGGTGACTGTAATTGGTGAACCCAAAAAGGTTCGTGTATTTGAGTTTGAGAGTAACATGAACACCACACCAGTTGTTACCTCCTACAGTCAGGGCTCTCAGAGTTCTCCTGCAATCATCAACTCTCATCGTCTGATTTACCCTGTTGTTTCTTGGGATGGCGTCCACCAGCTTCTTCAGGACACAATGCATGACTTTTTACATGAAGTCATTCCCAACCTTCTCTATAATGAGTTGTGCAATTTTTTTCGAGACAGGAGAACTTCGTCTGCATTCAACATAAGCTCTGGTGCTCGTCAGGTATGAATGATTGAATCACTATGAATTTTTATTGCTACCATTAGAACACATGCATGCATGATTTCATCACTATGAAAGTTTTTTGACTGCCTTATAACACATATATGCATGATTGAATTACTATCAAAGCTTTTTGCTAACCTTAGAACCCATATAAGCATGATTTCATCACTATGAAAGTTTTTTTACTGCATTATAACACATATATGCATGATTGAGTTACTATGAAAGTTTTTTGACAACCTTAGAACACATATAAGCATGATTTCATCACTATGAAAGTTTTTTTACTGCATTATAACACATATATGCATGATTGAATTACTATGAAAGTTTTTTGACAACCTTAGAACACATATAAGCATGATTTCATCACTATCAAAGTTTTTTGACTGCCTCATAACACATATATGCATGATTGGATTACTATGAAAGTTTATTGACAACCTTAGAACATATATAAGCAAGATTTCATCACTATGAAAGTTTTTTGACTGCCTTATAACACATATATGCATGATTGAATTACTATGAAAGTTTTTTGACAACCTTATAACACATATAAGCATGATTTCATCACTATGAAAGTTTTTTGACAACCTTAAAACATATATATGCATGATTTCATCACTATAAAAGTTTTTTGACTGCCTTATAACACATATATGCATGATTTTATCACTATGAAAGTTTTTTCACTGCCTTATAACACATATGCATGATTGAATTACTATGCAAGTTTTATGACAACCTTAAAATACATATCAACATGGTTTTATCACTATGAAAGTTTTTTGACTGCTTTATAACATATATATGCATGATTGAATTACTATGAAAGTTTTTTGACAGACTTAAAACACATATAAGCATGATTTCTTCACTATGAAAGTTTTTTGACTGCCTTATAACACATACGTGCATGGTTGAATTACTATGAAAGTTTTTTTATAACCTTAGAACACATATAAGCATGATTTCATCACTATGAAAGTTTTTTGACTGCCTTATAACACATATATGCATGATTGAATTACTATGAAAGTTTTTTGTCAACCTTAAAACTCATATAAGCATGATTTCATCACTATGAATGTTTTTTGACTGTCTTATAACACATATATGCATGCTTGAATCACTATAAAAAAATTTTGACTGCCTTATAACACATATATGCATGAGTGTGATACATAACACATTTATTTGACAACCTTATAAACCATATATGCATGCTTGAATCACTATGACATTTTTTTGACAACCTTAGAAAACATATATGCATGATTGAATCACTATGAATTTTTTTTGTCAGCCTTAGAACACATATTTGAATTCTGTTAATGTTCTTCACTTTATTGTTAGTCTATGTGTCATTCAGCCATGTTACTTTGATTTTCTTAGATTAGGTGCATTGCATATAATTTATTTCATTATATTTTGTTTATCAATACTAATATTTTGGTTCTCTTGTAGGATGCTAGAGATGATCAACGTAGAGGAGCTGATGAAGGCATGGATGAAGGGGGCAGATCGAGGCAATGAAGAGGATGATGCTCCAAATCTTGGCGATGATTAGATTCATCTATTGAATTTGTTTCACGTACTTGTTGTTTCAAACAAAACTCTTTGTTTATGTTCACTTGTAACTAATTAGAACTTGGCGAGGATTATAGAGGGTTGTTAAATTTGTTTCACCTATAGCTTGTGATAAATTTGTTTTACCTGCTTTGTATATGTCTTTTTTATGTGTACTTTGTTTTTTATACACAAATTATATAAATTGTATACCGAGAAATTTTTTCTTGATATTTATATTTCAAATAAATTTATTTTTTAACTTTTGCGACATATTAGTGATGGATAATATCTGTCGCTAATATTCATCATGAATTTAGCGATGGAATAGGGATAGATATTAATCTGTCTTAAAAATTAAATCAACTGATGTTTTGCGACAGAATGTAATTTGTCGCTAAGTCATCATTGAATGGGCGACATGATTTAGCGATGAAAATGTATCCATCTTGAAATGTTAGCGATGGATTATCGACAGATACATATCTGTCGTAAAACCAAATAAGTCCTTATTTAGCGACAGATTAGCGATGGATCATGACATTCACTAATTCGTCATGAAATAGCGACAGATCAGTTCTGTCACTAATTAATGACTAGGAAATTATGATGGACGCTATCCATCGCTAAGCCATCGCCAATCCATCGCTAAACAGATTTGCGATGGATTATCATCAGATAGCGTCTATCGCTAATCCGCAAATTTCTTGTAGTGATATACAAAAAATGATCATATCATATGACCAAAATAATATGTTTCCAAAAATGCCCCATAATTTACCAAATTTGTATAATGAACAATATCGCAAGTTCTTAATTTTTATTTAGCGCTTTTACGCCTCTTAATTATGAATTTCTGATTTTCATGCATCATGATGCTAAAATAATGCACCCACAGAACTCA
Source organism: Nuphar pumila (assembly GCF_984573655.1). Classification (NCBI taxonomy): domain Eukaryota; kingdom Viridiplantae; phylum Streptophyta; class Magnoliopsida; order Nymphaeales; family Nymphaeaceae; genus Nuphar; species Nuphar pumila. The sequence goes on from NC_143250.1 coordinate 125,673,617, forward strand.
TCAACAAAATCACATCGGAGGTTGCGATATTCCAAAAAGGATTGTGAAATTCTAAAATATTTGTGAAACTTGTGACGAGTTTCATGTGATCAACTGCAAAAACATAAAATTTATGAACGTCTAATAATTTTGAAATTACGGACGAGTATTGCAAGGCACATTGCAAAAATTTGTTTAAGTGTTGTGAAAGTTCATACCTTGCGAAATTTATTATTCACATTAAAACATGTATTGCGAAATTCTTTTTTCTTGCAAATTTTTGTCCCATATAAATGCATGTTTATATTTTTTTTTTCTCATTTGTATATAGAAAGAGTGGTAACCCTGATCATCCTTCCTCTAAAACCCCAACCCTTCCAGTGATTCTCATAAAAGTTATTCGCTTTACCTTGTGCATGGTTGTGGTATCCTTTTCCTCCACTTCTCGGGTTAGCTATTAAGGTGAGTTTCATACAATGTATCTATTGTTTTGTTGTTGTTTTTTTCTTTACAATGTAACGTCCTCTTCTTTTTGTTTGGTTGTTATGGACTTATCATGTATGTTTTGCTATTGTGAGTTATGTAAACATGTAATATTTGTCATCGGATTTACCGTTTAAGGTTTACGATCTTTAGAAAATTTTGTATATAATTACTTATTTTTGTTTGTTTCTTGTCAATATTTGGTAATTTTATCAATATTTATCTATGTTTGATTGGGGTTAGGGTTGACTGCACAAAAGCATTCAATTAGTTAGATGTGGTTGGGGGTTGACTGTGCACAAGCATTGAATAGGGGTTGTGGGGGTATTGTGGTTTATTATGGGTTGTTGGCTTTCAGAATTGTTAACTAAGTGATACATTATGTAGTTGGTGTAGGTAGTTATGATGACTGTTGAAATGATATTTGCAAATTATTGTATCATTGAGCAACCCATTTAGAGATCTATAATTGTCTTCAAAAATCATAGTTATAAGAAATTTGTACCATTAATGTCTCATAAAACTGGATATATGGAAGAGTTAATTGTCTTCTGGTATAAGTTTACTCCAAAGTTAGATAGTGAAGATATATGGATACACCTCTTGGATGAAGATTATGTACAATCAATGTTATATAAAGGCATGTTATCATCGCAAAATTTCCCCCCCTCTCTTGCGAGAGAGAAACAAATTTCGCGAGTCAAACTCGACAAAAGTTTTGAAAATTGATTTTGAAAATTTACTCGCCTCTGGTTTGAAAATTTGTGAAAAAATTCCGTGGAATGGGATCCGCCTGTCGGTACGAGGTTCGACCGTTCCTGGCGTCTTTACCAGGGGTAATCGAACCAAGGATCAATTGTGCACTTTGACTGGACTCAAATATCTAAATTATGCTCTATTTTTCTTAGAATGCACAAAGAATCAGGCTTGTGCTATGAAATTTTGAAAAAGTGCAAGTTTGAGAAAATATGATGTTTGCTTTGGAAAATTGAAATATGCTTGAAAAATGATTGGAAAAGTGCTTGAAATTGGAATTCTTGGGAAAATAATTGAACTTCATTGAAAATCAGAAATTGGATTGGAAAATGAATTCTCAGGAAAACTTGAATCTTGGGAAAATCGATTTTTGAGATTTGGAATTTGCTTTTCTAAGAAAATGGATTTAAGAATTCTGAGAAAATCAAGAAATTCATTGGAAAATGACTTTTGAAATGGAAAATGGATTCTCAGGAAAATGGGGATTCTGAAAAAAATTGATTTCTGAAAACTTGGGATTTTGAAATTTGAGAATGTTAAATCATTGGAAAATCTTCATTTGAACTTGGGAATGCTTTGAAATGTCATTTGAAAACTTAGGATTCTGAGAAAATCAAATCCTGAGAAAGACTTAGGAAATCCTTGGGAAATTTGATTTTTCTGAAATTGAAATTGGAAAATGAGTTTGAAAATAATGCAATTTGAATGATATGAATGAATGAATATGAATTTGAAAAAGGAATTTCATTGAGAAATTAGGAAATCCTTTTGAAACTTTGAGAAATGCAGTGCATTTTTTTGAAGTTAGCGTAAGAGTGTAGGCTGAATGTGGCTAATATGAAGATCATAAATCTTGGTTTTCTTTGTATTCTGACTATGGCCATAAATACGAATCCCACCAAGTTTATAAACTCCATAAGAGCTTATGCACGTGCCATTCATGTCAACCATAGTGAATTTGAAATAATGTGCATGAATCAAGTATCAGACATCAGAATTTTGCAGAAATTAAAATATATGCAATGCAGTTCTATTCTAAGCAGAAATGTAACTCTTATTCCAAATATTACATTGATTTTTACATTGAATTGAATAAAATAAAGAAATAAAGTAACTAAGCCTTCTTCTTGAATGTTCCTGCAAAACTACAAAACAGTGTTAGCACAGAAATGTAGGTTTTCTGAATTTATCTGAAAATATGAGAAATTATCAGATATAAACCCAAATTCATACCCCCTTTGATATAAACATGATAAATAATGAATAAATTTCAGCAATAAACTTGAAAATTCGAAATTGGGGTCAAAATGACCAAAATGCCCTTAATGACCTTGAAACCAGGGTTTTCTAAAAGATTTTTTATAAATTTTGGAATTTTGAAAATCAAATAAAATAAACCAAACACAATATGATCAAATATGATGATATGTATGAAAATTTATGAAATTAGAAATTGAAATTTCGAAATTATGGTCAAAATGACCAAAATGCTCCTAATAACAAGACTATGGCCTTGAAACCAAGGTTTTCTGAAATAAATTTTGCAAAAATGGAAAATATGAAATAAAAATGAGGTTAAAATTAACCCTAATATGATTCTACATGCTTATGTACATGAATAAAAACCCTAAAATGACGAAAATATAATAAAATATCAAATTTAACCTGATTTTTGCCTCATTTTCGCTTCTGAATTTAAAGATAAACTAACACATGCAGCAAATAAACTTGGAATTAAGCCAAATTTGTCATGGACACCTACAATAACCCTAAAAACAGAATGGAGCTCGAAAATCTATTTTTTTTATTTTTAAATATAGAAATTCAAATAAAAATACTAAATTTTGTGATTTTTACCTAAAATGTTGATTCTAAAGGGGATTTAGGATATGAATCTTTCATAAAAGTTTCCCAAATTTTATGGGGTGACAGAGAACAGTTAGGCAAAGATTTTTGCCTTTTACACTTTCTAGTTTTGACCTATGGTCGGAGCTGTACCACTCTGGTAAGTCAGATCAGAATCTGGCGACTATAGGATTTGGGGGAAACAGACAGGTTTCGGTAGAAAATGTGGGAAAAATAGTAAACAGATGGGGAAAAAGCTGAAATTGTGAGAAAATGTCTCTGACAAATAGAGGAAAATTTTATATTTTTTAATCATTGGAATTCGAGTTACGGTTTGGAAAAGGGCACACTGTTATCAGAGATCTAAATCTCTGAAATTTCTGGATATTGAAATCTGTCAGACAGAAAATACATTTTTGGGAAAAATACTGAAACAGTTCCAAAAATCTCCAAATTTTGGAAAATGGCAGGAAAACATGTTAGAAACAACTTTCGTGTTGAAATTTTTTGCAGAAGAGCTACGGATTGAACGGACTCGATGCATTAGGGTCTGTCTACACCCTGATGAAGGAAAATCGAGATTTTCCCAGGGGTCTAGGAAATCCGATTTTTGATAGAGGTCAAAATTGCTTGGAAAAACCTCGAAATTTCTAGATCATTAGTAGATTCAATAGCAAATCCACTGTGATTTTTGGAGGACGATTTGAATCCCCCACAAGGGTGATTTCGAAGGTTCTTTTTTGCTAAATCAGAAATTGAAATTCAGAGAGACAGAAAATCCGATTTAGGGTTTGAGGGATTTAGATGAGTTCTGAAACCCAAATTAAATCAAAATTTTAGCAATACATCACAGATAGAAAAATTTAAATACAGTAAAATTTCCAGCATTTTTTAATAAAGACATCTACATGGAATTATAACTGGACTTAACGTAGACATGAAAACCTATGGATTTAACAATTCTACTTAACATGGACAAAATGAAAATGAAATCAATCTATAAATGACATCAAAAGAACTGCGTGGAATATGAAAATTAAATAAAAATAAAAATAAAACACTCAAAAGGGGCATGAATCACCCTTTTTCTTGCTTTTGACTCTCAAAGTGTGAGATCCAATCCATTAAGTGGATTGACCTCATCACTTGTTTAGTCTAAACACATAGACATATGTTTCAATTGCATAAAGAAAAGAAAGAAACTAGTGTGGGATTCCAGTTGGTGCGAAGGGGGTCTCACCTTGTATCCTAGCTATAATAAAGGCAGATGCTTCCTTGATGGGACGGGGCCTTGGAATCGAGGTTGGTTTGATTCGAGGAAGGTAGCAGCTTGCTGCTATGGTGAAGCCGAAACAAGAGGTGCGGGTGGTGGCATTGAAGACTATTTGCACCTTGGAGATGGTTGCTTGTTGGAGCCATGGTTGAAGCTGGTGGTTACAGTGGATGACGACTACACTTGTTGCTGCAGCTGCGAAGAGGATGCCGGCTGGAGCTGGAGGATGACATGGATGGAGCTATGCAAGGAGGGCTGCAGTGAAGGGTCTTGCTGCAACCTTGATGTAGCTTGACTTGCTGCTACCTTGGTGTAGCATCAGGAAGGCTGAGATGTTATGGTTGGAGTGAGAGTGATGGCTGTAAGGGAAAAGAAAGAGTTGCAGCAAGGAGGGGAAGAGAAAGGGAGAGAGAGAGAGAGAAAAAGAAAGGCGTTGAATGAGTTGGAGGCAGTCGTATGGCTCTCTTTATTCTTTTTTTTTTGGTTTTTCCAACTTAGGTCTTAATTCATTCTCAACTTAGGGTTTAATGAGAAGGGAATGAAAGGGAAAGAAGAGTTTACGTGAGATGGGTTGGAGAATAGGGAAAGGAAGGAAGGGAAGAAGGAAAGAAAGGAAGAAAAGAAGAAAAGGAAGGAAAAAGGAAAAGAAGAAAGGAAAGAAAAGAAAGAAGAAAAAGGAAAGGAAGGGAAGAAAGAAAAGGAAGGAAGAAGGAAATGAGGCTGGAGATTTGGGCGACCCACTCGCGGGTCCCACCTCTTTAAAATAAAATAAATAAATAAAATCAATAAAAACAAAACAAGCAAATAAAAGAAACATCTTTTTTTTTAATAAAATAGAAATGTAAATGAATGGGTCATCTCAGAGCGGGTCCAAATTCCACTTTTGAAATTCATTTTGACAATTAGAGGTGTAAAATAGTCTTTTCAGAAAATTTCCAGACGAAACAAGCTATTTTTGGCAGTTTTTGAAACGAGCTCGGATTTTGAAGTTCAATACCTCGTTGCGAAGCAAATCCAATGTAGAATTTGAACATTTAATTTTGAAAGAAATCCAGATTGTTTTTCTCAAGAAAATATTTCCAAATGTAGACTTTCGAGGGTAAAAATGTCAATTTTGGAAACCCAGGGTTTGAAATTGATTTCTAAAAGCTTTTAAAACTCGATCTAGATTGAAATTTATAAAAGTGGAGTTCTGGACTTCAAAAATGAAATGAAATGTGATGAAATGCTGAGAAATGATATGAAATGCTGAGAAATGAGATGAAATGACATGCAAAATGCTAACTTTGAATGGAGAATTTTGGATTTTAAACCCCAATTGGCAGTTGTACCAGTTTAAAAAGCATTAAAATTGATAAAATTTGCAAAATAGCTCAAGAAATGGTTTTTGGGACTCTGCTGGGTCAGAGTGACACTGAAAATTGGGGTTCAAGCTGGATTGAACTGAGATGAGCTAGATTGAGCTGGGTTTTAGAGTTTCAGAACTCCAATGAGCTGACAATGATGCTGACTCAACTGACCTTTCCGATTGATTTTTCAAGAAAAGCTGCCATTTTTAAAGAAATGGTACGGAATGGTCACTAGAGCGAAGTGAATTACAAACCTGAACTGGGTTTGAGCTGAAACAAAGGTTACTAATACTGAGATGAACTAAAATCAAAGCTCAAACACTAGCTCAACTAACTGAACTCAGCTCAGTTTCAGCCGAAAGAGCTGAAATGGACTAAAATGGGATCCTAGACACTTGGAAATGGTTTTGAACTGAAACTGGAGCGCTTGAACTTCTGGTGAGCTCAGGCTAGACTCTGTGGAACATGACTGACTGGGAATGACTGACTGGGAGACAATTGGTTTGGATTTGAGTGAAAAATGAGCTCATTTCTGAAGAAATGATCCCATTTTGGCAGAAATTGTCAGAAATAAAAATGGCCTTCTCGCTGTGAGCTCAAATGAATTTGAAATGACTGATATTCTAAATGTTCTGAACTGATCAATGAGCTTGGTTGACTCCGACTGACTGGGGTCCGGGATGACCTAGGGGTAAAATGGTAATTTCCTAATAAAACTTGGTAAAATGGTGATTTTTTAAAACTGACTCGGGGTTTGACTCCTACACTGACCTAACAAGGTTGGCACTGTACGAGGAGGGTTGTTTTGAGAATGGATGTTGAAAATTTGGGGTGTTTACAAGGCAACATTTACATAGTTGCTAGTAAAGCTACACGAATTGATAATGTTTAAGAAGTTAAACAAGAAGTTTGAGGATGCATAGTTAAACATCAAGTGACAATCTGAAGTGATGTGCAAGACGTGATAAAAAATTATGTACAATAATAAAATAATAAAAATATTGTGGATAATATGCATCTATCTCAACCACCAGCTATTGAGCTCACTCCTCTAGCTATCATTTCACCGTTCTCAACAGTTAATGATAAGAGGATCATTGCAAATAATGTGAAACCACTTGGACAAACCAATGCCAGTGATCTTTATTGCAGGATGTTGTGTGATACCTAACCTTCTAATGCAAATGACAAATCTAGGTAACAAGGATAGTCTTTCTAATTTATGCTTGAACTGAAGGTGTTATTTTTCGTTGATATTAAAAGTTGGGAATGTAGGAATATTGCATTTTTTAAAGCAAAGAGAGTCATACATACGATGAGTTTTGATTTACTTTGTGCAATCAATCAGACATTTTATGTTGGCAACAATGACAAACAGTGCAAAATTAGTTGTTATTGATGATTCTGAGTATACCATGTCAGCTGACTCGATCTCAGAAACAATAGTGGATGACCAAATTAGTGATAATTTAAAACAAGTACTGGTGGACGAGATCGATGCGCTAATGACATTTGGGAAGCCAAAGCTTTGGTTCTCAATGAACATTTTCTCATTCAATGAAGAGCAATTGAAAATAATTGATGCAGAGGCTTCTCAATTGTATGATAAGTTATGCAATGAAAAACTTAACGAATGCAAACTGTTCCAGTAGCTATTAATAGAGTCAAACGATCTTAAAATTACTTGCGAAAAAAAGGTTTATTGATCTTGAGCAGTTTCACAATTTTTTGAGAGATCATATGGTTAGGAAGAACATTAAAATAAAATTTACAAAGAGCCACAGTAACATAGTCATTGTCATATGTACGAGAAAGAATCCATAGACTATGGTATATTACCCTTGGAAGATCCACTGCATAAAGATGCGTAGAGTAATGTTCTTTATAGTGAAAAGGTATCAAAGTGAACATATATGTGCTAGATCAGTAGGTAACCTTGTTGTGAAAAAAGTGTCTTTCAGGTAGATTTCATGTGTTATTCATGGATGCTTGCATAATAACTTGAAGATGACTCTAAGAGAAATTATGAACAACCTCAGTCATGATATAGGTGTAGAGGTTTCTTATAATCAAGTATGATGCATATATGAATGGACTAAATTGATGCTATATGGTTCATTCAAGGAATTTCGCAGGATGCTTCCTGCTTATTGTCATGATTTCATAACGGCTAACCCTGAATTGATTGTGTTCATTGAGACTGATATGGATAGTAGATTTAAGTACATATTCTTATCTTTCTGGCCACACACATCATGTTAGATGACACCTTCCTAAAATAAAAATACATGTATTTTTTATTATCTACCCACACGATTGATGCTTTTGATCATATGTTTCTTGTAACATTTGGAGTGGTGGATAAGGAGTTGAAGAAGTCATGGAAATGATTTTTGGGTCATGTGAAGAATCAAATAGATATCTACAACGATGATAAGCTTAAGGATAAGCAATAATTAACAGTTATCTCAGATAGGCACAAATGGTTTCTATATGTTGTCCATCGCACATGGTGTAACTGGCATTATAAATATTGCATGAAACACTTGAATGTGAGCTTTTCAAAGAAATTTGGTGCACCACTTACTGCATACTGGTGGTGCACCACCAAGGCACCTACAAGATGACATTGCCATTTTTATATTTTAGAGATATGTGAGCAAAGTGAAAAAGTATACGAATATGTTATTGATAAAGTTTAACCAATACTTTTAGCTTAAAGTCATTTTTCTGCTTGAAGGTACAGGTGCTTAACCTCTAATATAGCAAAGTGTGTTAATTTATGGATTCTTTTCATACTTGATAAGCTCTTAATCTCACTTATTGATAAGCTTCATCTAATGTTAATGAAATTTTATGAGAAAAGAAACACTAACAGGAAGAAAATGATTGGCATTGTGGTTCTTAAGGTAATTATAAAGATTGAATGGTGTCAGATATAAGCACAAAAGCTACACGTGCAAGTAGTGCATTGCCTCCACCATCGTTATGAAGCTTGTGACAAGAAGCACAACTATAATGATGATCTTGAGAGTATGAAATGCTCTTGTGGGATTCCTTGTAATCATGTCATCACATGCATTTTGTATGAGGGCAATCTTTTAAATGACTACGATAAGTTTTATACAGTTAAATTGTATCGAGATTTGTATGGTATTTATTCATTTTATTCGATGGCCGATAATGTCCCACACGTCACTCCTCCTACTCTTATTTATATCTTACCACCAATGCAATTAAGAAAGTAGGGCGACCTAAAGCGAAGAGATGGAGAATGAAACACAAGGAGGTAGTGTCATACAAGTGTAGTGTATGTCACTAGCTTGGCCACAACAGGCAAAAACATGATTAGGAAGTAATGTGTGAGTATTCGATTCATTTTGAAAGTAGTCTATGACACGCTTCTTGATAGTTTACATAAAGTCTTTTCACTTAAATGCTTCATTTTCTATTGTCTGCAAAGTATATTGTTTGTTATTTAAATCATAGGTACTCGCAATGTCTAAATGTGATGCAAGCAAAAAGGTCAAGGATCAATCACTCGACCTAATTGTGAAGGATGAGACTGAAGAGGTTGTTCTCACGAAGCCAAATATAGTGATGTGCTATTATTTTTCGAAAAAACTTTGTTGGTCAGTGAAGTAAGAAAACTATAGAATATATTGATAGGAACGTCGTAGATATGATACATAATGTTATTACATAAATATTGTGCTTCTTTTGTTTCAATACTCATTCAGTTTAATATTGTGTTGCAAGTTCATTTTTTATCAGGATATATTGGTTATGATATTTATGCGAAATGGCCAATCACTATTGTGCAAGGCATTCATAAGAAATTAAACTGGTAATTACTTTTGTACATATTTGTTAACTCATTTTTTATATGTTTGTTCACTTGGTATATAAATGTTATAGGTATGATTGTGGAGTACATGCCTTTTTATATATGTCATACCTGAAATTAGACGAGCAATTAAATTTCACACAGTTACACCATGTTGTTGATTATGTTTTTTTCTGTGATATTAGTCGCACGTTTACTGAGTCACCTTTTTTCAAGATTATATAACTGCAGTTAGGCATTGAATTATAAAGTTATATAAACATGAAAGAAAGATTGTCCATGAAGAGTGAAACAAAATGAGGGATAAGCTTGCAATAATGAAAACTAATGATCCGTATAAGTTGAAGGATGATGATGAGATGACATCAAACACTGAGGTGTTGGATAGCGACGAGAGTTTACAAGGGCTATGAGTACTCATAGGTACTTTTTGATAATGGTTGTGTATATAATAAGGACTTTATAATTTTGACAGAATGGACAATGAATAAATTTTATATGCATAACTATGCATATTTTAGACTATGAATGCAACAATAAATAAATTTGATTCTTGTTTTTTAAGGAAAATGAATTGTGTATGTAACAAAAAATAAAGTTGTTTGATCTTGTTTTTTATTTAATATATGTTTTTATATAATAGGTGATTGATTTGTTTATGAAAATCAATTATATATAATGTGTATATAATAAAGAAACTTTTTGCATCAATAAGTTATTTTGCTAGGTACATGCGAATTTCAATTTATTCTTTTTAAATCAAGAAGAAATTTTGCATGGTACATGTGAAATTCTGTTTATTCTATTTATAAAGTGTGTAGACTCAAGTCTCCCATTAAGAAAATAAGTATTAGTTAATGCAAACCTCTAAATGCACTTTTTTAGTTGACAATGTCATCTTTCATTATATAATATTTCTCATTAAAATAAGACTCTAAAGTTGTAGAGATTTTGGGGATACCAAAAACAAATTTAATAAATGTAATAATTATAAAAATATCCCAAAAAACAAGATTTATAAATTTATTGTTTGGCAAATCATGACTTTGACTCAATATATGCATATTTATTAGTATGCTAACTCAGACTACATTGAAAGACATACTAGAGGTGTGGTCTTAATATAATGTGCTCATGCTAGTTACTATTACGAGCATCAAAAAAGTTTTTCTCACCTAGTACATAGACACAATACCAATATAGGACACATTGATTGTCTAAGACCAAAGTTCGAGTAGCTCATCCTATCTTGGTCTCTGTCGGGCCCTCGTGCAATTTTTTCATATTGTCGTCATGAGTAGGTCTATCTCTTAAAGGCTTCATCTTGAAAAGACCCTACTGCAGAAAAAGAATATATAAGATATATTGCATCACCCCAACTCAGTCAAGCTTATACCCCTAACTTGATTTGTGAGACATCAAATACAATGTATTCAAAGTTTCGAAGTTGGGGTTTTTCTCGTGTCCAAATTGATACTACTTATATAAGTTTCTAGATGAGCTCATCATGCAACCAAAATTGACAATACCATTATAAGATGTTACATAAGCCATAGTTGCATGCAATACAAAAAAAAAAGAATTCATTAACATAATCACCACCATATTTAAATATCCATAAATTTTATAAAAAAAATTGTCATATAAAATTTCTAACATAAATCACTCCTTGATAATAAATAAAAACTCAAAGAGGCTTTAGCCACAAATAAAGACTTGTGACTTTGTAAGTAAGAGGGTTGCGACCAGCCGACCCTTTACCTACAAAAGAGACTGGAGCCTTTGAAGCTAATGGGTACATGAGCCATTGAAGATATTATAGACTTTTAGAAACTTAACTATAGTGTTTTAAAACATAGGTAAAGGATTGAAAAATCTTGCAAAAAAAAAATCTTGTTTGTGTGAGTTTCTATTACTTTAATATGAAAAGCTGAAAGGTAACTTTGGGCAAACTTTCTCGTTTGTGTGAGTTTCTATTGCTTTACTATGAAAAGTTGAAAGGTAACTTTTGCCAACATAGCCTCAAAGGGTTTAACTATTGAATAGCTACCAACTTACATATATATAGATATAGATATAGATAGATAGATATTGAAATTGGATAAAGTATTTGATTGAAAAAATGAATCCATCTTGAATCCCATCTATTTTTTGGTTTTATAATTTTTTTGTTAAAAGAGCCTATGAATTGATGAACACGAAAGAGAAATGTTGTGAATATATAGTGACTTGCAACTGAGCCCGACCCAGTCTGAATTAGGCCCATGGGCTCAATGGGCAAGCAATGGGTTTTGTATTAGACCTGCGGATGGCTCAAACCTGGCCCGGTTGGTCAATGGGTCAAGCTTGACTAGGACCAACTTCTCAACAGCCTGGTCAAGCCCATCCACTAAATAGGTTGGGTTGGCATGTCCCGCTTATTGTCCAACCCTACCACAAAATGCTAATTTTTTGTTTCGACTCCCCTAGAACAAAGTGCGCGAGGATAAGGGGGACAATATTAAAAAAAAAGGAGGGGTTGCTGGGATAGTGAGTCCTAGACAAGGACATGTCTATCTTTATTAGTGTTGGACAAGGACAATGTGTTTTGTCCAGGCTTGGACAAGCAGTCAAATGCCCTTTGGTAGTACAAGACTTGTAACACATACAAAGAAGTTAATTGCCTATATCTCATCTAGCAAGTGTTTAGATTCTATAGAGTTAAAAAGTCTATAAAATGTAAAATTATATTGTTTTAGCCCTTTTTTCTTTCTTAAACACCCTTAGTCATGTCAATTATCGTTCAAGTGTTGAATTAAGTGATGTGTGGACCAAGAACAATTGCCATTGTAGGTTTTTTTCCTTTCTCTAATACTCGCGTTTATGCACGTTGTGTGTGTGTGGCCGACTTATCACGCATAATATTTGCATCTTATTTATATCTATTTATGCATAATCCATGATAAAATCATACTAAAAACCCATTTTTATCGTTGCTTTCAAGAAATTGCGTTAAATTAAATTTTGGGCAAAATCATATTTTCAGAGCTTGCCCTGCATTTTTCGGTGTTTTAATTAGTTAGAATTTTTCTAATCCATAGTTTAATTAGATCAGGAGTGTTTTACTAATTTTTAATTAGTTTTAAAAAAACCTCTTTTGAAAAACATATTTTTGAAGAAGACTTGTTTTGAAATTTTTGCAAAATTTTGGGACTTCCATAGAAATCATGTTTTGACCTAATTTTTATTATAAATAAAACTTTTGCAGCACACCTCCATGTTTTTTCTTCTTGAAAAAATGCAGACCTCTTCTCCCTCTTCTCTTCTCTTCCTCCTTCTCTTTGTTCCCAACTGGTTCTCCCCTGTTCTCTTCCTTTTCTCCTTGAATTCATGTTACTTCTAATGTATCTCTGTCGTCGGTTCTTCTTGCCTTACTCGATGGAGGCACGCACTGCTCAAAAGAAAAGTCTTCTTCTTCTTCTTCTTCTCAACTCCTCCATTGGAGGTGAAACACAATTTGTCTCTTCTCCCCCATCTCCGTAGATTTTAGGATCATATCATCACATGCACATTTATTTTCTGCATTGTCATTGCATATGGTATAAGGTATTTTCTGTGGTTTTAGTGCATATAGATTAGTAAAAAATTTAGTTTGAACACCATAGTAGCTTTCCTTTCATAGTGTAAATCGTGTCCATCTTTATGCTTGGCTGGACTTTGTGGTGCGTGAGAACAATAAACTGCGTTGATGTGCATGTTGTTTAACACACTCATATTGGTGTGATCTTCCAATCACATGCCCAGACCGATCGGCATAACCCAACTCAGCCCGATCAACAAGTGTACCGACTCTAAACTGCAGTCTTGCATTAAGCCACTGGAACTTGCATAATCAAAATATTAACTCAAAAATTTTCTGGCAGCATAATCCAAAGAACGGACATCACCATCACAAGCTAACGTTGAGATTAACGTCAAACATGCATAGGCAATAACTAGTTCTTTGTTTGATAGTTACAAATTTTGTAGGCTAAATAATTAATTAGTATAGATCAATGTTTTCTTGAATGAGTCATTTCAAAATTTATTAGATCAAGTTGTTGATCCCTATTTTCATTATTGGTTATTTTTAGATATTAACAAATAAGGTTAGTTAGCTATTCAGCTACATATGTGGTTTGTTTCTCTGGTTTATAGTTAGGTTCATTATCTTCTTCTCATCAATTTTGATCTTAAATAGTTATTGCATGATAGATCAATTAACGTGCTACCATTCGAGATACTGTTTCATATTTTTTTAGTGGTGAGTTAGTTGAGTAAATCAGTATTAGCTTATTGACGTCAACTAGATTAGAATAATCGGTTTGGTTAAGTTTCTTTTACTAATATAGGCTATTTCAGAATTAATTAGATTTAATTTAGATGGTTTTATTTAGTTCACGTGTTTCATGAGAATTACTAATTTGTGTTAGTATAGTTCATACTTAAGTAGATAATTTTTTATATATAGTGTTGTTCACATTTTCTTTATTTTCTCAAGTTATTAGATTGTTAAGAAATAGTCAGTTCTATATTTGATTCAAGTAGCTAGTTTGTTTCTGAATTGGTTACAGAATTTGTTAAGAGAGTTAGTTTTACTATTTTGTCTTTTAGTAGTTTGTTATCAGTTAGTTAGACTAGTTTTTTTTATTTAACTAACCTCAAGTTTTGTTTTGTTTTTGTCTTGTTTTGTATTTTTAGTTTTTGCAGGGAAGCGCTTGGACGTGCGATGAGCTCCTTTTCGTACCCTCGAAAAGCCCTCTGAGGTCTCCTCAAAAAGCCCTTCAGGCTCTCAGAAGTGTCTTAAGGGAGCCCTCAGAGAGTAAAAGTTCAAGAAAATAAGCATTACCTCAAAAGGACAAAGGACTTGAAGCACTGAAGACCTTTTCTTTATTTTTAGATTAGGGTTTATTTTATTTTATTCAATTAATTTGGGTTTGTAATAAGGCTGATATTTTATTGTTTAAAGTCCTCCGCAGAGGATGTACTTTCTTTCTTATTTACTCAATTACTTGATTTTTATTTTTAAGGCAATAAAGAGTAGTTAATTGTGTGCTTGAATGCAAAGTATTTCTCATTTCTTGAGTTCGACTCGGACTTCACCGCTAGTGTGAACCTGTTTTTATTATTTGATACATGGTTTGCACAAATATTTTTATTGAAAATATATTTTTAAAATACTTTATTGAAAAAGTTGCTTCACTAACCCCTCCTATACAAATTATCTGGTTTCACCACTGGATGTCATCCTAGCAGGGTGCTACCACGTCCACCATTTTCTGGCTAGAGATGGTCTACATGTGAATCACCTAAATAAGGTGGGGAGAAAACGGTAAGGGGGAGGGCAGCACCCCCTCTATCCTCAATAAACCAGGTTTTCTGGTTTAAAATCTGCAAGTTTTCTTTGAAAACTTGGTTTTGCCAAAACTTAATGGTGCATATTGCGTCAATACTTCATAATGAAAAAAAAACACTAGTTTTTTCTTCAAAACAATTTGCTCATGACCATATTTCCTACTATAGAAACAATGATATGGATGTCTACAACCACGTTAATAAATTTTAAAAAACTCTACAACTTTGACTTTTAAATGTGGTTTATACTGATTCCATACTCAAATAAAGAGGACAAACTAATTATTCTCTGTCCTTATATATATATATATATATATATATATATATATATATATATAGAGAGAGAGAGAGAGAGAGAGAGAGAGAGAGAGAGAGAGAGGCATAATTGCTCACTCGTTAGGTGCTCAAACAAACATCACTCATTCTGACGCTCATCATCTTCTTTTACGCAAAAAGACTTTTAGTAGCATTTCAAAAGCATAAAAGTGTTTCATTGAGGCATTAGTAGTGCTTTTGAAGTGTGTAACAATGGAACGGGTACCTTTAGTGGTGCTTTAAAAACGCTAAAAGTCTTGTTTTTGCAAAAAAACATATGTTTTTGCACAAAAAAGATGTTGACCATCCATCACACCACGCGATGGATACTCAGCGTAGTAACTAACGAGTGAGCAATTACCACTTTTAGTATATATATATATATATATATATATATATGTGTGTGTGTGTGTGCGCGCGCGCTCGTGCACATGTGCGTGATAATGTTTGCTACCCTCATAAGTAAGTAGCTCTTTAGTGAAAAAATGTTATATTTTTATTTTTTTCAGTTTTTTTTTGCATATCTGAGCGTTCAAAATGATCGGCATATTAAGTTTGGTAGAAAATGACCTTTGGACAAGGGGTGACAAAACCTGACATGACCCGCCAACCCACCTCTTAGGCGGGTTCGGGTTTGGAAAAAATGAACCTGTTTAATAAATGGGTCGACCCGCCTAACCCATTTATTAAACGAGTCGGGTTCGTGTTAGGGGTATGCCAACCCGCCAACCCGGCTGACCCGTTTAATAAACGGGTTAGGCGGGTGGGTCAACCCGCCAACCTGAGAACCCGTTTACTCGACCCAACCCATTTATTAAATGGGTTGGTGGGTCATGTCGAGTTACCCATTTATTAAACAAGTCGGGTTCGTGTTTGCCACAGTCGACCCGTTTAATAAATGGGTCGGGTTCGGGTTGAGGTATGCTGACCTGCCAATCCGTCCGGTCGACCCGCCAACCCACCAACCCGGCACGATTGCCACCCCTACTTTTGGACCATGTTTTTCAGATGTATATGTCAGATTTTATAAGGGTTAAAAAATTGATGGCCCAAAAATGTGTCAAATTTTCAAGCCTCAAAAAAATATAATTTAAAGTAAAAAAAACTATTACCTAAGGGTCAATTTATACTATTTTGACCACTATGATATTTGGTGAAAATAGCCTCCCCCTATGAGTTCCAATCAGGGGGTTTCTTATCACATGGGTAGCAAATGCTAGTACGTTCTTGTATATATAGATAAATAGATAGATAGGAAAACCTATATCTTCGAATGGATTTTCCTTCAGACTCATTTGAAAGCATAGAGTAACACCACATGTTCATTTTTTTTTTTTAAAAAACTAGATTTAGCGTGTACCACCGCTAAATCTTTGTTTTTCGCCTAGAGATTTAGCAGCGGTCAAGACTGCCACTAAATCTCTTGAGTGCATAAAAAATGTTGTAGTGTCACTGTTTAATCATGCGTGATCAACAACGATGCTTCGTCCAACGTATCTTCAAACCCTTTATGTGTTTGAAGACACGGGTTACTATATATATATATATATATATATATATATATGAAATCCTAATAAGCAAGGATATATTCTTGCCACCTGCCAATACTTTCATTGGATACAAATGTCAACAAATATATGCAGGGGGCACAACTAGGATTCTAAACTAGGGTGGCACAAACTCAGTAAAATAGAAAAGATAATTATTAACTAACTACACTAACAATATCTAAAAAAGTAAAATAGTTGTTTTAAAGCACACATGTTTCAATTGACCTCATTGAATTTTCAATTTTGAAAATCATTCATAATACATTGTTGATGGTATGTTATTCTAAAAAAACAAATCAAAACCTTGATTCCTACAAACATCATAAATTATGCATTTATACTAATTGATAAAAG
The DNA here is from genome assembly GCF_984573655.1 of Nuphar pumila. Taxonomy (NCBI): domain Eukaryota; kingdom Viridiplantae; phylum Streptophyta; class Magnoliopsida; order Nymphaeales; family Nymphaeaceae; genus Nuphar; species Nuphar pumila. The sequence goes on from NC_143250.1 coordinate 125,690,741, forward strand.
AAGCCCTAATATTCTAATTGAAATCAAATCACACAATATTCATGAATCCATGCCTAATGGTAATTAAAAAAAACATAAAAAAAATCTAAAACCATAAACCAAACATATATGTCATTCTAAAAAACAAATCAAAACCCTAATTATTATAAATATCATAAATTATGCATTGTGGGGAGGGCAGAGGTAGGGAATAGAGAGAAAGAGAGAGGGAGTGGGGCCAAGGGCAAGGGCAGGGGCTGCAGTGATGGGCCCACAGGTGAGAACGGGCACTCTGCAAATGGTAAATAGTTGAAAATCATATCATTTTTACACAACTTTTTCAGAGAAAAAAAGTTCTTTGCTAAAATTCACTGTTGTAATTTTTTGTGCTTCATGTTTCCTGTTCTGTTGATGTTTCTAACGGTTTACTCGTTGGGGAGTTGGCACTTTGTGATGCAATCTAGAGCCATAGATTACTAAAGAACAACTAAGTTATGCCACTCCTATCAATTACACTATCAAAAGCAAGAATAATGAAAATTGCAAATTAACTAAAGCATAAAATTAAATGAAATAACAAGTCTCAATCAAATCAACCTCCTTATGAAATCCCTATAATGAATATGAGCATTTATAAAGGAACGCTAAAAAACCTAAAACAATTTCAAATCCGAGATGGGTCTATTACATGAAAAAAAATCTAAATATAAGTAAACCCAAATCAAAACCTCAAACTAAATTGTATCCAAATGGATCTCTTATAAACTTGGATATGTGTTACTATGCTCTTGCATCAGTCTCACTAGGTTGGATAAGACTTGTCCTCAAGTTGGAATCTTGCTTAGGCTTCTTCCAATCTCACTCAACTTTTAAAAAAACATGAAGATGATGCAATCTCCAATGGATGTAGACCTATTAAGCACTGGTTTGGAGAAGATGATAGTGACAAGATCTGTTTTGCCAAAGATCCAAATACAAAGAATATCTGGAGCTTGCTGCTATGTGGTGACTGATGTAGAATAATGCAAAAATGGATCATCGTACAATATATGAGCCAAAGTAGAAAGATCTAACTGTAAATGCTTATTAATCAAATTATGACTGATTGGACCAACTTGGTGACACCTAGGTCAGATGGGTATTTTGAGGATTGTTCAATTAATGGATGGATTTGAATAGGTATTGATGAGTTTAGGGTGGTATTTGGGTTTTAATGGTTCAATTGGGATGGGTATAAGTTGGGACGATATATTGGGTCCAAAGAAATTGGGCAAGTCTATGTCTAATATAGCAATTATGAGTATGTTTGGAATATTGGGACCAAAAAATAGGTTCTCGGGTCCAACCCCGGGGTTCGGGAGCTGAAGGTCGATCCACCTGAGTTGGAACCAGTGGATTCAGGACTAGAGGTACGAACAATTAAACTCGGGTTTTTGGCCTGTGTACCATCGTGGGAGAACCCACCCGATTTGGGGGGGGGTGGCGGTGGCTCACGGGTGGAACGCCTCAGCCGAGAGGAAGGGGCGGGTGCCCTCCTTCGGCAGCGGGTTGGGTCACCATTGGCCTTCTCTTCTGACGACTGGTCATGGAATGGAAAGCCATGAGTGAACAGACCGGCTTTTGGGCTAGGGTTTGCCGCCCCTCCTTCCCTTTCTTCATGACCAAATCCAAGTGACTGATTATATTTCATCACCGCTTATATGTCACTTCATGGAGGCTTGTCTGGCCCCACTCTCATATGCCCTAACTGAGATGAACGGTTCACAAGTGAGATGTGTGGTGGGGATCAAAATATAGCCGATGATCGGTTATATGCAATATGACCATAACTGCCATGCTCGTCATTGAAGTCAATGTTCTTTATAGCATGGTTTTGCTTTCCTTTTACAAGTAGGACAACAACAACCACAAGTCCATGTCTTATTGTCCTATAACCACATAGCACATGGTAAACTTGAACAGTTTCATTTATTTTGGACAAAATTTTAAAAACACTCCTGAAATTTTAGTGTTAATGAAAAACATTATGACATACATTGGGCAACAACTTTGATGGAAGTAAACTAAGCTTTTTTTTAACTAACTGCAAAAAAAGTTTAGGTGTGTTTTTTTGTTATCCCTCAAAGTTTAAGTGGGATTTTTTTAAATTCCTCTTTTGTTTTTATTTAATAGTAAAATTATGAGATATCCCTCGTGGGGGGTTTAAACTCTAGACCCTTCAGTTGAGATAAATTTTAGGATCCGGGGATGGCTCATGTAACACCAGCCAACCACATGACAACATTTTGAGTGGGACCTGCATTCTGCTTCTGCGGAGCCTATGGAATGCTATCATGTGATTGGCTCGAGCCCCCACTAGTTATGATGTTGTAGCCTACAATCACACTATCACATTCGATCCCTTTTCTACAGTGCTTTTTTGCTCCTAGTGAATTCGAAGCAGGTTATATATTTCCCCTGGAACATGCAGGTGCGTGTTCTCGGGTCTGAATGAGCATCACGTATGTAAGCACATGGGGCTCATTTCCCTGTGTGTGTCGGCATCACTTAGCATCAGAGTCCGATGTGTTTGCAAAGACTTAAGTACCTTTTTCCGCCATTAGTGCCATAAAACAATGTTTTGAGTAAAAGACAAAAATGTCCTCCTGCCAGAAAGGGTTAAAATCATCACCGTTTTTGCCCTAAGGAGTAAACTTCTTTACTTTAACAGGAGCTCCTCACAATATGTCGCCCTAAACATTCTGGATCACCCTTTGACGATGCACCATCTACTGTAACAGGAGCTCCCTTTGACGACACACCATTTGTCATCGGCTGCTACCGTCGGAGTACCCTTTGTCATCGTCTACTGTCGTTGGAGCACCCTTTGCCATCGTCGATGTCGTCTATTATCGTCGGAGCACCCTTTGTCATCGTCTGTTCGTGAGAAATAGTTAAACTACCAGAGGAATCAACATTTTGTCTATTGTTTATCATGATACCAAGGTGCAAACGCCGAACTGAGTAGACAGAGAAAAGTGATTTACATTAGAGATAATGGTGGCAGTGTCGAACTGAGTAGAGTAATGATTTACAGTAGAAATCAGATAAGAGAGTAGTGATTTACAGTAGAAATCAAATCAAAGAGTAGCAATTTACAGTAGAAATAAGATCAGAGAGTAGCGATTTATAGTATAAATTAGATAAGAGAGTAGCGATTTACAGTATAAATCAAATAAGAGAGTAGCGATTTACAGTATAAATCAAATCAGAGAGTAGCGATTTACAGTAAAAATCAGATCAGAGAGCAGCAATTTACAGTAAAAAACAGATTAGAGAGTAGCAATTTACAGTAGAAATCAAATCAAAGAGTAACAATTTACAATAAAAATCAAATCAGAAAGTAGCGATTTACAGTAGAATTCATATCAGAGAGTAGCGATTTACAGCAGAAATCATATAAGAGAGTAGCGATTTAAAGTAGAAATCAGATCAGAGAGTAGCAATTTTCAGTAGAAATTAGATCAGAGAGTAACGATTTACAATAAAAATTAGATCAGAGAGTAGCGATTTATAGTAAAAATCAAATCAGAGAGTAGCAATTTACAGTAGAAATCAAATCAGAGAATAGCGATTTATAGTACAAATCAAATTTCTATTGTAAATCGCTACTCTCTTATCTGATTTGTACTGTAAATCGCTACTCTCTGATCTGATTTGTACTGTAAATCACTCCTTTCTGATCTGATTTATATTATAAATTGTTACTTTCTGATTTTATTTCTACTGTAAATCACTACTCGCTTATCTGATTTCTACTATAAATCGATACTCTCTGATCTGATTTCTATTATAAATCGCTACTCTCTGATCTGATTTCTACACAAGGCAGTGTTAGGAAACACTCAAGCAAGAAAAAAAAAGAAACAAGAACAACTAAATCATAAAGAAGAGGGATACACAGATTTACGTAAAAAAAATCTTCCCTCAAACTAGAAAGAGAGTAAAAAAAAACCACGGCCGTCCAGAGAGAAATCTTATTGGTCTTTTCAACAGTTACAAGAGAGAAAGAAAAGAAAAAAATTATACAAGGCAAGGGCAACAACTCTAAACCTAAACAAGTTGGGTCCAAGAAATTTTTTTTCTGGGGCGCTGCCTCCTAGAGACCCCCCGCCAAGGGTGGCCCCCCCTGAACCCCCGCCCGCTGACCGCGCAGCGGGACCCGCATCGAGGAAAACCCCTGGACCCCCCCTTCTGTAAGGGAAAAAACTATGAGTTGGGCTCCACAACTCATCAGGCAGGAACGAGAAGGCGGCCATGTGTTGTAACACAATCTAAAAACAAAGGCAGAACATGCAAATCTATTTACGAGGAGTGGGAGGACATTTTTTGTCCAACACATATCTATCTTACAGGAGGATATTTCGGTCAAAAGCATATTTACCTTTTTTATATGTTATTTTATTATAAAGCCATTGTGGGCAACATTGGCATATGAATTATCGTGGGTCCCAAGATATTCTTCGGTACACACCGGAACACGTGAATTTGTGTTCTTGGGAGAACACACAACACCCTCTCCTTTCCTTCCATGTTCGACTTAGACCGGGTGAGCAGGTGCCTTTAACTGGTAGGCTCTGTAATAGCTTGGGTCTCGGTGGGTTTACCTCCCAAAAGGGCAGGACCATTAAGTGACTTGGTTCTAAAGAGGGTTCTTAGTCATAAAAAAAAAAAAACATCCAGCAGAAACGTAAACGTGTTCACCTGTAGACTTGAAGAACTTCTATTAATTGAATTGGTCATAACAACTAGCATTTTCCTTGGATGTGAAAATGTTTCTAGTGAAGTACGTTCTACCGGTTGCAGTTCTACCCTTGGTGTCCCGCTCTCTATCTTATATGGGGGCCATAAGAGGCACAATATTGTATTTTAACTTGCGCATCACACTGAATATGGCCAAGTTCATGAACAGAGTTTCAGTTCAGCCAGTAACAGAAACAATATTGCAGTCATGAACATGGTCCTGTTACAAGGGAACGCCGCACCTTCTGGGGCTTTATGCTATTGGATTTTCAGGCCATGTTAGCCATGTTTCTTTAAAAATAATGACTTGCAAAAAGTATTGCCATTTTAGAATCTCAGCTTCTTTTTTCTATCCTCGTATAAGAGTGGGAACCAAGTAATTAAGTTACTATTTTAAGCGCTGTGAAATTCAGAAATTTAGTATTTTTTTTTTTTGAAAGGCAAGCTGGGGTTAGGCAGACCCCTACCAGATATCTCTTAAGAACCCTGTGGCAGAGGGATTAGTATCCCATGTGGTAAGCAGGGTCATGTGCCACAGTTATAGTAATATCATCGAACGCTGTTCATCTATTGGACGAACGACGCCAACCACCATGAATTCAGCCTTTGCTTTCAGTCGTTCATTTAAAAAAGCCCATCTGAAAGATAGCAATCCAGCCATGGTAGTTGATTGCCGTTCAGGTTCAGGAAATGAACGAATGATAATATCAATTGACAAATATGTAAATACTTAACCTGCTTTCCAACTTTGTGTTGACCTGTTAAAACCATCTGAAGATACAAGGTCTTTTATGAAGTTGACGAACACGGCTAGCTCCGCGTCTTGTCAAAACTAGTAAGTTCAGCATGCGCCAAAGAGCTAAGAAAAGCTTCTAAAAGTGTAGAAGCCGTATCGTAGCTTTGCGTAATTCTCCTTTTCGCCTCCTGTAGAACACAGGCTGTCACGCATGTAAACGTTTATGCCGGTTGTTACACGAACAAACCTCTCTCTCTCTCTGACACACACACATGCAATCAATATTTAAAATTTTATAGTTTAGCACCATAACAAAGGCTTAATAAAGAATATAATCAAGAGTCAGAAATTGAGTAAACAAAATTGCAACGATCAAAGGAAAATATTCAAGAAAAATTCAACAAAATTGTAACGATCGAAGGAAAATATGCAAGAAAATTTCTCAATCTTCGCGCTACACAGGTATTTACAGGCAGAAGAAGAAGAAGCGAGATCTCTCATGATCTCTCATGAATCAGAATCGAACTCAACAAAGAAAAAGAAGAAAATATCTAATCCGCTGGAATGAACATCGAGAGATCGGAAGGCCTGGAACTCTATCGATCGCGAGAAGACGAATGAGGCCCCTCCCTGTGACCTGAACCGCTCGACGAAGAACTCAATCGATCGGAGACTTTGTCCCAAGAGGAGAAGGCAAGATCGGACGCGCGTAGAAGAGAACGCCCATCCGGGGGCTCACTTGCACGAATGCGACCTTTTCCCTCGCGCTCAGGCCCTCGCCGACGTCCTCACCGAGACGAAGATCCTCCTCTCTGATCCTTAAAACCTGGCTATGTAGGATCTTGCTTCCGCTCATCTCCTTCCCTCCTCCACAAAACCCTATCCTTAAACCCAGAGGATCGTCCGATCGCCGGTGAGCCGAAAGGCCGATCAGATTGTCCGGTTTGGAACCGGAGGCGGTTTTCCTGGCGTCGGAGGTGACCGGGAAACCGTCCCGAACCACCGCCTCCATGGCGACGGAAACCTCCTTAACCACCTCTGTAACGGATTCCACCGTCATCGGGAGAAGGGAAATCGCAAAAATCCCGACGGAAGGACATTCACTCGATGGCTCTGCTCTCTCGCTGTTTATATTGACGAAGAGAGAGAGAGAGAGAGACGGTTTCCTTTTCACGTGCAGATTGGACACGTTTGCCAAATGGTTCACGGTCAGCGCTCTTGAACGGGTGTCCATAGACGAATCAGGGCATTGGCTGAGCTTACGTGGAGTACCCAAAATTGCCACGTCATATTGCCCGCTGACTAAAAACGTAAAGGCGTATTCGAGCACGTGCTTTAATTGCACGCTGAATTTTACTCGACATTTATTACTCATTAAAAATGGAGTTCCCTGTCTCCCCAAGGCCCCCAACATCACATTCACGTGGGCCCGTCCGGACTTTGAATGTAAGCGTGGGTCCCATACTTGGGGTTCTTTCCGAAAATGAAGGTCCAGATAGCAATCTCAATTCTGAGACGAGGACCTAATCTGATCGGATCGGGATGAGTAACACTTGATCCACAAGGTGGCTTGCCAGCTGGTTGAGTATCGGATGACACCCGCTCAGGATCAGATTTGAAAAAAAAAAACTTTTTTACTCTCTCTCTCTCTCTCTCTTGGCCACCATTCACAATCACTATATTCGGTGTCATCTCTCTCCCTCTCTATGTGTTCTCTCTCTCTCTTTCTATCAGCCACCACCCCTACTGACATCCTCTCATTCTCTTTCTCTATCAGGTACGGTCTGACAACCTATCACCACTGACGGCATCCTCTCTAGCATGCTTCACTCTCGACAGCATCATCTTTGGTGTCCTTCACTCCCAATGGTTAGATTTTAAGGGTTTTGGACTATAATTCATTTCTTGTAATTTATTGAGTAAATCCATGCTAAATATTAATTTTTTCTTATGTATTTTTTAGATTTTAGGGTTTTATATTTTAATCATATTTTTATATTTTATTGAGTGAATGAATGTTAAATTTAATTTTTTATGTCATGTAGATTTTAAGGGTTTTGTATTTTAATTGTTAATTTCAAATTTTATTTAGTAAATGCATACCTACTTCAATTTTATTTTAAAGTATGATCTAGATTTTAGGGGTTTTGTATTTTAATTGTTAATTTAGAAATTTATTTAGTGAATGCATACTTATTTTGATTATATTTTCAAGTATGATATAGATTTTATGGGTTTTATATTTTAATTGCTAATTTAAAGTTTTATTTAATAAATGCATGCTTATTTTGATTATATTTTTAAGTATGATATAGAATATCAAGTCCTCTCAACTACCTAAAGAAGTGTGACTCTCTTGGCGCCACCCCGAGCCTCCCATAATCACCCTTCAACTTACTCGTTACTTGAAATATTAAAAGTAGATGCATAAGTCCACATCCTTAGTAGGTTTCACTAAAAACATGAACACAAATATATTCTAATAACAGAAATAAGCATCGATACATTTTTAGATAATATCTAAATCATGCAATACAACATATAAAAAATAAGAATAATTTACAATTTCACAATCAATTATGCTTGCATTCATAATTTCAAAATAAACATGCTACAATAAATCATGCCAATGAAATAACAATTCATACACAAACTAAAATATTGTAATAATTTCATTATTGATCTTTTGTTTCTCTTTTCCTGTGTCGAAGGTACACTCTTAGGTTCCTAACTCTTATTTAACCAATCCAAATAAGGGGTTTATTATGCCATGTATTTTATTAGCCTTATTTAATCGAAGATTCTGCGACTTTTCACAGAGGTTCCACTGGAGCGGTTCACGACCAAGAGAATCTCTTAGTGGTATTGCATGAAATTGATTCATACTCGACAAAGATTCTGGATATACTACTTAGGACACGAGGTAGCCTGAGAAACCTACGACTGGAGACTCGGAACCAAAGAAGATGTGCTCTTCAAAACCCAACAACAATCAACCGATCGTGTGTACTACCACTCTCTCTAAAGTGGTCACAAATTTGAATGAGTTATAGGTGTTATTTAATTATTAAGCTTATCAATTAATTATAAGTGCTCACAACACACACACCTGGGCTCACAAGCCCAATCTCTACATCAGAGATTCTATAATAAAAAATTGTTCTAACTCATTCAAATAGCTCATAATTCAAACCTCATTACTGGGTGACCTTGAGCACGCCCTCCATGAGACAATTATGTGATTATGTGCATGTATAATTTTTTCTTTCCTTGGTGCACCACAGACACCCATAGGTTCTACGAACACAGACTCACTTCTGAGTCACACTTATTCTTATATTCCACATCTTTATCACCATATTATATGCTTACATGCATGTATAAAAGCAGCACACATATGCAATCATGATCATGCTTCAATAAGCAAAACAACATGTGTAACCAATTATTTTCTACTGATAATGTCTTATGATGCATAATGCTCATTAACATACTTGTCATATCAATGGTTATCAATCAAGAATAACTTGGAATGCATTCAATTAATATACATAGAAGACCAAATTTTAATTAAAGCATCAATAAACATGTTGCAAAAAGTAGAACACAATTAAGCACCAATACATGTTATATTATGCAGTTCAGATCCCTGTTAACTTAATTTTGAAAAACCCAACAAAAACCACAGGGATCAAATATCGCTATCAAAATTTAACTAGGATTGTCAAACATCTCAAAATACTGTCCAAAAAACATAACCACAAAATCAATTATAATAAAATCATAAAAATTCTAGGATTGAAGCATATTTAGGAAAAATATAAGACAAATCCTGTCAACTATAGAAATCCATCCTAGATTGGAGAATTTTTCAAGACTTAGAGAAAAATCTTTTGACAAAAACCTTTTTACAGGATGTTCTTATACCTGTTAGCTTTCACCCAAATTTTTCATAATTTATTTTGATTACTTTTGATTAGGTCTTTATAACTTTCAAAATCTTTGGTCGAAATAATCCTGCTGACAGGGCAGAAAACCTGTACTCTGTAGCAATGGATGTTTTGGCCTCAAAACTTACTCAAACGGAACAAAACAAGATTCTAAATTTAAAACACGGATGTGTAGAACACTTTAGTGTTTTTATTTTTATTTATTGACTTTATTTTTACAAAGATATCATTTTTTTCAAACTGGTTGGAACCTAAAATGAAGTCAGAATATCTAATATTTCAAACTCATCCAATATCCATTAAGCAAGAACAAGAATCGTGTTATAATCCATTCAATCACGATTTTCAATGCTCTAAACTTATTTACAGTATCATACATTACATATTTAATCATATTTATGTTAATCTTTCTAAAACATTAATATCCATCATCCAATAATCATAGTACCTTTATGGAATATCTCAAATAAAATTTTATCTATTCAAGAATTACAAGAAACCTTAAACAACATCAAATCATGGTTTATTCATGCAATAACATGTTGTTTAATCATGATAAACATGAACTTAACTATCATACATGCTAAGATTAACCTTTCTTTATCATAAATCATCAAAACTCTAAAATACTTTTGCCAAACCCTTCTTTAAAAATGATTTTGTATACAAAAACATGGATTCAAGCATATATCAAATTTTTAGAACTTTTAGAACTTGTATTTCAACAATATAATCTAATATTAACATCTAATCTTACTGGAACAAATAAAATCTAACAAATAACAAGACAAACCTTCTCAAATATTTTTTCATATTGAAAGCCTGAAAATAGTCTCATTTTAAAAACCATGACATGGATTCACCAAAAATGCGTTCTATAAATTGAAAACCAATATTAGAGAGGTGTTTCAAGGTCTGATATCCATTGGTTCAGATCTGAAAATCATTCCTACACATATCTCATGCGTTTGGATAGATCTATGTCTACACGATTGATGTATCTACCTTAATTAGGTTCTCAAATGAAGTATGACCTTCGTCTCCCATCTTCAAACCTCAAAGTAGTTTCAATGACTGCTGAAAAAGCTCTAAGAAGAAGGAAAAAGAAGATAAAACAAGAAAGAAAAAGAAAAAGAAGATAGAAGAAGAAGTATAGAGAGATTGGGAGAGAGAGAAGCTTAAGAGGCCACCATACGGGGGTCGTCCCCTCCTATGGTTCTCTCTAAAGGCCCATAAGAGATAGAACTCTATCTCAACTACCTTCTAGGTGAGAAGTCCCACCTAGAAGTCTCTCCTAAAGACTTCTAACTCTAAACAATATCTTTCTATTCAAGACTTCAAACTATATATGGACTTTTTAGAGTCATAATGAAATAAAACTCTATCTAAGTAACTAACATAGGGTCCATTAGGGTGGGGGGACGTCCCACCCTCTCTAGAATCCTTTTAATTAGTTTAATTAAATTAATTAACTAATTAATTAAATATCTTCTAAAAAGGCAAAGTGAATCCAGATCCATAAATCTTGATCTGTATTTAAACCCAGTTGGGTTAGATCCAGAAACCAAATAAGAATCTAAATTCAAAACTTAAATTAAAGATCCATATCCAAACATGAAATCCAAATCAACATTGGATCCAAAACTTAGGTTTGGATCTAGTCATGACTCATCCAGGATCCATAAAATCTTAAGTCACCCATAAACTCCTATGGGACACCCTAGTAGTACCTTACACCCCCACTGGGCTGGGTGTGACCCCCTGTGTCTCTCCTGGAACCTGGTTTGCATCCAGAACACAGCCTAATCAACGTAGAACAAACAAATTTAGAACCCTGTTCATGTTGAAAAACTCAAAATAAAGGCTGATCAATTTTAAAAATTATATTTTTTGAACCAACCAAAATCCAAAGTTGTTGAGTCAGATCTCCTATAAGATCTACGGATCGTAACAGATCTAACTAGAGTCTTACTTTAACTTAGATTCTTGGATTTTGCCTAAATTTAACTTGCTTTTATCATGAATTTAACCTGAATTTTGCTTGAATTTAAAAGTTAAAATACATCAAAATCACAGTTGTTATATTTTACCTCCTTAAAGAAATTTCGTTCACAAAATTTAGTACTTACTCGAATAGGTAAGTGTATTTCTCCTTCATGCTGGTCTCAGGATCCTACGTACACTTCTCAATGTTGTGGTGTTGCCAGTACACCTTCACTAAGGAAACAATCTTCGATCTCTGTACTTTTTCCTTACGGTCTATTATCTTAATTTGGTGCTCTTCTATGGTCAAATCTTCTTATACATCAATATTCTCATACTTAATCACGTGTGACAGGTCAGGTACATACTTAACATTGACACATGAAACACATCATGCATCTTCGTATACTCGAGTAGTAACTCCACTCTATATGCTGTTGTGCCTACTTTTTCTCAAACTTTGAATGGTCCTATGAATCTAGGACTGAGATTTCCTTTTTTGCCAAATGTGAACACACTCTTTGTTTGAGAAACCCATACAAAAATGAAATCTCTAACCCTGAATATGAGCTCTCGATGTCGACCATTCGCATAAATCTTCTGTCTACTCTAAGTCGTCTGTAGTTGATCGCGAATCTTGCACACTTTCTCAGTGTAGTACTCTATCACCACTAGTGTGTCTAGAGTACGTGCATCAACCTCATCCCAATATACCGATGATTTATATGGTTGTCCATACAGGACCTCGTAGGGTGTTATGTCAATACTCGCATGGTAGTTATTGTTGTAGGTAAACTCAGCCAAGACAACATGCTTATTCTACTCACCCTTCTAATCTAAGGTACATGCTTTAAGCATATCCTCCAAAGTCTAAATCATCCTCTTTGACTGGCCATTTGTCTGAGAATGAAATGTCGTAATGAACTTTAACTGAGTTCCTAAAGCCTTCTGCAACTGTCCGAAGAACTTCGATGTAAAACGTAGGTCTCGATCAGAAATGATTGATAGAGGTATTTTATATAGTCGCATGATCTTCTGCACGTATAAGTCTGTCAGATTCTCCAAAGAATAACTAATCTTGATCGAAAGAAAATGAGCTGACTTGGTGAGTAAATCTACAATCACCCAAATCACGTCCTTATCCCTGCGGGTTTTGGGTAGACCAACTACAAAGTCCATCGTGATTCCTTCCAATTTACACTAAGAGATCTCTATCTACTGCAGTAATCCTCCAGGCCTTTGATGTTCTATCTTCACCTACTGGTAAGCCATCAAACATACCCTAAAGAACTTTATATGCCAATGTGACTCCTTGTATTTGAAGAATTCTCCACACATTGTAACTCTCAAAAATTTATATAAACATAAGTCTCCTCTCAGAAGCATGAAGCATAGAGAAAAAGAGAGAAGATCTACAGTGAACGTAGGTCACATTAGACATATTGTGTGCGCTTATGCATGTGTGTGTTCCACGAATTATGTTTTTACACACAAAAGTTTGTATTGTTCATCCCTTCTCGGTATACGCCCTATGAGTGAAGCAAACAACTGACAAAAACAGGACATATTGTTGCATGATCCCTCCCATTGACTTGCTTCCTCAATGTACGAGACAAGAGTCGCACATGACTCCAGCCTGAGGGTCATAGCTCGGTGTGTCAATGGGTCGGGTTTACCCGGACTTGACCTAGACCAAACCCTATAGGGTTCGAGTACGGTGATAAACAAGAAGAGCCGATTAAGACCCGTGTCTGAACCCGAAGGTTCAATTAATGCATGGATCCGGGTACAATTTGTGAAATTTTAAACCAGAACCGGGCCCAACCCGAGTTTCGATTAAGACCCACAAATTTTCAATGTAAAAATGATAAAAAAAAAATTTATTTTATCAGGTATGATCCGGGTCTGGTTCAAGTAGTTGTTCTCGGGTCCGGGTATGGTTTCTCTTATAGTGGACCCAATTAAACTCGATCGGGTCCAGACCCAATACCATACCCAAAATTTGGGTCCAAGTCTGGTTCCACCTGGGTCTCTAAACCAAACCCGACCCGTTGACACCCCTATTCACAGCAAACGGTATTAGTGTATTTTCAATATGAAAGAAGTTCGATTTTTATATGGAACATAAGTTTTGTATTTACCGGCAGTAAACTTCTGGTAAAGTTTGAGAAGCATGAAAGAATTAGAAAACATGATTTCATGCTTTAATTTGTAGCAAGCTACCTGAGTTGAGTGCCAGCTTCCAAGCTTTTTTAAAAGCGTCTGGTTACTACAGTTTTTTATAAAGAATGTGCTGACAATAATCGGGAGATGGTTGAGCCAAAGAATCAAAGTCGGTGATAGTGATACGACAGTCATGGTTTTGGAACAACATGGTGGTGGTTGTGGTGAAACCTGATGAATTCTTCCTAATGTTAGATAGTGATTGATATATATATGCATGTGGGTGTGAGTGAGTCAACCGACGCATTTCTAATTTACCAACCCCTCATGGCTTTTCAAAAGCACCATGGATCTTAAGGAATTCCACATATATAAAAGCCTTGAGCCCTTTTGTGATTTACGGATCTGTTTTTTACAAAAAACAATAAAGACAGCAACTGACAGGACTGTTATTTGGGTAGAGGATCCGAGCACCCCTCACCACCTGACCTGGATCTAGACCTTCTGTACTCCTTATAGGTTAAATGTATAATGCATGTTAAAGACAAAAGGCTTTTTGATATAGAGAGTAAGGAAAGGTCTACTTACCTCTTGTCTGTTCAGGCCAGCCGGGTAATATCAACTGATTGGATCAGTAATGCTTAATTAACCAGTGGCTCGAAACAAAGAAATAAATGAAAAGAAAGAAAACGAGAGAGGTAATATTTCATAGCCTCAAGGTTTCAAAATCAGTATGCAACAACAAAGGGGTGGCCTCTTATGAACCAAACAAAGAGTGTATCCAAGAAGTTTAGGTGCAAAAATAATCCATTTATTTCTTTGCATATTGCATCAGTTGAAACATGACCAAGCTCATGGAATCTATCATCCCTATCATAGACAATGTTTTTTTCAGGAACTTGGCCACCCAAAAATGTTGCATTTTCATGAGGATTCTCTATTGTAACTTTGGAATTCATGGACTTGGTTAGTTTTTAGGAACTTGGTCTCAGAAAAAAATGTTGGATTTCATGGACACCCTCATCTCTACTTTGGAGGTTTGGACTTGGAATTAGGGATGAAAATGGTTCGGATTCGGATCAGCTAAATGAATAAAAAAGTCAGATCCAAATGGGGTCAGAACTGCCAAATTAAAATCATAAATATGGTATACTGGGTCCGATCCTTTTTGCATCCCTACTTGGAATGGAGACACCCCAACCTACTTATTTGCACAAATGACCATGTTGGATTTATGGTGTTGGGACTCGAGTTAGGATATGGATCTTACAAATTAGCTAATTGGAACGTGTAGGGGCTCAAACCAAGGACCTGATTGAGCATCTTCAGATTGGGTGGATACACAGCCACAAGCAAACCGAACCTATCAACACACCCAACATCACATCTATGAAGGGTAAATTAACAGAGTAAACTTTAGCTAAGAGATAGAAAGAGTGAACCAACCGACTTGGCCAACTTTTTTGAGTTATTCCCTCAACCCGGTCCATGGATTGGGCAGCAGACATGGACTACATGTTTGTTGACTTTGAATATAAGGAGAATTCCATGGTGGTGATTCTTTCCATGTCATGAGTGGGATGCGATCGTGGATGCGTGCAAGATTTTTCCTCCTCTTACTATTCCTCTTCGGCCTATAAATAATTATAAATCTTAAGGAGACTTTCTCCTAATTGGCCTTCTTCTGAAGAGGGGATTCCTTCGGACGGCAGCAAGCGCTCTCCCTTTTCTCTTTTATCTATTCTTTGGAAAGGTGAAGGATCGCCTTTCTTTTTGTTTTTTGTTTTGTTAAATCCCCAATTACCATCTAGGTTTTGCTTAAGAATTCTACAATAAGCAGAAGAGTAGCCAATTCACCAAGATTCATCTCTTATCATTCAGGTGGCTTCTATAATTCTTCAATCCCTTTGGGTTTTCTGAATGTTTGGTTTCAATTGATGGTTCTTCGTTTGGCATGGTTTGTTGATACAGTTCCGTAGTTCCTATCTGCTTATTGTTGGAACCAACATGGCTTATTCTGTCGCCCAAACATATTGTCATCAATTGGGTAATCACAAGAATCATCAAAGCAATCACAGAAACAAGAAACACCAACACCCCAATTCATCGAATTCATCGTTTCATTCCCTATGCGATGGATCGCATGCCGTTGCCGTCGATGTCATAATCTTGATCCTCGTTCTTGGTGCTATTGGCTTCCTGGTCCTCCCTTATCTTAGATTTTTCTACCATGGAGTCTCCCAGGTTGTTCATGCCGCCGTCTCGATCGTCGTTGAAGAAGTTCGTCAAGCCCCATCCATTTACGCATCGGTGATTGCATCCTCGCTTTTGGTTTCCATTTCTCTTTGGGAGATCATTCGATATATGACCAGGAAATGCGACAATCCGAACTGCCGAGGCCTGCGTAAATCTGCTGAATTCGATCTCCAGCTCGAGCCTGAAGAGTGCATAAAGAATTCTCAGGCCTCGTCAAAAGATGATTTTGGTGGTAGAGGGCTGATTGAGTTGGGGGAGAAAAACAAGGATTTGGAAGAAGATCTCAGGAAGTTGGCTCCTCCCAATGGTAGAGCGGTTCTTATCTTCCGGTCAAAGTGTGGTTGTCCCATTGGCAGAGTCGAGGTTTGGGGCCAGAAGAAAAACTGCAAGATAAAGAAGTGAATTTCAGTAGACGCTGATCGAATTGTTTGATCGTTACTGATGCTTGCTCGATTGCTCTTCATCTCATTTCTTGATCAGTTAGTAAAGAGGAGATGGGTCTTTAGTATTTTCATTTTAAATTATCTGTTTACATGCTATTTCCGTATAATGTCTGTCATATAAAGAAACAATATGGACTATTTCATTCTTGAATCAAAATAACATATAGCTTCTTTGTTCGTTTGTCTCGGTTAGTTTCTCATGTTCTGTATTGATATGTGAATTGTGGGATTTGAATGTCAATTACCTTTTTTGAAGGCGTGGTGCTAAAATATTGGTTTGTCTGGGTAAGATCATATTCAGGAATTAGATGCTCTGGTGAACTGCGATCAAACAGAATTAAATATAAAACGCATGCTATAGCACTTACCGCCAAATGACAAGAATGAAGCATGAAATGTCCAGGTAGACATTTGTTCATGGTTTGGGATATATTTTTGCGTTTGCGTAAGGTGAATAACCTTCCCTGATTGTGCTTGTTATGTTTGGGAGCAGTTCCTTCATGAATGCATCTCTGCGGCTTTGCAGTGTAAAGTTCATGCATGCAGTTTACTGATACTCTCTGTAACATGCACAATAAGGGCTGCATATTGTGGATATCTTGATGCCTTGGTGTTGCCTGAAGATGCTCTGTTACTTATGTCTTTGCCTTTTCTGCAGGTCTTTCTGTTGAATCTGTTCTTTAGGTTATTTCAAAGATTTGTAAACAGGGATTATATAGTACATTAGTACCTGAGAGCAAACATCTGATTCTTTGCGACCATGTTCGAGCAAGTTTATTGCCCCTAGAATCTTTACTGTCAGAAAGGTATGAAATGTCACTCCTGCTAGATAATATTGATGGATGATAATAGTGAAATGGTGTGACGTTATTCATTGCATTTTGTGCATTTTGAATGATTTGTAATCTATAGCAGTTATATATTTTCTAATTTATTGCAGTCATGAGTGCAACGGTATCAGTTAAACAAGATTGATACACACAAGTTCAAATTTTGGTGATGCTCTTTTGGTATTAAACACTATCTAAAAAACTATCCTATATTTGAATTATCATCTAATCATGTCGCTGAACTATGGTGTAGACTCTAGAGTAAATTTTAGAGTAAGAAAGTAGCAGTGCAATCACTAAACTATTGAGCGTGGTACTATAACTACTTGTGTTGTTAGTAATTTGAATTTGTTGAAGCTAATTTCGTGGTGAATCACATGGATGATATTCTTCATAAGCCACACATATTGTCATAGCCTGAGGGTATTGATGAAGGATTAATTCATCTGTTAGTATTCAGAAATATATCTGGTGTCAGTGTTATAGGTAGAATAACCATCAAATAACCATTTTGGCATTGTGACCCAGTTGTATCCTGTGCATGCTCTCTACTTGCTAGAAAACCAAGAAACTAAAAATGTAAAACCAATGGAGACTTATGTAAGTGCTCAATTTATTGGATCTTTTTGAGCAGTTATAAAGACTGCAGCATAGACCAGAATGGACCCCATACTGTTGATAAAACATAGTCTTTTGAACATTTTCTACATGGTAGAAGTGAAAGGGACAAAAAAGGAGAATTTTTACTCCATGCCATGATAGTTAACAAATAAACCTTTTGGAGAAAGATAACATGTAATGAGCCTGATTAGAAGACCTAAACATTTTCTGAAGGATGAAAACAAATAGGTTTGGAAAGTTTCAAACAGTAGAGAGGTATCGTTTATTTTTGACATATGATCCACTGTTTATTTGCTAATATTCATTTCTATATCTTTAACTGATAAACTGTCACATGGACACTCCTACAAGGCCAAAGTGGCATTGGATGCAACATGAAACAGTCAAATGAGGGTTAGGTGTGGTTGATGTGCATCTGACTCTTTTTTGTCAATTTTTTTGGATTGGTCAACAAGACCGAGTCTTTTTCCTCCCCTTTTCTTCTGTGTTCCTGGTTCCTTTGGTGCTCCAACGGTGCACCTTGACAGTGCCTGACAAATCATAGTTTTACATAAAAAAAGATATGTTCCATGATGCTATCCCTAGCAAACAAACTATGCTGAACGCATCTCTGAGGTCAGATTGAGTGGATACAACTGGCACATGATTTTTTAACTAGATTGTACATATAGTAGACAGTACCACACACACACACAAACACTGCTGGTTGCTGGTTGTGATGTTTGCTGGTTGTATATATATATATATATATATATATATATATATATATATATATATATATATATATATATATATATATATATATATATGAAAACTGGAATATGTGATGTTTGCTGGTTGAACCAACAGTGGCTGTCCAATCTGGCTGGATCGGACGGCCACGTTTTTTCCCCTTCCCTCCCATCGCAAACACCTCCTAGTCCTACCCAAGCCCAATTCTCTCTTTCACTCCCCTTTCTCTATGGAGCACAAGCACTGCCAAACACCGCCAGCATTCGATCCACCACCACCACCACCACTGTGGAGGTTCCTCCTCCTTTCCTCCCTTCCTTCTGAGGACCACCACCACCTTCTTCACCCAATCTCCCTCCTCTGCTCACCTTTCTTCCTCCCTTCTCTTTGTCACCCAATCTCCCTCCGCTGCTTGCCTCTTTCTTTTCCTCCGTGGCAGCAAAACAAAACCCTATCCATTGCCGTTCCCCTCTTCTCTGTGTTCCCACTGCCCTTTTTGTGTTCTTAAGTGCAAGCACCACCAACCATGTTGCCCTTTCACCACCCACCACCAACCGTTTCATCCCTCCCTCTGCACCTTTTGTGCAATTTGCCGTACATTGCACCTTCTTTGCATGATGGTGCTCGTGGTCCTCCAAGGTGGTGGTCCTCGGAAGCACAACGCAGAAAAGGGGAGGGAGAGGGAGAAGGGAGTTGGGCTGTGACCTGTGGCATAGGAGGGGTTTGCATTGGGCAGGAAGGGGTAAAGATGTGGTCGTCCGATCCAACCAGATCAGATGGTATAGCTGCACCCTTACACCCATTTGCATAGCCTATGACACCGCTACACGGTAGATCGGTTGCCGTACCCGTGTCGACACGGGTACTGGTACTGGGCATAGTGCAGGTACGCAGCACTATGCCGGGTCGGGTCTAATGCATACTCTTTACCTCAGAAAAGAAAAAAAAAGCAAAATCGCCCCTCCCAAAACCCTCGACTCTCTCTCTCTCTCAACCTGGTCTCGCTCCCAGAAGCTAGAGGGGTTGGGGGAGGGGAAAATGAGAGAGAGGGGGGGGGGGGGGGTGGTAAGCAGAGGGGTTTGGGGAGGGGAAACGAGAGAGAGAGAGAGAGAGGCGGTGGGAGACTCTCCTTTCTACCGTAAACCATGCCCTTTCTTTATTAATTTTTTAAATTTTCGGACACCCCCCATCCTTTATTAACTTTTTACCTACACCCTCCTCCTCTATTCAAAATTTCATCCCTCTAACTCCTTTTTTACTAAAATCTCTCCCTCTTTTACTAAAAACTGCATTGGACCTACAAACTATTATTTGGATCTTGCATGGGACCTACACAATATATATATATATATATATATATATATATATATATATATTTATATATATATATATATAGATAGATAGATAGATAGATAGATAGATAGATAGAGAGAGAGAGAGAGAGAGAGAGAGAGAGAGAGAGAGTCGTGTCCCCGTACCCATATTTTTTTAAATTACCGTGTTGTACCCTCCGTACCCGTACCCAGGCGACATAGGGCCAGGTGACATAGGGCATAGCTCATGAATAACCTGTTGCATACCAAATTTGCTAAAGAGAAATGTTTATGTGGAACAAGTATAAGGGTCTACATGAGAGGCTGCGAAAGCATGGTGTAGATGTGCATACAGTATCAATCAATTGAAATGAGCAATATCTCATTACTCGCTCTTTTTTTGATGGAATTTACTCTTACAGGTATACATGGTCTGTTTAGTAGGGATTGGTATTGTGATAACCAAATTTCCATGTATGAGCAGATTGTTTGGGCAACTTGAAAATTGACAGCCATAAATGCACAAAAAATTCATGCTTAAAAACTTATAATTTTTGTGAAGAGAACATGATCTGTGTTGTGATAACTGGTTTTCCATGTATAAACAGATTTTTTGGGCAGCTCAAAAACTGGCAGCCATAAATGCACAAAAACTTCATGTCTTAAAAAACTATAATTTTTTGTCAAGAAAACATGATCAAGAGTTGATCCTTAATATATTGGCCATGCTGAACACATCCAGTTTCGATTGAGTCAAAACAACAACTCGCACTTATGAGTTTCAACTCATTAACACTATATGCACATCCGTACCAAAGCCTTTCCATTAGAGGTTAATAGCATAAATTATTAGCTATTTTTTCACATGAAAATAAGAAGGCTTCTAAACAAATTCTGTATCAGTAGGCAACGTGTCCTATGACATTTGCAACTTTGTAATCCTTTACGCTTGGAAGCGTCAGAAACTTATAATGTTGGGATGAAGGTTGTTAGGAATGGAAAGGAAAACAGGAAATGCCATTGGAAACCGAAGCAGGAAGCGAGTCTCTTTTAGGTTCATGTGAAATGGGATGCTAGTAAAAGAACAAGGAAACCATTGGGAAACATTTTGGAAGCACAAATGTTTAAAATAATAATGGTGTAATACATGGGCCTATAATGTTTTCTTTATCTTGTTTTTAACTCCTAGTCAATATCATTACAGAAACAATTTTACATATACAACAGTAATAATGAACAGAACTACACATATAAGAATAATGTGCATGCACAAATTATAAATTTACATAATCTTTATATGTTCATCATTATCCATGATGACTAAAAAGAGTCAACATAAGAATTTGTCATAAAATATTTTAATTCACTGATCAACTAAATGCAAGCAAACACATATTGCAGCTATTTATGTGTTTTTTGGCAAAACTAAAATGACAGTAAATATCCTCCTTAAAGTACTACAATCTTTTAAAATATAATCTAATGTAAAAAAACATGAAAGTATTTCTCAAATATATGTTGTTAAACAATATTCATATCATATATGTCGACATTTACCCAAGGTTGTTTGCACCGTGCCGTATCGTACGATACATATTGTTACTTTTGAAGTTTACGATATGATACACACTTGTATCACAATACGATACACACTTGTATCGCAATACGAGTGTGTATCGTACCCGTACGATACACGGCGTACCGTACGATACACGGCGTACCGTACGATACACGGCGTACCGTACGATACACGGCGTACCGTACGATACACGGTGTACCATACATGCACTTTAAAAAGGCTGAAAATTATTAAATACCTTTTGAGGGCCAACTTTTTCATTTGAGGCAATTAAAAGTGCATTTCCACCATTTGTTTCACCCAAAGAAGTGAGTTAAGGTAAAAAAAATGTATTTTCACCATTTTTCACTCAAGAAAGTGGGTTAAGATAAAAAAATCTTTATTATGAGTAAAATTACAAAGCTACTCCAAAAAAAATTGCCTCGGGAGGGCGCTGCCCCCGCCAGCTTACCGTGAAGTTGGATACACGAAATTTAATGATTTATATCAAGGTAGAAATCAAGCTCCACACTCTTCCAACAAAGATGGCATAAGATGATCCGACATGGCAATGAAGCAATCAATTAATGAGTGGAAACCGATTGAAAATCGAGTGCAATTATTGCTATAATATTTTTGTTTATGTAATATGAAATTATGAGTCTTGTGACATGTTCTTAATTGCAAGATATTTAATATTTCGCATTGTTCTTGTGAGATAGTTGATGTTTGACTATGTCTTTTGCAGCTCAGAGACATAAATGCTTCATTGGTGATTTTATTGTTGTATTTTGTACAATTCATCCTTATTTCATATGATATGATTTTTTTAGAATTTTTACTAAATTTTTATTAAAAATTTATGATGTGTTTACGATACGATATGGTGTTACTATTGGCCCGACCAATACGGGTAACAATACGCTACTTACAACCTTGCATTTACCCCTTACATGGGGACTCTCATTTCCATAGGTTGGGAAGCTGGTATCCTTTTATTCTTTTACAGAAGAAACGTTTCCTATTGGTTGGATTTTTTTGTGTGAATATGTTTCAAGATGCTGCAATTTGGAATTTGGGAACTGTTTCCCCAGGAAATGTGTTTCCCATGCATAGGTAGCATTTCCAATAGCTGTAGTTGGGTCAATAAAGGTAATATTTGGTCTTTTGAACATGACATTTGCATTGTTTCACGTATCATGTTAACACTAAATTATTCTGATGTTCTTGGTGTACCAAGTATGAGAAGCTAATGGGGTATTCTGTTGATACAGATGAGCATTCTAGAGTTTTAAACCATTTATTATTTCCATAGATAAGTTGGATAAATTATGACTTTAGCCCAGTATTTCAGTAGCATGCCATACTAATGAAAATTATGAACTTCATATCAGCGATAGTTGTCATTAACTTCAAAAAGTTTTTCAAATTAGGTATTTGGATGTACAAAGATCCGAATAAATGTTGGTTTGCCTTCTGCTGGTTGTATCGCTTATAAATTCTTTTCTTTGTCATTTGGCAGGTATCAAGAAACTGGAAACTTTCTCAAGATACTAATTATCTTTTCTAACTTATTGTATATTATATTGGATTTTCAGTTACACAAAAATGATAGTGTCATTTTTTACAAAGCTACATGTGCTAAATTGCTTATGTTAATAACCATTCAAAATGCATTCAAAAAGAAAAAATAGCCATTCAAAGGATCTTAGGTCTATGGAAAATGGATTTCTAGGATTTTTTTTGAAGGATTACAACAACAACAACTACTACGCCTTCATCCCAAAACAATTGGGGTCGGCGATATGAACCAACAAAGAAAATCATTCTGGGTCTTCCACATGAATCCTTCTCCTCCATTCATTTCTATCCAATGCCATGTCCTCTGTGAGGTTCAAAGCATTCATATCCTTTGCTATCACTTCCATCCATGTCTTCCTAGGCCTACCCCGACCTCTTTTAACTAATATATTTTCCCATTTCTCCATCCTTCTAACTGGAGCATCATTAGGCCTTCGTCGAATATGTCTAAACCATCGTAAACGATTCTCTCTCATCTTATTTTCAATGGGTGCAACGCCTACCTTCTTACGTATCTCCTCGTTCCGAATCTTATCTTTTATTGTATTTCCACACATCCATCTCAGCATACGCATCTCAGCTACACTCATTTTTTGAATATGATGTCTCTTGGCAGCCCAACATTCCGTACCATATAGTAAAGCGAGCCTAATAGTCGTCCTATAAAACTTTCCCTTCAACCGCAATGGCATTCTACGATCGCACAACACTCCAGTTGCACTCTTCCATTTCATCCACCCAACCTTTATCCTATGATTTACATCTCCATCAATTTCTCCATACTTTTGAATGATAGATCCCAAATATTTGAAAGAATCATCCACCGATATTTCTTGCTCACCAAGCTTCACTACACTCCCATCTCTATTTCGTTGCTTACTAAATCGACATTCCATGTATTCTGTCTTACTCTTACTCAACTTAAAACCTCTTGCTTCCAATGTCTGTCTCCATAATTCTAACTTAGCATTAACCCCAGCTCTAGACTCATCAATCAAAACAATATCATCAGCAAACAACATACACCACGGCACATTTTCTTGAATTGATCTCGTAAGCTCATCCATCACTATAGCAAATAGGAAAGGGCTTAAAGCAGATCCTTGATGTAACCCAACCGTTATAGGAAAATTGGTTGTCACCCCTCCACAAGTGCGGACATTGGTTACTACTCCTTCATACATATCTTTAATTATACTAATGTACTTGAGAAAAACACCTTTCTTCATCATTGTCCACCAGAGAACGTCCCTAGGTACTCTATCGTAAGCCTTCTCCAAATCAATAAAAACCATATCAAATCTTTGTTCCTCTCTCTATTTCTCTCAATAAGTTGTCTAAGAAGATGTATAGCTTCCATAGTAGATCTTCCAGGCATAAAACCAAATTGATATCATGACAATCTTCCTCAACCTAGACTCAATCACCCTCTCCCAAAGTTTCATAGTATGACTCATGAGTTTTATACCACGATAGTTTGTGCAATCTTGTATATCACCCTTATTCTTATATAGAGGCACCAAAGTACTCTTCCTCCACTCATTAGGCATCTTATTTGTCCGCCAAATCTTGTTAAAAAGATTTGTCAACCATTCTAAACCTTTCTCTCCCAAGCATTTCCAAGCCTCGATAGGTATACCATCTGGGCCAACTGCCCTTCTTGATTTTATTTTCTTCAAAGCCTCTACAATTTCTTTCTTTTGAATCTTGCGCATGAAGTCACGATTCATCTCATGAAAAGGAATGGAAAAGTCTCCAAGATCCTGAGCATGACTTTCATTAAATAGCTTATCAAAATAATCTTTCCATCTCTCCTTAATCTCCTCATCTTTGACTAAAACCCTTTGCGTTTCATCTTTGATACATCTAACCATACCCAGATCCCTCGATTTCCTATCTCTCATTTTTGCAATCCTATAAATATCCTTCTCACCCTCTTTGGTATCCAACTTGTTATAAACCTCCTTATATACCTTATCTCTCGCATTCCAAACTACTTTTTTAGCTTCCTTCTTTGCTATCATATACTTCTCCAAATTCTCATTATCACGACTTTTACTTAGATTTCTATAACACTCTCTTTTAACCTTAATAACTAATTTGACATCCTCGTTCCACCACGATGTATCCTTACCTAGCGGTGCACCGCCTTTAGACTCACCCAATACCTCCTTAGCCACCTTTCTCATGCCACCCGCTATCTTATTCCACATAGATTCTGAATCCTCCTTGAGACACCAATCAACTTCCTTAACTACCCGCTCTACAAACATTCCTTGTTTAGCTCCTTTCAGTGCCCACCACTTAATTCTAGGATCTATCCTATGTATATCCCTTTTGCGGCATTGTCTAATTCTAAGATCTAAAATTAAGACTCTATGTTGTGTAGCTACACTTTCTCCCGGTATAACCTTACAATCGATGCAACAACCCCTATCTCTCTTTTTAAGTAGGAAAAAATCTATCTGACTCGTATTAACCCCACTTTTAAATGTTACTAGGTGAGACTCCCTTTTCCTAAACCAAGTGTTTACTAAGATCATATCATAGGACAAACCAAAATCTAAAATCCTTTCTCCACTATCGTTTCTTTCTCCTATAACATAGCCTCCATGGATACTCTCAAATCCATCCCTACTAATGCCTACATGCAGGGGCGTAGCTAGGGGGGGGGGCAGGACTGGGCTGTAGCCCAGTCCTGCCTCCCCAAACAGTTAAATTTTTTTTTTTTTTTTAAAAGCCCAGTCCTAGCCCAACCCTTACTGCAGCAAATAGTTTGATTTGTCCATATGAAATAGTTTTTAATTAATAATTGTAGCCATTTTTTATTTTATCTCAAAAATTTTTTTTCCGGGGGCACTGCCCCCGAACCCCCAACTATCACACAAATAATTTTTTTTTCTACGCCCCTGTTTGCCCCTCCTCACATGAATCCTAGCTACGCCCCTGCCTACATGCCCATTAAGGTCACCGCCGATGAAAAGCCTTTCTCCATAAGATATCCCTTGTACTAATCCATCTAAATCTTTTCAAAATTGACGCTTAGTGGAATCATCTAAACCTACTTGAGGTGCATAAACACTAATAATATTAATAATATCCGTACCTAATACTAATTTAATAAGTAAAATCCTATCACCCTTCCTACAGACCTCAACTACATTATCTATAAACTCACGACTCATAACAATCCCTACTCCATTCCTATTTATTCCTGTATACCAAATCTTATATCCCCAAGGTTCTATCACTTTTGCTTTCTCACCTACCCATTTGGTCTCTTGTAGACATAAAATATCAATCTTTCTCCTACACATAACATCTACTAACTCTACCAACTTACCAGTTAAAGACCCTATGTTCCAAGTGGCTAACCTAATTTTATGGTCTTGGACTAACTTCTTTACCCCCACCCGTCCAACAAAGTGAGGGAACCCTTGCCTATTGGACACCACACCTGGGCGCCGGTGTGACGCGTCTTTTCCGGGCGACGACCTAGCAACCCTTGCCCATTTATCACTGCCTCCGGGCCTATAGAGTACAACGCGTCGCTCAGTAGGGAACGCCCCAACGAAATTCTCATATTGGTTCATATTCATAGGGTATGACTAAGTTTTTATGTTGGCTGTCACAGGCCTATCGCAACCCTCCTCCTTTATCCGGGCTTGGGACCGGCAGTGTATAACTAAACAGTTATACACAGGAGGAGTTTTTTTTTTAAGGATTGAACCTTGAAAAAAATTTAATTGTAGCTTCTGTTTTGGTTATTTTAATGTATTTAAAATACATGTATTCCTTTTCATATAATGTATGGGTAAGGAATTTCAAAAGTTTGTTTTAAATCATCCAAGGCATTTCATTTTGAAAATTTAAGGCAGATTTTGTCAAAATTCTAATGGAGGCCATCTTTGTTTCATAATAATGTGTGTGAAGTATAATCTTTTTCTGAGAAAAAATTGAGAAGAGTGTATGAAATATGAACTTCAATGTACAAAACATAATTATTATGAATGTGCTATTACTGCTGGCATTATGTTGATCTCATCATGAATTGTTGATGTGAGTACATGAATGCATGAAGAATCGGAAATATTTCACCTTGAGTGCATTATTATTATGATCATTATGGTTAAATGCAGATTTAATCATTTAACCACCAAGATAAATTTTTAATTGTAGCTTCTGGAAACAATTAAAAATGATTAGAAAGCTTAACGTCATGAAGTGAAATGAAAAATGAGGTCTCATTTCTTGTCATATTCATGAGAAACAAGAAAAAGGAAGCATAGTAATGAGGCGATATTCCTAATGTATATGTGGTTTTCTATTGGGGTATGTCTGGTAGTCATGCTTGGTTAAGCAAGGTAGACTTTCCTCTGAATCAAATTTGGATTTAGTTGCTTGACATTTATTTTATTGGTAATTTTAACTTAAAGGACAAATGCGATGAGATCTATAATTGCGAAGTCTAGACTTTGTTCAAGGTACATTATTTATAATTCTCTATCGTGCCACTTTGTTGTGAGGGATAATAGATAAATATCAATGCTCAAAAACTGACTTTATTTAAAAAAAGCAAAGAAACTTTATGCGCAGGAGGTGAGATTCAAACCCACCACTGCACACATGAAAGGCACACGTCTTACCCATTTGAATAAGACTTCTTTTTGTGCTATACAGTCAATAAATACTCTACATATCTATAAACTGGTGCCTATATAGCCATACAAGCGAGCCTAATCGGGCTTATGGAGCCTAGTCGAGCTTGAATGTCTGATCAAGCTTGGCTCCTTTACATTTAATGAGCCTGAGTTTTTGTTTACACTTGGCTCATTTACCTACTCGATTCCGAGCCGGGCTTAAAAGAGTTGAGCTCAAGCCTAGACGGCAGCTTGTTGTGCAGCCCTACTTGACATTAGTGTCACTTCTTTTAACCACCAAGAGTTTGAGAACTTATTCTGTAGGCGTCTTTACCGGGTGGAGCCTTCTGGATATAGGAGCATCTTAACATACTCACCTTTGTAAGTCTGCAATTTCATGGTAGCTTCCCCTTAGGGTTTGGCGTCTCTCTTCCGCATTTGTGAAAACTGGGATAAAACAAATGGTATTTTGTGATGGCTCAATTTCTTTCAATCACCTTGTAGAATATAAAAGGACCAATTATGACATTGTTTTTTAGCGTACTACAATGTCATAATTGGAGTCAAGAGGCATCGCCACCTTTGTTGTGGATTTTCTGTAACTTTTTGATAAGCCATTCTAGCATTTCAAAAGTATTCTTGATAGTTTTCTTTGCCTTCTGTTCTCCATTTCCTAAGTTCTGGTTCCCTTTTGTACCCTAATTAATGAATTGACACAGTAATATAATATCATTTGCCTTTTCTCTCAAAATAATTAATGAATTGACAATTTTGGATTATGATAATTTTCTTCTTGCAGAAATTATTTCAACTTCCTTTGTTATTGTTGACATTAATGCATGGAAACCTTTACAGGAACTATGGTGTATGCGATGTAAAAACATGCTTGCCACTTTGAGGTGCATTTTATGCTTCCGAGTTACACTATGGAATTGCATGTTTGCATCAGTTAGGGGGTGCACACGCCCGTGCGCACACACACAAACTATATTTTCTCTAGATGTTGAGGATTGTTGTAGTGAGACTTGACTGTGGGAGCTTTAGACAACTTCGTTACTTGCATGGACTGGAGAGAGCAAATTTTCTCCCAGACTTGGAAGTTTTGTAATCGCCAGACGTTGGGAGGCCAAGGAATGTGCACATTAACGAAGATTCTGTTTTGACAATACGGTGAGATATGTGGTCCAATGAGAAGTGCTAAAATTCCATTTTGTTCTGGAGGTGAGCTAGTCAATCAGCGCAGCACGTTGGACCAACCATAAAATTCTGTACGGGAACGGATGTCATCTTCTGCATATTGTATCTAAGGTCAAATCTTTTGGGCTTCATTGCCCTCAACAGAGCAAATCTTGTGAAACGAACTACCCATGATATGGCATGGCCACTTTGGCTGGCTCATTTTCAAAGCAGTATCAGCCTGACCCACGTAATGTCAAGTTAGTGATTCTCCATTTTTTTTTTCTGTATGATTGCCCACACGTGTGTATGTGTGCTATATTGCAGGCACACGTGCACCCAAATTGTTGCTTCAGACACCCTTCCTAGTAATTGTCATGATGTTCATGCATTTAGGACTGAAAATATTGAGGCAATAGAGGAGAAATGATCATTGGGAGCTCAAAGTTAATGAGTAGTGATGAGAGTTTAATACTTCTGCTGGAGATGGAACATGTGATATAAGGTGGATAGACAGTGGTCATCTTGACATGAAAAAGAGAGAGATGATGGGGGAGAAAATAAAAAACTGCACACCGAGTATTTGTGTTAAAAGGAATATGGACAGCCTTCCACAATGACCTGCTTCTGCACTTTAAGGTTGCTAGTGGATGCAAGGGCATTCTTACTGGACCTAAACCACCTTTCTTGTATTCATGGTTTTGGTTATTTATATACAATCTGAAAACTTGCAGAAAAAGCTTGGTTGCACTTCTGCTGGACGAGAAAACTCTTTTTTGAGTTGAGCTTGGTCCAGTACCATATCGTTGTCACAAGCTCCATCTTGAGCAGTCCACCTGATACGCAGCTAGAGATGCCAAAACAATTGGTTAAATCAGAAAAAGCAAATTCTAAGTTTTGGTTATATTTTTCAAAATAGACAATAGCGCAGACGAGCTATTCTCCTAATCTGTTAATGATACACTGCAAAAGTAGCATGGTCTATCCTTTGGATGTGTTGCATGCTCCACCTTAATGGCAACCTCTCAGCTGATCCTGCAACCTGTGGATGACAATGAATGTCATTGTGTTAAATGGTATCAAACTGAGGGTCTTAGTGTGTATTTAAAGTTTTTTTTTTTAACGCATGACTGATAATAGTTTGTTGAAAAATTTACTCACGGTTAAGGCCGGGTGATTTTTCAAAGTCTTAACTTTTCCGGGTTGGTTAGAATTTAGGTTGGACTAAATTGGGTTCAAGGGCTTCTAAGTTAGGATTGGGACAAGGGAAGGGCTTGCACAATTTATTAGGCTTAGGATGATTCCGATGAGGTTTGCTACAAGGGCTGGATCGGCAGGAAAAGGTCGGATGCTCCATGGGATAGACTTTGGGAGGTTGAGACTGTCGGGTGACACGTGTTCAACCATGACAAATTGAGGTGGGCCTTAGCCGAAACCTTGGTCCACCGAAGTGAGCAAACCCACTAGGGATCAGTAGACTAAAGCCAGTGAGTTGGATCCATGAAGGAATAACATACCAAGGTGAGAGAGGGACTAGCTCTTGAGAGAGAGAGAGGCGAGTCGGGGGTAGGGACTCGTGTGAGAGAAAGAGAGAGATGAGTCAAGAGAGTGAGAGACTCGTGAACTAGAAAGAGAGAATTTGAGATGGATGAATTTGAGAGAGAGAAAGATTCAAGTTCAATTTTGTCTTTATTTTTTTATCAATTCACAAGCTAAAACATGAGCTTATATACAGGACAAAGAGGGCACATAATTCCATACACAAGTTGGAAAACAAATAAAAACCTAAATCTAGTTAAAACCTAAATAGTCTAAGACTAAATCTAGTTAAACCCAAATAGGCTAGGCTATTCTAGGTTCAGCTTACTTGGAGCAAACCAAATAAGGGGTTTTCTTCTCCAAAATTAGACTACACATTTGACTCCCAAGTTCCATCTTTAGAGGGGCACTTAAGACCCCTTACACGACTTTCATGAGGCTCCAAAAATAGGGGAGGAAGCCCCTTAGGGTGTGTCCTACCAAGCTCCTCTCTAATTTTGATTTTCCCATTTTTAGAGCTTCTAGAATTATGGTGCTCATTTTTAGGTTAACTAGAATCAGGCCTAGGCTAAACTTAAGCTCTCCACCAATATCCCATGCCATTAAGAGGTTCTCTATTCTTAGCCAACCCAAAAAAAAGGGGAGGACATCCCCATTGGTGGGTCCTCCCATGTGTGGGATCCATAAACCACATGCTTTAGATGGAATGGAGTTCAAATCCAAGTCGTCCTGATATGTTTCTTCAAAAATTAGGTCTATATCAGTGGAGGAAGCGACAGAGGTTTGCTTTAAACATTTGTTTCCTTTCTCCAATGGTGCAAGCATTCTTTCCTAATCAGGACTGTTATATTTCTAGTTTGGCATTGATATGAGAGGTGTGTAGCTGAATTTTGCTCATGCCTTCACTGTATTTAAAGTATTTTTTTTCTGACTCAGCTTTTTTCTACATTTCAAGAAATTCTAGAAAAGAGGGTCTGCATACATTTGGAGCTGATGCGGACCTGATGGATCCATGATGATGACTGATCATGCATAATATTCATATTTTATTCATCTTTATTTATGCATGATCCATGATAAAATCATATTAAAAACTCATCTTTATCATTGTTTTCGAGTATTTGTTTCGAAATCAAATTTTTGAAAAAAATTATATTTTTCAATTCAACTCTGTGCTTTTCAGTATTTTTTATTAGTTTTAGAGTTTTCTTAATTATAATTTAGTTAGAGTAGGACTTAATTATTTTGAATGAGTTTTAGGAAAATATCTCTTTGAAAAATACGTTTTTCAGAAAGAGACCTTGTTTTAGAAATTGAGAAAAATTATCAGACTTTTTTGAACTTTTGAATTTTAACCTAATTAAGGATTATAAATAGTGGTTTTGAAGGGCTGGAAAAATGGTTTTTTCAGCAGCCTCAAGCCCTCCTCTCTTCTCCTCTTTTTATTCCCTTCTTTTCTCTCCTTGTCGATTTCTCTACCTCTTCGTCTTCTTCTTCCTCCCCTTCTTCCTCCTCTCATTCTTCTTGCTTCTAGCCCTTTTCATCGTTGGCAACATAGTCTTTTCATCGGGAAAGTGCTTGCTTGCAGCTGGGATTAACCACCTTCTCTTCTTATCCAATCTGTCGGAGGCGATCCACGATGGTTTGCTTCTTTCTCCCCCGTTTCACCGTAGATCTAGTTTTTCATCGCATAAAGCATATCATTACATGTAGTTTTATTAGATCATTGCATTATCTGCATGTTAATATAGTTTCTTGATTTAAATATTAAATAATCTTGATTTACATAGAGCGTTAGTTTTAGCATAGGGTTTCATATATTTTTGTATTTCTTGATTAAGTTCTTGATTAGTTTAGGTTAGATCTAGTTTAGACTAGCTTGCTTTACGTTTTATTTCTCGGTGCTTTGTAGATCAAGTGAATAAAGTTTTTTTTATTAGTTGATATGTTTTTTTAATTATCGTTTTTTATTAGAATAGCTTAATGTTTATTTTTTACAGGTTAATGTTAGTTCCGATTTAGTATTTAATTTAGTTTTAGTCTGATGCACGTCATTTGGTCTCAGTTCAAAAGTTTTCTTCTTTGATCCTTGTCTTGCATGGTTGTTAATTAGTACATAGGAGTCGATTTCTTTTTAAGTATCGTTTTCTTGTTAAATAGTTTAGATGATAATAGTATATTTTTTATGCAGCCGTGTTCAGCTGTAATTTATAGTAGTGAATTTAGTTGGTCAGTAGTTTTTATCTCCACGTCAGTTTAATTAGCTTTGATTTTGAGTTTGCATGAAAGGTAGTTAATATTAACATAGCCGATTGTTTTTTTTTTTTGGTAACTTGCGTTTTCTTGAGCATAGGTTAGAGTATTTTTTATTGCATAGTTCTAGAGTTTAATGGGTATTAGGTCCAGCATGTCTTTATGTGATTCACGTTAAGGTTGTTTAGTTTTTTATTTATTTCCACCTACAAGTCAAGTTAGAAGTAGATTTAGCTTGGCAATAACAATAGCCAATTTTTGTTTTCTTTGTTTTAGTCCATTAATAAGTAGTAAGTTAGGTAATTTTATATGATCTCAGATTGTGACTAGTTTTAGATTAGTTAGTTTGTGTTTTAAAATCTGTACAGCATCTTCCATTGTGCCATTCGTTAGTTGGTTTTTTTTCTCTTTCTTGCAATTAGTTTAATAAGTAGTTTTACTTGATTCGGGTTAGCCGATTATAATTAGTTTGTTAATTAATTTTCTTGCTTTAGTTTTTGTTAATTTTATTATTTGTTGATGCTAGATTGATTAGTTAGTTAGTTTATCATGTTCAATTGAGTGTGTTTTTGATCTTTTTGTTTTAGTTAGTTTCTTGATTTCTTGGATTAGTTATTAGTTTCTTAGCAAATTAGTTTTTGTTTTGGTAGTTTGGTTGTTTTGCTATTTTGTCTTTTAGTGTTAGGTAGTTAATAGTTGTTCATAGTTAGTTCATGTTATTAGTTTAGTTTTAGTTAGCTTAATTCTTGTTTTTGCTGATTTATTTTGTTAATTAGTTATTAGATTTCTTGTTTAGTTTTCGTCGTACTGCTTTGTTTTGTGTTTTTGTTTTTGCAGGAAAGCGTTGGAACGTGCTGTGAAGCCCTTTTCGTACCCCCGAAGTGCTCTCTGAGGTCCCTTAAAGCTTTCAGAAGTGCCCACAAGGAACCCTTAAGCAAACCATGCAAAAGTATTCAACCTAGAAGGGACACAAGGGGACAAAAGACTCGAGCACTGAAGCCTTTTCTTTTCTTTTTAGATTAGGATTTCCTTTATTTTAATTCATTTGGGTTTGTAATAAGGCACTTTAATTATTTGTTTAAGCCTTCTGCAGGGGCAGAACCCTTATTTATTTATTTAATTAATTATTTTTTTTGCAATAAAGAGTAGTTTAGATTGTGTGTTTGAATATGAAGTATTTCTCATTCCCTGAGATCGACCTGGACTCCACCACTAGTGCGATCCAGTTTTTATTATTTGATGCATGGTTTGCACAAACATTTTTATTAAAAATATATTTTTAAAATGCTTTATTGAAAAACTTGCATCAATGACAAGCTCGAAGTATCTTTTGATGAGCTCGGTTTTGGAAGCTTATCTCGTTGTGGCATTTCGAAGACCTACAAGAGGCTGGTGATGGCTCTGATTGAGAGGTGGAGGCAGGAGACCAACACCTTTCATTTTTCTTAAGGCGAGATGACCATTACTCCAGCATAGTTACATTATTTGTTGGGCCTTTCGATGAGTACTAACCCTATGATATTTTCAGATGAGGATCCAACCAGAGTATTTCGTAGGATTTTCGGACAGCTTCCCTCAGAGGAGGGGAAGATCCAAATGCATTGGTTGCGGGAAGTGTTACCTGCTGACAAGAAAGGCGTGCATTATCCCCTTTCAGTTCGATGAGATGCATTCTTGCTATACGCGATAGGTGTAATCCTTTTTCCTTCAGGTGATGGGATCCATGTACCTATTTGTTTGTGGTTTTTGTGGAGGAGCCATGCCATTTTGACTGGTATTACAGGGTGCTGGCTTACTCTTACCAATACTTCAACAAGCTTGTGCTGAAGGGAACGACAGATGCCCTAATGGGTTGTGCCTTTCTTTTAGAGGTATGATCATGCATACATTTTGCATTTTATTCATTCAATTTTATGCATGATCCATTAAAAATTGTGTTAAAAACCGAGTCTTATCGATATTTTTAAGAAACTGTATTTAAATTGAAAATAAAAGAAAAATCATGTTTTTAAATACTTCTCTCTGTTTTTCAATGTTTAACTTTGCTTAAGACTTTTTAATTAGTGTTCTAATTAACTTAGAAGTGTTTAAGTCATATTTTATTTGGTTTAGAAGAGGTAGTTTTGCGAAACACATTTTTTTTAGAAACACTGTTTTAAAAATTTTGAAAATAAATTAGAGTTTTCTAAAAAAAATGTGTTAACCTAATTTTCTTAATATAAATAGTATGTTTTCAGCATGAGAAGATGTTTTCCCCTTTCTGTAGCCTGCGCCCCTCTCTCTCTCCTCTCTGCCTCCCCTTCTTCCTTTCTCCCCCTTGTTCGATCGACTGGTTGCCTACCTCTTTCTTCTTGGTTCTTATGCTTTTTACTCTTTCTTTTAAACCTCATTGTCACCGGCTCCTCGCATCCCCTCTGTCGGAGAGTGAACAAAGTTTGTTCGGTTGCAACAGAAAAGACCATCTTCTCTTTCTCAACCCTTCCATCGTTGGTAAGCCGAAAGGTGAATCTCTTCTTCCCCATCTCTGTAGTTTTTAGGATCATATCATCGCATGCATATTTATTTTCTGCATTGTCATAGCATATAGCATGGTCTGAGTTCTATTTATTTTATTTTTGCATCTTAGACTAGTTTGTGTGCCTCATATAAATTAGATTTATTCAATTTTCTGGTTATATTTGGTTTGTGCTTGATAGTTTTAGTTAAAGTAGCGTAAAATTCCAATTTTTAGTGAGAACCAGTCCATAGATTTTATTTTAACATTTATGCTTGGTTCCATCTAGTTTTTGGTTATTTATTTTATTATTTCGTAGCTAGGTTTACTCTTTACATTTGTTTTTAATTGCAGGTGAACAACGTTAAACACATTGTTTCCATTTGGGATCAAACTAGCGCCAAAAATGTTGATCTGAACCCCACCGTGTTTAACGATGTTCATGCCTGGTTCGTTAAAGATCTCTTTGACGTTAACCATGTTGTTTAAGTTAAAAAAAATGTTATAACTTAAATTAGAATTTCTTTTAGTAGTTAGTCAATTTAGTTGCTTAATATTTTTTTGTTAGCACTTGCATGATCGAATTATAGCATAGGATCGATCGTCACACACACAGCCCCGGTTCTGCATGATAGTAGTTGTGTCAAACACGTTGTGCATGGTTGATGCTTGCTTGAAGTTCAATATGGTATTTTAATTTTTTTAGCCTCAATCACTGTGTGC
Organism: Nuphar pumila; assembly: GCF_984573655.1. Lineage (NCBI taxonomy): Eukaryota > Viridiplantae > Streptophyta > Magnoliopsida > Nymphaeales > Nymphaeaceae > Nuphar > Nuphar pumila. The sequence goes on from NC_143250.1 coordinate 125,726,493, forward strand.
AAAAATAGTGTTTCCATCTTTTGTTTGAAGTCATAGTATAGAATCACTATTGTTTTTGTGTTTATGCATTAGCTAGACTTAATTAATTTAAGTTATTTGTAGTTAGTTTGATTCAATTGATTATACATCCCTAGATTAGCTTATGATTAGCTGGATTTGATTTTATCAGTGCATATTTAGTTATTTAGTTAAAGTTCATACTTCGTTATATAGTTTGTTCTTAAGTTATTAGTTAGTTTTACTAATTCTTCTTTTAATCAGTTTGTTATTAGTTAGTTTCTTGATTATCTTTAGTGTGTTACACTGTAGTTTTTGTTAGTTAGTTTGTTTTGTTATTTTGTCTTTTAGTGTAGTGATTAGTTTATTTTATGCTAGTTTAATTCATGATTTTATGATTTGTAGCTAAAGCTAACATCAAATTTTTGTGAGTTTTTGTGTTTTATTTTGTGTTTCGTCTTTTAATTCTTGCAGGAAAGCATTTAGACGTGTGGTGAGCCCATCGAAAGTACCCCCAAAGAGCCCTCTAAGGTCCCTAAAAGCTCCCCTCAAAAGGCCCTTCAGAAAGCCATCAAAGAACCCTACAACAAGAAAAATGAAACTCGACAAAGAAGAGACTAGAATCTCAGAGCACTGAAGACCTTTTCTTTTCTTTTTAGCTTAGGCTTTTAGTTTATTTTATTCAATTCAATTCAATTTGGGTTTGTAATACGATATTTTATTTTTATTTGTTTAAGCCCTCTGCAGAGGGCCGCACTCTCAATTAATTAATTATTTTTATTTTCAAGGCAATAAAGAGTAGCTTATTTTTCTGTGGAATACAAAGTATTTTTTCCCATTCTCTGAGTTCGACCCGGACTCCACCACTCGTGCGAGCCAGTTTTTATTATTTGATGCACGGTTTGCACAAACATTTTTATTGAAATATATATTTTTAAAATGCTTTAGTAAAAAAGTTGCATCAAGGTACATAATTATTTTGCACTTGTTCCTTTCTTTCTATTATGAGCTTTTCTTTTCTGACTTTTTCTTTTGAACAATTTTTTGTTGTGGGGATATATGAAGATCCCTATTAACAAGATGGCTCTTCTTTCTTCTAATTGCCCTAGATTTGAGCTGGTGGGAGGCTACTCACAAGAGGGGGTGACCAATCTCAGTTGGCCCTTAGACGAGCCTTGGATTCTCAAGTATGACATTTTTTCTTTCTCTGTGTTTTTGACATTTCATCACCTTTTTTTGCCCTCTTGATTTGTCTTTTCTACTTTTAGATGGTTTGGAGGCCCTACACTTTGGAGGAGGAGTCCTTGGGTGCTGCTACTTTGCTGGACTGTGTCCCTTGCATGCTCCTTTTTTACAGGATCAAAGATCCTTACTATCTTGGCCGAGTTATGAGGAAGTTTGGCCTTTGACAGGGTGTTTATATTATACAAGGACTGCAGAGACAATTCACTTCTCTTCGGTACGAGTTAGGAGTTGAGAAGATATGGGAAACATGGAATGCTTAGAGGGCTCAGAGCAGTCGAGTACTTCAGGCAGCACCATGAGAATGGTCTGAAGATGATGCATAATACGTGAAGTGGTACTTGACAGTACAATTAGGTCCTCTTCTCAATAGGTTGGTTCCAGAGTAGGACACTAACTTCTAGCGAGACTTTTCTAGAGGAAGATCAAGGAGCTGGTTTCTTCCCCTATGATGATTTGGTTGGCGAGCCTGCTTCAAACCCACAACCTTCTCGAAGATTTGAGATATTGTTCTATTTTTGCCTTTGGTTTCACTCTTTTAATCATGGGTCGAAACTTTCTGACATTTTTTGACAGGATGAGAGAGATGTACGAGGCAAGGATTTGAAGCCTAAAGGTAGCTTTATCTGAGCAGAGCACTTTCTTGGAGAGGGTCTAGTCCATGCTAGAGGAGACTCAATGCACTGTGGCAGAGCTGAGGTCGTCTGTGACAAAGTTGAGAGCTACTTTAGAGGCCCAGATAGCACATGACACAACCTTCGAGGAGAGTCAGGTGATTGCCCAAGCAGACCTAGTACGACTTCAAGCTGACTTAGCCCTTTGAGGTACCTTCTTTCTCTTTTTCCACCCTTTATTTTTGTTATTTTCCATTAAAATGCAAATTTTTAGCATTTTATGATATTAATATTAGAAATTATACTATGTTTATGCCTATAGAGCCACTTTATTTATATAGAGAGATTTTTTTGACAAAACTCAATATTTTTGTGAAGATGTTAACTGTCACGGGCCTATTTCCTTCAATAGGCTAGCGCAGCGCTACGGTCCTTCCTTACCACCACAAGCCTACTCATCAGCTCGCTTGCCAGTCGTGAAAGCTTGTAATCAGAGTGTAAGAGAGCAAGAGAGAATAGAGGGAGAATAATTGCAATCACAAGAAACAATCACAATGAAGGTGAACAAAAAAAAGCTCAACGCATTTAATTCATTCACAATTTTAGCCCGTAGGCCTCTTACAGTTCAAGTATACGAGCTGCCCCTTCGAAGTATTGAGTCATCTGAACCGGGCAGCTTACATCAGACTTACCGAAAACAAAACAATCTCTAGACACAACTTTACAATGTAAGTCACAAGGAAACATGCTCCCCCCTTCAAATCATGCGCCATCTGTTTTATGATAAGCCCTGACTTCAGTCGGGTAGCGGTTGTTCATTCGGAATGCAGACTCCCACGTTGGTTTCGTTGTTTCCTCCCACCACACTAGGTATTTCTTTGCTTCGCCCAAGTAGTTGACCTTGTGATGAAGGATTTTACTGAGGTGCTTCTCGGCCTGTTGTGCTGCCAAGACCCTCTACATGATGGGAGCACATTGTGGCACACTCTGTTCCGGATCTCCATCGTTTGGATGAAACTCCTTGAGGTTGCACACGTTGAACACCGGGTGCACCTTAAAGTCTGGGGGCAAGTCCAGCTTGTACGTCAGCTTGCCCACCTTCTTTGTGATGGTGAAGGGTCCTTCATACTTTCTAAGCAGTTCGCGGTGTCGCCCGTGGAAGATGCCTGTGCGACCTGGATATAACTTCACCAACACTTGGTCCCCAACTTGGAACCCAGCAAGCCAACGATGCTTGTCTGCCCACTTCTTCATTTTCTTTGTCGCCTTATGTAAGAATGTCTTCGCCAACTCATTCTGCTCATGCCAGTCTTGAACAAACTGATAGGCAAAGGATGTCCTTTCCTTTTCTTGTGCGGAAAGAGTGTGTGGGGTCAGTGGTTGTTGCCCCATGGCTATCTCAAACGGGTTATGGCATGAAAACTCGCTCTTCTACAGATTGTAACAGAATTATGCCATGTCAAGGAGCTTCACCCAATTTTTCTAATTGGCACTAACAAAGTGCCTAAGGTACTGCTCAAGTATCTCATTGATGCACTCTGTTTGCCCATATGTTCACGGATGAAAGCTTGTTGAAAACAACAATTTAGAATCAAGTAGCTGAAACACTTCATGCCAGAACTTGCCCGTGAAGCGAGCATCGCGATCACTCACAATGCTCTTTGGTATGCTTCAGTGCTTCACCACATGCTTTACAAACAACTTTGCAGTCTTCTCTGCAGGGCACTTCTTCGACGCTGGGATGAAGGTAGTATACTTTGAGAAACGATCCACCACAACCAGGATAAAACTGAGGCCCTCTATCTTTAGCAGACTAACAATGAAGTCCATGGAGATGATATCCCAAGGACGTTCTGGAATTGGTAGAGGCTCAAGGAGATCGACAACCTTTTGGTTTGTCCTCTTATCTTGTTGGCAGATGAGGCATGTTCGCACATATCCCTTCATGTCGTCCCTTATCTGCGGCCAGTAGTAGCCACGCTCAAGGAGTACTAAGGTCCGCTCCTGACCAGAATAGCCGACCCATAGTGTATCATGGCATTCCTTAAGCAGTTCTCGATGGAGGCTTCCCCATCGCGGTACGAAGACGCATCCCCCATTTGTCATGAGGAGGTTGTTCTGTAGCCAAAATCGTCGAGTCTTCCCTGCCTGTGCCAGAAAAATAAGGTGTTGTGTTGTCGGATCCTACTGCGTCCCTTCACAAATGCGGCTCAACAATGCACCCTCTAAATGCACTTCAGAAGGCTTCGCATGCGCAGCTGCCAGTTCAGCTCTGTGGCTCAGGGCATCCACCACAACATTGGTCTTTCCAACCTTGTACTCTAAGGCAAAGTCGAACTCAACCAAAAACATTTGCCACCGAGCTTGATTGGACGTCAACTTCTTCTGTATCTAAAAATAGCTCGTAGTAATATTGTCCATCTTAACGATGAACTCAACACCCAAAAGATAATGCCACCAGATTCTGAGGCAATCCACGATGGCAGTCATGTCACGTTCATGCACCGTGTAATGCTTCTCTGCATCCTTTAGCTTACGACTCTCATATGCGATCAGATGACCATCTTGCATAATAACTCCGCCAATGGCAAAGTTTGAGGCATCCGTGTGGACTTCAAAGGGTCTCGAATAATCAAGCAGTCACAACACTGGCTCCCTCACTAAGGCTTTCTTCAAGCCATCGAAGGCCTTTTGGCATGCTTCTATCCAGAGCCATGCCCGATTCTTCTTTAACAAATCTGTAAGGGGCACAATAATGAGGGAATAGCCTTCTATGAAACGCCGATAATAGTTTGCCAAACAAAAGAATGACCACAATTCTGGTACTTTGCTTGGCAGAACCCATTCCTAGATGACCCTTATCTTTTATCCATCCATACGCAACACACCATGCCCCACAACGTGGCCAAGGAAGCTGCTTTCCTTATGCCTGAAGAGACACTTCTCTTGTTTGACACAGAAGTCATTCTCCTTTAGTACCTGAAACACTATTCGCAAGTGCCTGACATGTTCCTCCATGTTGCTGCTATAGATCACGATATTATCCAAATAGACTACCACGAACTTGTCTAAGTAGGGGTAGAAAATCTGGTTCATTAAAGTCATGAACGTGGCTAGAGCATTCGTCAACCCAAATAGCATTACCAAGAATTTGTAAGCACCATAGCGGGTGACACAAGTTGTCTTTGGCTCATCACCTTCAGCAATCCTCACCTGTCAGTAACCTGATCACAGATCTAGCTTGAAAAAGATATGAGCATTGCCTAGCTGATCGAACAAGTCCGCTATCAATGACAATGGGTACTTGTTCTTCACTGTGACCTTGTTCAAAGCACGACAATCTACACATAACCGTTTGGAGTTGTCATATTTTATCTGAAATAGGACTGGGGCACCAAATGGGGCTTTCGATGGATGAACGATGTCTGCATCCAACATCTCGTCCAGCTGCCTGTGCAGTTCTTTTAGCTTAACTGGCCCCATACAATATGAAACCATTGCGGGAGGCTTCGCTCCCGGGGTCAACTCAATCTTATGGTCGACCTCGCATTTTGGCGGAAGACGCTTTGATAATTACGGAGGCATCACCCCCCAAAACTCCTCCAACAGTGGGGCTAGGGTCAATGACACTGCTGCTTCCATCTTCCCTTCTTCTGTGTGCACAACAACTAAGAATGTCTGCTCCCCGTGCTTGATACCCTTCTTCAATTGCATCGCCGATAACACTGAAGACTTGGTTTTCTGCGTAAGGCACTGCACTGTGTGGGACAGGTTTGGCCCCATGATCATCAACGTGTTAAACTTTGGCAGTATCATAATATTCTGGCTCCGCAGAAACTCCATACCCAAAATCATCTCAAAATCGTACAGGGGCACCACAAAGAAGTTGGCCTTGTTGACCCAACTCCCCACTTGGATAACCACATGTGAACACCCCAAATTTTTCAAATTCTTTTAAATATTCCCTTCTTGCCCCTAAATCCATCTTTGAGCAAAAAGAGTCATTTTTAAATCTAAATTTCAGTTCATTTCTCAAATTTTACTAAATCTAAATTCATTTCATATGTTTAAATTGATTTTGGATCAGGATCCATTGTCCAGATTCAAATCTGAGTCTCCTTGTTCAAATTTTAAATTAAAATTATAGAAAATACCAAAAATAGCCTTTAAATAGCTCGGACAGTCCATTCAACATCCGTTTGGATCCATCACATTGTATTTCTCGATTCAAGGGTCAAAACTCGAGCATTTTTCTCAAAACCTGGGTCCAAACCCATTCTTTTGAAAAAATTTCCCCAAAATGGTCGGAAATTCTCAGAAAAATACTTTTGTAAATATTTCTCAGAAAAATACAAAAAAATTAGTGTTTAAAACTTAGTTTTCTTTTAAAATCTTAGTTTTCTACTAAAAAACTACAAAAAATGGAAAATGATGCAAAAATCGAAAAAATTGGGGGAAAGCAAAAGGTTTTAAAACTTGAAAAATTGAATTTTTGCCAAAAACCTCTCTTGAACCACTCTTTTTACAAAAATTCTTTCAAAGGGGGCCTTCTTTTGGAAATTTGGAAAATCTCCAACAGCTTCTTCCTGCGCACTCGCCTTCTCCTACCACAACCTTTCATCCTCAAACAAACTCCTTCTCCCTCAGCCCCTGATCTTCAACCACCTCCCTCTCTCGAAGGCTCCTCTTCCCCTTTAAGAGGAGAGCACGTAGAAGGATTCAGGATCCGTTTTCACCCTGCCATTGTCTCCTCTTTCTCCTTCACGATCCATCTTCGACCCCTCCATCCTCTTCTTCTTGATCCGCTTTCACCTCTCCACTGCTGATCTTCTCGAAGCTTCATCGATCCTCTGTTTCTCCTTTGGTGTTCTTCCTCCTTCCTCCTTTAAAGTTTCTGCAAACCAGAAACTCTGCAAAAAAAAAACAATACCTCTCCCAAAGAAAAAGCCGACCATTCCACAGAGCAAGGCCACGCCAGAAGCGCCATTGAGCATTCACCCAGATTGCAGAAGGGACATTGTCGCTCAATCACCCAAGTCACTTGTCTTCATTCCATCGGAATTGTGGTAAGCACCTAAATCCTTCCTCTTTTTTTTTTATCTTCGATTTTCCTTATTTTAGTCTCCAATAACGCATCTCTGAAGGACTGGGATTGTTTTGTAGCAATACCAAATCCCTCTATCATGCAAAAACCAACGGAATGGATATATTCCTACATTTTGTTTTATGTATTTATTTTATATATATATTTTTAACAACTTTCTACAAATTTCCTTTTTCGCACATATCGAATGGCTGTTTATAACCGATGTTATATTTTTCGTTTTCATCTCTTTACCTGTGTTTTTAAACTTCTAAGCTCATTTTGATTTCTGATTCCCCATCAGTCATTCAATTTCCCAATCAAATGGTCCATTATCTCCAAATGGAAGCTGATCATATATTTATGGCCTGCTCAATCCAGAAACCTTTATAATAGTGGAAGGACATGGAACGAATCGATCCAGAATTTCCTTTATAATAGTGGGCATGACAGTATTGTCTTTTGTCTATTTGATCTGTTACATTAGATGGTGTAAGCTTCATCATGAATCGATTTACATTCATTAAGATATCCATTGTAAAAAAAAGAGAGGGGAATCATGTAGCGGCAAAGAAATGGTTGGAGTCAAAATCTCTGGAATATAATTCTGTCAGATTCACTGCGAAGGAAGTCCAATTCACAAGTTCCCTACATTTGTTCTTCAACAGCTGGTATTAATCGTCTGCCTCTTACTCTGCATCGCTTGTTAAATTTTATTATCTCTGTGCTTATTCCTCTTCTGTGTAATAACATTCCTCTATTCTTTGCACAACTTGCATTCCATTCCCACCACCTATTTGTGAAAATCGGGAATAAGTTAGATTGAATAGATAAGTTCTATTAGATTTACCATGAAGTTTGAAATAATTTCTGAATATCGTGATACTTAGTGTGCGAATTCTATATTTCTACTTTTTTTTTTAGTAATCATCTGTTTGGAGTTATGTTGGCTGAGACTTCTTAAAAAAGTCACAGGTGTTGTGTTTTGGGTCTGTCATCTGCATAAATGGGTGAGGTTTCATAGAGCTGCAATCTCGGCTTGGTATTGGTAATATTGTATTAAACGTGATTCTCGGTGATTCTTGTGGTTGTTATTTTCAATAATGGTTCTTAGCAATGGTATTTCTTAGTCTGGCATTCTTGTTTTGATATTTGAGGCACTAAATCTGAATAGCAAAGGAGGAAAAGAGGAATATATTCACATAATTCTGATAAGGTTGAACAGCACCAACTGTATCCACTGTTTTGAAGATGTAAAGACTATCATTAAAGGATTTGGATAGATGGGTACTTAGATGGTATCCAGTGGAAAGAAGAAGAAGATGAGGGAAATTATAAAACAACATTTGCAGAGTATGATAGAGAGAATTCAATGTTGAAGCCATGGGTGTTAGGTTCTGAAGAGCAAAACATTGCTCTCAAACCTCTTAAGATGCTATAAATGTATGGATCTACTAGAAATGAGCAGTTTAATTGGGCCCCCTTTGGCATTGATTGGCTCATGTCTTAAAATGTCAAGGCAAACAGGATGAATCCAATCTGTTCAAACTTTCATTATCAAGTTTCAATAATTATATGATGGGCATATGACCACGTTGCCTAATATTTCACCATGCCTCATCTCCTGCATAACACCATTCCTGTAGCCCATTCACCTTCATACTGTCGTGGTTATGTATTCAATCATCTTACAGTAATTGTTTCTGCAAAATTTTAATTCTATGGTAATAAGTGGATTTTGTATGATAAAAAAAAAATGGTCAGAAGTTATATTGCCTTTCTATAGAACTGTCACATGGTGAGAAATATTAAGTAGGAATATCTGTGTTTAACGCTCTTTGCCATGCTTTTGATATATAAGTTAAGTCCCCTGTTGTCCACTACCCGTTGTGCATGATGTACTGTTGTATGTCTTCCCCACTCATAGGGTAGGCCATTCCATCTCCTCCCAGCTCCACCGAGCATTGCCATTATCGCCCTGTAACATACTTACAGCATTGCCATATACTCTGTAGTACCTGATCCCACAACACTCATGTTGATTAATGCATCTCTCTGCATCTTACTTCACGGCCATGCTCTATGCACAACTGCACTCTCTGCAGCCACACCGTCACTTGCATAATAGTCCAGTCACAGTTGTCTCATCCTTTTAACTAGATCTGTATATATGTCAGCACATTCCGGATCATATTTGCACCTTGAGCCGCATTAGTGAATAATGGTGGCACTCCTGATTACCATCATATGCTTGTGTCATATACCTTCGATTTCATTTTGAAAAAAAACCTGTATGACTTGCACCCATTTTTCATTCTTGTATAGCTTATTTCCTACATGTGTGTTTACATTTATGCATTGTGTTATTCCTGTACTTAGCTTATTTCTTGCACTTTGCCTCATCACCATGTCATTCCATCACCTGCCTTCACTATTTCCAATTCCCAGCAACTATTGCTACACTAGCACCACCTACATTTGCTTCAGGACACTCTGCACCCACCATGTGCATCTTTACCACTTCTACACTTTGCCATCCTGCTAAATTACATCTCACAGTATCCACCTCCTGCACAAGGCACTATTCACATCTGTCATAACCCCTCTATCTTCAAACCACCTGTTATATCTGTACATTCAGCAATATTGCTGAAGCCTTTTGCAACAGTAGGTACATATACTGCCCTTCATTCTAATTTACCCCTCCCAGCATATTGGTATACATGCATACCATCTCCATTTTGCATCTTCAGCCCACATTACCGTAGCACCTCACTATTATATACCTTATATATCTGCTGAACATCATACACTTATACAGGTCCAGCATCATTTTTCTATTGTTATTTCACTATAATTACATCCATAGTCCCCTGCTACCGCACCTGTATAAGTATGTTTATACCCCTTGTATATATTCATTAACACCCTTTCTCACTAGTTTAGTATACCATATATATACATTTATATGTGATCCTTTTCATGAATCTATGCATCAAAGTAGATAGATTTCTCCATTGTATATGTCATTCATATCTCTCATTTAGTATAGTCGTAGGTATATTTACATTTCATCATAAGCATAACCATACGAACATTGACCCTTCATATGGTATTTTCTAGTTTTCATATATTTCCATATCTTATCCTAAGCTAACTCAATATTTTGCAGGAAATACATGAAAATGTCTATCTTCTTGGAGATTCTTTCAATTTTTTAATCAAATTCAAAGTTGTAATAGCTAGATTTGAATAAGAATTTACATTTCCTGTCTTAGGTAGAATGAATGAGCATTATAAAATCACAAATTGCCTGTTTTCATGCATCTTTTCCTTTATTTCTCAAAATCTCATATTGGTGAAACACGAATGGCACGTGCATCATTTTGTAAGAGGTAAATTAATCCTAAGTTGATGATCCACATCAATGGCCATAGTCAGGGTGTGGACAAAACTTAGTATTTTTATCTTTTACAAAATAACATTGGATCCACACTGGATTCGTTTTCAAAATTCATCATATTTTCCTTAAATATTATTTCTTCTTTTATCAGAATTTAACTTAAAATTAATTCAAAATATATACCAATGACCATAGTCAGGGTATATTGAGAGTTAATTTTATTTTAAATTCTATAAAAGCACCAAATGTGTTTCATTCTTCACCTGAATTTAAATATAGATTATTATATAATACATTCAATGACCATAGTCAAGGATGTATTATATCTTTAATCTTATTTTAATTAATTTAAAGAATGGAATAGCTTTTTAAAATCCAATTTCAAAGTTACTTAAATTCATTCATCATTTAGGATAGAACTGCATCATATCTTCAAAATTCCTTTTTCAAAAACTCCAAGTAACGTAAATATTTTTCTCAAATCTATCTTCAATCCTTATCAAATCCAATTCATCCTTTTCATTTTCAAGTTCAATTTCATTTTCAATCTCAAAGTTCAATTTTGACTTTGAGATTTCAAAGTCATTTTTATTCAAATTCAAAACAGATTTCAAAGTTCAAATTGATTTTGAAATTCTAAATTCATTTTATATTCAAAACTCCAATTAAAATCAAAGTTCAATTTAACTTTGAGATTCTTGATTCATCTTCTGAATTTAACTCCAAATCCTCCTTAGGATCCAGACTCCAATTTCACTTTGGATCTTAGACTTCAGATCCAATTCCTCCTTAGGATTCAGACTCCAATTTCACTTTGGATCTTAGACTTCAGATCCAATTCCTCCATAGGATCCAGACTCCAATTTCACTTTGGATCTTAGACTTCAGATCCAATTTCCTTATAGGATCCAGAATCCAATTTCACCTTGGATCTCAAATTTCAGATCCAGAATCCATTTTAGGATCCAGGATTCAACACTCATATTAGATCTCAGACTTCAGATCCAAATCCATCTTAGGATCCAGAACCCAATTCTACTTCGGATCTTAGACTTTAGAATCAAATCCATTTTTCAGGATCCACAATCCAATTCTACTTTGGATCTTAGATTTTAGATCTAAATCCATCTTAAGATCTGATCATGCATATAATTCAGGGTTTATTCACATTTAAATATGCATGATTTTATAAAATAATGTTTCAAAAACCCAATTTTATGTTAGTTTTCGAGTAAATGTGCTAAAATGATTTAAAAATAGAAAATGCATGAAAAATAGTTTTATTTTACATTTTTATACATATTTTAGTTTTTGTTATATTCATAGTAGTTTAGTGTTAGTTTTAAATTAAAAAAAAAATAATAATAAATAAAAAAATAGAGAAAATAGTTTTATATTCATTTTAAGTGTTTGTTTTTTTTTTAGAAAAGAAAAAATATATAGTTAGATTAGTTTTTGAAGTTTCTTTATAAATAAATAGTTTTGTTTTTGAAAATTTTCATAATAAACCAATTTATACGGTTTTCTTGACTTTTGAAAATAAAAATGAAAAAAAATATAATAATAAAAACAAACCATTGCATGGTTTGTAATTTTTGAAAACTAAAGGAAAACTGGAAAAAAAATAATAATAATACAAACAAGCATGAACCGATTTGTATTTCTAATAAGAAAATTGAAAAAAATAATAAAAACCAAACCGGCTGGAACCGGTTTGGAATTTTTGAAACTGAATAATTTTTGTTACAAACCGGTTCCAACCGGTTTGAGCTCTTTAAAAACCCAAAAAAAAAGAGAAATCGGGGTCTCTCACCATTCGGCGCCAAAGCTTCCCTTCCCCCTTCTGGTTTTCTGCCTTTGCTTCTTTTTTTCAATCGCCGGATTCCCCTTTCCCAGCTTTTACATTTCTTCTTTCCTCCTTCTTCCCTTGCTCCTATTCTCTTTTTCCAGTCCGGTTGCAGAGCTTCTTCAGTCGGCGGCAGCGCACGAGGTGGAGGCCATTCTTCCCTAACCCTTCCAATTTTTTTCAAATCATGGTAAGTTTCTTAATCGTCTTCTTCTTCTTTCTTTCTTGCTGTAGCTATAGGATTAGTTTAATTGAGAAAAGAATCCACGAAAAAAATGTTTAAGCATCGTCTGTTTTTTTTATGCCTCATTTTTTTCTTCTTTCATTTCGATCATCCCTGTTTTAATCTTGTTCAATTTTAGATTCGTTTTGTTTGATTTCCAATTCTGGTTCATCATAATTTTTTCATTCATCATAGGATTTCTGTTTCTCTGTTTTTACAAATTCTGTTTATCATTTGAATTTCTGATCCTTCTTTGATTCATCGTTGTTTTGCATTTTCTGTTTTCATTCATCGTTTAATCTCTTGTTTCTTTTGTTCTAAGGTCATTCAATTCAGTGTGCTTCCTGTTTTACCTTATTTTTTCTGCTAATTGCATATTCATTCGTAGCATTTTCTCATTTCTTTGCATATTTTAGTCTATAAAAATTTCCGTAATGAAGTTTATCATTCGTTCATTAATATTCTGTGTTTGTTTTTAGCATTTGAAGCTTATCATTGTTGTTTAGCATTTGATTTCAGATCTCTCATTCATTAATACTTGTCATTCATTCTTACTGCACATACTGTTGAAATTTTGTTTTTTATTTCTTCATTCAGTATTTTTAGCCGATTTCTTATTGTTGTTTTTTTCTCATAGACTATTTCCAATTTAGTCATTTTAGGATTTCCTGTTTTAGTACACATTTCATTTCAATTGTAATGTTAGTTAGTTTGTTTTGTTTTTCTGATTGCTTACTGAATTAGATCTCAGTTTCCTGTTACATTTTTCAAAAAAAAAAATTTATTACAGATAGTATCTGGTTAACATCGATTATCGTGTTTTCTGAAAATTCTCATGTCTTCCTTTACATTTAGTTTTTCTTCAATTTTTTTTATTTTAGTAATTCCTTGTTTTTCATCTCCTGAATTCAATTTTTTTAGGTTTCCTGTCTTTCATTACATGTAATTCCTGTTTTTAAATATGTTTTTACCAAATATCTGTTTTTACAATTCCTTTTTATGCTATTTTCAGTTTACTAGTCTTCTTGTTTCATATCAAGTCCTTGATTCAATTCCTTAATCGTGTGTTTTTCATGTTTTGTTGATGAAGTGTTAGTTGTTAATTGTCTTCACTATTAGTTAATTGAAATAGTTAGATTTCATGTAGTTAAGTATTAGTGAGTTGAAATTTGGTTAAGTGTTAATTGTTAATTATAGTTTTAATTGTCATTAGAATTCTTTCATGTTTTTAAGCAATTAATTAGTATAATTTGCTTAATATAGTTTTTACTTCTATCTTGTGTACTGCTTGTGTTCATTTGATTTGTGCAGAATTGCATGAGATTGGAGCAGAAATGATTACGTGACACGAGGAAGCACAAGAGTAGAAGATTTTTGCTTTTATTTTTAGAATTAGAATTTTAATTGGGTTTGTAAATATTGCACTTTACGCCCTTTGCGAAGGGTATTCATTTGTTGTAATAGCTAGTTGTTTTTACTTTCTTAAACATTTTACATTTCAATAATTCAGCAATAAAGAATAGTTTAGAATTGTGTGCTTGAATACGATATATTCCCGTTCCCTGAGTTCGACCCGGTCTCATCCACTAGTGAGAACCGGTTTTTATTATTTGATGTCTGGTTTTCACATGTTTTTCATATAAAAATCTTTTCAAAATTACAACGATTTAAAAGAAGACATCAAATTTTTGGCACCGTTGCCGGGGAACGGCGTAATATTAGTATTCGCTTTATTGCCTAGTGTTTGTGTGCATTTAGGTTTAGAACCATGTATGTGCATATCTTAGAGACGAACTTACTTTTCTGCACAGCCCACCTATTAGGATCCCCTTAGAGGTGACTGTGTACGATTAGTACCGTACACATAGATTTTATATTTCTTTGCATAATCTCTGTTATGTGTAACTGCGTGGTGTTTGTTTAGTTTTTGTTGTTTTTAGTTTACTCGCTTTGTGGTTTGCGTGGTTTGGCCGCTTAGTGCGTTAGTTAGGTAGAAAACCCAAAGTTAGGACGTGAGCTACACCGGTCTATTAAGAGGTGTATGCAAGGGCGACGCTCACTTGACCCCGAGCTGGTAGAGCCGATTGAGGACCCCGAGTCCCTTATTAGGAGAGCCCAAAGATCTGCAACCATGGCTGAGAATCAGCAAATTACTCGTCCCCTTAGGGAGTACTTCATGCCTAACACCTATACTCCCGCCTCCTGCATCACAAGACCTGATGTAGGAGCGAATCAGTTTGAGATCAAGGCCAGTGTAATCCAAATGCTACCCTCATTTTATGGCCTTAGCAATGAAGACCCATATCGTCATCTCGACGAATTCTTAGAGATTTGTTCGACAGTGAGAATCAACAACTTTGGAGATGATGCTATGAGGTTGACCCTGTTTCCCTTCTCTCTGAAGGATAAAGCCAAACACTGGCTGAAGGCGTTAGATACAGTTCGAATTACTACGTGAGAACATATGCAAATAGAATTTTTAAAAAAAATATTTCTCAATCGGTAAGACGAATCAGTATCGAAAGGCCATCACCAGCTTTTCGCAAATAGAGGGGGAACTGTTCCATGAGACTTGGGAGAGGATGAAGGATCTTCTCCGCAAGTGTCCCCACCACCAGGTGCCTCGATGGCAACTGGTGCAATATTTCTATGACAGTCTTACTGAGAAGAATCGTCAAATGGTTGATGTCGCATGTGGGGGCACTTTCATGCTCAAAAGTGAGGATGAAGCGTGGTTGCTCTTTGAGACATTAAGCGAGAATTCGATACACCATGCGACAACTTCACGGTCTGATAGAGTTGCACCTGTACAGGATAGCGCTAAGAAGGCAGGTATTTTCGAGATAGGGATGAACCTTGAGTTGAGCAACAAGGTAGACCAACTGTCCCAGAAATTAGATCAATTGTTGTTGGGTCCCTCCCCTGCCATGCAGGTGTGTGCATTGTGTGCGAGTCCTGCACACCATGTTCTCCAGTGTCTAGTTGCGCCACAGTACCCTGAGTTTGTCCAAGAACAAGCTCAGATGGCTCAAAATTTCGCTAGGCCCGCACCCAATCCATTTGCCAATACTTACAACCCAGGCTGGCGAAACCATCCAAATTTCTCATGGCGTAACTCACAGGTCCAAGCCCCTAACCCTTCCCAGAGTCAATCCAGGCAAGGTGGTTATACACCTGGATTTCACAGATCCAATGATCCTCCAACTCAACCTGCTTATACTCAAACCCATTTTCAGGAGCCTTCGCATAGTCAGTCCTTCGAGGACAAGATGCTACAAGCATTTTCAGATATTAAGGCGAATTTGAGCTCACATACCCAGTCAATTGCAAAATTAGAAACTCAAATGGGGCAGCTCGCTGAAGCACTTAGCAGGAGAAGTGAGGGGGCATTGCCTAGTCAGCCCATAGTTAACCCTAGGGGTAAAGAACCTCTGCAGAGTTTGCATATGACAGATACACATCAAGAGCAAGCTCAGGCAGTAGTAACCCTTAGAAGTGAGAAGCAGTACCATTCGAGGGAGGCTGCAGAAGAAAGAGAGAAGATAAGTAAGAAGCAGCCTGTCCCTAATGTTTTACCTCAGGAAAGCGAGAGGGTTCTTCCATTTGAGCCTTCCACAACCCATATTCCCAAAGCCCCCTTTCCTGAGGCGTTAGAGAAACCGAGAGCACTAGGTAAGTCGGGAGTAAACATGCAAGAGATATTCAAGCACGTTCATATAAACCTCCCCTTACTAGATGCCATCCAGCAAGTCCCTGCATATGCAAAGTTCCTCAAAGAGCTTTGTACGCAGAAAAGGAAGTTGAGGTCCCATGCACAGAAGAAAATATATTTGACTGAGCAGATAAGCGCAATATTGCAACATCAAACCCCACCTAAACTTAAGGACCCAGGGACCCCTATCATCTCATGTGTCATAGGAAACATCACTGTTGAGAGTGCTTTGCTTGACCTTGGGGCAAGTGTTAACATTTTGCCGGGTTTCTTCTATGACAAATTTGGATTGAAAGAGATGAAATCTACACCTATGACGCTTCAACTTGCGGATAGATCGATTAAGGTCCCTAGAGGGATACTTGAAGATGTTTTAGTCAAGGTGGAGGATTGTTATTTCCCTGTCGACTTTGTGATATTAGATATGGAGGGAGTTGATAGCATCAGACAGACTCTTATTATTCTTGGTCGCCCTTTCCTAGCTACTGCCAATGCGTGCATTAATTGCCACACTGGTGAGATGGATGTTTCATTTGGAAATAGGAAAATGAGGCTGAACATTTTTTGTGCATCGATGGAGTCTGATACTGAGGAAGCTTCTTTTGAGGTTGATATCATTCAGGATATTATAGAAGTTGAGCATGAGTGGTTGTTGAGTGATCCACCTCAAGAGGAGGTTGATGAATCATTTAAAGAGGATCGCCTTGATATGATAGATAGTGAGGCAGATAATGTCAGTTGGACTTGGCATTCCGAACCACTTCCAGAGTTAGCTGAGAAGCTCGCAAAGCCATCGATAGAGAGTACCCCAGAGTTGGAGTTGAAGCCTTTACCAGCTTCACTCAAGTATGTCTTTTTAGGAAAAGAGCAGACTCTCCCAGTTATTATTTCTGCAAACCTGACAGATTCACAGGAGCATCAGTTGTTACAGGTCTTGCATGAGCACAAGGAAGCTATTGAATGGTCTGTTGCGGATTTAAAGGGGATTGACCCCTCCTTTTGTATGCATCGGATCATTATGGATGAGGGAGCTAAACCCTCAAGAGAAGCGCAAAGGAGATTAAATCCTCACATGAAAGAAGTGGTGAAGAAGGAAGTAGTTAAATTGTTAGATGCTGGGATTATTTATCCCATCTTCGATAGTCAATGGGTGAGTCCTACCCAGGTTGTTCCCAAAAAGTCTGGGCTCACTGTGGAGAAGAATGAGAAAGGAGAGAGCATTCCCATGAGGACTACTACGGGATGGCGAGTATGTATTGACTATAGGAAGTTGAACAGTGCAACCAGGAAGGATCATTTCCCGTTACCGTTCATCGACCAGATTTTAGAAAGACTTGCAGGCCAGCAATATTATTGCTTTTTAGATGGATATTCCGGATATAACCAGGTGGCTGTTCATCCCGAGGATCAGGATAAGACGACATTTACCTGTCCCTATGGTACATTTGCGTATAGGAGGATGCCGTTTGGGCTTTGTAATGCCCCAGCTACATTTCAGAGATGTATGATGGCAATTTTCTCCGACATGATGGATGATGTTCTTGAGATTTTCATGGATGATTTCTCGGTTTATGGCTCTTCTTTTGATGATTGTCTCCAAAAGTTATCTCGTGTACTTCAGCGCTGTAGGGAGACAAATCTAGTGCTGAGTTGGGAAAAGAGTCATTTCATGGTACAACAGGGGATTGTTCTTGGACATATTGTGTCCGAGAAAGGTATTGAGGTCGATAAGGCCAAAGTGGAGACCATTGTCAAATTAGCTCCACCGACCTCTGTGAGGCAAGTGCGTTCATTTTTAGGGCATGCAGGTTTCTATAGACGGTTCATTAAGGATTTTAGTCAGATTTCTAGACCGTTGTGTAACCTGTTGTCGAAAGACCAGTCGTTTGTGTTTGATGATGCCTGTCTGAAGGCATTCTTAGCCCTAAAGGAGGCACTGACCACTGCTCCTATTCTCAGATCGCCTGAGTGGTCAGTGTCATTTGAGATTATGTGTGACGCTTCAGATTATGCGGTTGAAGCAATTTTAGGTCAGAAGATTGAGAAACGATCTCATGTTATTCATTATGCTAGTAGGACTCTTTCTGACACACAAATGCATTATACTACCACTGAAAAGGAGTTACTAGCCGTTGTTTTTGCACTTGAGAAGTTTCGATCATATTTGTTAGGCTCCAAAGTTATCATTTACTCAGATCATGCCGCATTGAGATATTTGATGAGTAAAAAGGATGCTAAACCGTGTCTCATTCATTGGATTCTTCTGTTACAAGAATTTGATCTCGAGATTCGAGATAAGAGTGGATGTAAGAATCTTATAGCAGATCATCTGTCCAGACTGACTATGGATTCATCTATTGATCAGGGACAGATTGTTGATTCTTTTTCGGATGAGCAATTATTTCATGTCAAGCGTTTACCCTGGTTCGCGGATATCGTAAATTTCTTGGTTACTAGAGAGTATCCTGCGCACTGGAACCAGAATGAGAGAGATAGATTTTTTGCGCAAGTGAAGCATTATTTTTGGGAAGAACCAGAATTATTTAGATCATGCCCGGACCAGATGATCCGGAGATGTGTGCCCGAAGAAGAGTATCATTCCATTTTATCTTTTTGTCATTCTTTAGCTTGTGGGGGTCATTTTTCTAGTCGGAAGACCGCTGCAAAGGTCCTTCAGTCTGGATTTTGGTGGCCCACACTTCATAGAGATGCTCACAAATTCTGTAGGAAGTGTTTGCGATGTCAGCAAACAGGTCGCATTACCAAGCGCGACATGATGCCTCTTTTACCTATTCTGATTGTGGAGATTTTTGATGTTTGGGGCATTGATTTCATGGGTCCTTTTCCGCCATCGTTTGGATTTACATATATTTTAGTGGCGGTTGATTATGTTTCAAAATGGGTCGAGGCTGTGGCCACCCAGACCAATGATCATAAAGAGGTGCTTTGATTTATCAAGCACAACATTTTTAGTCGGTTCGGAGTTCCTAGAGCGATCATCAGTGATGGTGGTACGCACTTTCGTAATGTGCAGGTAGCTTCCTTACTTAGAAAATATTTTGTGCATCATCGGATTGCTACACCTTATCACCCACAAACCAGTGGCCAAGTTGAGGTATCTAACAGGGAGATAAAGAGGATTCTTGAAAAGACAGTCAGACCAGACCACAAGGATTGGTCTCAGCGCCTTGATGATGCCTTGTGGGCTTATAGGATTGCTTTCAAGACCCCGATTGGTATGTCACCATTTCGATTAGTTTTCGGGAAACCTTGCCATCTGCCTGTTGAGTTAGAACATAGAGCATATTGGGCTATAAAAAAATTCAATTTCAATATGACCCAAGCTGGAGTCGAGAGAAAATTACAGTTGAGCGAGTTAGAGGAATTGCGTAATGAGGCCTATGAGAGTGCAAAGATTTACAAAGCTCGAACTAAGCATTTTCATGATCGATATATTGTTAGGAAACAGTTCGAGCTTTGGCAAAAGGTATGGCTTTATCATTCGCGTCTTCATCTTTTTCCAGGCAAGTTGAAGTCAAGATGGAATGGTCCATTTGTTGTGCATAGGGTGTTTCCATATGGAGCAATAGATCTTTTTGACCCTCGCACGGGTGCTATTTTTAAAGTAAATGGGCAACGGCTGAAGTTTAGGGCTCACACATGTTTGTATATATTTTAAGATTTTGTAAATATTCATAGAAAAGCAATTTTTTTAAGTTTACTTTCATATAGTTCATGTGCATAATTCATAGATCATGATCAGGGTAGGCATATTTTCACATTTTAGATTTCATTGAGTTTACTTTCTTTCCCTCATTGATTTCATCTCATGTGCATTCACTTACTTTCACATAAGCATGGGGGAATGCCACTGGGACAGTGTAATTCAAGCATGGGGGAGGGTGTAGTAGCTCACCAGAATATTTTTGTCTACGTTCTTGCACATGTTTACACATCTCTTATGAAAAGTAGATTTTTAAAGAAAGAGTTTGAACTTATATGAATGTTATTTCAAATCTAATGTTTTTAGAGGATTTTTAAGCCCCACGAAAAATTTTTCTGACATAGATCTAAAAATTATGGTTGTTTATGCGGATTTCGAAGAAATGATGATAGATACATGTTAGAATTTATTTTGAATCATAAATATGAATATGCACAGTTCCATTTTTTGAAAAACTAAGCAAATGAACAAAAGTGTAAAAAAAAAAGAGCTAAAAAGAGAAAAAAATAGCATGCGTTAGGTTGTTTGGATAATTCCATAATCCTTAGTAGATGGAACTTAGATGTAAGTTGAAACTTTTAATTCCATTTTCGAAAAGGAGAGTGGAAAACTTCGTGATCCTAAGTAACTGAGAACAGATACAAGTTGAAATGTTTGACTCTCATGTTATAAGGGTGAATGAAGGAAGTCACTTTTATGTCTTAGTTGATATCTTTTGGTATGCATTGAAAAAGTATAGAAGATATTGACATTGCACAAGGCATAAAAGCAAACCACACGCAAGCTATAAGAGAAGAATAAGTACGCAAAAAGAAAAAGCGTGAAAAAAAATAAAAAAATCGAAAAAAGAGCTGAAAAAGAGAGAAAAGTTTAGTGCTTAGAAGTGTGATTGAGAAAACCTGTGCAGAAAACATATGAGTGAGGATAAGTAAATAATAATATGTTTTTATTGGATTTTCTAAGAATAAAACATAAATAATTGTGATATTTAGAAAAGTGAAAGAAATTCTTTTTCTGTGGTGGTATATAAAAGACTCTAATTATATTTTGATTTTGAAATAACAAGAAATATTTGTGAAAACAAAGTCTTTGATTACCTACTGATTGTGAGGATGTGTAATATTATGCATACATGAAAGAGATGTTTGTGGGTAGCATCACTGCAAACCCTCACGAGACCTTACTCGTCCACTGGGGTAACCCAAGAGTTGAAAGGGCTTGTTGCATGAGCTAAATGCAACCGTGATTCCTACGAAAGTGAGTTAGGTGATAGTTTGATTTCTTGCATTTTTCTAGTTTGCTCGAGGACTAGCAAAACATAAGCATGGGGGTATTTGATCATGCATATAATTCACGGTTTATTAACATTTAAATATGCATGATTTTATAAAATAATGTTTCAAAAACCCAATTTTATGTTAGTTTTCGAGTAAATGTGCTAAAATGATTTAAAAATAGAAAATGCATGAAAAATAGTTTTATTTTACATTTTTATACATATTTTAGTTTTTGTTATATTCATAGTAGTTTAGTGTTAGTTTTAAATTAAAAAAAATAATAAATAAAAAAATAGAGAAAATAGTTTTATATTCATTTTAAGTGTTTGTTTGTTTTTTAGAAAAGAAAATATATATAGTTAGATTAGTTTTTGAAGTTTCTTTATAAATAAATATTTTTGTTTTTGAAAATTTTCATAATAAACCGATTTATACGGTTTTCTTGACTTTTGAAAATAAAAATGAAAAAAATATAATAATAAAAACAAACCATTGCATGGTTTGTAATTTTTGAAAACTAAAGGAAAACTGGAAAAAAAAATAATAATAATACAAACCAGCATGAACCGATTTGTATTTCTAATAAGAAAATTGAAAAAAATAAAAAAAACCAAACCGGCTAGAACCAGTTTGGAATTTTTGAAACTGAATAATTTTTGTTACAAACCGGTTCCAACCGGTTTGAGCTCTTTAAAAACCCAAAAAAAAAAGAGAAATCGGGGTCTCTCACCATTCGGCGCCAAAGCTTCCCTTCCCCCTCTGGTTTTCTGCCTTTGCTTCTTTTTTTCAATCGCCGGATTCCCCTTTCCCAGCTTTTACATTTCTTCTTTCCTCCTTCTTCCCTTGCTCCTATTCTCTTTTTCCAGTCCGGTTGCAGAGCTTCTTCAGTCGGCGACAACGCATGAGGTGGAGGCCATTCTTCCCTAACCCTTCCAATCTTTTTCAAATCATGGTAAGTTTCTTAATCGTCTTCTTCTTCTTTCTTTCTTGCTGTAGCTATAGGATTAGTTTAATTGAGAAAAGAATCCACGAAAAAAATGTTTAAGCATCGTCTGTTTTTTTTATGCCTCATTTTCTTCTTCTTTCATTTCGATCATCCCTGTTTTAATCTTGTTTAATTTTAGATTCGTTTTGTTTAATTTCCAATTCTGGTTCATCATAATTTTTTCATTCATCATAGGATTTTTGTTTCTCTGTTTTTACAAATTTTGTTCATCATTTGAATTTCTGATCCTTCTTTGATTCATCGTTGTTTTGCATTTTCTGTTTTCATTCATCGTTTAATCTCTTGTTTCTTTTGTTCTAAGGTCATTCAATTCAGTGTGCTTCCTGTTTTACCTTATTTTTTCTGCTAATTGCATATTCATTCATAGCATTTTCTCATTTCTTTGCATATTTTAGTCTATAAAAATTTTTGTAATGAAGTTTATCATTCGTTCATTAATATTCTGTGTTTGTTTTTAGCATTTGAAGCTTATCATTGTTGTTTAGCATTTGATTTCAGATCTCTCATTCATTAATACTTGTCATTCATTCTTACTGCACATACTGTTGAAATTTTGTTTTTTATTTCTTCATTCAGTATTTTTAGCCGATTTCTTATTGTTGTTTTTTTCTCATAGACTATTTTCAATTTAGTCATTTTAGGATTTCCTGTTTTAGTACACATTTCATTTCAATTGTAATGCTAGTTAGTTTGTTTTTTTTTTCTGATTGCTTACTGAATTAGATCTCAGTTTCCTGTTACATTTTTCAAAAAAAAAATTTTTATTACAGATAGTACCTGGTTAACATCGATTATCGTGTTTTCTGAAAATTCTCATGTCTTCCTTTATATTTAGTTTTTCTTCAACTTTTTTTATTTTAGTAATTCCTTGTTTTTCATCTCCTGAATTCAATTTTTTTAGGTTTCCTGTCTTTCATTACATGTAATTCCTGTTTTTAAATATGTTTTTACCAAATATCTGTTTTTACAATTTCTTTTTATGCTATTTTCAGTTTACTAGTCTTCTTGTTTCATATCAAGTCCTTGATTTAATTCCTTAATCGTGTGTTTTTCATGTTTTGTTGATGAAGTGTTAGTTGTTAATTGTCTTCACTATTAGTTAATTGAAATAGTTAGATTTCATGTAGTTAAGTATTAGTGAGTTGAAATTTGGTTAAGTGTCAATTGTTAAATATAGTTTTAATTGTCATTAGAATTCTTTCATGTTTTTAAGCAATTAATTAGTATAATTTGCTTAATATAGTTTTTACTTCTATCTTGTGTACTGCTTGTGTTCATTTGATTTGTGCAGAATTGCATGAGATTGGAGCGGAAATGATTACGTGACACGAGGAAGCACAAGAGTAGAAGATTTTTGCTTTTATTTTTAGAATTAGAATTTTAATTGGGTTTGTAAATATTGCACTTTACGCCCTCTGCGAAGGGTATTCATTTGTTGTAATAGCTAGCTGTTTTTACTTTCTTAAACATTTTACATTTCAATAATTCTGCAATAAAGAATAGTTTAGAATTGTGTGCTTGAATACGATATATTCCCGTTCCCTGAGTTCGACCCGGTCTCATCCACTAGTGAGAACCGGTTTTTATTATTTGATGTTTGGTTTTCACATGTTTTTCATATAAAAATCTTTTCAAAATTACAACGATTTAAAAAAAGACATCAAGATCCAAACTCTGAATTTGAACTCCAGATTTCAAAATCAAATTTTATTCTCAAGTCCCACTTTCAAATCCAATTTCAGTTCATTTCCATATCCCTTTACAAATCATGTCTAGATTTCTTAAATTCATTTTTATACCATTTGGATTTCTCTGATCCATTCCAAATTTCAAATCTTAAATTCAAATCCACTTTTTATCTTATCTCTTTTCCTAAATCCAAGTTCAAAAACCTTGTAAAATTTCCTTTCCTTCCCCTTTATCTCGGGTTTAAATTATTCTCTTTCCAAAGTCAAGATTTATTCTTCCAAAGACTTAGAACTTCTCTGATCTATCTCAAGTTCTAAAGTTAGATTCAATTATTTCTTCACTCCCTTATCAAGTTCATCTCAGAATACTTGGAAATTTCCAAAACATTCTTTTCAAAAGAGCATACATCCTTGCATTGCACAAGTATGATTCTTCATGCATTTAGAGTTAGAATAAATTCTTAGATTATACTTAGGCAAAGCAAAAGGCATATATTCGATCCTTGGTTCGATTACTTCTGGTAAAGGCACCAGGAACGGTCGAACCTCGTACCGACAAGCGAATCCCGTCTCTCTATTTTTCCCGCAACATATTTCAAAACGGAGGCGAGTAATTTTCTAAATATTTTTCAAATCAAGGTCAAGTGAAACCCCGCAAAAGAGTTCCTTTTCTCTTTTTCTTTCTTTTTTTTCTCTTTTCTCTTCTTTTCTTTCTTTTATTTTCTCCCTTCAAAAAGGAGGAAAATAGAGGTTGGAAAAGGAAAAGAGAAGGAAGAGAGAGAAACCACAAGAGAGAATTTTTTTTTTTGTGATGATCACAGTTTGGCGACCGAGATGGGACCCATCTTCGTCCGGTTGAATCTATGCCTTCGCTTTGCTTTTATATAATCTAAAGTCTTTATTCTAACATATGTCAGCTACATTTCCATGCAAACCTTAGGAGCCTAGACTCTGTCCTAAAAACTGACATCTTTGCATATAGGATATAAGTATGGTTTGGTAGGACCATATTGAGGAGATTACATCCATGTTCACATTAGACTTAGGTCTTAAATACAACTCTCCTCAATTTTAGGGATTGAATGCAAAACAATGTATGCAAGTGTTTGCTTCTTCTTATTTAAATCTATCTCTTTAGGGCTTGCATTAGAGCCTTCTGGTTTTATTTGCATGTTGATAATATTTTGAAAACATCCCTACCTATATTGTCCCGGTCTTCACGTTGCTGGGCTGTCTCACCGAACCATAGTTCGAGAGAGAGCCTCACAACTGGACCACTCATTTGGGTTCGCGCCCCCCTACCACGTACCTAAGGGCCATAGTTCGAGGTATATCGGTAGGTGCTCAAGGATGTTGGGAAGCCTTTACCTTAGAACCAGAGTAAATACTTTATATGCCACGTACTTCGAGCTTCGGCTTGAGTATATCGGCATACCTTAATTGGAAACAGATGATATAAATCTTAGAGTTAGGATTAAGGTCCTACAAGCCATTTCAAATATTGCATATAGAGTCAGCTTTAGGGAGTGCTGTTTGTGTATCCTTGCTTGTATATCTGTGATTGTGTGATATTTTATATCTTCCTTATATTTTCAAAACCCTGGGTATATATTTCAAAATTTCCTCTTTGTTTTTAAAACCCAGGTGTATTTTTCTTTGTCCTTTTCTCCTTCTTCTAAAAATTCTTCAAAAAATTCTTCTGATCCTGCCTGCAAGTTCTTAAAATTTTAAATCTTTACCATTTGTTCTCAAATTTCATTTATTCTTTCATTTTCTTCTGATTTTATATTCTTGTTTATATTTCCATAAAAATCTCTTTCCGTCAAGAGATATCCTTTTCGAAATGGTATTTTCTTTCATATTTTAGTTGGTTACTCTCCCTCGTAGAGTAAACAGCGCAATTGTCACAATACTCAATCCCTAGTAAAGGGATACATTTTTTAGATTTCAACCTAAATCCTTCCTCTTGTCAAAACTTCTCCAAGAAGTTTCTTTGGTCTAAAAACCTCCTCTTTCCTCCGCAGAGGGAGCTCTGATATTTCAAAAATGCTCACGACAAGAGGGGGAAAAGAAACAGTTCCTCAACTCAGCGACAGTGAGGCGGAAGAGATAAGCTCTCCTAAATCAGTCAGGGGACAGGGTCATAACAAGAAAGATGACATCGACCCCGCTATGTATGATATGTTCCAAAAGATGATGGCGAGGATGGTGTCGGAACAAGCCGAGGCCAAGCTGAAAGAAGCAGTTCCTAAAAGCAAGCTGAGGAAGAAGCCTGTAAAGAAGCAAGTCAGAATCATCAGGAAGAAGGTACAACCAGACACTACTTCTGAGGAATCAGAGTCAGTCGAGGAAGAATCGGAAGAGGAAGAGCAGATTGTCTACAGGCAGAATCCTCCGAAGCAGTCCGTAAAAATAGTTGCAGAAGAGCCTGAATCCGTCAACAAGGCCAAGTCTGGGGCTCCAGCAGAGGACCTGATGAGCAAGCAGATAAAGGAGATGAATCGAGCTATTAAGGATATTCAAGCCAAGGGTAAGGGCAAGCAGACCTATACTGGCGAAGATTTTTACGATGGTCTAGATGGGGATGATAACCTGGAGAATCTTCCTCGCAAGTTTCTCAAATTTGATGGAACTGGCAACCCTAAAGCCCATTTAGCCACATTTTATGCAGAGTGCAGCCGTTTCAGAAAAGATAACAGAGCTCTGTTCATCTGTTTTCCCCGCAGTCTGGAGGGTGTAGCAGCCAGATGGTATGCTGATCATGTGAATCTTATCGAACTACGAGAGTTCGATAAGGTAGTAAATATGTTCATTGAGCATTTTCTATTCAACACTGAGGTTTCACCTACGCTCAATCACCTTTACAACCTAAAGCAGAATGAGACTGAAAGAGCAGGAGAATTCATCCACAGGTGGAGAAGCACCTGCAACAAGATGAAAGTTCCCATTCCAGAGGAGCATGCATTGCAAATAATCCTCAACAATTTCTCTCAGCCCCTGAGAAGCCTCATTGCCACTTCTCCAGCAAAATCCTTTATCAAATTAATTGAGCGAGCCAAATGGCTTGAGGCAGGAATAGAAAGTGGGCTTTACGAGGGCATGCCTCTGACCAAAAGTATCCAAGACCAGAAGAAGAAAGCACAGTTCACTCATACAGCTGATACCTCTGGCGATGATCTTGATAGCAGTAGAAGAAACAGAAATGACAGCAAGAATGGTCAGAACCACGGCGCAGCTCAAAGGGAAAAGTCTTCCAAGAAGAATAACAAGCCGTCTCAGTCCCTCTTTCCGCAAAAGG
Organism: Nuphar pumila; assembly: GCF_984573655.1. Lineage (NCBI taxonomy): Eukaryota > Viridiplantae > Streptophyta > Magnoliopsida > Nymphaeales > Nymphaeaceae > Nuphar > Nuphar pumila. The sequence goes on from NC_143250.1 coordinate 125,753,606, forward strand.
AAAAGATAAAACGCGAAGGTTGGAGTAATGATCATGAGTTCACTCCTCTGAAGCAGACGCTCGAAGAAGCCCTTGAATTCATGCTGGCCAAAGGATTGGTTAAACTCCCAAAAGTCGCGGATCCTCCTACGGTCATGGGAAGGTTCACAAATCAATTCTACAAGTTCCATCGAGCAGTGGGGCATGACACCGATCACTGCTTTGTTTTCAAAAATATTGTTCAGGATTGCGTCGACAAGAGTCTCTTTGTTGAAGACGAAGAGGAAGATGACCTAGCCGTCATGACCGAGTCTCTCCCCGGCTACTCAGAAGACTAAAGATGTCAGAATTCTCCTACTCTTTCCCTTTTTGCCAAAGTCACCTTGTAGGGGGCCAGTCAGTCCAGTCCTTTTGTGACCTTTTGGTCAAAATACTTGTAAATATTTCAGTTCTTTGTTATCAGTTTTGCTGGTCAAATGAAATGTCAATTTTTCTTTATATCTCTAATATCACAATACTTTCTTCCTCTGCCACATAGGGGCATTTGCTTTTGAAAATCTATATTTCAAAAATCTCTTCATCGGCTTCTATTAAAACCGCATTTAAATTCCTGTTCTTTTCAGAATGCGAGACTAATCCTGACATCATTCATGAGAGAAATGATATTACCTATGAGGGCCTTTTCAAAAAATCATGAAATTTCAAAAAGTCTTCGTTATGACCAAAGAGTTCAAATATTCTTCTGTCCAAGCTTTGTCAAAAAATCAACCCTCGTGTTGATCATGTTTTCAAAAATAAGTTTTTGAAACATTGCATTGAAAAATCAACCCTCGTGTTGATCATGTTTTCCAAAATAGGTTTTTGAACCATTTCATTGAAGGATCAACCCTTGTGTTGGTCTTGTCTTCCAAAATAGGTCTCAAATCTTATGTTGATCATATTTTCCAAAAGTGGTTTTTCAAAACGTTATATTCAGAGATCAATCCTGGCATTGGTCTCATCTTCCAAAAAATTGATTTTAAATCATTATAGTCAAAGATCAACCCCTGTGTTGGTCTTGTCTTCCAAGTTTGGTTTTTCGAACCGTCATATTCAAAGATCAATCCTTGCATTGATCTTATCTTCCAAAAATGGGTTTTAAATCATTATATTCAAAGATCAATCCCTGTGATTGATCTTATCTTCCAAGGTTGATTTTTAAACATTATCTTCAAAGATCAACCCTTGTATTGATCTTGTTATCAGTTTCAAACTGTTATTTTTAGAAATCAATTTTGTTATTGATTTTCTTTTTCAAAAATTAGATTTTCAAAACCATTGCCTTCAAAATTTGACCCTCATGATGATCTCTCGTGTTTGATTTGAAGGATCAGTTCTCGCACTGATCATTCTTCTTATGGTAGATTTTCTTCCCAAAATGATTTTTCACTTACCTTTAAATGAACATTTTCCTTTCAAGATCCCATATGCAGTCAGGATCAGAAAAACTCCTTTTCCTCTTAAATCTTATAAAGTTTCAGTTAAATTTTATATTTTTATCAGTTTCATTCATTTTATTCATATTTTTGTCAAGTTTATATCAATTTTATCAAGTTTTATCAAGTTTTTCAAATCTTTCCTCGAATTCCATTAAAATTTTATCAATTCTTCTACCCTTTCAGGTTAAGGGATAAACCTGATGCCTCTTTCCCATGAGGTATTTCCATTATTCTTATTTTCCCCCTCAGGTTAAGGGATAAACCTGACCCTCGTTGTCCGAGGTGTTCCCATTCAGGATAAGGGATAATCCTGAAACCCCTCGTAAGAGCCACAATGCTACCTATGAGGATTCTTTTGTAAATACATGTTTTGCCAATCTTTATTGATTTTCTAGATTTATATCAATTTCCCTTCATTACAATTTTCTTAAATTCTATCCTTTTTTTTTCATTCAGGATAAGGGATAATCCTGAAACCCCACATAGGAGCAACAATGCTACCTGTGAAAATTCTTTTTCCAAAATAAATTTTCAAAATTTCTTTCCTTTCTTCTTCCCCATTTTTATAAATTTTATTCTTTTTCCCTTTCAGGTTAAGGGGTAAACCTGAATCATTCCTTTCTAAATTTTCATCAAATGTCTGTTCTATTTCCCCTTCAGGATAAGGGAAAATCCTGAAAACGCCGACAATCATTCTTGCTCAAATCTCAAGTATCTTAAAGAATGTCGGTGTCCCCTTTTTTCTTCAAATCTCCATCAGAAAACCCAGTACTCATACTGGGGCATTTTTTTGAAAAATCCAGTACTCATACAGGTAAGCCTAGCGCTCGTGCTAGTGCCTGGCTGACCGATCAGTTAGCCTCTCAGGATCAGTCTTTGCACTGACCCTTCATCAAAAATCAAAGCTCTAAATCCAATGTTGACCTTCGGGTCATTCAAATCTCAAATTCAAGCCTCCATGTTACAATCTTTCCTCAATTCTGCCAATCTTCTTCTATCCCTTCTCATCAATTCTCCTTTACGGTTCGAGTTTCGACTCGAACTTCCAACTCTTTCCCTGAGATTTGATCTCTGACTCGAATTTTCTAGCTTTCCTTTGAAGATTTGGGTCTTAACTCGAGTCTTCTTTCCTTCAAAAATCTAAAAACTTTCAAGTCTTCCTTGGAGATTCGAGCTCTGACTCGAACTTTCCTGCTTCCCTTCGAAAATTTGGGTTTCGTCTCGAGTTTTCTTGCCTTCAATAAAAGAATTTTCAAGTATTCCTTTGAGATTCGGGCCCTGACTCGAACTTTCCTGCTTTCCTTCAAAAATTTGGGTTTTATCGCAAGTTTTCTTGCCTTCAGTAAATGAAACTTCAAAATTTTGATTCGAGCCCTGACTCGAACTTTCCTACTTTCCTCCAAAAATTTGAGTTTCATCTCGAGTTTTCTTGCCTTTGATAAATGAAATGTTCAAGTTTTTTCCTTGAGATTCGAGCCCCGACTCGAACCTCCCAGTTTTCCCTTGAAAACTCGAGTTTTGAACTCAAATTTCCCTGTTTTCCTTGTAGAATCCGAATCCTGATTCGGTACCCAATTCATGTCTCCTCAAGTCAGCTAAGCTGCAAATCAAATATCCGCAAAGGGGATCTCTCAATTGTCGTCAAGATGAAGGCGAATTAAGCGAGTGGACCCCCGGGGCCAAAGAAGATTCGAAACATCTCCAAGATGACGGAGTTTGTGATGGATCCTTCCAGGGAAAGTTCGGATCACCATCGAGATGAAGGCGGATGTGATGGACCTACCGACAAACCCTAAAAGATATTTGATTCCAGCTATCATCTAAAGACCTTTGAGCCACCATCATGTATAATCCCTGAGATAAATAAAGGATCGGAACATCTCCAAGATGAAGGAGTTTGTGACGTACCCTTTCCCGAAAAAGAGAGAAAAATCAGGACATCTCCAAAATGAAGGATGATGTAAAAGCCCAAGAAAGCCCCATGACTAAAAAGAGTGCAAAAAGATCATCATGGGAAAGTGCCCAGGATATCAAACTGCCCAAACTGCAAAGAATCTTCTTTATCTATGTGAAATTCTTCTATCAATATCTTTTCATTCAATTACTTTTATGAAGCTAAGAATATTTCATTTCCTTTCATGTCAAGGAAATTGATAGCATCCTTGAAGAAAAATCAACAACAAAATTTGACTTTGATCCTGGATTCTATAAAGTTAACCTAGTTGGGGGTAATACTCTAGGTGGAAGAGGGAACGTCTTTCAAAAAGTGCTTACCTTCAATTACCTTGAAACAACTATAAATGTTATCATTTTGGCAAAATTTTCCAGCTTTCCTGATGAGAAATAAGAACTTGACATCTGTTTGGATATATCTTGGTGTTGCCTTTTTCTTCCTTCGCGTAGTCGAAAGAGTTGCCTTCCCCTCTTTCATAAGAGTTGTCTTCCTCGTCTTTCGATTTGTCGAGAGACTCGCCTTCTCCTTGATAAAAGGATTGCCTTCCTCGTCTTTCATTTTGTCGAGAGATGTGATCATCGCAAAATTTTTCCTCTCTCTTGTGGTTTCTCTCTCTTCCTTCTCTTTTCCTTTTCTAACCTCTATTTCCCTCCTTTTTGAAGGAAGAAGAATAAAAGAGAGAAAAGAGAAAGAGAAGAGAAAAGAAAGAAAAGAAAGAAAAGAAAGAGAGAAGAGGAACTATTTTGCGTGGTCTCACTTGACCTTAATTTGAAAATATTTAGAAATTTAACTCGCCTCTGTTTTGAAAATTTGCGGGAAAATGGAGAGACGGGATTCGCTCGTCGGTACGAGGTTCGACCATTCCTAGCGCCTTTACTAGGGGTAATCGAACCAAGGATCGAATCTATGCCTTTTGCTTTGCCTAAATATAATCTAAGAATTTATTCTAACTCTAAATGCACAAAGAATCATGCTTGTGCAATGCAAAAAAATGTATGCTCCTTTTGAAAGATGTTTTGAAAATTTCCAAGTATTCTGAGATGGACTTGATAAGGGAGTGAAGAAATGATTTGAATCTAACTTAGAACTTTTGAGATGGATCAGAGTAATTCTAAGTCTTTGAAATGAATCAGAATTGGAAGAATAAATGAGAAAGAACGATTTGAAGCTTTTTGAAATGAAGGAAAGTGAAGTCTCAAAGTCAAAAATGAACTTTGAATTTGAACCTGAATTTAGGAAAAGAAATGAATGCTTGAGATGGAATTGAATTTAGATTTCTGAAGTTGGAAATTTGGAATGGATCTGAGAAATCCGGATGGTATTTAAGAATAGAAATGGATTTAAAAGATTCAGATTAGATCCGAAAATGGAATTGAAATCTAGAATTAGAATTGGATTCCGGATCCTAAACAGAATGGGATCCGAGATTTGGAATCCAAGATGGACTTGGATTCTGGATCCTAAAATGGAGTGGATCTGAAGTCTGAGATCCAAATATAGAATTGGGTTCTGGATCCAAAAATGAATTTGGATCTGAAGTCTAAGATCCAATGTAGAGTTAGGTTCTGGATCCTAGAATGGATTTGGATCTGAAGTCTAAGATCCAAAGTGAAATTGGTGCTGGATCCTATAAGAAAATTGGATCTGAAGTCTGAGATCCAAAAGTGGAATTTGGAGTTTTGATCCTAAAAAGGAATTGGATCTGAAGTCTAAGATCCAAAGTGAAATTGGGGTCTGGATCCTAAAGAGGGATTGGATCTGAAGTCTGAGATCCATTTTGAGTGTTGAATCCCTGGATCCTAAAAGTGGATTTGGATTTAAATTCAGAAGATTAAATTGAACTTGAAATTTAGAATTTGAATATACAAACGAATTTCAAAGTTAAATTAGACCTTGAATTTTTGGAATTTGGAATTTAAAAGATGAATCAAGAGTCTCAAAATTGAAATTGAACTTTGATTTTGATTTAGAGTTTTGAATATAAAATGAATTTGGAATTTCAAAGTCGAATTGAACTTTGAAATCTGATTTGAATTTGAATTTGAACTTTGAGATTTGAAAATGAATTTGAATTTGAAAATGAAAGGATGAGTTGGATTTTATAAGGATTGAAGATAGATTGAGGAAGATATTTACATCACTTGGAGTTTTTGAAAAAGGAAATTTCGGAAATATGATGCAATTCTATCCTAAATGATGAATGGATTTGAAGAATTTTGAAATTGGTTTTTGAAAAGCTATTCCATTCTTTAAATGAGTTAAAATAAGATTGAAGATGTAATACATCCTTGACTATGGTCATTGAATGTACTATATAATAATCTATATTTAAATTCAGGTGAAGAATGAAACATATTTGGTGCTTTTATAGAATTTAAAATGAAATTAACTCTCAATATACCCTGACTATGGCCATTGGTATATGTTTTGAATTAATTTTAAGTTAAATTCTGATAAAAGAAGAAAATATTTAAGGAAAATATGATGAATTTTGAAAACGGATCCAGTGTGGATCCAATGTTATTTCGTAAAAGATAAAAATACTAAGTTTTGTCCACACTCTGACTATGGCCATTGATGTAGATCATCAACTTAGGATTAATTTACCTTTTACGAAATGGTGCACGTGTCATTCGTGTTTCACCATTGTGAGATTTTGAGAAATAAAGGAAACATGCATGGAGAACAAGTGATTCATGTTATCTGCTATGCTCATTCATTCTAATCTAAGACTGGAAACGTAAGGAATTCTCATTAATATCTAGCTTATTACAACGTCAGAGTTGACAAGACATCGAAGGAGAGAAGAAAAGAAAGAAAGAATGTAGCCATGGTAGTTCTTAATAAACTACTATAGTAAAGGGAGATCACAATGGTTCTGTGTGAACCACTGTGAAAAGAAAATGAATATAACTATAGTAGTTCTTAATGAACTACTATAGCAAAGGAAGGTCACAATGGTTCTGTGTGAACCGCTGTGAAAAGGAGAAGAATATAGCTATAGTAGTTCTTAATGAACTACTATAGCAAAGGAAGGTCACAATGGTTCTGCGTGAACCACTGTGAACAGAAAAAAGAATATAGCTATAGTAGTTCTTAATGAACTACTATAGCAAAGGGAGGTCACAATGGTTCTATGTGAACCACTGTGAAGAGAAAATAGAATGTAGCTATAGTAGTTCTTAATGAACTACTATAGTAAAGGGAGATCACAATGGTTCTGTGTGAACCACTGTGAAAAGAAAATGAATATAGCTATAGTAGTTCTTAATGAACTACTATAGTAAAGAAGGTCACAATGGTTCTATGTGAACCACTGTGAAGAGAAAACAGAATGTAGCTATAGTAGTTCTTAATGAACTACTATAGCAAAGGGAGATCACAATGGTTCTGTGTGAACCACTGCGAAAAGAAAATGAATATAGCTATAGTAGTTCTTAATGAACTACTATAGTAAAGAAGGTCATTGTTCAATTGTATTATGGCAGCCCACAGGACTGTACCCAAGCTATAATGAAACACAGATAAGGTTATCTATTGTGAAAACCCAACTTTTAATCTAACATAACCTGCTGCAACATGCATGTACAGTATGAGAAAAGAAAAAGAAAAAAAACTTCATTAAGTTCAGTATGAGTTAGAACAGGATTCACAATGTAACAGGGCGTCTTCCATGTTGAAAAAGAAAAGAAATGCTAGAGGGAATTATTGTACTCGCCCAACTGATTTCAATAAAAATAATATCCAAGAGAATCAACAGGGCAATATGGGTTTTCAGTTTGGACTTAGCTCCATCATGAAGAAATTTTTTTGGGCAAAATATCGATTGATACTAGCTTCTTGACAAGAGGAGATATATCCAACTTCAAGTTTTTATATAAAAAAAAGGGTGGGATGATACTTAACTGGTGAAATATGGTCCTGGGTAGGCAATCCTGTGAACAAGTTCCAGCAGTTAGATATACATGGTAATGAAAAAAAAAATAACGAAGAGAAAGAAATTTCAACAATAATGACCTACATATGTGCCATTAACTACTAGTTTATTACAGACGCATCTAACAATGAACCCTTGGCTAATAGCGGGAAATGGTTGGCCATACGATCGAGAGGAGAAAAGGAAGGTATACTCCACATTCAGTAGGACAAGCTTATAAACACTGTTTCTGCAGCACAGACCATCTCATCTCACTAATCCGGGGTGACATATTTCCACCAACTGTTGATGTGGTATTATCCTTTTCCTGAGCATATTTGTTCGAGGATGCCATCTCCGTCAGATATTACCACAACCATAGCAGGAGGACCAGCTGACGTTATAATGATGCATTTATACTTCTTAGTCACTGTTGTTGGGGCTCTTTCATCGAAGCACCTTGTCCCACGAATTCTTTATATATATATATAAAGAAATGTATTATTCCCCACGGTAATTTTGAAGCTATGTGTAGGCCCAGACCTAGAAACCTTACTTCATCCATTTTTTCTTGATTCCACCAATTTAGCCAGCAAACTATGATGAACCTTCGTCTGCATGATTTAATGAGATGACAATGCGACATCTTGAAAGAATGTAATGTGTGAGTATAGATATCTAAACTTGGTTTATACTGTTTGGCCTTTTGTGATGTGGAAGCGGGGGGGATGGTGGAAATGGATTGGATAGCATACATCTGTGTGATAATATGCCATAGCAACCGAATACCTGGATGATAGGCCTTCAACCAATTATCAGGCTGGACGACTCTTAACACACAAAAGAGTGGGGAAATCAACATTATCATCACTACAACGGTGTTTCATCACTCTTTTTTTTTTTTAGAATGGAGATAACGCAATACTGAAGATAAATAACTTATACAATGATCCTAATGATCGGAGATAATGTAATAACAAAGACAGGTAAAACTAAACATGATAGTAGATCTTTAATGCTGCTGTATCACTTGTCTTATCAACCCAGACAAGGTATGGCTAAATCTGATGCCTTGACGTCACCTTTTGTCAAAGCAATGAACTCTTGTTGAAAGAGGGACCGGAGAGGCCAGATCCAACCAAAAAAAAAAATTCGCAAGTAACAATAATACACAGAAACTAATTCAAATGAGCCAGATGAGTCAAAATACATACCAATATGAACATTAAATAAACCGATGTATAGCAGAAAGTGCATGTCGAGATTACAACACTTATGATGTAGGAAGTGAAGAAAAAAAAAATGAATGAAGGTGTCCAGTTGTATCTAAGAACATATGGGGAAACAATAGGATGCTTATGTGATAGTTACAACGCAATGGTATGAAGAAAAAAAAAACAATATGGGTGCACGGTGGTCAGGACACGGAGGCTCGACGTGATGTTAACTCATATGCACATGTGCAAGGCTACATCATGATAAAATGGAAAATCACTGTATATATAAACAATACAGGGGCAATAATTGATTTCATACCGGATTAGAGCATATGGCTGTCAGGAAAATGAATGCAAATATACCTAAGAAAGAAAAAAAAAAAAAGATGGATGTGGAACTGAACTACAAATGGGGCAAAATATCCAGTAAATGGATCTGAATATACCCCAATTCTCATGGATCTCCATAATACGAACTGATATAAGTAAACTCTAATGACATAAAGGAGGAGGACCCAATGGTGAACCTCATACAGGGTTAATACCATACAACATACATTGGTGCTGAACCAAAATATGGTAAAGGAATGAGTGATGTTGTAGATGTTGCAAATAAACCGTAAGATTCATAAAATGGAGATGCCAGTGGTGATGCAACAATGTCGGATGCTATGGATTTGGATGCAGGAGGATTACCATGTTATGGAAGTGACGGGAATGCATTATGAACGAATTCAATGATGAACAGAACACATTCACACGATATGACTGGTTATGAAACAGGAAAACCTGATGCGAATGGGAAATTAAGATCAACATGACAGTCAAGATGGAACAAATTCAAAATTGCTATCCGATTATCAGAATGGACCAGAGTATTAAAGGGAATACAACATAAACGAAGACAACAAAACATAAAAGAAAAATGAGGGAAACAAAGAAAGAAAGAAAAAAAAAAGGAAGAAAACTTGTTGGAATGGGATCATTCCGTTTAATATTGCACAGCGTAGATCGATATTTGCTATATGCAAAAATCGACGCGACGCAGGTGCTCTGATGGGGGCGATTAAACAGGAAAAGAAGACAAAAATGAAAGAGAGGAAAAAAGGGGGGAGTCTTTACCGTGGTCAAAGCTTCAGGGTCAACCGGCTTCTGGGTTGCTGCTTGCAGCCTTAACTTCCTTCAGCCGACTGGGAAGGAGAAGCGAGTCGAAGGAACTGGTGGCGACGGTTGTTCTTTGGCCACAAAGAGGTGCCCGATGTGAATCCAAAGAGAAGACTTCTGTCGTTTGCTGATATAGAGGTTGGAGGAAAGGAAGGTCTTCCCGTTGATCAAGAGGGGATTGAGGCCAATGGGATGTTGTTCCAAGTCAGGTTGATGATGTCCGTCCCCCTCTTAGGGGCGTCCGAGTGTTCCTTTTAAAGATGCGCAGGAAGCTTCGAGAGGGGAGGCGGTTGAGGATCGATGGTGGAGAAGAGAAGGTAGGCGATGAAGGGTTCGAGCTCATGGGGGTTTGTGGGTGATGGAAGGATAGGGCGATCGGTGATGGAGAGTTGAGATGAAGCAGAAGGTTGATCGATCGAGGAGAGAGGATCGGAGGGTTTTGGTGGGAAGGGAACGCACATGGGGGTGGTCGGCCATGGAGGGAGAGAGGCGAAAGGGAGGGGGGCGGGAGAGGAAGGCGAGTTAGGGTTTTCAAAAACCCTAACTCGACCTTTAAACCTTAAAAGTTAGTTTTTCTAAAAAAAAGCCTCCTTTTCAGGTTTTTCTAAAAAGATGGTTAAAGGTGAGTTTTTCAGCAAAAATCTTCAAAAACCACGTAGTTTTTCCTAATTTTTTTGGTTTTTTGCATGATTTTTCCATTTTTTTTGTATTTTTGGAACATAATCTAAGTTTTTTTTACATGAAAACAAAGATTAAATGCTAATTTTTTTTTGTATTTTTCTGAGAAATATTTACAAAAGTATTTTCTGAGAATTTCAGACCATTTCGGGGAAATTTCTTCAGAAGAATGGGTTTGGATCCAAATTTTGAGAAAACATTCGAGTTTTAAACCTCGATTTGAGGACTATAATACGATGGATCCAAACGGATAACGGACGAAGTGTCTGAGCTTTTCAAAAAGTTATTTTTGATAATTTTGAGAATTTGATTTAAAATTGGATAATGAAGCTCAGATTTGGATTTTGATGTAGATCCGGATCCGAAATTGAGTCAGATATGTAAAATGAAGTTAATTTCAACAAAATTTGAGAAATAAAAAATGGAATTTAGATTTAAAACCGACTCAATTACCCAAAAGATGAGAGAAAAGGGCAAAAAGGGGATATTTACAACATTTTGAAAAATTTGGGGTGTTCACAAGAGACTCGCCTTCTCCTTGATAAAAGAATTGCCTTCCTCGTCTTTCGTTTTGTCGAGAGACTCGCCTTCTCCTTGATAAAAGGATTGCCTTCCCCGTCTTTCGTTTCGTCGAGAGACTCGCCTTCTCCTTGATTAAAGGATTGCCTTCTTCGTCTTTCGCTTTGTCGAGAGACTCGCCTTCTCCTTGATAAAAGGATTGCCTTCCCCGTCTTTCGCTTTTTCGAGAGACTTGCCTTCTCCTTGACAAAAGGATTGCCTTCTTCGTCTTTCGCTCTGTTGAGAGACTCGCCTTCTCCTTGATAAAAGGATTGCCTTCCCCGTCTTTCGCTCTGTCGTAAGACTCGTCTTCTCCTTAATGAAAGGATTGCCTTCTCCATCTTTCGCTTTGTCGAAAGACTCGCCTTCTCCTTGATAAAATGATCGCCTTCCCTGTCTTTTTGCGTTGTCAAAAGATTTGCCTTTCTCCTTGATTAAATGATCGTCTTTCTTGTCTTTCGCTTTGTCGAGAGACTTGCCTTCTCCTTGTTAAAAGGATTGCCTTCTTCATATCTTACATTTTACCTTCTCCCTGTTAAAAGGATCGCCTTCTTCATATTTCACATTTCACCTTCTCCTTACTATTGCCATCTTCATATCTTCATATTTTACCTTCTCCTTACTAAAAGGATTGCCATCTTCATCGCCATCTTCATATTTCGCTTTTACCTTCTTCTGTCCAAAAGATTTGCCCTATTCCATCTTTTTGCCTTGTCAATAGATTCATCTTCTTGATAAAAAGTTCGCCTTATTCATCTTTCACCCCATCGAAAGATTCACCTCCTGTTACCTTATTCATCCTTCATTTTGTCTCAAATCTCCTTACTTTCCATTTCTCACATTTTCCGGAAGAGTTACCCCATTCAGTTGAAGTATCTCTCCTGTCCCATCACGGTTTCTTCACCCGAGGATCCCGTATGGTTCCCACTCAGGTTAAGGGTCAAAGCCTGTATTTCCTGCGAGAGGTCGTCAATTTTAAAAGCTGATTCAGTCTCAGCAATGAGACTCCCAAGTTCACCCCTTTTTAAGCTTTAGGGAACCCCATTTCCTTCCTCCTTTCGCAAACCCCATTTCGGATTTGTTCGTCCAAACTCCGAAGGTCCCATTCTGGTATCTTCACTCGAGGATTCCGTATGGTCGTCCCTTTCAGGTTAAGGGTTAAGTCTGAACCTCGCCCCTCGAGGTATCTTCCCTTTTTAGGTTTGGGTTAAACCTGAGCCTCGTTTCGACGAGGTGTTTCCTTCCAAGTCCCATCATGGTTCTTCCCATCAAGGAATCCATGCTTTGATCCTATTTGAACTTCATCTCATGAGGCTGTGAACACCCCAAATTTTTCAAAATCTTTTAAATATTCCCTTCTTACCCCTAAATTCATTTTCTAAACAAATGGGTTATTTCAAATCTAAATTCCAGTTCATTTCTCAAGTTTTACTAAAATTAAATTCATTTTATATGTTTAAATTGATTTCGGATCTGGATCCATTGTCCAGATCCAAATCCGAGTCTTATTGTTCAAATTTTAAATTAAAATTGTAGAAAATACCAAAAATAGTCTTTAAATGACTCGGATAGTCCATTCGACATCCGTTTGGATCCATCACATCGAATTTCTCGATTCGAGCTTCAAAAACTCGAACATTTTCTAAAAACTCGGGTCCAAACCCAGTCTTCTGAAGAAATTTCCCGAAATGGTATGAAATTCTCAGAAAAATACTTTTGTAAATATTTCTCAGAAAAACACCAAAAAATTAGTTTTTAACCTTTGATTTCTCGTAAAACCTTAGGATTTTATTCTAAAAATACAAAAAAATGAAAAATAACACAAAACCCAAAAATTTGGAAAAGTTACAAGAAAAACAAATAATTTCTAGCCTTTTGAAGCTAACCTTTACTAAAAACCTCATCTTAAACTATTTTTTTAGAAAATTTCTCAAAAGAAACCTTTTTTTTGAAAACCAAAAGCCACTTTTTAGAAAAATCCTGAAAGGGGATCCTCTATTGGGAATTTGAGGAAATTTGCAACGGCTTCCCTCCGCCTCCCACCATTGATTTTCAACAAAACCATCGCCTGGGTTCTCCTCCCTCCATCTCTAACCAACTACTTCTCGAATCCTCCTTCTCCCAGTTTAAAAGGAACACACAGCGGTCGATGGAAGGATCTGTCTTCTGCCTCCCCATGTGCTCTTCTCATTGCCCTCTTCACACGATCATCCTCTACCCTTCCACCTTCTTCTCCTTCACAGATCCGTTTTCACCCAAAAATCTTCCCTTTTTAGGTTTGGGTTAAACCTGAGCCTCGTTTCGACGAGGTGTTTCCTTCCAAGTCCCATCATGGTTCTTCCCATCAAGGAATCCATGCTTTGATCCTATTTGAACTTCATCTCATGAGGCTGTGAACACCCCAAATTTTTCAAAATCTTTTAAATATTCCCTTCTTACCCCTAAATTCATTTTCTAAACAAATGGGTTATTTCAAATCTAAATTCCAGTTCATTTCTCAAGTTTTACTAAAATTAAATTCATTTTATATGTTTAAATTGATTTCGGATCTGGATCCATTGTCCAGATCCAAATCCGAGTCTTATTGTTCAAATTTTAAATTAAAATTGTAGAAAATACCAAAAATAGTCTTTAAATGACTCGGATAGTCCATTCGACATCCGTTTGGATCCATCACATCGAATTTCTCGATTCGAGCTTCAAAAACTCGAACATTTTCTAAAAACTCGGGTCCAAACCCAGTCTTCTGAAGAAATTTCCCGAAATGGTATGAAATTCTCAGAAAAATACTTTTGTAAATATTTCTCAGAAAAACACCAAAAAATTAGTTTTTAACCTTTGATTTCTCGTAAAACCTTAGGATTTTATTCTAAAAATACAAAAAAATGAAAAATAACACAAAACCCAAAAATTTGGAAAAGTTACAAGAAAAACAAATAATTTCTAGCCTTTTGAAGTTAACCTTTACTAAAAACCTCATCTTAAACTATTTTTTTAGAAAATTTCTCAAAAGAAACCTTTTTTTTGAAAACCAAAAGCCACTTTTTAGAAAAATCCTGAAAGGGGATCCTCTATTGGGAATTTGAGGAAATTTGCAACGGCTTCCCTCCGCCTCCCACCATTGATTTTCAACAAAACCATCGCCTGGGTTCTCCTCCCTCCATCTCTAACCAACTACTTCTCGAATCCTCCTTCTCCCAGTTTAAAAGGAACACACAGCGGTCGATGGAAGGATCTGTCTTCTGCCTCCCCATGTGCTCTTCTCATTGCCCTCTTCACACGATCATCCTCTACCCTTCCACCTTCTTCTCCTTCACAGATCCGTTTTCACCCAAAAATCTTCCCTTTTTAGGTTTGGGTTAAACCTGAGCCTCGTTTCGACGAGGTGTTTCCTTCCAAGTCCCATCATGGTTCTTCCCATCAAGGAATCCATGCTTTGATCCTATTTGAACTTCATCTCATGAGGCTGTGAACACCCCAAATTTTTCAAAATCTTTTAAATATTCCCTTCTTACCCCTAAATTCATTTTCTAAACAAATGGGTTATTTCAAATCTAAATTCCAGTTCATTTCTCAAGTTTTACTAAAATTAAATTCATTTTATATGTTTAAATTGATTTCGGATCTGGATCCATTGTCCAGATCCAAATCCGAGTCTTATTGTTCAAATTTTAAATTAAAATTGTAGAAAATACCAAAAATAGTCTTTAAATGACTCGGATAGTCCATTCGACATCCGTTTGGATCCATCACATCGAATTTCTCGATTCGAGCTTCAAAAACTCGAACATTTTCTAAAAACTCGGGTCCAAACCCAGTCTTCTGAAGAAATTTCCCGAAATGGTATGAAATTCTCAGAAAAATACTTTTGTAAATATTTCTCAGAAAAACACCAAAAAATTAGTTTTTAACCTTTGATTTCTCGTAAAACCTTAGGATTTTATTCTAAAAATACAAAAAAATGAAAAATAACACAAAACCCAAAAATTTGGAAAAGTTACAAGAAAAACAAATAATTTCTAGCCTTTTGAAGTTAACCTTTACTAAAAACCTCATCTTAAACTATTTTTTTAGAAAATTTCTCAAAAGAAACCTTTTTTTTGAAAACCAAAAGCCACTTTTTAGAAAAATCCTGAAAGGGGATCCTCTATTGGGAATTTGAGGAAATTTGCAACGGCTTCCCTCCGCCTCCCACCATTGATTTTCAACAAAACCATCGCCTGGGTTCTCCTCCCTCCATCTCTAACCAACTACTTCTCGAATCCTCCTTCTCCCAGTTTAAAAGGAACACACAGCGGTCGATGGAAGGATCTGTCTTCTGCCTCCCCATGTGCTCTTCTCATTGCCCTCTTCACACGATCATCCTCTACCCTTCCACCTTCTTCTCCTTCACAGATCCGTTTTCACCCCCGCACCCCTCTCCTTCCAGCAGTAGGTCCGGTTTTTACCTTCCCATCATATTCTTCTCGATTTTTCTTCTCAAATGCTTCTCTCTGATATCCTCTTCTGCAAGCGACTGCCATCGACCCCTCACCACGACGCTTCCTCCACAGGTAAGTGACTTCATCCCTTTATTTGTTCTCTTCTTTTTTTCAGAAAAGCATTTTCTTCCCCTTCGTTTTCAGCATCCGTCTGTTCAGATTTTTATTCTTCTTTGTTTCTTCTCTTTTATTACAAAGCAAAAGGGTGGAATCGACCGGCAATGTATGCAGGGTCGATCCATCCTGTGCAAGATTAACAGGAAAAACACTATTCCAACACATTTCTATTCTTTTGTATTTTACTATGGTATAGTCTACTCCATTTCCTATCTTCTTCTGTTATTTTAATCCTTTGGTTCGTATCAGATTCCATTTTTCGGTAGGTATGTTGATTTGGTTTTCTAGTTACACTTTTGATTCCTCATCCCTATTGCACATTCTGCATAAATCCATTAGATTGAGAAGGGTAGAACTCCATGATTTTTCTTGTATTTTGTGAATCAGTGATGTCTTGCTATGGCCTCACCGATTCGTCCATCTATATTCCATCTTATTTTTTTTATTTGTCTTTTTCTTTTATTTTTCTTTTTATTTTATTTTTCTTTTTATTTTATTTTTTTTTCTCAAATTTTTGTTTTCATCTGGATCGGAGGTCAATTTCGATGATTATGTTGGTTATAATCCCCTTTTTGCATCAGCTTTCTTGCCCTATGGCCAGTTATGTTTTGGGTATATATTTGTCCATTTGCATCTTGATCTGATCCAGCGTCATAGCCCCAAATTAGAATCGATCTGGTCCTTTTGTGGGACTTCAGCAATTCTCTTCGATGAATCCCTCTGTCGGTGATTCCTGTTAATAAATCATTGTTGTTATTGTTCCTTGAAAGGAATTAAAACACAATCTTCTACAAACTCGACATTCACGGATCCAGCAGAACAGTATCTACTGTTTCCACAATTCAGAAAACAAGAACTAGAGTCTTGCTGGTCCCTTTCCAAAAGTCTTTAGAATTACAGTTGTGCATGTCAAACTACGAGTTGTTGAAGGCTATCAGAGACCCCTCTTCGTCGGTTTCACTACAAAAGAGAAGGGAAATTACTTGCTAAAAAAAATGATGCACAAGGAAGTCCAGGAATAATTACCTATGAAGGAAATGTTAGAATAATAACTTGCAGAAGGGTCTCTCTCGTGGTAAGTCTATGTGATTCTAAATGGCATGGGCTTCCTCAGGAAATCATTACTGTCTTGATGAGTTGAGCTTTGAATGTGATACAAGACGCCCAATGCCTTTCTGCTAAGCATCATCGCCACCCCCCTTTCCGACCTCATTGGCTTCCCTGCCATTTTTAGATTTTTTTTAGCAGGAAGAACAGGATTGAAGCACTGTTCGCAGCAGCCTGGGCATCATCAGTTCCATCATCTCACAATATACACTCTCGTGCATTGGTCACCTACTTTCCAAGTTGGATCATGTGACTTCCGAAATTTCAATGATTGCTTGAACATTGGAAGTCCTGATCGGGTTCGAGAATTTTAACTAGAGGTTAGTACTTTTTTTCCCTTTTTTTTTCTTTTCTTTTGTTGTTGACTATTATGATCGGATGACTGGATGCTGGTTGAATATTGAGCTATTGATCTGCTGATTTATCAATGTCTGAAGTGAATCATTGATTTGCTGAAGTTCGAATCAGGTTTACTCTATTGTGATCTCCCAGTTAATCCCATGTTTAGCTTATAATTCTGTTAGATTTCTATTCTTGATTGACCATTTATCTTTGACATTTGCATCAGATTATATGTTTTTGTTTTTTTTTTTTGCATTTTGTCTCCAATTTCAGCAACATTTAACTACATTCTGATCACCCTGATAGATGGCATCTTTATGCTGTTAAATACATTTCACGTCATTGGGTTTTACTACATCCAGATTCTCTTTTCAGTGTTTTATTGTTTTCTTTGCTTAATTTTAATGTTTTATAACTCCTTTATTGGTATGTTTACATTATATATCAGCAACAACCCTATGTCTCTTTCCCATTTCCCATCCTCACTGCCAGTACTTATATCTCAGCTTCTTGTTTCTGATAGCGTATATTCACTCCCATCTGTATATTTCCAGCCATATGTTTGTGCAATGCTATACATCATATATGGTTAGTTAGTACCTTAGTATGTTGGTAAGATATAAAATCTAGTACTGTTAGCCTATCATCCAGACTTAGGAAGTTTTGCTTTAGTTGATATATTTCAATATTTTAGTAGGCTAATTAGCATGGCAAAACCATAATTAGCATTTCCTCCCCCACTTTGCATTTGGATGTCCGGTTTGTCTGGTATCCCTCTTATGCTCAATTTGTTCCCATTTGTGTTGGATACTTTCACATTTTTTTTTACAACCAGTTGGCATTTAGTTTCTGTATATATGATGATTATCATATTATCTATGTCCATCCTCCTGAATAGGAATTTGATTCTCAGAAGTCTCCATGTTTTAGTAGTTGATGCCTCACAATTTCACTTCAATTGTCATCTCTGTGTGACCCAGTCTACCAGAACCATTCTGGTCTAGTCTGAATATCTCTATCTTTACATTCGCGTGCTTTTTCCTAAACTCAGCACAACAATGTCCTGTATCACCCATGCACCTGTGTTTATCTTTGCAGTGTCTTTGTGTTTGGGTTTGTCATCACGCTGTCCATTCTGCTACCACCACATTAGCACCAGCAGCACCTTGCTGCGCCCTTTTTCTGCTACAGCACCTACCTGCTAAAACACAACAGTACTTGCCATGCTTGCCAGTGGCGCACTTCACTGATCCATCTTCTGATTGTCATACCCTGAGACCCAACATCAATTAGATCTCAATGCTATCAGCACTCCCCTGTTTCAATCTCATTATTGTTCAGCCTGAATTACTATGGCTCTATGTCCTCTGCATATTATTTCAAGTCTTTAAACACTGTGGTTTTGGACCTACCATAGCAGTTCATTTCAAATAACGGTGGCAATGGGTCCTTCACAGCAGCCCCTTTGAACTGCGGTGACCTTCCATAAACCCATAACTGCTGCACCCCTGTTGTTACCACCAATGACATTACATCTCCAACCTGCTCCTCTGTATATTACCATTGCACTTTTCCTTTTCACAAGTCAAAATTATATTTGTATACATCACAGTTTGTACCTCACAACTGCAACAGTTAAGTGCATTACATACAACAGTCTTGCATACTGTCATTGTTAAGTGTTGCCTACGTGTTATACTTCGAGAAAATCCTCCACTCAGTATCATGACCACCATTTCTTTTCCACCCCTAGGCATTTCAATATCTTTTTACTATCATATTGCCGAATTCTTCTCTTAGGAAACACTCTAGTACAGTACATCTTCATTCCTTCTCAGCAAAATCACCTACATAGATGTCTTTACATTTTCATGTTGTGTATAAGAAATATATCAGAATTGTCATCTTTTTGCTCATTCAGCAAGAGCGCCATATCTAGATATATGTATGCATATCTTCTCGATAAAGGCAAACACGAGCCTTTCTTTGGTAGAATCTTTGGCTCAAAATGATGTTATTGCTTCCTACATACATCTAGTACTAACTCTGTTTTGCAGGAAATACATGAAAATATCTATCTTCTTGGAGATTCTTTCAATTTTTTAATCAGATTCAAGTTGTAATAGCTAAATTTGAATAAGAATTTACACTTCCTGTTTTAGATAGAATGAATAAGCATTGCTAATTGATTGTTTTCATGCTTTTTTCCGTTATTTTTCAAAATCTCACAATGGTGAAACACGAATGGCACATGCACCATTTCGTAAGAGGTAATCAATCCTAAGTTGATGATTTACATCAATGGCCATAGTCAGGATGTAAACAAGACTTAGGATTTTTATCTTTTACGAAATAACACTGGATCCACACTGGATCCGTTTTCAAAATTCATCATATTTTCCTTAAATATCTTCTTCTTTTATTAGAATTTAACTTAAAATTAATTCAAAATATATACCAATAGCCATAGTCAGGGTATATTGAGAGTTAATTTCATTTTAAATTCTATAAAAGCACCAAATGTGTTTCATTCTTCACTTGAATTTAAATATAGATTATTATACAATACATTCAATGACCATAGTCAAGGATGTATTATATCTTCAATCCTATTTTAATTCATTTAAAGAATGGAATAGCTTTTTCAAAATCCAATTTTAAAAAATTTAAATTCATTCATCATATAGGGTAGAATTGCATCATATTTTTAAAATTTCCTTTTCATAAATCCAAGTAATTCTTTCCTTCCTTTCTTAGATCAAATCCTATTTATAAATTCAAATTAAATTCTATTTCTCAAAAGGATTCAAGAATTCAATTTTAAAGTCCCATTTGACTTTGAAACTTCAGAATCATCTTGTATTTCAAATTCCAAATTCTATCTTAAATTTAAAATCCAATTCAACTTTGAAATTCATCTGTATATTCAAGATTCAATTTCTAAAATTCATTTTCCAAGTTCAAATTAAACTTGGAAGTTATTGATTCATCTCCTGAATTTAGCTCCAAATCCATTTTAGGATCCAGGATTCAACACTCATATTGGATCTCAGACTTCAGATCAAATTCCTCTTTAGGATCCAGAGTCCAATTCCACTTTTGGATCTCAGACTTCAGATCCAATTCCTCTTTAGGATCCAGAGTCCAATTCCACTTTTGGATCTCAGACTTCAGATCCAATTCTTCTTTAGGATCCAAAGTCCAAATCCACTTTTGGATCTCAGACTTCAGATTCAATCCCTCTTTAGGATCCAGAGTCCAATTCCACTTTTGGATCTCAGACTTCAGATCCAATTCCTCTTTAGGATCCAGACTCCAATTTCATTTCGGATCTTAGACTTCAGATCCAATTCCATCTTAGGATCCAGAACCCAATTTTACATCGGATCTTAGATTTCAGATCTTAAATCCATTTTAAGATCCAATTCCATTCCCAATTCTAGATTTCAAATCCAATCTCATTTAAATTCCCTAAATCCATTTCTATTTTTAAATACCATTTGATTTTCTCAGATCCATTCTAAGATTCAAATTCAATATCACTTCAAAATTTCATCTTCTTCTCCTAAATCCATGATTGAATTCAAAGTCCATTTCTGACTTTGAAACTTCATTTCTTTTCATTTTCAGAGCTTTAAATCATTCTTTCTCAAAGCCAAGATCTATTCTTCCAAACTCTAAATTACTTCAAAGACTTAGAACTTCTCTGATCTATCTCAAGTTCTAAGTTAGATTCAATCATTTCTTCACTCCCTCATCAAGTTTATCTCAGAAATACTTGGAAATTTCTAAATCAATTTTTAAAAGAGCATACATCCTTGCATTGCACAAGCATGATTCTTTGTACATTTAGAGTTAGGATAAATTCTTAGATTATATTTATGCAAAGAAAAAGGCATAAGTTCGATCCTTGGTTCGATTACCCCTGGTACAGGCGCCAGGAATGGTCGAACCTCGTACCGACGAGCGAACCCCATCTCTCCATTTTTTTCCCGCAATATTTTCAAAACGGAGACGAGTAATTTTCTAAATATTTTCAAATCAAGGTCAAGTGAGATCGCGCAAAATAGTTCCTCTTCTCTCTTTCTTTCTCTTCTTTTCTTTTCTCTCTTTCTTTTCTTTCTTTTATTCTTCTCCCTTCAAAAGGAGAAGAATAGAGGTTAGAAAAGGAAAAGAGAAGGAAGAGAGAGAAACCACAAGAAGAGGAAAAATTTTGCGATGATCACAGTTTTGGCGACCGAGATGGGACTTGTCTTCATCCGGTTGGATCTATGCCTTTGCTTTGCTTTTATATAATCTAAAGTCTTTATTCTAACATATGTCAGCTACTTTTCCATGCAAACCTTAGGAGTCTAGACTCTGTCCTAAAAACTGACATCTTTGCATATAGGATCTAAGTATGGTTTGGTAGGACCATATTGAGGAGATTACATCCATGTTCACATTAGACTTAGGTCTTAAATACAACTCTCCTCAATTTTAGGGATTGAATGCAAAACAATGTATGCAAGTGTATGCTTCTTCTTATTTAAATCTATCTCTTTAGGACTTGCATTAGAGCCTTCTGGTTTTATTTGCATGTTGATCATATTTTGAAAACATCCCTACCTATATTGTCTCGGTCTTCACGTTGCTGGGCTGTCTCACCGAACCATAGTTCGGGAGAGAGCCTCACAACTGGACCACTCATTTGGGTTCACGCCCCCCTACCACGTACCTAAGGGCCATAGTCTGAGGTATATCGGTAGGTGCTCAAGGATGTTGGGAAGCCTTTTTACCTTAGAACCGAAGACATATCTTATATGCCACGTACTTCGAGCTTCGGCTTGAGTATATCGGCTTACCTTGATTGGAATCAAATGATATAAATCTTAGAGTTAGGATTAAGGTCCTATCAGCCATTTCAAATATTGCATATAGAGTCAGCTTTAGGGAGTGCTGTTTGTGTGTCCTTGTTTGTATATCTATGGATGTGTGATATTTTATATCCTTTATATTTTCCAAAACCCTGGGTATATATTATTCAAATTTTCCTTTTAAAACCCAGGTGTATTTTTCTTTTCCTTTTCCTTCTAAAAATCCTTCAAAATTCTTCTGATCCTGCCTGCAAGTTCTTCAAATTTTAAATCTTTACCATTTATCCTCAAATTTCATTTATTCTCTTATTTTTTCTTCTGATTTTTTATTCTTGTTTATATTTTCATAAAAATCTCTTTCCATCAAGAGATGTCCTTTTCAAAATAATATTTTCTTTTCATATTTTTAGTTGGTTACTCTCCCTCGTAGAGTAAACAACGCAATTGTCATAATACTCAATCCCTAGTAATGGGATACAATTGTTTAGATTTCAACCTAAATCCTCCAAAAAAGTTTCTCTGGTCTGAAAACCTCCTCTTTCCTCTACAGAGAGATCACTGAGATCCGAAAATGGTTACGACAAGGGCGGGAAAAGAAAAAGTTCCTCAACTCAGCGACAGTGAGGCGGAAGAGATGAGCTCTCCTAAATCGGTCAGGGGACAGGGTCAGAACAAGAAAGATAACATCGACCCCGCTATGTATGATATGTTCCAAAAGATGATGGCAAGGATGATGTCGGAGCAAGCTGAGGCCAAGCTGAAAGAGGCAGCTCCTAAAAGCAAGCTGAAGAAGAAGCCTGTGAAAAAGACCATCAGAATCATCAAAAAGAAGGTGCAGCCAGACACTACTTCGGAGGAATCAGAGTCAGTCGAGGAAGAGTCAGAAGAGGAAGAGCAGATTGTCTACAGGCAGAATCCTCCAAAGCAATCCGTAAAAATAGCTGCAGAGGAGCCTGAATCTGTCAACAAGCCCAAGTCTGGGGCTCCAGCAGAAGACCTGATGAGCAAACAGATAAAGGAGATGAATCGATCTATTAAGGATATTCAAGCCAAGGGTAAGGGCAAGCAGACCTATACTGGCAAAGATTTTTATGATGGTCTAGATGGGGACGATAACCTGGAGAATCTTCCCCGCAAGTTTCTCAAATTTGACAAGACTGGCAACCCTAAAGCCCATTTAGCCACATTTTATGCAGAGTGCAGTCGTTTCAGGAAAGATAACAGGGCTCTGTTCATCTGTTTTCCTCGCAGCCTGGAGGGCATAGCAGCCAGGTGGTATGCTGACCACATCAATCCTATCAAACTACGAGAGTTCGATAAGGTAGTCAATCTGTTCATAGAGCGGTTCCTATTCAACACCGAGGTTTCACCTACGATCAATCACCTTTACAACCTAAAGCAGAATGAGACTGAAAGAGCAGAAGAGTTCATCCACAGGTGGAGAAGTACCTGCAACAAGATGAAAGTTCCCATTCCAGAGGAGCATGCATTATAAATAATCCTCAGCAATTTCTCTCAGCCCCTGAGAAGTCTCATTGCCACTTCTCCGGCAAAATCCTTTATCAAGTTGATTGAACGAGCCGAATGGCTCGAGGCAGGAATAGAAAGCAGGCTTTACGAGGGCATGCCTCTTGCCAAAAATATCCAAGATCAGAAAAAGAAAGCGCAGTTCACTCATGCAGCTGATACCTCTGGCAATAATCATGATAACAGCAGAAGAAACAGAAATGACAGCAAAAATGGTCAGAACCATGGCGTAGCTCAAAGGGAAAAGTCTTCCAAGCAGAATGACAAATCTTCTCAGTCTAACTTTCCACAAAAGGAAAAGATAAAGCGCGAAGGTTGGAGTAATGATCGTGAGTTCACTCCTCTGAAGCAAACGCTCGAAGAAGCCCTTGAATTCATGTTGGCCAAAGGATTGGTTAAACTCCCAAAAGTCGCAGATCCTCCCACGATCATGGGAAGGTTCACAAATCAATTCTGCAAGTTCCATCGAGCAGTGGGGCATGACACCGATCACTGCTTCATCTTCGAAAATATTGTTCAGGATTGCGTCGACAAGAGTCTCTTTGTTGAAGACGAAGAGGAAGATGACCTAGCCGTCATGACCAAGTCTCTCCCCGGCTACTCAGAAGACTGAAGATGTCAGAATTCTCCTACCTTTTCCCTTTTTGCCAAGTCACCTTGTAGAGGGCCAGTCAGTCCAGTCCTTTTGTGACCTTTTTGTCCAAATACTTGTAAATATTTCAGTTCTTTGTTATCAGTTTTGCTCGTCAATGAAATGTCAATTTTCCTTTATATCTCTAATATCACAATACTTTCTTCCTCTGCTACATAGAGGCATTTGCTTTTGAAAATGTATATTTCAAAAAGCTCTTCATCGGCTTTTATTAAAACCACATTTAAATTCCTGTTCTTTTCAGAATGCGGGACCAATCCTGACATCATTCATGAGAGAAATGATATTACCTATGAGGGCCTTTTCAAAAATCATGAAATTTCAAAAAGTCTTCGTTATGACCAAAGAGTTCAAATATTCTTCGGTCCAAGCTTCGTTCAAAAATCAACCCTCGTGTTGATCATGTTTTCAAAAATAGGTTTTCGAACCATTGCATTGAAAATCAACCCTCGTGTTGATCATGTTTTCCAAAATAGGTTTTTAAACCATTGCATTGAAGGATCAACCTTTCTGTTGGTCTTATCTTCCAAAAATAGATCTCAAATCTTGTGTTGATCATGTTTTCCAAAAGTGGGTTTTCAAAATGTTATATTCAGAGATCAATCCTGGCATTGGTCTCATCTTCCAAAATTTGATTCTAAATCATTATAGTCAAGGATCAACCCCTGTGTTGGTCTTATCTTCCAAGATTGGTTTTTAAGCATTACCTTCAAAGATCAACCCTTGTATTGATCTTATTATCAATTTCGAACTGTTATTTTTAAAAATCAGATCTATTGTTGATCTTCTTCTTCAAAAAATATATTTTCAAACCATTGCCTTCAAAATTTGACCCTCATGATGATCTCTCGTGTTTGATTTGAAGGATCAGTTCTCGCACTGATCATTCTTCTTATGGTAGATTTTCTTCCCAAAATGATTTTTCACTTACCTTTAAATGAACATTTTCCTTTCAAGATCCCATATGCAGGCAGGATCAGAAAAACTCTTTTTCCTCTTAAAACTTATAAAATTTCAGTTAAATTTTATATTTTTATCAGTTTCATTCATTTTATTCATATTTTTGTCAAGTTTATATCAATTTTATCAAGTTTATCAAATATTTTCTCGAATTCCATTAAAATTTTATCAAATTCTTGTACCCTTTCAGGTTAAGGGATAAACCTGATGCCTCTTTCCCATGAGGTATTTCCTTTATTCTTATTTTTCCCGCTCAGGTTAAGGGATAAACCTGACCCTCGTTGTCCGAGGTGTTCCCATTCAGGATAAGGGATAATCCTGAAACCCCTCGTAGGAGCCACAATGCTACCTATGAGGATTCTTTTGTAAATACAAGTTTTGCCAATCTTTATTGATTTTCTAGATTTATATCAATTTTCCTTCATTAAAATTTTCTTAAATTCTATCCTTTTCCCATTCAAGATAAGGAATAATCCTGAGACCCCTCATAGGAGCAACAATGCTACCTGTGAGAATTCTTTTCCAAAATAAATTTTCAAAATTTCTTTCCTTTCTTCTTCTCCATTTTTTTATATAAATTTTATTCTTCTCCCCTTTCAGGTTAAGGGATAAACCTGAATCATTCCTTTCTAAATTCTCATCAAATGTCTATTCCATTTCCCCTTCAGGATAAGGGAAAATCCTGAAAACGCCGACAATCATTCTTGCTCAAATCTCAAGTATCTTAAAGAATGTCGGTGTCCCTTTTTTTCTTCAAAATCTCCATCAGAAAACCCAGTACTTACACTGAGGCATTTTTTTGAAAAATTCAATACTCATACAGATAAACTTAGCACTCGTGCTAGTGTCTGGCTGACCGATCAGTTAGTCCTCAGGTCATAATCTTTCCTCAATTTTCCTCAAAGTCTGTCAATCTTCCATCTATTTTCATCAATTTTCCTTCAAGATTCGAGCTCTGACTCAAACTTTCCTGCTTTCCTTCGAAAATTTGAGTTTTGTCTCAAGTTTTCTTGCCTTCAATAAATGAATTTTCAAGTTTTCCTTCAAGATTCGAGCTCTGACTCGAACTTTCCTGCTTTCCTTCGAAAATTTGAGTTTTGTCTCAAGTTTTCTTGCCTTCAATAAATGAACTTTTCAAGACTTCTTTGAGATTCGAGCCCTGACTCGAACTTCCTGCTGTCCTTCGAAAATTTGAGTTTTATCTCGAGTTTTCTCGCCTTCAATAAATGAATTTTCAAGTTTTTCCTTGAGATTCGAGCCCCGACTCGAACCTCTCAATTTTCCTTTGAAAATTCAAGTTTTTACTCGAATTTCCCTGCTTTCCTTGTAGAATCCGAGTCCTGATTCGGATACTCTTTCAAAAGCTTACCTTCAAAATCCAGTGTTATGTGAAGCTTACCTACAGAACTTTAAATTCACATTTACCTTCAGAATTCAGCCTCATGTTGGATTCTTCCCCAAATTCCACTGATATGTCAAAATTCGATGTTAAGCAAAGGTTTCGTCATCAATGATTTCAGGAATATATTGCCAACTTGCCATAAAGTAGTGGGTAATCTCAGAATTATGTAAAGAATTTCCTCAAATCTCCTTAAGTATTCCTTCCAAAAAGGTGAAACTTTTGTGAAGAAAGGTTCAAATTTCAAATTTTCTGTTGGTCAACCAACAGGATAAAGAAAAATCTTCGACATGACCGATAAAGAAAATATTCAATGATGCGGAAGAGTCATAAATGAGCTGATATTGATCATAGCTATGGCACATTCTTAAAGATTATTCTTTGGCAGTAAGACAGTGGAAATATCTTGGGCAGTCTGAAAAGAACCTACCCAATTCATGTCTCCTCAAGTCAGCTAAGCTGCAAATCAAATATCCGCAAAAGGGATCTCTCAATTGTCGTCAAGATGAAGGCGAATCAAGCGAGTAGACCCCCGGGGCCAAAGAAGATTCGAAACATCTCCAAGATGACGAAGTTTGTGACGGATCCTTCCAGGGAAAGTTCGGATCACCGTCGAGATGAAGGCGGATGTGATGGACCTACCGACAAACCCTAAAAGATATTTGATTCCAGCTATCATCTAAAGACCTTTGAGCCAATACCATCATATATAATCCCTGAGATAAATGAAGGATCAGAACATCTCCAAGATGAAGGAGTTTATGACGTACCCTTCCCCGAAAAAGAGAGAAAAGTCAGGACATCTCCAAAATGAAGGATGATGTAAAAGCCCAAGAAAGCCTTATGACTCAAAAGAGTGCAAAAAGATCATCATGGGAAAATGCCCAGGATATCAAACTGCCCAAACTACAAAGAATCTTCTTCATCTATGTGAAATTCTTCTATCAATATCTTCTCATTTAATTACTTTTATGAAGCTAAGAAAATTTCCTCTCCTTTCATATCAAGGAAATTGATAGCATCCTTGAAGAAGACCAACAACTAAATTTGACTTTGATCCTGGATTCTATAGAGTTAACCTAGTTGGGGGTAATACTCTAGGAGGAAGAGGTAACATCTTTCAAAAAAAGTACTTACCTTCAATTACCTTGAAACAACTATAAATTTTTTCATTTTGGCAATATTTTCCAGCTTTCTTGATGAGAAATAAGAACTTGACATCTGTTTTGATACATCTTAGTGTTGCCTTTTTCTTCTTTCGCGTAGTCGGAAGAGTTGCCTTCCCCTCTTTCATAAGGATTGCCTTCTCCGTCTTTCGCTTTGTCGAGAGACTTGCCTTCTCCTTTTCTAAAAAGGATTGCCTTCCTCGTCTTTCGCTTTGTCGAGAGACTTGCCTTCTCCTTTTCTAAAAAGGATTGCCTTCCTCGTCTTTCGCTTTGTCGAGAGACTTGCCTTCTCCTTTTCTAAAAAGGATTGCCTTCCTCGTCTTTTGCTTTGTCGAAAGACTTGCCTTCTCCTTTTCTAAAAAGGATTGCCTTCCTCGTCTTTCGCTTTGCCGAGAGACTTGCCTTCTCCTTTTCTAAAAAGGATTGCCTTCCTCGTCTTTCGCTTTGTCGAGGGACTTGCCTTCTCATTTTTCTAAAAAGGATTGCCTTCCTCGTCTTTCGCTTTGTCGAAAGACTTGCCTTCTCCTTAATAAAAGGATTGCCTTCCCCGTCTTTCGCTTTGTCGAAAGACTTGCCTTCTCCTTAATAAAAGGATTGCCTTCCTCGTCTTTCGCTTTGTCGAGGGACTTGCCTTCTCCTTGATAAAAGGATTGCCTTCCCCGTCTTTCGCTTTGTCGAGAGGCTCGCCTTCTCCTTGATAAAAGGATCGCCTTCCCTACCTTTTTGCATTGTCAAAAGATTTGCCTTTCTCCTTGATTAAATGATTGCCTTCCTCGTCTTTTGCGTTGTCCAAAGATTTGCCTTCTCCTTGTTAAAAGGATTGCCTTCTTCATATCTTACATTTTGCCTTCTCCTTACCAAAAGGATTGCCTTCTTCATATTTTATATTTTACCTTCTCCTTGCAAAAAATGATTGCCTTCTTCATATTTCACATCTTACATTCTCCTTACCAAAAGGATTGCCTTCTTCATATTTCACATCTTACCTTCTCCTTGTTAAAAGGATTGCCTTCTTCATATTTCATATCTTACATTCTCCTTGTTAAAAGCATTACCTTCTTCATATTTCACATTTCGCCTTTTTTTTTTTTTTACTATTGCCATCTTCATATCTTCATATTTTACCTTCTCCTTGCTAAAATAATTGCCATCTTCATCGCCATCTTCATATTTCACTTTTACCTTCTCCTGTCCAAATGATTTGTCTTGTTCCATCTTTCGCCTTGTCAAGAGATTCGTCTCCTTGATAAAGGGTCCGCCTTATTCATCTTTCACTCCATCGAAAGATTCGCCTCATGTTACCTTATTCATCGTTCATTTTTTTCTCACATCTCCTTATTTTTCCATTTCTCACATTTCCAGAAAAGTTGCTTCACTCAGGCGAAATATCTCTTCCTGTCCCATCACGACTTCTTCACCCGAGGATCCCTGTTATCATCGCAAAAAAATTTTCCCTCCCTTGCGAGAAAGAAACAAATTTCGCGAGTCAAACTCGACCAAAGTTTTGAAAATTGTTTTGAAAATTTACTCGCCTCCGTTTTGAAAATTTGCGGGAAAATTCCATGGAATGGGATCCGCCTGTCGGTACGAGGTTCAACCATTCCTGGCGCCTTTATCAGGGGTAATTGAACCAAGGACCAATTATGTGCTTTAACTTGACTCAAATATCTAAATTATGCTCTATTTTTCCTAGAATGCACAAAGAATCAGGCTTGTGCTATGGAATTTTGAAAAATGCAAGTTTGAGAAAATATGATGTTTGCTTTGGAAAATTGAAATATGCTGGAAAATGATTGGAAAAGTACTTGAAATTAGGATTTCTGGGAAAATCATTGAAGTTCATTGAAAATCAGAAATTTGCATTGGAAAGTGATTTCTCAGGAAAGCTTAAAAATCTGAGAAAATTGGTTTTGAGATTGGAAACTTGGAATTGATTTTATGAGAAAATGGATTTGAGAAATGCTGGAAAAATCAGGAAATTCATTGGAAAAGGATTTCTGAAAAGGAGAATGAATTCTCAAGAAAACTGGGTTCTCAGGAAAATAGGAAATCTGAGAAAATCGATTTTTGAAAACTTGGGATTTTGAAATTTGAGAATTTTAAAACATTGGAAAATCTTGGTGTGAACTTGGGAAATGCTTTGAAATCTCTTTTGAAAACTCAGGATTTTGAGAAAATCAGATCCTGAGAAAGACTTGAGAATTCTTGAGAAAGCTGAATTTTCTGAAATTGAAATTGGAAAATGAATTTGAGAATAATGCAATTTGAATGATATGAATGAATGAATATGAATTTGAAAAGGGAATTTCATTGAGGAATTGGGAAATCCTTTTAAAACTTTAAAAACTGCAGTGCATTTTGAAGCTAGCCTAAGTGTGTAAGATGAATGTGGCTAATATGAAGATCATAAATCTTGGTATTCTTCGTATTCTGACTATGGCCATAAATACGAATCCCACCGAGTTTATAAAATCCATAAGAGCTTGTGCACGTGCCATTCGTGTAAACCATAGTGAATTTGAAATAATGTGCAAGAATCATTCATCACATATTAAAATTTTGCAGAAATTAAACTATATGCAATGCAACCCTATTCTAAGCAGAAAAATAACTCTTATTCCAAATTATTATATTTGAGGTTACATTGAATTGAAATAAAAAAATAAAAGCTAAGTCTTCTTCTTGAATATTCCTGCAAAACTAGAAAACAAGGTTAGCACAAAAATGTAGGTTTTTCTGAATTTATCCGAAAATATGGAAAATTATCAGATATTATTCAGATATAAACCCAGAATCATACCCCCTTTGATATAAACATGAGAAATAATGAATAAATTTTGAAAATAAACTTGAAAATTCGAAATTGGGGTCAAAATGACCAAAATACCCCTGATGACCTTGAAATCAGGGTTTTACGAAAGAATTTTTGTAAATTTTGGAATTTTGAAAATCAAATGAAATAAATCAAACATAATATGATAAGATATGATGATATGCATGAAATTTTGGAGAATTAGAAATGGAAATTTCGAAATTTAGGTCAAAATGATCAAAATACCCCCGATAACAAGACTATGGCCTTGAAACCAAGGTTTTCTGAAATAAATTTTGCAAAATAGAAAAATATGAAATGCAAATGAGATTAAAATTAACCCTAATATGATTCTACATGCTTATGTACATGATAAAAACCCTAACATGGCGAAAATATCATAAAATATCGAATTTAACTTGATTTTCGCTTCTGAATTTAAAGATAAACTAACACATGGAGCAAATGAACTTGGAATTAAACCAAATTTGGCATGGACAACTAAAATAACCCTAGAAACATAATTGATCTCTAAAATATAATTTTTTGTATTTTTAAATATGGAAATTCAAATAAAAACCCTAAATTTTGTGATTTTTGCCTAAAATATTGATTCTAAAGGGGATTTAGGATATCAAACTTCCATAAAAATTTCCCAAATTTTATGGGATGACAGAGGACAGTAAGGCAAGGATTTTTGCCTTTTACACTTTCTGTCTTTGACCTATGGTCGGAGCTGTACCACTCCGGCAAATCGGATCGGAATCCGGCGACTCTAGTAAATGAAGGAAACAGACAGGTTTCGGTAGAAAATGTGGTAAAAATGGCATACAGATGGAAAAATGGCTGAAATTTTGGGAAAATGTCCCTGACAAACATAGGAAGATTTTATCTTTTGACACCCTTGGGATTCGGATTACGGTTTGTAAAAGGACACACTGTTATCAGAGACCTAAATCTCTGGAATTTCTGGACATTGGAATCTGTTAGACAGAAAGAGAAAATCCGGGAAAAATAATGAAACAGATCCAAAAATTCCCAAATTTTGGGAAATGATAGGAAATTATGCTTGAAACAACTTTCATGTTGAAACTTTTTGCAAAATAGCTACAGATTGGGCGGACATGATGCATTAGGGTCTGTCTATACCCTGACAAAGGAAAATCGAGATTTTCCCAGGGGTCTGGAAAATCCGATTTTTTTACAGAGACCAAAAACTGCTTGGAAAAATCTTAAAATTTCCAGATCATTAGTAGCTTCAATCATGAATCCACTGTAATTTTTGTAAGATGATTTGAATCTCCTAAATAGGTGATTCTAAAGATTCTTGTCTGCTAAAGCAGAAATTGAAAGTTCCAGAAATGAAAAATCTTGGTTTGGGATTTGATTTATTTAATGGGGTTGCAAAACCCAAATTAAATCAAAATTTCATAAGAAATCAAAGACAAATAATCACAACTATCATGAGATTTTTAGGATTTAAAAATGAAGATACATCCATGAAATAACAACTGGACTCTACGCCTAGATTGAAAACTACAAACTAATAAGCAAACATGGATGAAACTAAGTAAAATACCTATTAAGCAATAACATAAATTAAATATAATGCTTCTACTCAATGAAATCTACATGTAACCAAGAACAAAATCAAAATGATCAGGGAGGTATGATCTTTTGTTTAATGTTGCTCTCGAAATGAGAGATCCAATCTATTGAACGGATGGATCTCTTCATTCACATAGCCCACGCATATGGGACGTAGGTTTTCTTATTCCCTACTATTCAAAACCACAAAGATAACCCATGCATCATCATAGATCTAACTGCACATCATTCTTATGAAAATAAGACTTGCATGTTCTCTTTTAATCATATGATCTTAGTCAAATTTAATGAAAAACTTAGTAAAATAGAATGAACTCACCTTGGCACTTTGCTGGAATAAGTTGCAGCCATGGAGATGGTTGAAGCAAAGTAGAGGATGGTGCTGGAGCACCTTGATGTTATTGTGGCTGGTGGCTGCAAGGAATTGGAGGCAAGACTGCTGCTATGGAGAAGCTTCAACAAGAGGATGGCTGACGGATTTGCTCTGGTGATTGTCACCAAGTAAGGCTAGTGGTGGCTGTCAAGGCTGGAGGAGGTAGCTGGAAGTGCAGCAATGGAGGTGGCTGAGCTGCTGTACTCTTGATGAAGAGGGAGATGGCTGCCTTGATGAGGAGAAGATGGAGGTGCTCCTTGGTGGCTTCAATGGCTGGAAGAGATGAACCGGCTGGTGCTCCCCTTGTGGTGGCTGCAAGCTGGTAGGTGGAGCTTCAATGGCTGAAAGAGGTGGTTGGCTGCTATGGTGTGCAGTTGGTGGTGCTGAAGGAAGAAGGTGGGAGTTGCTGTAGGTATAGCAGCAAAGGAGAGAGAGAGAGAGAGAGAGAGAGAGAGAAGGGGTTAGAGAAGAGAGAGACGTTGAATGGGAATCCCCCCCAGCCGTTCTTTTCTTTTTTTTCTTTTTATCATAACTTAGGTTTTGATTAACTCAAAACCTAAGTTACTAATAATATTTCATGAAGGAATATACGTGAATGGCTGCAGCCATTGCTTTTGGGGAAAATCCAAAGGGGAATAAGGAAGAAAGGGGAAAGAAGGAAGGGAAGAAAAAGGAAAGAAGAGGGGAAGAAGGAAAAGGAAAGAAAGGGGAAGAAAGGAGAGGGAAAGAAGAAGGAGGGGCTGGAAAGACTATACGTGAATGGAGGGAGAGGAAAGAAAGGAGGAAAGAAAGAAAGAAAGAAAAAGAAAGAAAAAGGAAGAAAAAAGAAAGAAAAGAAATAAAGAAGAAAAGAAAATAAAAAAAAATATAAAAAAAAGAAAATGGAGGAAGAAAGAAAGGAAATGGGCTGGAGGTTTGGGTGACCCCCTTGTGGGTCCCACCTTAGGAAGAATAAAAATAATTAAAAAAAAAAATTAAAATAAATAAAATAAAACAAACCAAAAGAAAAAGATAATTTTTTTTTCTTATAAATTAAAACAAGAAAATGCAAATGGATGGGCCATCTCAGAGCGGGTCCAAATTCCACTTTTGAAATTCCTTTTGATGATTAGATGGGTAAAATAGTCTTTTTAGAAAATTTTCAGACGAAACGAGCTATTTTTGGCAGTTTTTGAAACGAGCTCGGATTTTGAAGTTCAATACCTCGTTGCGAAGCAAATCCAATGTAGATATTGAATATTTAATTTTGAAAGAAATCTAGATTGTTTTTCTCAAGAAAATATTTCCAAACGAAACGAGCTATTTTTGGCAATTTTTGAAACAAGCTCGGATTTTAAAGTTCAATACCCCGTTGCGAAGCAAATCCAGTGTAGAGTTTGAAAATTTAATTTTGAAAGAAATCCAGATTGTTTTTCTCGAGAAAATATTTTCAAAACGAAACGAGCTATTTTTGGCAGTTTTTGAAACAAGCTCGAATTTTGAAGTTTAATAGCTCATTGCGAAGCAAATCCAGTGTAGAATTCAAAAATTTGTGTTTGAAATAAATCCAGATTATTTTTCTTGAGAAAACATTTCCAAATTTAGACTCCCGGGGGTAAAAGTGTCAATTTTGGAAACCCGAGGTTTGAAATTGATTTCTGAAAGCTTTTAAAAACTCGACCTGAATTGAAAATTATAAAACTGGAGTTCTGGACTTCGAAAATGAAATGAAATGTGATGAAATGTTATGAAATGCTGAGAAATGATATGAAATGATGAGAAATGACATGCGAAATGCTAACCCTGAATAAAGAATTTTAGATTTTAAACCCCGATTGGCAGTTGTACCAGTTCAAAAGGTATTAAAATTGATAAAATTTGCAAAATAGCTCAAGAAATGGTTTTCGGGACTCTACTGGGTCAGAGTGACACTACAAATTGGGGTTCGAGCTGGATTGAACTGAGATGAGCTAGATTGAGCTGGGTTTTAGAGTTTCAGAACTCAAATGAACTGACCAGGCACTGACTCAACTGACCTTTCCGACTGAATTTTCAAGAAAAGTTGCCATTTTTAGAGAAATGGTACGGAATGATTACTGGAGTGAAGTGAATTACGAACCTGAGCTAGGTTTGAGCTAGAACAAAGGTCAGTGATACTGACATGAACTAAAATCAAAGCTTGAACACTAGCTCAATTGACTAAACTCAACTCAATTTCAGTTGAAAGAGCTAAAATGGGCTCCTAGACATTTAGAAATGGTTTTGAACTGAAATTGGAGCACTTGAACTCCTGGTGAGCTCAAGTTAGACTCTGGGGAACATGACTGACTGGGAATGACTGACTTGGAGACAATTGGCTTGGATTCGAGTGAGAAATGAGCTCATTTTTGAAGAAATGATCCCATTTTGGCAGGAATGATCAGAAATGAAAATGGTATGTTCATTGTGAGCTCAGATGAGCTTGAGATGACTGATATTTTAACTGTCCTGAACTGACCAATGAGCTTAGTTGACTTCGACTGACTAGGGTCCGGGATGACCTAGGGGTAAAATGGTAATTTTCCTAATGAAAATGGGTAAAATGTTGATTTTTTGAAACTCACTCGGGGTTTGACTCCTACACTGACCTACAGGGTTGGCACTACACGAGGAGGGATTTTTAAGAATAGATGAGGAAAATTTGGGGTGTTTACAGATGCCCCTCTTTGCTAATAAGCCGGCTTGAAGACGAGCTTAGTGGCAAAGAAAACACACCAAATTTGGGCTATAAAAATGCCCCAGTTAGAAGGATCTGACTGGGTATGAAGAAATTAGCTCTGATGAAAATCGTAGATATGAAATGGAGAATGAAGAAGAAAAATTTACTTCAAAAGAAGTGCGATTCAGGTTTTGCCCTTAACCTGGATGGGACGGGAAATACCTCATGTAGAAACGAAGCTCGGGTTTGACCCTTAACCTGACCGGGGAATGAAATACCTCATCAAAGGAGGCTCAGGTTTGTATCCTTAACCTGACCGGGAAATGAAATACCTCATCAGAATGAGGCTCAGGTTTGTACCATTAACCTGACCGGGAAATGAAATACCTCATCAAAGGAGGCTCAGGTTTGTACCCTTATCCTGATTGGGCGGAAAATGAAATATCTCATCAAAGGAGGCTCAGGTTTGTACCCTTATCCTGATTGGGCGAAAAATGAAATACCTCATTAAAGGAGGCTCAGGTTTGTACCCTTATCCTGATTGGGCGGAAAATGAAATACCTCATCAAAGGAGGCTCAGGTTTGTACCCTTATCCTGATTGGGCGGAAAATGAAATACCTCATCAAATGAGGCTCAGGTTTGTACCCTTATCCTGATTGGGCGGAAAATGAAATAACTCATCAAAGGAGGCTCAGGTTTGTACTCTTACCCTGATTGGAAGGAAAATGAAATACCTCATCAAAGGAGGCTCAGGTTTATGCCCTTATCCTGATGGGCAGAAAATGAAATACCTCATCAAAGGAGGCTCAGGTTTATACCCTTATCCTGATTGGGCAGAAAATGAAATACCTCATCAAAGGAGGCTCAGGTTTATACCCTTATCCTGATTGGGCAGAAAATGAAATACCTCATCAAAGGAGGCTCAGGTTTATACCCTTATCCTGATTGGGCAGAAAATGAAATACCTCATCAAAGGAGGCTCAGGTTCGTACCCTTATCCTGATTGGGCGGAAAATGAAATACCTCATCAAAGGAGGCTCAGGTTTGTACCCTTATCCTGATTGGGCGGAAAATGAAATAACTCATCAAAGGAGGCTCAGGTTTGTACCCTTATCCTGATTGGGCAGAAAAATGAAATACCTCTTCAAATGAGGCTCAGGTTTGTACCCTTATCCTGATTGGGCGGAAAATGAAATACCTCATCAAAGGAGGCTCAGGTTTGTACCCTTATCCTGATTGGGCGGAAAATGAAATACCTCATCAAAGGAGGCTCAGGTTTGTACCCTTATCCTGATTGAGCAGAAAATGAAAATGGTAAGTTGGATGGTGAATAAGACAATTTTCTTGAAGAGGAATAATGTGACTCTTTCAACAACACGAAAGATGAATTCTTTCGACAATGCGAAAGATAACAAGGCAATCCAAAGGAACAAGGTGATTCTTTCAACAACGCGAAAGATGACAAGGCGATCCAAAGGAGCAAGGCGATTCTTTTGACAACGCAAAAGATGAATTCTTTCGACAACGCGAAAGATGACAAGGCGATCCAGAGGAGCAAGGTGATTCTTTCAACAACGCGAAAGACGACAAGGCGATCCAAAGGAGTAAGGCGATTCTTTTGACAACGCAAAAGATGAATTTTTTCGACAATGCGAAAGATGGGAAAGGCGATCCAAAGGAACAAGGCGATTCTTTCAACAACGCGAAAGATGACAAGGCGATCCAAAGGAGTAAGGCGATTCTTTTGTCAACGCAAAAGATGAATTCTTTCGACAACGCGAAAGATGGAAAAAGGCGATCCAAAGGAACAAGGCGATTCTTTCAACAACGCGAAAGACGACAAGGCGATCCAAAGGAGTAAGGCGATTCTTTTGACAACGCAAAAGATGAATTCTTTCGACAACGCGAAAGATGGAAAAAGGCGATCCAAAGGAACAAGGCGATTCTTTCAACAACGCGAAAGACGACAAGGCGATCCAAAGGAGTAAGGCGATTCTTTTGACAACGCAAAAGATGAATTCTTTCGACAACGCGAAAGCTGGAAAAAGGCGATTCAAAGGAACAAGGTGATTCTTTCAACAACGCGAAAGACTACAAGGCGATCCAAAGGAGTAAGGTGATTCTTTTGACAACGCAAAAGATGAATTCTTTCGACAACGCGAAAGATGATAAAGGTTACTCTCTCAAGGAGGTAAAAGGTGATATCAGGATGTGTCAAGATAGACATCGAGCTCTTCACTTCATGTCAAGATAGTAAGAAAATATTGCCAAAATGTTAAAAATTGTTTGTTGATTCAAAATGCTTGAAATTGATGTATATTGGTATGAAAATCTTTCCTCTTTTCTACCTAAAGTATTACCTCCGACTGGGCTTAACTCCGTAGAATCAAGATTCGAATTCAAATTGCTTGCAATTGGCTTTCTTTCAAGGAAGCTATCAATTTCCTTGACATGAGCGGAAAAGAGAGTATTCTTGATATTGTGAGAGCAATTGGTGAAAGAATATTGATAATAGAATTTCACAAAATTAAAGAAGATTCTTTGGCAAATTTGGCAGTCTGATATCCTGGGATTCTTTTCTCATGATGATCTTTCTGCCCACTTTTTTTCTTTATTGGCAAAATTAGAGCTCTCTTGGGCTTTTGGGGATTTTATTACATCATCCTTCATTTTGGAGATGTCCTGACTTTTCTCTCTTCTTTTTTTTTTGGAAGGGTACGTCACAAACTCCTTCATCTTGGAGATGTTCCGATCCTTCTTTTTCTCTGAGGGATTATATCGACGGTTATTGGCCCATTGGTTGGAAATCTCGTGATGATAGCGGAAATTAAATATCCTTTAGGGTTTGTCGGGAGGCTCATCGCAGTCGCCTTCATCTTGACGGTGCTCTGAACTTTCCCTGGAAGGATCCGTCACAAACTCCTTCATCTTGGAGATGATCCAAATCTTCTTTGGCCCCGGGGGTCTACTCGCCTAATTCGCCTTCATCTTGATGACAGTTGAGAGATCCATTTTGCAGATATTTAATTGCAGCTTTAGGTGATTGAGGAGATATAGAGATTGAATGGATTTTTCTGTATCACCCAAGATATTTCGACTGCTTTATTTTCCAAGAATGATCTTTAAAAATGTGTCATTGACTGCGATCAATACCGATCACTTATGGCTTTGCAACAACATTGAATTTCCTTTTGCTGGCCATATCGAGGATTTATTCTTCATCCTTTTGGTCGGCCAATAGAAAGATTCTGAATTTTAAATCCTTTTTCGAGAAAGCTTTGTCCTTTCGAAAGTAATACTGAAGATATTCTGAGGTAATGTTTTTGTGCAATAAAGATTTTGAAATCAGCAAATATTTAATGACAAATCGGCAAAATTTTCTTGAAATCCTTGGTGAGAGCGAGCATCTGAAGCACAACGCAACGCATCCATGACAGAAATTTTCTTCTCCTTTCCCCAAAGGAGAAGATTCAGAATTTGGGAATAGAAATTACTCCTCTCTTCCCTAAAGAGGAGGTGTTTGCAAAACGAACTTTCGAAGAGAAATTAAGCTTTCGTCAAAACTTCCTAACATTAGGCTTCTCTTATAGAAAGGGGGCCGGTAATGGTGAGGTCGGTGAATTGGTCATGAAGGAACGAGTCCATCACACTCTCCCCAAAAAGAGGGTCCTTCATGATGAAATGGCCTAGTATGAAATTATGGTCACAAGGAAAGCGAACTTTCGTCGAAGCTCTCCCTGAACTAAGGGTTCCTTGTATGAAATTGGAATTTTGTTTTGCAAACGGTTCACAAAGACACGAGTCCCTTCAAACTCTCCCTGAAAAGGGGCTAAGTGAACGAATTGGATAGCATGCAAAAAGAACGAACTCCCTCGAACTCTCCCTATAAAAAGGGTCTCTCGCAAGAGAAATTTATTGGAATTGGTATTGGATGACCAAAAGGGTCAAATTTTGGAAATTGGAATTTTGAAATTTGATATTTGAAATTGGAAATTGGAAATTGGAAATTGGAAATTGATAATTGGAAATTGGAAATTAGAAATTGAAAATTGGAAATTGATTGGCTAAAAAGGTCAAAATTGTGAATTGGTTTACTGAGAATGACATGGGTTCTATAGGGATTCCTCCTAAGAACGACATTGGTTCTATTGAGAACGGCATTGGTTTCGCAGGGGTTCGACCTGGGTTCAATAGGGATTCAGCCTAAGAACGACATTGGTTCAATTGAGAACGACATTGGTTCACTAGGAACGACATGGGTTCGATAGGGATTCAGCCTAAGAACGACATTGGTTCAATTGAGAACGACATTGGTTCACTAGGAACAACATGGGTTCGATAGGTATTCAGCCTACGAACAACATTGGTTCAATTGAGAACGACATTGGTTCACTAGGAACGACATGGGTTCGATAGGTATTCAGCCTACGAACGACATTGGTTCAATTAAGAACGACATTGGTTCACTAGGAACAACATGGGTTCGATAGGTATTCAGCCTACGAACAACATTGGTTCAATTGAGAACGACATTGGTTCACTAGGAACGACATGGGTTCGATAGGTATTCAGCCTACGAACGACATTGGTTCAATTAAGAACGACATTGGTTCACTAGGAACGACATGGGTTCGATAGGTATTCAGCCTACGAACGACATTGGTTCAATTAAGAACGACATTGGTTCACTAGGAACGACATGGGTTCGATAGGTATTCAGCCTACGAACGACATTGGTTCAATTAAGAACGACATTGGTTCACTAGGAACGACATGGGTTCGATAGGTATTCAGCCTACGAACGACATTGGTTCAATTAAGAACGACATTGGTTCACTAGGAACGACATGGGTTCGATAGGTATTCAGCCTACGAACAACATTGGTTCAATTAAGAACGACATTGGTTCACTAGGAACACTATCAGTTCAATGAAGAACGAGGACTATTATATAGACTTGGATTGCTTCTATGAACGGTTTCAGGATTATCCCCTTATCCTGAACGGGGATAGAAATTGGATGACTTGGCGGTCGAAATTGAGAATTTTGGTAATTTGAAAATTGGAAATTGGATGACCCGGAGGTCGAAATTAAAGAATTATGGAAAATGATTCAGGTTTATCCCTTAACCTGAAGGGGAAGTTCAGGTTTATCCCTTAACCTGAAAGGGAAACTCAGGTTTATCCCTTAACCTGAAGGGGAAGTGAATTTGATGCAAATGAATGCATGTAAATGTAAATGAATGCAAATGTATGCAAAATGATGTAAATGAATGCACATGTATGCAAAATGAG
This sequence comes from Nuphar pumila, assembly GCF_984573655.1. Lineage (NCBI taxonomy): Eukaryota > Viridiplantae > Streptophyta > Magnoliopsida > Nymphaeales > Nymphaeaceae > Nuphar > Nuphar pumila. Next base: position 125,793,923 of record NC_143250.1, read on the forward strand.
AGATTTGTTTGATCCTGCCTGCATACAGAATGTTTTGAAGACAAATTTTCAAAATAATGCCCCAGTGTAACTCGGAAAGAAGAATTTGACCAATATTGAAGAAAATATATTGAGGAATTACAAATGATGGAATAGAGGATTTAAGTATAGAAAATTTTCAAATGTTGAGCATTGATGGGGTCTGATAATTCCACACCATCGGCATTAATGAGCAGATATGAATTGTGAGGTAATGCTTCCTCGACAATATAGGGCCCTTCCCAATTCGATGACCATTTGCCACCCGGGCGGTGCTTGAGATAGGTCGTTGATCTGATCACTAGATCATTGACTTAGAATTTCCTTTGAATGACAAATTTTGCATATTGCCTGGCTATCCTCTGACGATATGATTGAGCATGCTCTACTGCTCTGAGTCTTCTTTCATTGAGCAAATCAAGTTGTACCAGCCGCTGTTGTTGATATTGATCAAGCGATAACTCCAGCAGTGATGCGAACTTCAAGGCAAGTTTCTGAACATGTAGAGGCAGTACTACTTCAGTTCCGTAGACAAGTTCTGACGGAGTAGCATTAGTTGGAGTACAAATGGTGGTTCTGTATGCCCATAATGCATCATGGATCTTCTCATGCCAATTATGGCCTGTTTCCAAGGTTCGCTCCAGGATTCGAATCAGAATCTTATTGGTGGCCTTTGCCTGACCATTCCTTTGAGGATAATAAGAAGCGGAGAAACGATGCTGAATTCTGAACTTTAAATCAAATGTCCTCATTCTCTTATTCTTGAAATGACTCTCATTGTCTGACACGATATCGTGCGGTATGCCGAAACAACAATATTCTTGTGGATGAATAAGACCATGTGTCGACCTTCTATTATACGCAAAGTGATAGCTTCGACCCATTTAGTGAAATATTCTGTTGCGGCAAGAAAATATTTGTAGTTGTTTGAAGCAAGAGGAGTAATGGGGCCTACAACATCAAAAGCCCACATAGAAAATGGCCATGGAGAGATGGCGATTCGCAAATATGTTGCTGGCGCATGAATAGAAGGTGCATGTATCTGGCATAGAGCACACTTCTTCACAAAATGGTAGCAATCTTGCTACATAGTCTTCCAATAATATCATGCCCGGATGATTTGCTTGATAAGAGTTTGGTAGTCGACGCGATCACCGCAAATGCCTTCGTGTACCTCCCGCATGACTTCTTTGGCTTCATCTTCATCTAGGCATCTGGCATATTTAGAACTGAATCCACGATGATAGAGGACATCAGCGAGAATAAAATATTGGGCAGGCGCGTGCCGAATCACTTGTTGCTCTTGTCGAGTGGTATTCTAAGAGAAAGAGACAAATGTCTTCTCCTTGATGGGAGCCTTTCTGAGACTGTCTTCAGCCTGCTCAGACATCATCCTAATCATCATTTTCTTGAACATCTGATATGTAGCAGGATCAATGTCATCTCTATCATTCAGACTTTGTCTTCTGGCAGATCTTGGAGAATCCATTTCTTCTTGTCTGCTTCTAAAATCACTGATGCCCTGATACAGTGGTGTCTTCTTGCTTGATTTGATCTGAACCACTTGGGAATACTGATGCTCTCTACAGAATGGATGATTAAATTTCGATGATGAAGATTCAAGATAGAAATGAATATAGAAAAAATATTTGATGAGAATTTGGTAGACAATTGGAAGAACATCTCATTACTAGGGATTGGGTCGCCGCTGGAGTCACGACAATTATGTTGTCATTCTTTGCAAGAAGAACGAACAACTGCAAATATGCCTTGTCACCTAGGCGAGGTCGTCAAACCAAGAATGAAGAATTTGAAAGATTTTTATTCATTGAAGGGAAAACATGCTTGTATTAATAATAAACTTGAGAAAGAGGGAGCATATAGACAGTCTGCCACCACTCTCAATGATCAGCAGAGACACGAGGACCCGAGAAAAGAGTGAGAATGATGAAATAATCCCAGTCATATCTGGCAGAATGGTATGTTCCAGACCACTGCGCTGATACAAGGTTGAACTCTAGCATAACCCCTGATAGTAGCCGAGCTTCTACGCGCTTTTGTCTCTGAGAAAATTGCCTGACACATCACTCTGGATAGTAGTAGGTACAGAAAAATGGGCCAAGTAGCTTGAACTGCTTGCCATACACATATGTATATTTGGGAAGAAGGCGATTCCTTCAGTGCACAGAACCATCGCATGTTGATTTCTTTCTCGAGTTGTTCTAGATAATGAGCTGACTTCTGCAAATGCCTCGTACTGTTGATAGATCTCGATCAGGCTCACGTACTCATTCTCATTTTCTTCAATCAGTGGCCAAGACTTGCGCCCTGTCATGCGAGCTACGGCATCTTTGGGGTTCAGACCCTTGACATTGATCAGAAACTGGTGCTCTAACGGATCTCCAGGCTGACCGGCTGGTTCAGGCAATCCCATAATCTCTGAAAATTCATCCATCAGTAGTGTCATCTCGCCCCACGGGAACCAGAACGTGCAAGTGCGCGGATTCCACCGCTCTGCCAGTGCATGAATCAGATTGCTGTTGACTGTCAACTTTTCCACTGCAGATGCCAGTTCTAACCCGCAATCGCTCAAGTGGTCCGGAAACATACGAGAAAAGTTTTTGAACTAGACATAGTACCACCGGGGGAAGAAGGGTCCGGTGCTAAGAGATCGATGCTCAGGAAGACTTTGTCGCACCTCGTAGGAGATGTGACCCTCAGGAAAAATAGAATCGAGCTGACTAGATGCCATTGGACTTAGGGACAAGAAGACTGGAATTAGACTTTGGAAAAATACAAGAATTTTGAAAATTGCAGGCAGGATAAAATGAAAGCTGGAAATTCAAAGTCCAGAGGAACGAAAGAATGGAAAATCTTCTGGAGTTTTGAAGAAAAGGTGGATAATTTAGAAAAATCGTCCAGGGTTTTTGAGAAAAAGGAGATATTTCACAAAAGATGGAAAATGAGGTATTTTGGAAAATTGTTCGGTATTTTGGAAAAATTGAAAAAAAATATGAGAAAATAAGGCAAAAGTGACTATCATACATTCAATTACAAACAATTATGCACATACAGCATTTCCTAAGAAGCTGACTCTAAATGCATCGATTTTGAAAGAGCTTTAGGACCCTAATCCTGACTCTAGGCTCAGATCAACTGTGTCCAATCATGCTATGCCGATATACTCGAGCCGAGGCTCGATGTATGTGGCATAAAACTCATCTCCGGGTCTAGGCTTGTGTTTTCCCAACATCCTTGAGCGCCTGCCGATATACGTTGGACTATGGCCCTTGGTACGTGGCAGGGGGGCGTTAGCCCAAATAAGTGGCCCAGTTGTGAGGCTCTGTCCCGAACTATGGTTCTGGAAGAGAGCCCAGCAACGTGAAGACCGGGTAGACATAGGTGCGGTGGTTTTTGAAATATGATCACATGCAGGCAAACAGAGGGCTCTAAGTCCTAAAGAGATAGAATTTTGAAATTTTTTGAAGAAGCAAACATTGTTTTCATACAAGTCCTAGATTGAGGAGTGTTGTATTTCAGACCTAAGTCTAAGTGAGCATGCATAATTCTCCTCAATATGGTCCTACCAAACCATGCCTAGTCTACATGCAATCCATGTCAGCTGGGTTCAAGTCTAGGCTCCTAGGTTCACATGATATCAGAAATTAAAAGCTGACATTCCATAGAGCCTAATTTTGATAATTGAGCTAAGTTAAAGCACATACTTGATCAGGCGAAGACAGGTCCCATCTCGGTCGCCAAACCTGTTATCATCGCAAAAAATTTTTCCCTCCCTTGCGAGAAAGAAACAAATTTCGCGAGTCAAACTCGACCAAAGTTTTGAAAATTGTTTTGAAAATTTACTCGCCTCCGTTTTGAAAATTTGCGGGAAAATTCCATGGAATGGGATCCGCTTGTCGGTACGAGGTTCAACCGTTCCTGGCGCCTTTACCAGGGGTAATTGAACCAAGGACCAATTATGTGCTTTAACTTGACTCAAATATCTAAATTATGCTCTATTTTTCCTAGAATGCACAAAGAATCAGGCTTGTGCTATGGAATTTTGAAAAATGCAAGTTTGAGAAAATATGATGTTTGCTTTGGAAAATTGAAATATGCTGGAAAAATGATTGGAAAAGTACTTGAAATTGGGATTCCTGGGAAAATCATTGAAGTTCATTGAAAATCAGAAATTTGCATTGGAAAGTGATTTCTCAGGAAAGCTTAAAAATCTGAGAAAATTGGTTTTGAGATTGGAAACTTGGAATTGATTTTATGAGAAAATAGATTTGAGAAATGCTGGGAAAATCAGGAAATTCATTGGAAAAGGATTTCTGAAAAGGAGAATGAATTCTCAAGAAAACTGGGTTCTCAGGAAAATAGGAAATCTGAGAAAATCGATTTTTGAAAACTTGGGATTTTGAAATTTGAGAATTTTAAAACATTGGAAAATCTTGGTGTAAACTTGAGAAATGCTTTGAAATCTCTTTTGAAAACTCAGGATTTTGAGAAAATCAGATCCTGAGAAAGACTTGAGAATTCTTGAGAAAGCTGAATTTTCTGAAATTGAAATTGGAAAATGAATTTGAGAATAATGCAATTTGAATGATATGAATGAATGAATATGAATTTGAAAAGGGAATTTCATTGAGGAATTGGCAAATCCTTTTAAAACTTTAAAAACTGCAGTGCATTTTGAAGTTAGCCTAAGTGTGTAAGCTGAATGTGGCTAATATGAAGATCATAAATCTTGGTTTTCTTCGTATTCTGACTATGGCCATAAATACGAATCCCACCGAGTTTATAAACTCCATAAGAGCTTGTGCACGTGCCATTCGTGTAAACCATAGTGAATTTGAAATAATGTGCATGAATCATTCATCACATATTAAAATTTTGCAGAAATTAAACTATATGCAATGCAACCCTATTCTAAGCAGAAAAATAACTCTTATTCCAAATTATTACATTTGAGGTTACATTGAATTGAAATAAAAAAATAAAAGCTAAGTCTTCTTCTTGAATGTTCCTGCAAAACTAGAAAACAAGGTTAGCACAAAAATGTAGGTTTTTTTGAATTTATCCGAAAATATGGAAAATTATCGGATATTATTCAGATATAAACCCAGAATCATACCCCCTTTGATATAAACATGAGAAATAATGAATAAATTTTGAAAATAAACTTGAAAATTCGAAATTGGGGTCAAAATGACCAAAATACCCCTGATGACCTTGAAATCAGGGTTTTACGAAAGAATTTTTGTAAATTTTGGAATTTTGAAAATCAAATGAAATAAATCAAACATAATATGATAAGATATGATGATATGCATGAAATTTTGGAGAATTAGAAATGGAAATTTCGAAATTTAGGTCAAAATGACCAAAATACCCCCGATAACAAGACTATGGCCTTGAAACCAGGGTTTTCTGAAATTAATTTTGCAAAATAGAAAAATATGAAATGCAAATGAGATTAAAATTAACCCTAATATGATTCTACATGCTTATGTACATGATAAAAACCCTAACATGGCGAAAATATCATAAAATATCGAATTTAACTTGATTTTCGCTTCTGAATTTAAAGATAAACTAACACATGGAGCAAATGAACTTGGAATTAAACCAAATTTGGCATGGACAACTAAAATAACCCTAGAAACATAATTGATCTCTAAAATATAATTTTTTGTATTTTTAAATATGGAAATTCAAATAAAAACCCTAAATTTTGTGATTTTTGCCTAAAATATTGATTCTAAAGGGGATTTAGGATATCAACCTTCCATAAAAATTTCCCAAATTTTATGGGATGACAGAGGACAGTAAGGCAAGGATTTTTGCCTTTTACACTTTCTGTCTTTGACCTATGGTCGGAGCTGTACCACTCCGGCAAATCGGATCGGAATCCGGCGACTCTAGTAAATGAAGGAAACAGACAGGTTTCGGTAGAAAATGTGGTAAAAATGGCAGACAGATGGGAAAATGGCTGAAATTGTGGGAAAATGTCCCTGACAAAAAAAGGAAGATTTTATCTTTTGACACCCTTGGGATTCGGATTATGGTTTGTAAAAGAACACACTGTTATCAGAGACCTAAATCTCTGGAATTTCTGGACATTGGAATCTGTTAGACAGAAAGAGACAATCCGGGAAAAATAATGAAACAGATCCAAAAATTCCCAAATTTTGGGAAATGATAGGAAATTATGTTAGAAACAACTTTCATGTTTAAAGTTTTTGCAAACTAGCTACAGATTGGGCGGACATGATGCATTAGGGTCTGTCTATACCGTGACAAAGGAAAATCGAGATTTTCCCAGGGGTCTGGAAAATCCGATTTTTTTACAAAGATCAAAACTGCTTGGAAAAATCTTAAAATTTTCAGATCATTAGTAGATTCAATCATGAATCCACTGTAATTTGTATAAGATGATTTGAATCTCCTAAATAGGTGATTCTAAAGATTCTTGTCTGCTAAAGCAGAAATTGAAAGTTCCAGAAATGAAAAATCTTGGTTTGGGATTTGATTTATTTAATGGGGTTGCAAAACCCAAATTAAATCAAAATTTCATAAGAAATCAAAGACAAATAATCACAACTATCATGAGATTTTTAGGATTTAAAAATGAAGATACATCCATGAAATAACAACTGGACTCTACGCCTAGATTGAAAACTACAAACTAATAAGCAAACATGGATGAAACTAAGTAAAATACCTATTAAGCAATAACATAAATTAAATATAATGCTTCTACTCAATGAAATCTACATGTAACCAAGAACAAAATCAAAATGATCAGGGAGGTATGATCTTTTGTTTAATGTTGCTCTCGAAATGAGAGATCCAATCTATTGAACGGATGGATCTCTTCATTCACATAGCCCACGCATATGGGACGTAGGTTTTCTTATTCCCTACTATTCAAAACCACAAAGATAACCCATGCATCATCATAGATCTAACTGCACATCATTCTTATGAAAATAAGACTTGCATGTTCTCTTTTAATCATATGATCTTAGTCAAATTTAATGAAAAACTTAGTAAAATAGAATGAACTCACCTTGGCACTTTGCTGGAATAAGTTGCAGCCATGGAGATGGTTGAAGCAAAGTAGAGGATGGTGCTGGAGCACCTTGATGTTATTGTGGCTGGTGGCTGCAAGGAATTGGAGGCAAGACTGCTGCTATGGAGAAGCTTCAACAAGAGGATGGCTGACGGATTTGCTGTGGTGATTGTCACCAAGTAAGGCTAGTGGTGGCTGTCAAGGCTGGAGGAGGTAGCTGGAAGTGCAGCAATGGAGGTGGCTGAGCTGCTGTACTCTTGATGAAGAGGGAGATGGCTGCCTTGATGAGGAGAAGATGGAGGTGCTCCTTGGTGGCTTCAATGGCTGGAAGAGATGAACCGGCTGGTGCTCCCCTTGTGGTGGCTGCAAGCTGGTAGGTGGAGCTTCAATGGCTGAAAGAGGTGGTTGGCTGCTATGGTGTGCAGTTGGTGGTGCTGAAGGAAGAAGGTGGGAGTTGCTGTAGGTATAGCAGCAAAGGAGAGAGGGAGAGAGAGAGAGAGAGAGAAGGGGTTAGAGAAGAGAGAGACGTTGAATGGGAATCCCCCCCAGCCGTTCTTTTCTTTTTTTTCTTTTTATCATAACTTAGGTTTTGATTAACTCAAAACCTAAGTTACTAATAATATTTCATGAAGGAATATACGTGAATGGCTGCAGCCATTGCTTTTGGGGAAAATCCAAAGGGGAATAAGGAAGAAAGGGGAAAGAAGGAAGGGAAGAAAAAGGAAAGAAGAGGGGAAGAAGGAAAAGGAAAGAAAGGGGAAGAAAGGAGAGGGAAAGAAGAAGGAGGGGCTGGAAAGACTATACGTGAATGGAGGGAGAGGAAAGAAAGGAGGAAAGAAAGAAAGAAAGAAAAAGAAAGAAAAAGGAAGAAAAAAGAAAGAAAAGAAATAAAGAAGAAAAGAAAATAAAAAAAAAATATAAAAAAAAGAAAATGGAGGAAGAAAGAAAGGAAATGGGCTGGAGGTTTGGGTGACCCCCTTGTGGGTCCCACCTTAGGAAGAATAAAAATAATTAAAAAAAAATTTAAAATAAATAAAATAAAACAAACCAAAAGAAAAAGATAATTTTTTTTTCTTATAAATTAAAACAAGAAAATGCAAATGGATGGGCCATCTCAGAGCGGGTCCAAATTCCACTTTTGAAATTCCTTTTGATGATTAGATGGGTAAAATAGTCTTTTTAGAAAATTTTCAGACGAAACGAGCTATTTTTGGCAGTTTTTGAAACGAGCTCGGATTTTGAAGTTCAATACCTCGTTGCGAAGCAAATCCAATGTAGATATTGAATATTTAATTTTGAAAGAAATCTAGATTGTTTTTCTCAAGAAAATATTTCCAAACGAAACGAGCTATTTTTGGCAATTTTTGAAACGAGCTCGGATTTTAAAGTTCAATACCCCGTTGCGAAGCAAATCCAGTGTAGAGTTTGAAAATTTAATTTTGAAAGAAATCCAGATTGTTTTTCTCGAGAAAATATTTTCAAAACGAAACGAGCGATTTTTGGCAGTTTTTGAAACAAGCTCGAATTTTGAAGTTTAATAGCTCATTGCGAAGCAAATCCAGTGTAGAATTCAAAAATTTGTGTTTGAAATAAATCCAGATTATTTTTCTTGAGAAAACATTTCCAAATTTAGACTCCCGGGGGTAAAAGTGTCAATTTTGGAAACCCGGGGTTTGAAATTGATTTCTGAAAGCTTTTAAAAACTCGACCTGGATTGAAATTTATAAAACTGGAGTTCTGGACTTCGAAAATGAAATGAAATGTGATGAAATGTTATGAAATGCTGAGAAATGATATGAAATGATGAGAAATGACATGCGAAATGCTAACCCTGAATGAAGAATTTTAGATTTTAAACCCCGATTGGCAGTTGTACCAGTTCAAAAGGTATTAAAATTGATAAAATTTGCAAAATAGCTCAAGAAATGGTTTTCGGGACTCTACTGGGTCAGAGTGACACTACAAATTGGGGTTCGAGCTGGATTAAACTGAGATGAGCTAGATTGAGCTGGGTTTTAGAGTTTCAGAACTCAAATGAACTGACCAGGCACTGACTCAACTGACCTTTCCGACTGAATTTTCAAGAAAAGTTGCCATTTTTAGAGAAATGGTACGGAATGATTACTGGAGTGAAGTGAATTACGAACCTGAGCTTGGTTTGAGCTAGAACAAAGGTCAGTGATACTGACATGAACTAAAATCAAAGCTTGAACACTAGCTCAATTGACTAAACTCAACTCAATTTCAGTTGAAAGAGCTAAAATGGACTAAAATGGGCTCCTAGACATTTAGAAATGGTTTTGAACTGAAATTGGAGCACTTGAACTCCTGGTGAGCTCAAGTTAGACTCTGGGGAACATGACTGACTGGGAATGACTGACTTGAAGACAATTGGCTTGGATTCGAGTGAGAAATGAGCTCATTTTTGAAGAAATGATCCTATTTTGGCAGGAATGGTCAGAAATGAAAATGGTATGTTCATTGTGAGCTCAGATGAGCTTGAGATGACTGATATTTTAACTGTCCTGAACTGACCAATGAGCTTAGTTGACTCCGACTGACTAGGGTCCGGGATGACCTAGGGGTAAAATGGTAATTTTCCTAATGAAAATGGGTAAAATGTTGATTTTTTGAAACTCACTCGGGGTTTGACTCCTACACTGACCTACAGGGTTGGCACTACACGAGGAGGGATTTTTAAGAATAGATAAGGAAAATTTGGGGTGTTTACAATCCCGTATGGTCGTTCCCACTCAGGTTAAGGGTAAAAACCTGTACTTCCTGCGAGAGGTCATTAAATTCAAAAGTTGGTTTCAGTCTCAGCAATGAGACACCCAAGATCATTCCTTTTTCAACGCTTTAGGGAACCCCATTTCCTTCCTCCTTTCGCAAACCCCTTTTCGGATTTGTTCATCCAAACTCCGAAGGTCCCATCATGGTCTCTTCACTCGAGGATTCCGTATGGTCGTCCCCTTCAGGTTAAGGGTTAAGCCTGAACCTCGGGCATCGAGGTATCTTCCTTTTTCAGGTTTGGGTTAAACCTGAGTCTCGTTCTAACGAGGTTTCTCGTTTTGACGAGGTGTTTCCTTCCAAGTCCCATCATGGTCCTTCCCATCAAGGAATCCATGCTTTGTATATCCATCCGGAATAAAGTCATACTTGAACTTCATCTCATGAGGCGTTTTCTCAAAAATGTCCCATCAAGATCTTCTTCTATTCCTTCCCCATTCAGGTTGTTTTGATATATCTTCGTCCCATCCAGGTTAAAGGCTAAATCTGAGTCGTTCCGAAGGCTGATCTCGCCTTATTCATAAGGTTTGATCAAACTTCTTATCTTTCATCATCTCGGGATCTTCACCCAAAGTTCCATCGCGATTTCCTCATCTCTATCATTCAGTCATATCATTGGCGAGGATTTCGCCCCCTCAAGCCATTTAGGACAAAGCTCTAAGCCTGAAAAGCCATAATTCTTCCACACCCAGTTCAGATCTGCTGACTGGGGCACTTTTCAAAATTTGGAGTGTTTTCTTTGCCACTAAGCTCGGCTTTTAACCGGCTTAGTAGCAAAGAGGGGCATCTGTGAACACCCCAAATTTTTCAAAATCTTTTAAATATTCCCTTCTTACCCCTAAATTCATTTTCTAAACAAATGGGTCATTTCAAATCTAAATTCCAGTTCATTTCTCAAGTTTTACTAAAATTAAATTCATTTTATATGTTTAAATTGATTTCGGATCTGGATCCATTGTCCAGATCCAAATCCGAGTCTCATTGTTCAAATTTTAAATTAAAATTGTAGAAAATACCAAAAATAGTCTTTAAATGACTCGGATAGTCCATTCGACATCCGTTTGGATCCATCACATCGAATTTCTCGATTCGAGCTTCAAAAACTCGAACATTTTCTAAAAACTCGGGTCCAAACCCAGTCTTCTGAAGAAATTTCCTGAAATGGTATGAAATTCTCAGAAAAATACTTTTGTAAATATTTCTCAGAAAAACACCAAAAAATTAGTTTTTAACCTTTGATTTCTCGTAAAACCTTAGGATTTTATTCTAAAAATACAAAAAAATGAAAAATAACACAAAACCCAAAAATTTGGAAAAGTTACAAGAAAAACAAATAATTTCTAGCCTTTTGAAGTTAACCTTTACTAAAAACCTCATCTTAAACTATTTTTTTAGAAAATTTCTCAAAAGAAACCTCTTTTTTGAAAACCAAAAGCCACTTTTTAAAAAAATCCTGAAAGGGGATCCTCTATTGGGAATTTGAGGAAATTTGCAACGGCTTCCCTCCGCCTCCCACCATTGATTTTCAACAAAACCATCGCCTGGGTTCTCCTCCCTCCATCTCTAACCAACTACTTCTCGAATCCTCCTTCTCCCAGTTTAAAAGGAACACACAGCGGTCGATGGAAGGATCTGTCTTCTGCCTCCCCATGTGCTCTTCTCATTGCCCTCTTCACACGATCATCCTCTACCCTTCCACCTTCTTCTCCTTCACAGATCCGTTTTCACCCCCGCACCCCTCTCCTTCCAGCAGTAGGTCCGGTTTTTACCTTCCCATCATATTCTTCTCGATTTTTCTTCTCAAATGCTTCTCTCTGATATCCTCTTCTGCAAGCGACTGCCATCGACCCCTCACCACGACGCTTCCTCCACAGGTAAGTGACTTCATCCCTTTATTTGTTCTCTTCTTTTTTTCAGAAAAGCATTTTCTTCCCCTTCGTTTTCAGCATCCGTCTGTTCAGATTTTTATTCTTCTTTGTTTCTTCTCTTTTATTACAAAGCAAAAGGGTGGAATCGACCGGCAATGTATGCAGGGTCGATCCATCCTGTGCAAGATTAACAGGAAAAACACTATTCCAACACATTTCTATTCTTTTGTATTTTACTATGGTATAGTCTACTCCATTTCCTATCTTCTTCTGTTATTTTAATCCTTTGGTTCGTATCAGATTCCATTTTTCGGTAGGTATGTTGATTTGGTTTTCTAGTTACACTTTTGATTCCTCATCCCTATTGCACATTCTGCATAAATCCATTAGATTGAGAAGGGTAGAACTCCATGATTTTTCTTGTATTTTGTGAATCAGTGATGTCTTGCTATGGCCTCACTGATTCGTCCATCTATATTCCATCTTATTTTTTTTTATTTGTCTTTTTCTTTTATTTTTCTTTTTATTTTATTTTTCTTTTTATTTTATTTTTTTTTTCTCAAATTTCTGTTTTCATCTGGATCGGAGGTCGATTTCGATGATTATGTTGGTTATAATCCCCTTTTTGCATCAGCTTTCTTGCCCTATGGCCAGTTATGTTTTGGGTATATATTTGTCCATTTGCATCTTGATCTGATCCAGCGTCATAGCCCCAAATTAGAATCGATCTGGTCCTTTTGTGGGACTTCAGCAATTCTCTTCGATGAATCCCTCTGTCGGTGATTCCTGTTAATAAATCATTGTTGTTATTGTTCCTTGAAAGGAATTAAAACACAATCTTCTACAAACTCGACATTCACGGATCCAGCAGAACAGTATCTACTGTTTCCACAATTCAGAAAACAAGAACTAGAGTCTTGCTGGTCCCTTTCCAAAAGTCTTTAGAATTACAGTTGTGCATGTCAAACTACGAGTTGTTGAAGGCTATCAGAGACCCCTCTTCGTCGGTTCACTACAAAAGAGAAGGGAAATTACTTGCTAAAAAAAATGATGCACAAGGAAGTCCAGGAATAATTACCTATGAAGGAAATGTTAGAATAATAACTTGCAGAAGGGTCTCTCTCGTGGTAAGTCTATGTGATTCTAAATGGCATGGGCTTCCTCAGGAAATCATTACTGTCTTGATGAGTTGAGCTTTGAATGTGATACAAGACGCCCAATGCCTTTCTGCTAAGCATCATCGCCACCCCCCTTTCCGACCTCATTGGCTTCCCTGCCATTTTTAGATTTTTTTTAGCAGGAAGAACAGGATTGAAGCACTGTTCGCAGCAGCCTGGGCATCATCAGTTCCATCATCTCACAATATACACTCTCGTGCATTGGTCACCTACTTTCCAAGTTGGATCATCTGACTTCCGAAATTTCAATGATTGCTTGAACATTGGAAGTCTTGATCGGGTTCCAGAATTTTAACTAGAGGTTAGTACTTTTTTTTCTTTCTTTTTTCTTTTCTTTTCTTTTGTTGTTGACTATTATGATCGGATGACTGGATGCTGGTTGAATATTGAGCTATTGATCTGCTGATTTATCAATGTCTGAAGCGAATCATTGATTTGCTGAAGTTCGAATCAGGTTTACTCTATTGTGATCTCCCAGTTAATCCCATGTTTAGCTTATAATTCTATTAGATTTCTATTCTTGATTGACCATTTATCCTTGACATTTGCATCAGATTCTATGTTTTTTTTTTTTTTTTGCATTTTGTCTCCAATTTCAGCAACATTTAACTACATTCTGATCACCCTGATAGATGGCATCTTTATGCTGTTAAATACATTTCACGTCATTGGGTTTTACTACATCCAGATTCTCTTTTCAGTGTTTTATTGTTTTCTTTGCTTAATTTCAATGTTTTATAACTCCTTTATTGGTATGTTTACATTATATATCAGCAACATCCCTATGTCTCTTTCCCATTTCCCATCCTCACTGCCAGTACTTATATCTCAGCTTCTTGTTTCTGATAGCGTATATTCACTCCCATCTGTATATTTCCAGCCATATGTCTGTGCAATGCTATACATCATATATGGTTAGTTAGTACCTTAGTATGTTGGTAAGATATAAAATCTAGTACTGTTAGCCTATCATCCAGACTTAGGAAGTTTTGCTTTAGTTGAAATATTTCAATATTTTAGTAGGCTAATTAGCATGGCAAAACCTTAATTAGCATTTCCTCCCCCACTTTGCATTTGGATGTCCGGTTTGTCTGGTATCCCTCTTATGCTCAATTTGTTCCCATTTGTGTCGGATACTTTCACATTTTTTTTTTACAATCAGTTGGCATTTAGTTTCTGTATATATGATGATTATCATATTATCTATGTCCATCCTCCTGAATAGGAATTTGATTCTCAGAAGTCTCCATGTTTTAGTAGTTGATGCCTCACAATTTCACTTCAATTGTCATCTCTGTGTGACCCAGACTACCAGAACCATTCCGGTCTAGTCTGAATATCTCTATCTTTACATTCGCGTGCTTTTTCCTAAACTCAGCACAACAATGTCCTGTATCACCCATGCACCTGTGTTTATCTTTGCAGTGTCTTTGTGTTTGGGTTTGTCATCACGCTGTCCATTCTGCTACCACCACATTAGCACCAGCAGCACCTTGCTGCGCCCTTTTTCTGCTACAGCACCTACCTGCTAAAACACAACAGTACTTGCCATGCTTGCCAGTGGCACACTTCACTGATCCATCTTCTGATTGTCATACCCTAAGACCCAACATCAATTAGATCTCAATGCTATCAGCACTCCCCTGTTTCAATCTCATTATTGTTCAGCCTGAATTACTATGGCTCTATGTCCTCTGCATATTATTTCAAGTCTTTAAACACTGTGGTTTTGGACCTACCATAGCAGTTCATTTCAAATAACGGTGGCAATGGGTCCTTCACAGCAGCCCCTTTGAACTGCGGTGACCTTCCATAAACCCATAACTGCTGCACCCCTGTTGTTACCACCAATGACATTACATCTCCAACCTGCTCCTCTGTATATTACCATTGCACTTTTCCTTTTCACAAGTCAAAATTATATTTGTATACATCACAGTTTGTACCTCACAACTGCAACAGTTAAGTGCATTACATACAACAGTCTTGCATACTGTCATTGTTAAGTGTTGCCTACGTGTTATACTTCGAGAAAATCCTCCACTCAGTATCATGACCACCATTTCTTTTCCACCCCTAGGCATTTCAATATCTTTTTACTATCATATTGCCGAATTCTTCTCTTAGGAAACACTCTAGTACAGTACATCTTCATTCCTTCTCAGCAAAATCACCTACATAGATGTCTTTACATTTTCATGTTGTGTATAAGAAATATATCAGAATTGTCATCTTTTTGCTCATTCAGCAAGAGCGCCATATCTAGATATATGTATGCATATCTTCTCGATAAAGGCAAACACGAGCCTTTCTTTGGTAGAATCTTTGGCTCAAAATGATGTTATTGCTTCCTACATACATCTAGTACTAACTCTGTTTTGCAGGAAATACATGAAAATATGTATCTTCTTGGAGATTCTTTCAATTTTTTAATCAGATTCAAGTTGTAATAGCTAGATTTGAATAAGAATTTACACTTCCTGTTTTAGATAGAATGAATAAGCATTGCTAATTGATTGTTTTCATGCTTTTTTCCGTTATTTTTCAAAATCTCACAATGGTGAAACACGAATGGCACATGCACCATTTCGTAAGAGGTAATCAATCCTAAGTTGATGATTTACATCAATGGCCATAGTCAGGATGTAAACAAGACTTAGGATTTTTATCTTTTACGAAATAACACTGGATCCACACTGGATCCGTTTTCAAAATTCATCATATTTTCCTTAAATATCTTCTTCTTTTATTAGAATTTAACTTAAAATTAATTCAAAATATATACCAATAGCCATAGTCAGGGTATATTGAGAGTTAATTTCATTTTAAATTCTATAAAAGCACCAAATGTGTTTCATTCTTCACTTGAATTTAAATATAGATTATTATACAATACATTCAATGACCATAGTCAAGGATGTATTATATCTTCAATCCTATTTTAATTCATTTAAAGAATGGAATAGCTTTTTCAAAATCCAATTTTAAAAAATTTAAATTCATTCATCATATAGGGTAGAATTGCATCATATTTTTAAATTTTCCTTTTCATAAATCCAAGTAAATCTTTCCTTCCTTTCTTAGATCAAATCCTATTTATAAATTCAAATTCAATTTTATTTCTCAAAAGGATTCAAGAATTCAATTTCAAAGTCCCATTTGACTTTGAAACTTCAGAATCATCTTGTATTTCAAATTCCAAATTCTATCTTAAATTTAAAATCCAATTCAACTTTGAAATTCATCTGTATATTCAAGATTCAATTTCTAAAATTCATTTTCCAAGTTCAAATTAAACTTGGAAGTTATTGATTCATCTTCTGAATTTAGCTCCAAATCCATTTTAGGATCCAGGATTCAACACTCATATTGGATCTCAGACTTCAGATCCAATTCCTCTTTAGGATCCAGAGTCCAATTCCACTTTTGGATCTCAGACTTTAGATCCAATTCCTCTTTAGGATCCTGAGTCCAATTCCACTTTTGGATCTCAGACTTCAGATCCAATTCCTCTTTAGGATCCAAAGTCCAAATCCACTTTTGGATCTCAGACTTCAGATTCAATCCCTCTTTAGGATCCAGAGTCCAATTCCACTTTTGGATCTCAGACTTCAGATCCAATTCCTCTTTAGGATCCAGACTCCAATTTCATTTCGGATCTTAGACTTCAGATCCAATTCCATCTTAGGATCCAGAACCCAATTTTACATCGGATCTCAGATTTCAGATCTTAAATCCATTTTAAGATCCAATTCCATTCCCAATTCTAGATTTCAAATCCAATCTCATTTGAATTCCCTAAATCCATTTCTATTTTTAAATACCATTTGATTTTCTCAGATCCATTCTAAGATTCAAATTCAATATCACTTCAAAATTTCATCTTCTTTTCCTAAATCCATGATTGAATTCAAAGTCCATTTCTGACTTTGAAACTTCATTTCTTTTCATTTTCAGAGCTTCAAATCATTCTTTCTCAAAGCCAAGATCTATTCTTCCAAACTCTAAATTACTTCAAAGACTTAGAACTTCTTTGATCTATCTCAAGTTCTAAGTTAGATTCAATCATTTCTTCACTCCCTCATCAAGTTTATCTCAGAAATACTTGGAAATTTCTAAATCAATTTTTAAAAGAGCATACATCCTTGCATTGCATAAGCATGATTCTTTGTGCATTTAGAGTTAAGATAAATTCTTAGATTATATTTAGGCAAAGCAAAAGGCATAAGTTCGATCCTTGGTTCGATTACCCCTGGTAAAGGCGCCAGGAACGGTCGAACCTCGTACCGACGAGCGAACCTCGTCTCTCTATTTTTTTTCCCGCAATATTTTCAAAACGGAGGCGAGTAATTTTCTAAATATTTTCAAATCAAGGTCAAATGAGACCGCGCAAAATAGTTCCTCTTCTCTTTTTTCTTTCTCTTCTTTTCTTTTCTCTCTTTCTTTTCTTTCTTTTATTCTTCTCCCTTCAAAAGGAGGAGAATAGAGGTTAGAAAAGGAAAAGAGAAGGAAGAGAGAGAAACCACAAGAAGAGGAAAAATTTTGCGATAATCACAGAGGCGTTTTCTCAAAAATGTCCCATCAAAGTCATCATATGTTCCTTCCCCCATTCAGCTTATCCTGATATATCTTCGTCCCATCCAGGTTAAGGGCTAAACCTGAGTCATTCAAAAATCTGATTTTGTCTCACCCATGAGACTTGATCAAAATTCTTATCTTTCATCATTTCGGGATCTTCACCCAAAGCCTCATCACGATTTCCTCATTTTCTCCTCAATCATATCATTTTCGAGGATTTCGTCTTCCCCAAACCATTCAAGGATAAAGTTTTAAATTTGAAAAACATGTCTTTTAAATCAAATTCTTCCACACCCAGTTCAGATCTGCTGACTGGGGCATTTTTCAAAATTTGGAGTGTTTTCTTTGCCACTAAGCTCGGCTTTCAACCGGCTTAGTAGCAAAGAGGGGCATCTGTGAACACCCCAAATTTTTCAAATTCTTTTAAATATTCCCTTCTTGCCCCTAAATCCATCTTTGAGCAAAAAGAGTCATTTTTAAATCTAAATTTCAGTTCATTTCTCAAATTTTACTAAATCTAAATTCATTTCATATGTTTAAATTGATTTTGGATCTGGATCCATTGTCCATATCCAAATCTGAGTCTCCTTGTTCAAATTTTAAATTAAAATTATAGAAAATACCAAAAATAGCCTTTAAATAGCTCGGATAGTCCATTCAACATCTGTTTGGATCCATCACATTGTATTTCTCGATTCAAGGGTCAAAACTCGAGCATTTTTCTCAAAACCTGGGTCCAAACCCATTCTTCTGAAAAAATTTCCCCGAAATGGTCGGAAATTCTCAGAAAAATACTTTTGTAAATATTTCTCAGAAAAATACAAAAAAATTAGTGTTTAAAACTTAATTTTCTTTTAAAATCTTAGTTTTCTACTAAAAAACTACAAAAAATGGAAAATGATGCCAAAATCAAAAAAATTGGGGGAAAGCAAAAGGTTTTAAAACTTGAAAAAAAAGAATTTTTGCCAAAAACCTCTCTTGAACCACTCTTTTTACAAAAATTCTTTCAAAGGGGGCCTTCTTTTGGAAATTTGGAAAATCTCCAACAGCTTCTTCCCGCGCACTCGCCTTCTCCTACCACAGCCTTTCATCCTCAAACAAACTCCTTCTCCCTCAGCCCCTGATCTTCAACCACCTCCCTATCTCGAAGGCTCCTCTTCCCCTTTAAGAGGAGAGCACGCAGAAGGATTCAGGATCCGTTTTCACCCTGCCATTGTCTCCTCTTTCTCCTTCACGATCCATCTTCGACCCTTCCATCCTCTTCTTCTTGATCCGCTTTCACCTCTCCACTGTTGATCTTCTTGAAGCTTCATCGATCCTCTGTTTCTCCTTTGGTGTTCTTCCTCCTTCCTCCTTTAAAGTTTCTGCAAACCAGAAACTCTGCAAAAAAAAATCAATACCTCTCCCAAAGAAAAAGCCAACCATTCCACAGAGCAAGGCCACGCCAGAAGCGCCATTGAGCATTCACCCAGATTGCAGAAGGGACATTGTCGCCCAAGTCACTTGTCTTCATTCCATCAGAATTGTGGTAAGCACCTAAATCCTTCCTCTTTTTTTTATCTTCGATTTTCCTTATTTTAGTCTCCAATAACGCATCTCTGAAGGACTGGGATTGTTTTGTAGCAATACCAAATCCCTCTATCATGCAAAAACCAACGGAATGGATATATTCCTACATTTTGTTTTATGTATTTATTTTATATATATATATATATTTTTAACAACTTTCTACAAATTTCCTTTTTCGCACATATCGAATGGTTATTTATAACCGATGTTATTTCTTTCGTTTTCATCTCTTTACCTGTGTTTTTAAACTTCTAAGCTCATTTTGATTTCTGATTCCCCATCAGTCATTCAATTTCCCAATCAAATGGTCTATTATCTTCAAATGGAAGTTGATCATATATTTGTGGCCTGCTCAATCCGGAAACCTTTATAATAGTGGAAGGACATGGAACGAATCGATCCAGAATTTCCTTTATAATAGTGGGCATGACAGTATTGTCTTTTGTCTATTTGATCTGTTACATTAGATGGTGTAAGCTTCATCATGAATCGATTTACATTCATTAAGATATCCATTGTAAAAAAAAAAAAGAGGGGAATCATGTAGCGGCAAAGAAATGGTTGGAGTCGAAATCTCTGGAATATAATTCTGTCAGATTCACTGCGAAGGAAGTCCAATTCACAAGTTCCCTACATTTGTTCTTCAGCAGCTGGTATTAATCGTCTGCCTCTTACTCTGCATCGATTGTTAAATTTTATTATCTATGTGCTTATTCCTCTTCTGTGTAATAACATTCCTCTATTCTTTGCACAACTTGCATTCCATTCCCACCACCTATTTGTGTAAATCGGGAATAAGTTAGATTGAATAGATAAGTTCTATTAGATTTACCATGAAGTTTGAAATAATTTCTGAATATCGTGATACTTAGTGTGCGAATTCTATATTTCTACTTTTTTTTTTAGTAATCATCTGTTTGGAGTTATGTTGGCTGAGACTTCTTAAAAAAGTCACAGGTGTTGTGTTTTGGGTCTGTCATCTGCATAAATGGGTGAGGTTTCATAGAGCTGCAATCTCGGCTTGGTATTGGTAATATTGTATTAAACGTGATTCTCGGTGATTCCTGTGGTTGTTATTTTCAATAATGGTTCTTAGCAATGGTATTTCTTAGTCTGGCATTCTTGTTTTGATATTTGAGGCACTAAATCTGAATAGCAAAGGAGGAAAAGAGGAATATATTCACATAATTCTGATAAGGTTGAACATCACCAACTGTATCCACTGTTTTGAAGATGTAAAGACTATCATTAAAGGATTTGGATAGATGGGTACTTAGATGGTATCCAGTGGAAAGAAGAAGAAGATGAGGGAAATTATAAAACAACATTTGCAGAGTATGATAGAGAGAATTCAATGTTGAATCCATGGGTGTTAGGTTCTGAAGAGCAAAACATTGCTCTCAAACCTCTTAAGATGCTATAAATGTATGGATCTACTAGAAATGAGCAGTTTAATTGGGCCTCCTTTGGCATCGATTGGCTCATGTCTTAAAATGTCAAGGCAAACAGGATGAATCCAATCTGTTCAAACCTTCATTATCAAGTTTCAATAATTATATGATGGGCATATGACCACGTTGCCTAATATTTCACCATGCCTCATCTCCTGCATAACACCATTCTTGTAGCCCATTCACCTTCATACTGTTGTGGTTATGTATTCAATCATCTTACAGTAACTGTTTCTGCAAAATTTTAATTATATGGTAATAAGTGGATTTTGTATGATAAAAAAAAAATGGTCAGAAGTTATATTGCCTTTCTATAGAACTGTCACATGGTGAGAAATATTAAGTAGGAATATCTGTGTTTAACGCTCTTTGCCATGCTTTTGATATATAAGTTAAGTCCCTTGTTGTCCACTACCCGTTGTGCATGATGTACTATTGTATGTCTTCCCCACTCATAGGGTAGGCCATTCCATCTCCTCCCAGCTCCACCGAGCATTGCCATTATCGCCCTGTAACATACTTACAGCATTGCCATATACTCTGTAGTACCTGATCCCACAACACTCATGTTGATTAATGCATCTTTCTGCATCTTACTTCACGGCCATGCTCTATGCACAGCTGCACTCTCTGCAGCCACACCGTCACTTGCATAATAGCTCAGTCACAGTTGTCTCATCCTTTTAACTAGGTTTGTATATATGTCAGCACATTCTGGATCATATTTGCACCTTGAGCCGCATTAGTGAATAATGGTGGCACTCCTGATTACCATCATATGCTTGTGTCATATACCTTCGATTTCATTTTGAAAAAAAACCTGTATGACTTGCACCCATTTTTTATTCTTGTATAGCTTATTTCCTGCATGTGTGTTTACATTTATGCATTGTGTTATTCCTGTACTTAGCTTATTTCTTGCACGTTGCCTCATCACCATGTCATTCCATCACCTGCCTTCACTATTTCCAATTCCCAGCAACTATTGCCACACTAGCACCACCTACATTTGCTTCAGGACACCCTGCACCCACCATGTGCATCTTTACCACTTCTACACTTAGCCACCTTGCTAAATTACATCTCACAGTATCCACCTCCTGCACAAGGCACTATTCACATCTGCCATAACCCCTCTATCTTCAAACCACCTGTTATATCTGTACATTCAACAATATTGCTGAAGCCTTTTGCAACAGTAGGTACATATACTGCCCTTCATTCTAATTTAGCCCTCCCAGCATATTGGCATACATGCATACCATCTCCATTTTGCATCTTCAGCCCACATTACCGTAGCACCTCACTATTATATACCTTATATATTTGCTGAACATCATACACTTATACAGGTCCAGCATCATTTTTCTATTGTTATTTCACTATAATTACATCCATAGTCCCCTGCTACCGCACCTGTATAAGTATGTTTATACCCCTTGTATATATTCATTAACACCCTTTCTCACTAGTTTAGTATACCATATATATACATTTATATGTGATCCTTTTCATGAATCTATGCATCAAAGTAGATAGATTTCTCCATTGTATATGTCATTCATATCACTCATTTAGTATAGTCGTAGGTATATTTACATTTCATCATAAGCATAACCATACGAACATTGACCCTTCATATGGTATTTTCCGGTTTTCGTATATTTCCATATCTTATCCTATGCTAACTCAATATTTTGCAGGAAATACATGAAAATGTCTATCTTCTTGGAGATTCTTTCAATTTTTTAATCAAATTCAAAGTTGTAATAGCTAGATTTGAATAAGAATTTACATTTCCTGTCTTAGGTAGAATGAATGAGCATTATAAAATCACAAATTGTCTGTTTTCATGCATCTTTTCCTTTATTTCTCAAAATCTCACATTGGTGAAACACGAATGGCACGTGCACCATTTTGTAAGAGGTAAATTAATCCTAAGTTGATGATCCACATCAATGGCCATAGTCAGGGTGTGGACAAAACTTAGTATTTTTATCTTTTACAAAATAACATTGGATCCACACTGGATCCGTTTTCAAAATTCATCATATTTTTCTTAAATATTATTTCTTCTTTTATCAGAATTTAACTTAAAATTAATTCAAAATATATACCAATGACCATAGTCAAGGTATATTGAGAGTTAATTTCATTTTAAATTCTATAAAAGCACCAAATGTGTTTCATTCTTCACCTGAATTTAAATATAGATTATTATATAATACATTCAATGACCATAGTCAAGGATGTATTATATCTTTAATCTTATTTTAATTCATTTAAAGAATGGAATAGCTTTTTAAAATCCAATTTCAAAGTTACTTAAATCCATTCATCATTTAGGATAGAATTGCATCATATCTTCAAAATTCCTTTTTCAAAAACTCCAAGTAACGTAAATATTTTTCTCAAATCTATCTTCAATCCTTATCAAATCCAATTCATCCTTTTCATTTTCAAGTTCAATTTCATTTTCAATCTCAAAGTTCAATTTTGACTTTGAGATTTCAAAGTCATTTTTATTCAAATTCAAAACAGATTTCAAAGTTCAAATTGATTTTGAAATTCTAAATTCATTTTATATTCAAAACTCCAATCAAAATCAAAGTTCAATTTAACTTTGAGATTCTAGATTCATCTTCTGAATTTAACTCCAAATCCTCCTTAGGATCCAGACTCTAATTTCACTTTGGATCTTAGACTTCAGATCCAATTCCTCCTTAGGATCCAGACTCCAATTTCACTTTGGATCTTAGACTTTAGATCCAATTTCCTTATACGATCCAGAATCCAATTTCACCTTGGATCTCAAATTTCAGATCCAGAATCCATTTTAGGATCCAGGATTCAACACTCATATTAGATCTCAGACTTCAGATCCAAATCCATCTTAGGATCCAGAACCCAATTCTACTTCGGATCTTAGACTTCATATCCAAATCCATTTTTCAGGATCCACAATCCAATTCTACTTTGGATCTTAGATTTTAGATCTAAATCCATCTTAAGATCCAAACTCCGGATTTGAACTCCAGATTTCAAAATCAAATTTTATTCTCGAATCCCACTTTCAAATCCAATTTCAATTCATTTCCAGATCCCTTTACAAATCATGTCTAGATTTCTTAAATTCATTTTTATACCATTTGGATTTCTCCGATCCATTCCAAATTTCAAATCTTAAATTCAAATCCACTTTTTATCTTATCTCTTTTCCTAAATCCAAGTTTAAAAACCTTGTAAAATTTCCTTTCCTTCCCATTTATCTCGGGTTTAAATTATTCTCTTTCCAAAGTCAAGATTTATTCTTCCAAAGACTTAGAACTTCTCTGATCTATCTCAAGTTCTAAAGTTAGATTCAATTATTTCTTCACTCCCTTATCAAGTTCATCTCAGAATACTTGGAAATTTCCAAAACATTCTTTTCAAAAGAGCATACATCCTTGCATTGCACAAGTATGATTGTTCGTGCATTTAGAGTTAGAATAAATTCTTAGATTATACTTAGGCAAAGCAAAAGGCATAGATTCGATCCTTGGTTCGATTACCCCTGGTAAAGGCGCCAGGAACGGTCGAACCTCATACCGACGAGCGAATCCCGTCTCTCCATTTTTCCCGCAACATATTTCAAAACGGAGGCGAGTAATTTTCTAAATATTTTTCAAATCAAGGTCAAGTGAAACCCCGTAAAAGAGTTCATCTTCTCTTTTTCTTTCTTTCTTTTCTCTTCTCTCTTCTTTTCTTTCTTTTATTTTCTCCCTTCAAAAAGGAGGAAAATAGAGGTTGGAAAAGGAAAAGAGAAGGAAGAGAGAGAAACCACAAGAGAGAAAAAAAATTTGCGATGATCACACCACATCTCTTGCTTCACCAAGGATGGGCTTGGCCTCAAGGTTTACCGTTTTGATGGTTCTCTGCTTTTGGCCCGAGCTTCAAGCCCAACCACTCTGCCTCTTCCCGCGAGACGAAGTTGTGTGTGACCCTAGAGTATATCATTGCTGAAGTAGACTTTTCATTCGTAATGACTTCCAAGTACATAAGTTTCTTACTGACCTGCATGTTTTTAGCTGCATAACTTCTAGCTGCGTTAATCGGTCGCATGACCCCCATCCTTGGTCGCATGACCCCCATCCTTGGTTGTATGGTCTCAGTGTCACTACATTCAGTATCACTGCTTTCTTCCTGCGTTGTATTAGCTTGCTCATCATCCTTCACGAGGTGCTTGGGGCATTGCTTGGCGATATGTCTATCGCCATAGAACCAGCATGTCACAATCGCACCCTCGTTGCTGTTGTTATGCTTTGTGTGGTTCTGTTTCTTGTCGAATTGATGGTGTATTGACACCTCACCTTTGTTGTCGCACCGCTCGTCCTTATTTTCTCCATGGTCAAGCTTCTTCCTGACTTTGATTGATGGGGTGAAAGGCTTGCACTGAGTGTCAACTAAGCGCTCGGCCGCCACATAAGCATCTTTTGAAATACGGAGGTTGCTCCTTTCCACTTTAGACTGTGCCCATGGCTGAAGTCCCACAATGAACTAGTTGAGCTTATCCTCTTCTGTCATGTTAGGCAACTACAACATAAGCTTCTGGAATGTTCTGACATAGTCTTGTAACAAACCAGTATATTTAAGCTCACAAACCATCCAATACGCCTGCCTTTGCGCATTTCTCAACATGAAGTAGTTGCACAGTTCCACTTTGAAGTCGTCAAAAGTGTCTATCACACATTGACCCCTCTCTATGTCACTACGTTTTCGCCTCTACCAAGCGATAGCATCCCCATCTAGTAACGCTGCTGCAGCCTTAATCCTGAGGTCTTCAAGCATCACATTTTGAATATCCAAGTAGTTTTCTACTTGGAACAAAAAGTTCTCAATGGCCTTATTGTCTCAAGAACCATTGAACTTTGTTAGTCTTGGCACATCAATCATTTATGGCCTCTCACAATTTCCCCCATTTAGGGTCACTGACCGCTGTAATGTGCAATTTTTTAATTGAAGCTCTCCTACTTCAGTCTGCAAGTTGGTCACTGTTGTCATCAACGAAGTAACCTGCCCCATCAGTAAGTTCACCTGCTCTTGTAGGCTCACCACCACAACATTCAGTCCACCGAATGATTCAATTGCGCGTGAAATTGCTTCCTCGTGCGAAGTCACATCTTCCATCAGCCTATTGACAGTTGCAGCCAACTCCTCTTGGCTTCGAAGTGAATCCATCTCCTCAACTTCGGCAACTACATTGTCTTTGGTGTTGCACAAGTTTTGATAAGGTGCCACGATGTCTTGCTCACAAATCGCAGTCTGTCGACGTGTCTGTTGACACCGACTCTATAGTCCCTTCCCCAACACGAGAACGGGCTCTGGTACAACTTGTCATGGGCCTATTTCCTTCAATAGGCCAGCGCAGTGCTACGGTCCTTCCTTACCGCTGCAAGCCTATTCGTCAACTCACTTGCTAGTCGCGAAAGCTTGTAATCAAAGTGCAAGAGAGCAAGAGAAAATAGAGGGAGAAGAATTACAATCACAAGAAACAATCACAACGAGGGTGAACAAAAGAAAGCTCAACGCATTTAATTCATTCACAATTTTAGCTAGTAGGCCTCTTACAGTTCAAGTATATGGGCTTCCCCTTCGAGGTATTGATTCATTTGAACCGGGCAGCTTACATCAAACTTACCAAAAGCAAACTAGACTCTAGACGCAACTTTACAATGTATGTCACAAGGGAACACTAACACTACTTTTGAAAATCTTTCTTGCAAATAGGAAAGCACATGAAGTATTGCAAGAAGCCACAAGCTCTCTTGAAGGAGTTGTCATTGACTGAGGAGCTACACGCCCAGATGAAGGTGGCCTTCTACCAAAAGAAGCTAGAGACTCATGGGATCTAGGTTCCCACACTTAGAGCTAGCTCTTTTAGAGAGAGACCAACATTACCCTCATAGAGCAGAGGGAAATAGCCAAAGGTGTCATCTTTGACCTGAGATACTATAGTACGTGGATCCACAGTGAGTAGGGATCCTCTTGCTATCAGCGAGTCAGAGGGAGCCAGAGACAATTGGGGGATGACTCTTTAGTTTTTCTTTTGCTTTCTCTCTTGTACAAAACTTGATGAAATGAATGAATGAAACTTTCCTTCGCCATGATATGCTATGCTCTTTTTTTTTCATGAATGGATGAATGTTTGTGTGTGTGTGTGAATGTGAATGATATGAATGAAATGAATGACATGATTAGTGTGACATCGAGCACAAGAAACATGAACGACACTTTCCTAAGACATGTGAACTAGTGATATTTTCTTGTAAACTTAGTCTTCCATTGGAAAAACATGCTCATACTTTTGAAAAATAATTCAAATCTGTGTGTGCACTTTTGTCCTCCAATTGTCTTGATCAAATGTCCTCAATTTGATTGAGATTCCAAATTCAACTATTTTTTCTTTCTTCTCTTTCTTCAAAGTTATTCTAAATAAAAAAAAAAGACTTGGCATTTACTACTACCTTTCATATTGGATTTTGACTAGGATTGAAAGATAACTAGTCATGAGGATTTATAATTGAATGTCCATGGTACTAGTCTGTCGTATTTAGTCTTATCAGATATTAAAACTCCGTCAAACAAGAAAAGTACCTTGGGATTCATGATGCTCTGGGAAAGAGAATGTTGGAGATAGGTCCAGGTTCACCCCAAGTGAGTTCACCTTTCTATGGCTTTCTTCAACTATTGACCTCCCCATTTCTCAAGATATATTATGGTTTTTTTTCTCTTTCATGCATAACCTCTTTGGCTCTTTCTGAATTCTCTGCTCGTGGCCATTTTGGCTCTTTTATTTCTTGAGACTGTTGCCACCTGAACCTATGATTGAATGATAACTTTTACTCGAGTCACCAAAGCCTAGGGGTATTACAAAAGCCTTTTTCATTTTGGGTACACGATTTTCACTTACTGGCACCTTTTTGCCTTATTCACTTCTTGACTGGTTTGGATACTAGATGGAGTCCACCTTAACTTAGTGACTAGAAATTCTCTAAGACCGACCAGAGGTTGAGAAGCAAGGTCAAGCAGGGAGTGACTTAATCCTTTTCTTAGGCTCACGGAGTGGACAATCTAAGGAAGTCCTATACGGTCTTGCATCTGACACTCTAGGACACCAAGTTACAGATTCCCATGATTTGTTTCTAAAGATCCTTGACAAGCATGCAATGATTTGGATAGCTCTACTTCATCATAGAATTTCTTTTCTTTAGGATAACCTTTCATTAGGACTTCAAACTTTAATAGCTTCTTTCTTATCTCATTTCTTTGAAAAACATATTTTTGTAAGGCAAAGAGAGAATTTTGGAAAGATCTTTGAAAACTTATCCAATCTAACAAAAAAAAATTTCAATACATCATGTTGATTGAATATTGAATCATGTAATTCAACTCAATCATGGTTGATCAACTAGTATGAGTTCCCTGGTAAGACTTGTCTGACCACATCAGATCCTTCCCAATTTGGGTATCATTTTTCCAAAGGGTGGCCCAACATGGTGAATGAATTTTAAGACCATCTCGTTGACTTAAAAAGATCACTCAATAACATGTTTAGCATAGTATCTTTTAAGTCTTCTCCTGTACTCTTCACTGTGCTCAGCCGCCAGAAGTGTCTTTTCATCTAAGAGATCTAGTTCAACCAATCTAAGCTCGTGTTAAGCATCTAAAGGCATCTCTAGAGAAACAACTATCTTGAGTGAGGGTAACTGGACCTACAAAGGCAACACGACTTGAGTCACATACACCAATTCAAATGGAGTGACATTGGTGGGTGTGTAGATAGTGGTGTGATATGCAAGCAATGCATCATGCAATTTTTCATGTCAGTTCTGTCAAATTTCTATGGTTCTCTCAATGATGTGGATGGTGGTTTTTATTGATAGTTTCAGCCAGATCATTACTTTGTGGATAATAGGGAGCTAGAAAATGTTGGGTTATACCAAACTTTTTGTATATCTTCCTAACTTTCTCATTCTTGAAATGGGAACTATTGTTATTCACCAGATCCTTTAAAATACTAAAATGACACACTATGTTTTTATAGATGAATGATTCTACATGTTGACCTCCTACTTTGGATAAAGATATGGCTTCGACCCACTTGGTGAGGTACTCGGTGACTGTGAGGATGTAATGGTGACCATTGGATGCATGTGGATGGATGGTACTTATGACATTAAATGCTCACATGAAAAATGATCATGAGGATGCAATAGAATGCAATGCAAATGAAGGCGCATGAATGACATTGGCATGTTCCTAACATTCTTTACATCTTCTGACATGAAAGTAGCAATTGTGATCCATGGTTAACCTGTAGTAACTAGGGGTGGCAAAATCTGGCATGACCGGCCAACCCGCTTCTTAGTTGGGTTCGGGTTTGGCTTAAATGGGTTCGTGTTGTAAACGGGTCGACCCGCCTAACCCGTTTATTAAACGGGTCGGGTTCGTGTTAGGGGTATGCTAACCCGCCAACCCGGCTGACCCGTTTAATAAATGGGTTAGGCGGGCGGGTCAACCCGTTTACCCGAACCCGACCCACCAACCCATTTACCCTAACCCAATCTGCCAACCCGCCTGCTAACCCGCCAACTCGTTTACCTGACATGACCCGTTTATTAAATGGGTTAACCGTGTCGTGTCGAGTTACCCGTTTAATAAATGGGTCGAGTTCGTGTTTGCCACAGTCGACCCATTTAATAAACGGTTCGGGTTCGTGTTGAGGTATGCTGACCTGCCAACCCACTGACACGACCCACCAACTCGACCCGATTGCCACCCCTAGTAGTAACCTACTCTTAAGGTCTTTTTAACCATCATTTGGACACCAATGCATCCTCCACAAAAACCTCCACGAAATTCTTTCAAAACTTTCTTAACTTCCTCTTTATCCAGGTACCTAAGGAGCTCATTGTTATAACCTTTTTTGTGCATGACACCACCAAGAAGATAATATCTTTGTGCTAGTTTTCTATTTTTTTTTCTCTAGGATGAGTACTTTTGAGAAAAGTCTATTTTTCTAAGAATTTTTTTATATCATGAAACCAAGGTTTTCATCTTTGGAGCTTGGTAATCTCTTTCAAAATTGCTTTTTTCTTCATATCATAAGTTGGTTCTCCTAGTCTTTTGATAGAAAATGATGTTTGGTTCTGCCTCTGCTCTATTTTGGCAATAGAAGCAAGGGTTGTCAGATTATCAGCAAATTGGTTGTTATCTCTTTCGCTATGAGAGAATTCATAATATTCAAATTTTCTTACTAGCTCCAAGACTATGTTGACATAAAGGGACAATTTCTCATGTTTGACTTTCTATATTCTTGTGACTTGTCGAATTACCAACATTGAGTCACCTTTGACATGGACCCTTTTTGCTCCTAATTCAATCAGACATTTCAATCCTTGGATCAAGGCCTCATATTTTGCTATATTGTTAATGCATATGAAATCCAATTTGAAGGCATGAGGAATCCTTTCATCATCAATAGTGACGGTAACGAATCCAATTCCTGATCCATTAATATTTTGAGATCCATCAAAATATAGCTGCCAAATTTGTTTGTTTTCTTTAATATTCAAGATATTTTCATTAGGAAAATCATTATTACACAAGTTTTGTTCTCTATGGGTAAGTCTGCTAGGTGATCAATTATAGCTTGCCCTTTGATTGATTTTTGAAAAATATACTTTAGGTCAAATTCCACCAACAAAACTTATCATCTTGTGATTCTTCTCGTCAATGTCAACTTAACAAAAACATATTTGATCAGATGAAGCCTTCAATAGCCTAAACAAGAGTTAGGCATGTTTTCTCCAATTTGTTGTATTTTTTCTCATATTCTACAAAAGTCTTATTGATATAATAGATGATATATTTTTTTTATCTTCATATTGGGCTAGTAGAAGTTTCAATATAGGTAGATTGGAAATGTATTGCTTGATTCTATCAAAAGATTTATGATATTTTTTTATCTGGACACATTCTACACCTTTTCACAAGAGCCTATTGAAAAGTTCACACCTTGTGGCTAGGTTGAATATAAATCTTCAAATAACTTGGATTTTTTCTTGAAAGCCCTTCAATGTTAGGCGATGAAGACTTATCCATTGGCTTTAATCTCGTAACCAAATTCATTCTGATCAAAGCATGACGGGATTCAAACATGGAATTAAACTCAACCAAAGAGACGCCTATTGATCCGAATATTCGTATCTTCCAACGTATATTTGCAAAATAAAACAATTAGATGTGGAGAGAGAGAGAGAGAGGGAGAGAGCGATTCCAGTCAAGAATAGAAAAGATGGATTTCATAATGGTCGGTACGGGCAGAGGCATGTCACCAGTATAATGGCAAAACGAACCGACACTGACGAACCTGTTAAATGATAACGATGATGGAGCCAAAGCCACACCACCCCCACCGCACACTTGTTCAGATCCAACGGCACATTT
This sequence comes from Nuphar pumila, assembly GCF_984573655.1. Classification (NCBI taxonomy): domain Eukaryota; kingdom Viridiplantae; phylum Streptophyta; class Magnoliopsida; order Nymphaeales; family Nymphaeaceae; genus Nuphar; species Nuphar pumila. Next base: position 125,824,941 of record NC_143250.1, read on the forward strand.
AATTTCGTTAGGTACGCCCTCCTCCATTAATCAGGCGTTCCACCCACCAACCCGTTTTCTTTTTTAGTTACAGACACCCAGAAAATCACAAACAACAAGGCTGACTTAATTTGGTAACTTGTAATCAATAATTCCTTACCCAAAACTGAAGTAATTGCTCGCGCACCTTTTCATAAGCAAAATTAGGTGCTCATAATCACCACAGAAATCCATAATAATGATAACAAAGCATCAGGCCACACAGTAAAAGGTTTGGGACAGACAACCAACCTCATCACCACATCAACACAACCTATAAGGATATAGCAAAATAACAAAATTATCACTTGAGATGTCACACTGTTAAATCGCAACGGCCTGTTACACTCTTAATAACAAAAGAACTACAATTATCACTTGAGATGTCAGTGTCATTTCCTAAATCCAACAAGTTATCCATTATCAGGACATGTTTCCTCCCCAAAACGGAGTGAGCTTGTCATTTTCGCCAGAGACCGACCATCCAGCACATCATCTACATTGCCTTCCCTCCCCATCCACGACAACAACTAAACGAAACCCAAATACCAAAACATGACCACTAACGAAACCAACACACCCAACCATTCCTAAGCTTCGATTTCATCGCATTCAATGGCCACGAGATGCAACCCAACCCCATCCCCTCAAACCTTCTGTATCAATCAAAGATCATATCAACAACAAAGCCCACCACCAAGCAGTAGCCACTTGATAGGATATGCCGAAAAACAAACACAGGTTCAGGTTGGATCCTATGCTAAACAACAGAGACAAAGAGACAGATCATTATATATATATATATATATATATATATATATATATATATATATATATATATATATAAACAAAAAGCATCAAAATTTTTTGCCTAAAGAATGGTCAATATTTTCAGAGTTGTTTTTGCTCTTTTTCTATCCTCACTTTTATTCTTCCGCAAGAAATAAGCAAAAAAGGAGAGAGAGAGAAGAGAGAGAGAGATTAGGAATTGAGGTTGGTGGTGTGATCCTTCCTAGAAAAATTGCTCTTGTTGTTGTGCATCCACACCTTGAGAACGGACCTCCGGATGCTGATCTCCTCACAGAAACGCTGGATGAGCACCTCGTCCTGCCGTTGCAGCTTCCAACCAACCCTCTCCGCGAACGAGTACATCCTCTCTTTTTGCTCCTTGCTGAACCTGGTCCGCATCCTCCGCCTCGCGGAGCCGCTGGCACTGGCCCCCGCCAACGACGAGCCCCTCTCTGCCACCGGTTGGGCGTCTGCCTCAGTCGGCCCGCTGCTCAGCGCCAGAAGCATCTGCGGCGCCGAATTATTGGGCGATGAGAGGTGGGCCGTCGGAGAAGCCGATTTCGCCTGGCTGCCTCCCGTAAAGGACCCTGGAGGAGGAGGAGGAGGTGGTGGTGGAGGGGGCAGGGTGCAACAGTTGCAGAAAGGGTAGGAGCGGGGGAAGCGGTCGCCGTTTAACTCCCTACGGTGGAAATTCCGGTGGCAGCCGCATGCCGCGCACTTGAGCGGGTCGCCCGAGGAGGCCATGAACTCGCAGCAGCCGTCCACGGCGTGACCGCCGATGCTGGCCGCGTGGTTTCTGAGGCATTCCCGGTAGATGGTCTCCGCCTGTTTCTTCGACAAGCTGCCGATTTCTGGCGGGCTCATGCCACCGTTGGTAGCAGAACCCAATCTTCCATCAGATGGGTCGCCTGGATACCTGCTGTTTGCGTGATCCATGCTGCCGGATCGACCACTATGAACAATTTCTCTAGTGCCGGAGTTGACTGCAAAAAGAGAGAGAGAGAGAGAGAGGAACAGTGTCAGTGATGAGGTTAGGGAGTAAACAAAATATCTTGAAGAGACAATGAAATGAGACCACACATGTGGTCTCCTCTTAACCCTGCTGTCAGACGCCTCAACCGGGGTTACACTTTTAACCCCTCACTTCTTGTTTAGTAAAGAAATGGTTTGCTAGGGTCTGTATGGTGACGAGAAACCTATTCTTTCCTATTTTTGTGTTCTTTTTCTTAGTTAAGGGGGCGGTGTTTATTGTTGGATTCTAGCAACCTTTCCACATTTGGCCTTTATTTTCTTTTGATAAGTTCTACCTTTTGTTTTGAATGATTGCGCTGCACCAAGAAGGCTCTTTTGGTGGAAATGGCTTGGGTTCGCTTGCCTCTCTTAATTGCTGGGATAAGTTACGCGGATTGCATTCGTGTGTAAAAGATGGAGAAAGGACATGTAGGTCCTTGGTTTTATATAAAAGCTCCTACTGGACTGGTATTCTTAGTTATTCAAAAGGACTACAGGGTCCTTTATCGTGGAAATCTCCCTCTCTCTCTCTCTATATATATATATATATATATATATAAGGTTAATATTAGCTACTAATGAACATATCCAACTAATGAACTAAAAATCATATGAGCAAGTTTTATCAACTCAATCTAACCATAAAGATGTGTTCAGCATGGTTTATTTGCTAAGGAACAAGCTTTGCATTGTGCTTTTCTGATGTAAAATGTGATCTTTTGAGTTATGAAATTTTATCACATTGTGGGCCATTGATTTTTTTATTCCTTTAAAAACCTAATTACTTGTCATAATCACATGATTCAAAACAAGTTTCTTAAAAAAAATCATCTAGATTATATTCATAACATTTGATCTACAATAAAATAAAAAAATTTGAAGAAAAAAGTGATTTCTACTAATTAGTTGTGTACCTTCATTAGTATCCAATATTAACCCATATATATAGTCAATAAATATAGAATATGAGAACTAGAAATATGAGAACTAATGTGTGAACCACAATTTTCATAGATTTTTTGTTATTTTCTCTTGAATCTAATCATACGGATGTGATCTACATGCTTAGTTTTATAAGAACCCGCTCTTGAATCATCCGGTTTTGATGCATAAATGAGATTTTTTTAAGAATTTAAAATCAATGGCTCATAATCTTTATAAATATTTAAGCATTCAAAAATCACATTTTTTTATCACAAATACAAGATCCAATTATTGATTCCTAGAAAATTCAGCATGCCAAGCATATCCACATGATTGGATTTGCTAAAAAAGTATTGAAAATGTCCATATTTCTAATTCTCATATTTCAGTACTCATATTCTAGGTGACTATATATATGTGTGTGTGTGTAAAAATAATTTTCAAATTGCCCACAATGGCTCATCTGATAAAAATGACTTATGAATATCAACAAGTTGATGGAACTTCACAAGTTCTACACTGGGTGGCATCCATTGCTGCAAGGTTGATAACATCATGGGTTTTGCCAATTAAAGGTCAGCCAATGTGTGGTGGGTGATTTTGGGGGAAGGGGGTAGGGGGTGTTCCCTTGCATTATCCAAAAAAATGTTTGAAATTTTTCTAATTTTACTGACTTATTTTATTTGTTTTACATCTGTCTCTTCAAATGTGATATACATGTTTGGTTTATTAGAAATAGACCTTGCATTATGTTTTCTCACATGCATGGCAGATTTTTGGGGGTTTGAAAAAATCAATGGCCTTCAATGTACTGAATTTTGAAACCTCGAAATGTCACATTTATATGTGAAAAAGGTACAATTCCTATTATTTTAACCATGTTGAACACAACTATGCGACTAGATTTGACTTCCCTTAAAAGTTTCAACGTGGGATTTTCGTAGCCAAGAGGGTAGCTATGCATATAAAAGGGATAAATATTTCCTACTGTGCCATAAGGTTAAAATTTCTCAATTTTTATTCACATTTTTTTGTCGCATTTCTTGAAAATAACTTTGCAAATGCAATTTGCATCTTTTGCTTGCAAGTATGCAAGTTTTATAAGGTTTCAAAAACCAATATCAGACAATGTGATACTTTTTCAGCACACAAAATTGTGTTTTAGAACCATGTTGAATCCATTATGAAGTTTGATTGGATCTAAATAACATGCGCCACAGAGATCCATAGGGGTTTGTACTTCATGTCATGAATCATGATGAACCCATTATACGTATACACACACCAAAACTGGCAACAGTGGTGAACACGCCCCACGCATTGATTTTGCACAATTAAAGAGGAATTAGTTGCGGTCCTTGACCACCATTAATTCTGAGGCAGAAAAACAGTTTTTAGAGTCGATCACAATCGTCGCTAAAAACCGTTTTTCCCTTTAACTCAAGCGCGTCCCGCTTATCGCGTGCACTATCAGCAGCGGGTGCATGCCTGACCCGACGAAATGTTGTCCCACTGTTATAGGTTTCTCTCTCTCTCTCTCTCTCTCTCTCTCTCTCTCTCTCTATATATATATATATATATATATATATATATATAGAGAGAGAGAGAGAGAGAGAGAGAGAATTTGGACTAGGTACAGAAATTGTAAACGAATGGGGCACTTTCCGTTTTTCTTTGTAAACTTGATCTTGCAATTGAGTTCAGTATGGTCCATTTGTTAGGAATCCAAATTTTGATCAGGTTTTTTTGGCAAAAAAATCTCAGTCTTGAATATTTATGAAAATTCTAGACCATTGAATTGTTAAGCATTAAAATACTTGTTCTTGTGTCATAATCAGACAATCTAAGTCATTTTCTACAAAATCAACCTTGCAAATATAACTATATGATCAGATTTCAAGAATTTTTTTGTATGAAGAATCCCTCTAAAATGGTTCATCCATACATATAGTTGCTCCTGAGCTACATGCACCTACTCCCTTAAGCGTGCGCGTGTGTGTCCACACGTCTTTGTATGTGTGTGACCTCTCCATCTTTAAATGTAAGGCATTTAGATCCATCAATTTGGTGAAGAAACATCTTAGCTATTATTCACTATGTCATTAACCTTGAGTACTTCATAAAACTGTTGTTTGTTCAATAAATGGACAAATTATAGATTCTCCTTGAGCTTTTAACTAGTTGAAACAACCCATTCCTGCAGATTTTCTTGGTTTTTTTTTTGTCAATCTTTCCCTACAGATATGATCTTATATAGTTTGCTTAGTGTAAAACTTGTTTTAGATCATCCGATCACGTTGTGCAAGCATATTTTCTAAGTGCTACAAAACTCAACGATGTACAACGGATCAAAATTTCAATATTAAAAAAAATCATATTTTTACTTCAAAACCAGCCAATGCAAGTGAATTTCCTAGTAAGTGGACCATGTTGGACGCATTCATGGGATCAAATTGGTCAAATAAAGTTCGCAACTAGGGGTGTCAACAGGTCAGGTCCCAAGTGGAACCAGACCTGGCCCTGATTTTTGGGTATGGTATCGGGTCTGGAGCCAGGTGTAACGAACCCACCATAAGAAAAAAAAAAAGCTAACTTGGATTAATTTTACTAAAATTTAGTCAAAATTTAATTATGTCTAAGGTCTTCTTCTCCCTGGACATTGGATGAGTCCAAATTTGGTTCAAATTCTAACCCTCATCTAAGCTTGTGTCAATCCAACTGCCATGGCCAACCCAAAACATGATTATATGTAGCTAATTTTCATACGTAATCTAGTTATCTAGCTACACTAATTATGGTTAAAAAGAAAAAATGTAATCCTATGAGTCCATGTCTTATTTGGAACTTGGCACTTTTAGGGACCTAGATGTCTTCCTTCAGAAAAAATTCAAGGACCCATGAGTCTGACACAACAAATCTTAAATGGGCAACTTTTTAGTCACTAGTCAATGTAATCATTACCTCATTAATCAATGTTTAGTAGTCAGGTCAGGGCCCTTCGAGAACAGGTATCGTCCTTATAAACGGGCAAGTTACACGTGGAAGGGGTGTCCACGCGCGTGTGTGGACATTCCTCTCCTTCCCCCTTGTGGACACATGCCAGAACAACATACTTTGGGTAATGACCAAAAAAGGGTTGAAAATAAAAAGAATTTAATTACAATAACTTTTGCTTTCAAATTTATGGTGATTTGAATTTTACACAATTCACTACAAAGCAATTATTACAAAGGGTGGTGGGGCTTCAAAATCTGAACGGTCTAGAAAAGATAGCCCAAATATCAGCCCCGTTGTGGTCGTCCATCTTGGACAGCTTATTCTTTCTTAGCCTATGAGACGAACAGGTCAGCCTATTCTCTTTTTTGTTGGGACCCACAAAGGGGTCACTAATTTTCCCTCCCTCATTTGTTAAAATTTTAATGAAATAACAAATTCATAATGATTGCAGTAATTTAAAGATAAAAACGTTTCGCTCTTAATCTTTGTGGTTAAAAGAGCCAGACTCCATGAGCCATGAGGGAAATCATTTTTCCTTTTATAGTGAGACTTTCCATAATAGGTTGGTCGGATTTGCCTTGGTCAATAGTCGTATCCAAACCCAAGCCCAACGGAGGCAGGCCAGCTTGGTTTCAAGTGCAATGTAATTACACTTTTAGGGTGCGTTTGAATCGTGGATGCACGTGGACAGGATGTGCCAGGACATCCATGCACATGTACGAACATGATAGGATGCACTGTCCTGACCTAGCTACACGCCCAAAAAAAAAAGCAATTTTTTTTTGTTTTTTTGTCCAAGATTGTCCATCCGCCACTGTTCTACGAGGGGCCATGCCAAATAAGTGTCCACAGGATGCATCAAATCCTCGTCTATGTGTCCCACATTTGTATTGGTGCACAGATGGGCACCAGGACCGCGCTTGGTGTGTCCCTCAGACGAGCGCAGATGGAGATTCAAACGCCCCAGATATTGCATCTGATCACCTTTTATCTTTGGGATACAATCTGTCAACTAAAAGGCCAAAACAATGATGGTGCGTAATCAGGTGCAGCAGCATGCTAAAAAGTATGCAATTACATTTCACCTGATCCTTCCTCACTTGGTTTAGGGTTTAGGGATATCATGAATCTATCTAGTGTTCAGATCCACGATTATCGTGGGATAATTGCTACAATTGATCACAATAGATTCTTCTCTCTTGTTACCATATTCATTTTTTTATACTTTCTTTTTTCTACGTACTTTACTTGTAACCAATCCCACGTGGGATATACACAAATCTTGTATTTAACCTCACTATCGATGAGGGAGAAATCAATTCATTTGTCTCCCAACTTCATATGGTATCAGAGCAAGGAAGTCGATCACTACAAGAAAAATGTTAATTAATGACAAAAATTTGCGACAGAAATAATTCGTCGCCACTTTGCGATGAATTAGCTAGATAAAACTAGTCGTCCCTAAAATTAGAATTAACAACGGATTAGCGATGGCAAAATTTTATCTCAAAATCCATCATTAATTAGCGATGGATTATTTTTGTCTCATAATCCGTCGATAATTAGTGATAGATTAGCGACGAAACATTTTGTCTCATATTCTGTCGCAACGTTGCGATAGATGAGAGACAAAAAAAAATTGTCGCTAATCCATCGCTAATTTCCCGTAAAACCCTAATGTGAGCTCATTTCTTTTCATTTTTGTTTCATCCATCGCACACCCTTTACCCAAACCCCTTTTACCCCACCCTTTCTCTCGCCCCGTTGCTCGCCCTCCCTTCTCCCCCTTCCGGCGACTGCCTCTTTCTCTGGCAGCTTCGTCGGCACCACCTCATCGGGCATCCGACTCCGATCAGTAGCACCTACACTCGTTGCTCCCTTCTCTCTTTCCGAGTTTCCTCTTTTCCCCTACCACCAACAGGACCAACGCCGACAATGCACCCTCTGACCCGATCTCAGGTGAGCCCCCTCTCATCTTTCTCTCTCTCCCTCTCTCTCTCATTTCCCTGCCCCCTATTTTCCTCTCGGAGGACGGGCAGGAGCGCAGCCTCCTCCCCTTGCTCATTGAGTCGAGGAGGGGGGTGTCATCCCCCTACTCACTGTCTTCTTCATCTTCTTTTTCTTCTTCTCTGCTCACTCGTCTCTCTCTGTACCACCGAGGTGGCATCCCATATGGTAAGCAGGTGACAGTGTCAAGCTGGGGGACTAGGATCGAACCCCTCTACCACATGGGGCGACTCTTGTTCTGGTAGGTGTCGGCGTAACCCCAACCCCTACCTCCTGATTTCAACGGGAGGGGTGCCGCCCCTCCCTGCTCGCTCGCTCTTTGTCCTCTCTTTTCGATAGGGGAGGGAAGGCCCTCCCTGCTCCCTGCTCTCTCTCTCTCTCTCTCTCTCTCTCTCTCTCTCTCTCTCTCTCTCTCTCTCTCTCTCTCTCTCTCTCTCTCTCTATTTAGATGGGGTCAGGCTCGACCAGGTAGCCGAGCCCACCTCCCTCTCGGTCGAGGTTGGGGCTGGGCTCAGCCTGGCAACTGAGCCCACCCCTCTCCCTGCTTTTTCTTTTCGTAGTGGAGGGGCCAGTCCCCTCGCTGTTTCCTCTGATAGCAAGGGAGGGGTCTGCTCTCTTTTCAGTCAGACAAGCAAAATTATATTTTTCTCAAGATTTTTCTTTGCCGAGAAAATGTCAATAACAAGATTTTTGACAATATGCATCAATTTATCTGGCAGTCTTTGTCATTGCAGGTGCGTAGCAGAGCAAAATGTGTGATGCTTAATGTTAAGCATCATATGCGATTAAAATGTCATATAAAAAAAAAGAAAAATGTAAGTGCAAAAGCATGCAAATCGGGTAAATACCCGTGGTGAGTAAGTGATGCAAGAGCATCACATATTATTTACTTTATTCAATGCAACACTTTCCTACTCACACACTCACTTAGTTATATATATTTGTAACGGTTTTGCTAGAGTTTAGAGATCATGTTGAGCATGACTTGAATGCATGGGAATAGAAGTGCTCTTATTTTTGTAGTTCGAATTCCATGCTAGTCATGGTATTAATTAGCGAGATATTAGAGTGTGTTTGCTGGAGGTACATGTTTGACATTGTTGTGAAATGAATGGTTGAATGTATTGCAATGTTTGACATAACTATTCATGCTTGCATGAAGTTATTTTTGATGTGATTATGCTTACCATGTAATATTGTATCATGAAAACATGCTTTAATTGAATATATCATGTTTGTGAATGTGATTTCATCTTTCTAAATATTCTTATGATATGTGTAAATATGATGTGATGGTGTTACACATGAAAATATTAAATTATCAATGCATGCATAATAGTTCATGAAATTGCATTTTATGTTAAGCATGTTTGTAGTAGAGAGGAGAAGAAAATTTACGCATTAACTGAAACAAAAAAATTGCTCACCAACAATCACCAAACAAGAATTATTAGATAAAATAGATATTTTCTTCATTGATGCATTATTATGATTCTCTTTTAACTTATGAAGATAATATCTGTAACATTATAGGACAAAATGACTGCAAATCATGAATGAATGTACTGTAAGTAGGGGTGGCAAAATCTGACTCGACCTGCCAACCCGCTTTTTAGCCAGGTTAGGGTTTGGCTTAAACGAGTTCATGTCGTAAACGGGTCGACCCGCCTAACCCGTTTATTAAACGGGTCGTGTTCGTGTTCGAGGTATGCCAACCTGCCAACCCGTTTGACCCGTTTAATAAACGGGTTAGGTCAGCGGGTCAACCCGTTTACACGAACCCGTCAACCCGCGATCTGTTTATATATATATATATATATATATAAACTTATCCAACCCTAACTCCTAACTTTACACTTTAGTCACCCACCTAACTCCTTCCTACCCAGTCGCAGCCGAGAGCCCGAGACCTCTCCTCTCCACCTCGTTGCCATCACCGCACAGGTGCACACCACCACCTTCTTCTCTCCTCCCTCTTGTTCTTCCTCTTGGTTTGGCACCCAAGCAAAGCAAGCCCAATGTTTCGTCTCTCCCGCTGAAGGCACCTCATTTTTTGATCTTGAAGAAGGGATTGGAATAAGTAATAGGTACTTATTCTCATTTTCTTCTCTGTTTTCTTCACTGTGATGAGGATTTCTTCTTTGTTTTCCTCACTATGATGAGCTCTTTTGGTGATTAGAGAAGGACCCATATTTTGGTACGAAGGAAAAGAAGAGTTTTTGGACTAGTGAGAACTGAGAAAGGGAAAAGAAAGATAAGCTCGGGTTTTAATGCTTCAAGTTATCGTGTCGACCCGTTTAATAAACGGGTCATTGTGTCATGTAATCGTGTCGTGTCGACCCGACCCGTTTATTAAACGGGTTATCCGTGTCGTGTCAGGTTGCTCATTTAATAAATGGGTCATGTTCGTGTTTGCCACATCCGACCCGTTTAATAAATGGATCGTGTTTGTGTTGAGGTATTCTGACCCGCCAATCCGTTAATCTGACCCACTAACCCGTCGACCCGACCCGATTGCCACACTTAATCGTAAGATAGTTGATAATGAGGTGTCGCTTGAATACATGGATGGTGTTGACAGTTTTGTTGAATTTGCAACGGCAAGTGTCAATACAGTAGATCCCACTGGTCGGATCAGGTGCCCAAGCACAATGTGTAAGAACAATCGATTTGTAGAACCTCATGGTGTTAGACATCACCTATACAAGAAGGGTTTTGTGAGTGGTTATCAGAATTGGATGCTTCATGGTGAAAAATTTTAGAACAATTTTGATGCACGGGTGGATGTAGTGCACGATAATCCATATATGGATTTAATATTCGATGTTGCAGGACCAGAACTGGGTTCTGCTATAGGTCCTAATGATGTACCAACCGGGGTAGAGGAAGAAACAACAAATGATGTAGCTAGTAGATTTTATGACTTACTTAGAGATGTTGATGAGCTACTATGGAATGGTTGCGAGAGTCACACTATCTTGTTTGTAGTTCTTCAACTACTAAATTTAAAGTTAGAGTATAATTTAAGTCAATCATGTTTTGATCGTTTGTGCTCTATTGTGAAGAGTGTGTTGCCCAAAGATGAAAAATTGCCATAAAATTTCTATCGTATAAAGGTTATGGTCAACGCTCTAGGTATGGTGTATCAAAAGATAGATGCTTGTTCAAATCACTGCATGTTGTATTTCAAAGATCAATAAAATAGCAGATCATGTCTGTCATGTGGGCATCCTCGGTTCAAGCCAAAGACAAAGAGCAATGCTAGCATGAGGTCAAAAGAAGTGTCATACAAGTCTCTCTGATACTTCCCTCTTACCCCTAGATTTCAATGATTGTATATGTCTTCGAGGATAGCTAAACACATGATATGACATGCAAATAAAGTTTGACATGATGAAGACAAGATCACACATCCTATTGTGACGCGGAATCTTGGAAGCACTTTGATCATACTCATCAGACCTTCGTAGTGGAAGTGAGAAATGTTAGGCTTGGTTTATGTACAGATGGATTTAATCCATTTGGGAGTAGATCAACCCCATACAACCTTCCTCCAAGCTTGTGTATGAAGCATCAAAATCTTTTCTTGTCTCTATTGATTTTTGGTTCAATGTCTCCGGGGCAAAATCTTGATCTATATTTAAGGTCATTGATTGATGAACTACAAATATTGTGGGATGACGATGTTCTCACGTACGATGCCCACAAAAAATAAAACTTTAATATGAAAGTTGTTGTTCTATGGACAATTAGTGACTTCTCTGCATATGGTATGTTATCTGGTTGGAGCACACATGGGAGGTTGGTATGTCTGTATTGCATAGAAGATACAAAATCTTTTAGATTGATGCATGGACGGAAGTCGTGCTGGTTTGATTGTCACCGTCAATTTCTACCCAACGACCATCTGTTTTGACGATAAAGAAATGTGTTCTGAGCAGGCACAACTGAAATAAAAGGTCCACCTACATGGTTGTTTGATATAGAGATTTTAAGACGATTGTAATACTTTCCATATGGACTGACAAATGCCCATAGTCTAACGCTCTTTCTTGGGTTTGGGAAGGATCACAATTGGACAAAGAAATCTATATTTTGGAAACTACCATATTTGTCGACCTTATTGATATGACATAATTTAGATGTGATGCATGTGAAGAAAAATGTGTTTGATAATGTGTTCAATATGGTAATGAATGTTAAAGAAAAAATGAAGGATAATCCAAAGGCCTGTATGGATTTAAAAGTAATATGTAAAAGACCAGAATTGGAACTCTAAGATTACAATGGCAAAGTACTGAAACCGAAGGCAAGGTACGTGCTTGGAACAGATCAAGTAAAGCAGGTATGTCAGTGGTTGAGACAGTTGAGATTTCTAGATGGATATGTCTCTAACATTGCTCGGGCTATAAAGATAGACGAAGGACAATTATATGGGTTGAAGAGCCATGATTGTCATGTCATTATGTAACGATTGATTCCCCTAGCATTCTATGATATGTTAGACAAACCTATATGGGAGGTATTATCCGAGTTGAGTAGATTTTTTAGAACATTGTGTGCATCGGAAGTTGTAGTAACTAAGGTGAAGAATCTTGAAGATTCTGTCGTCACTACTATTTGTCAGCTAGAGAAGATATTTTCGCCAACATTTTTCGATATTATTGAACATGTGATCATGCATTTGCCATATGAACTTAGGGTTGGTGGTCCTGTGCAATATCGATGGATGTACCCATTTGAAAGATATATTTTTATTTATACTTTTTTATCTAATGCTATTGAGAATTTATTGTATTACGAGATGTATGTTGTTGACAGATGCATGTTTGACTTAAAAAAAAAGTTTAGAATAAAGCAAAAGTGGAGGGTTCAATTTAAAAGAAATTTCAAATTTCTCATCTGTACCCATTTGAAAGATATATTTTTATTTATACTTTTCTATCTAATGCTATTGGGAATTTATTGTATTACGAGATGTATATTGTTGACAGATGCATGTTTGACCTCAAAAAAAAAAAGTTCAGAATAAAGCAAGAATGGATGGTTCAATTTATGAGGTGTACACTTTAAAAGAGATTTCAAATTTCTCATCTATGTACTTTGAACCTCACATTCCAACATGTTACACTTGCCCACCTCGTAATGATGATGAAGAACAAGTTACTGTGGCTGACACACTATGGATATTTAAACTACTTGGGCATGCCTTTGACAGTTGTCGGTCAAAACTCTTGAAAGATCAAGAACAAGACGTAATACAAATCTATATCCTTTTTAATTGCTCAGTGATTGACCCCTACATCGAGTAAGTATACTTAATATGTAACACTAAGTTCTCTATGTGCGTATATGGTTCGGTAATATAAATATTTGTTAAGTGTTGACGATTTGATCTGGAGTTACGAAGAAAACTTTCACATCTCACTGATTCAGAAGTACAAAAAGAACATGAAAATAAGTTTGGGGCATGGTTCAAAGAGTTGGTAAGGAGGATGACATGCATTCTTTCCGTGTAAACAACAATATGTTACTTAATTGGTCATAATTACAATCATTGTTTATGCTTGTAGGTCTTACATGATGATGTTAATGATCAAGGAATATGTGATTTACAAAATGGTCGAACCAAAGTTGTGCAATGTTACAATGAGTACATCGTAAATGATTATCGATTCCATACAAAAGACTATGGTGTAAACAAGTCAACAATGAATAGTGGTGTGTGTATCAAGGGTAGCAGTTATAGTGAAAATGAACTTGACTACTACGGTGTTATTGAAGAAATAATGAAGTTAACTTACTTAGGCATAAATAACATGGTAACTTTATTCAAGTGTCATTGGTTTGATCCCACAGCAACAAGAGTCGACAAAGCTTCATGCATTATGGAGGTGAATCATAAATCAAGGTTTGGAACATATGAACCACTCATATTAGCCTCGCAAGCTCAACAAGTTTATTATACTTCATATCTGAATACAAGGAAGTCAGATAGAAATGAATGGTGGACGGTTTGTAAGGTAAAGTCTAAACTATACCCCGAGTATAATCAGTTACAGGAAGGCAAGATTGCTGAAGAGTATGATTACTATCAATCAGATGATATGTATGACTTTTCTTATGGTCACGATGTCATATATGGTTTGCATGTCACATCTCCATTATCCGATGACACACGTATGAAAGAATGTGATCCAAATGATATACCAAATGGATGGGCATCTAATGAAGAAGAAGACGAAGAGGACGAAGAGGATGAGGAGGAAGAAGAAGAATATCAAAGTCAAACAAGTGATGAGAAAGCATACTAGAGCTAGTAAAATACATCTTGTAATACATACCACATCACTTTCTCATATACTCTTATGTTTGTATTTCAGAGACCATGCTAGTCATGGTTGTAGTTAGCGGGATATTGGAGTGTGTTTGCTGCAGGTATATGTTTGACATTATTGTGATATGAATGATTTGGATGTATTACAATATTTGATGTGATTGTATACATGCTTGCATGAAGTTATTTTTGATTTGATTATGTATCCATGTTCATGGAATTTCATATCATGTTACATGTCATGCATACTTAGCATGTACATGCACAGTTCATTCATAGTTATAAAACTGATTCATGTAGGACCTTTAAATCTTTATATTTCAAGCATATATCATGTTCATGTTAAGATCAAGAGTTATGTAACTGATCCAAATAACATTTTTATTTGTTAAAATATGGTTTGTGGAGGTCACAGTGGTCGAGGACCAAGTGAAGGTCGTGGGACATCATTAGGTAGATGTCTTTGTGTTATATTTAAATATAGTCATTCATTATGTTTTTGCTTATATGTTGATAAAAAAATTATTACTTGTTAATCGTCTTTATAGGATCCCAGCTCAGTGATAGTCAGTCTCAGCCTTCATCTTCACATAATGTTTTAATAAATATATTATTTAAATAAATGTACAATTGATTAGTTTATATATGCATTATGTGAATTTCTAACTCATTGTTCTGTAGAGGATGTTTTGTCTGCACATGACCCACTTACAATAATTGCTTATATGCATCACGAGACAATGTCAGATGCAGAGTCTTCTCAGTCTGACACACAATGACTCATTTAAAAAGTGTATATCGATAGTCGACTGTAAGTATTACATTGTAACTTGTCCAATACTTATCTTATAAATAGTGTATATCGATAGTCGATTGTTAATGCGTACCAATTTATGTGTTGCGCGAGGTTCGAGTTATAAGAAGTAATACAAAAAATTAGGAAGTCACTTCTTTAGCATCTATCAGAACTGATCCCTCAATAGAAAGAGTACTCGAAGGAGGTGTTGGAAAGATTATGGTCCTCATTCATGGTATATAATCGTTTATCATAGCTAATGTGTTTCATATTTAATTTTTTGTTATAGTCATCTGCACTAACTTTCTGAAATTATTTGTAGGCTTCAAATCGCTTCGCGACTGCAAAGGATGAGCAGGACGCGAGGCTAGTGTGGCAGAAGGTGGCTGCTAGTCGATTTGTATACGTGCTGCACAATATGAAGACTGCGGCAATAAAAGCAGCTGGTGGGATAAATGATCCACTGTAGTGGAAGGGCTATGGTCCTTCTACTATCAGGACAGATTATTGAAATGCAATGTGCGATAAGTAGGCGAGCCATGGATTTCGAAATTGCTCAGCAAAGGTTGCCCAAAACCGAGCGAAGGTACCCGATGCCCATCTACACACAGGTGAATCTAGGACTTTTGGGTGCCACCAGAAGAAAATAGTAACTCATCAATATATATTGTCAAATTTATAAGTATTTATGCATACTTTTTAATTGTTTTTTTATCATTTAACCTTGCAAGAAGCCGAAAAAAAAGGCATTGTGCCTTACAAGGATGTGTTTGTTGAAACACATAAACGTAAGAGCATGAGAGAGATCATATCAGAGAAGGCGAGAGTGACAACAGTATGTATTTATTGTATTAATAAACATTATAATATACAAGTTACCATGAATTACATTATCATAAACATTGTAAATATTAATTATTAATTCATATTGTAATCATTATTTTATAGGAGACATACGGGCAACAAATGGTAGAGTGATATGGTGATGACTCCACTAAGCATCTGCCTTTTGATCCTGCAACATGGGTGACTGCAACCGGTGAACCCAAAAAGGGTTGTGTGTTCGGGTTTGGGAGTAACATGAACACCACACCAGTCATTACCTCCTGCAGTCAGGGCTCTCAGAGTTCTTCCGCCAGCATCAACTCCCACCGTCTGATTGACCCTATTGTTTCTTGGGATGGTGTCCATTGGCTTCTTTAGGACACAATGTGTGACTTTTTATATGAAGTCATTCCCAACCTTGTCCATAATGAGTTGTGCAACTTTTTTCGGGACAGAGGAACTTCTTCTGCATTCAACATGAGCTCTGGTGCCCATCAGGTATGAATGATTGAATCACTATAAATTTTTATTGCTAGCATTAGAACACATGTATGCATGATTGAATCATTATAAAAAAATTTGACTGCCTTATAACACATATAAGCATGATTTCATCACTATGAAAGTTTTTTGACTGCCTTATAACATATATATGCATGATTGAATCACTATGAAAGTTTTTTTATAATCTTAGAACACATATAAGCATGATTTCATCACTATGAAAGTTTTTTGACTGCCTTATAACATATATGCATGATTGAATCACTATGAAAGTTTTTTGACAACCGTAGAACACATATAAGCATGATTTCATCCCTATGAAAGTTTTTTGACTGCCTTATAACACACATATGCATGATTGAATCACTATGAAAGTTTTTTGACAACCTTAGAACACATATAAGCATGCTTTTATTACTATGAAAGTTTTTTTACTACCTTATAACGCATATATGCATGATTGAATCACTATGGAATTTTTTTGACAACCTTAGAACACATATAAACATGATTTCATCACTATAAAAGTTTTTTTACGGTCTTATAACACATATATGCATGATTGTGATACACAACACATTTATTTGATAGCCTTATAAACCATATATACATGCTTGAATCAATATGTCATTTTTGACAACTTTAGATCACATATATGCATGATTGAATCACTATAAATTTTTTTTTTTAGCCTTAGAACACATATCTGAATTTTGTTAATGTCCTTCACTTTATTGCTAGTATATGTGTCATTCAACCATGTTACTTTGATTGCCTTAGATTAGGTACATTGTATATAATTTATTTCATTATATTTTATTTATCAATACTAATATTTCGTTCTATTGTAGGATGCTGGAGATGATCAGTGTAGAGGAGCTGATGGAGGCACGGATGAAAGGGCAGATCGAGACAATGAAGAGGATGATGCTCCAAATCTTAGCGATGATTAGATTCATGTGTTGAATTTGTTTCATGTACTTATTGTTTCAAACGAAACTCTTTGTATATGTTCACTTGTAACTAATTAGAACTTGGCGAGGATTATAGTGGGTTGTTAAATTTGTTTCACTTATAACTTGTGTTAAATTTATTTCACATGCTTTGTATATATCTTTTTTATGTGTACTTTATTTTTTATATACAACTTATATAAATTGTATGACGAGAATTTTTTTTCTCGATATTTATATTTCAAATAAATTTTTATTTATTTTTTTAAAATTTTGTGACGGATTAGCGACAGATAATATCCATCGTGAATTTAGCGATGTATTAAGGACGGATATTTATCAGTCTCAAAAACTAAATCAGCTGATGGTTTGCGACAGAATGTAATCCATCGTTAAATTGACAATGAAATTTAGCGATGTAAACATATCCATCATTAAATTTTAGCAACGAATATGTATCTATCGCAAAACCAAATCAGTCCTTATTTAGCGATAGATTATCAACAGATCATGACATTCGCTAATCTGTCACAAATTAGCGACGAAAGTATCAACATATCTGTTCTGTCGCTAATTAGCGACCAGAAAATTACGATGGATGTTATCCATCGCTATGCCATCGCCAATTCGTCGCTAAACGGATTTGTGATGGATTATTGTCGTATAGAGTTCGTCGCTAATCCGCAGAATTCTTGTAGTGGATCCATGTTTTGGTCATCCCTTGTGATCAGTATTTTACATCAGAATGCATGCTCGACTCATGAAGGCATTGTTGTTGTTGCATCTTTGGTTGTTGTCATGTCTACTCAGCTCATAAAGGCATTGTTATTGCCACATCTCTGGTTGTTGTTGTCGTGATGTCGTGTCTTTAGCTTCAAATCAGCCTTCTTGATTTCAATCCATGGTAGATATCAACAATCAATCTAGTGAAGAGGGGAAAATAACTAGATCTCTATTCTATTTGCATCACTCAGACAACCCAAGAGCGATGCCGGTCTCGTCACCACTATTGGTGACAACTATTCGATCTGGAGACGAGTCATGCGCATGGCCTTGAGTGCAAAGAACAAGTTCGTGTTTGTTGATGGTCATTACCATGACCAACGGAAAACATAGCAGAGGCAACAGATTGGGACAAATGTAATGCAGAAAAGAGAAAGTGTACAATAATGAATCTATCATAATCAAATGTAGCAATTATCCCACGATAATTGTGGATCTGGATCCTATACAGATTCATGATACTCTCCCTTAAGTTGGAGCATGAAGGTCCATAATGTCCAACTTGGATATAAAGAATATTAATTGATTCCTTCCCAAATCTTTGGTTAATACGTATGACAGTTGCAAGTGAGTGGACACATGCTTAGTAGCGATTATTCCTACTTGAACCTTTTCTCCAATAAGATGACAGTCTAATTCGATGTGCTTTGCTCATTCATAGAAGACCAAATTGGAAGCAATGTGAATCGCTATTTGATTATCACAAAACAACTTCATAAGGGATGTACCCACTTTGGATTTTTGAATTTGTTGAGATGTCAAAGGACTGTGCCTGAGTTGGATATATAGACATACTTATTATTTCCTCTTAGGCTCTGTTTGGGAGCACAAGTTGGAAGCAAGTGATGGATATTCACGTCGGCTCCGCAGTTTGGTGTCATCGACTTAGGATGAGTAGCGGATATTGTAGTGAAGATTAAAGGGTCATTTCAGTTAAAATCCACTAATTTCAGCTACATCCATGCGAGGATGTTGTTGCCGGATCAACAGATATCTACGTCCCTCCCATCGTCTCTCTCATATCCCTTCAGACACCGACTCCCAAACAGAGCATTATAGATCCGATCTAGATAGCTAAACAGTCAGATCTGGTTTGGAAATTTTACAAACTAATTAACCTGATTAAGATCCAAATCATTTTTACTTGTGAAATGACTGTCAATTAGAACAAAAGGCCATATTCTTGACTGAAAATGGGAATTGAAAAGGAAAAGGAGATCCTGAGGCAAAAAAACTAGAATTGCTTATCCTTTTAGACTAATAACCCCAGAAGCTCATTAGATTATAAGTCGGTCTACATGGGTCAATGAAGTAAGCCAGCTAGACAGGCTTCACCTAAATTAGCCACTATCATGTCCAATATCTGATTATCGAGATTTTTGCAATACAAAAAAAAAAAAAACTCATGCTAACAATGCAATAAAATCGTAATATCTAATACTAATACATTTGAAATGTACGAATACAATCATGCCTTTCATTTACAGTTAAATCTGTTATACCTAATGTGCAGTGCGAGTGCACACTAAGGAGTAGTTGTTTATATGTTGAATAGGACTAGACCTAGAAAGGCAAGATTCCGTGAGCTCATGTTGCCAATGGACCTTGGAGGAGGACAAAATTGGAAGGGTAGGGTGTTATCATTAGCAGAAAGGAAGACTTAGTACGGCACACCCTCACCACAGTCACCCATTACCTAATGGGTCAAATTCTAAAAACACTTTTCTCGGGCAATGTGGATAAAACTGTGTGAACTCCTATTAGATGGGAGGTGGTGACCTTGTCAACCTCAAGGGAAGGCCTAGGAATTAAAGGCCTAAGGCTCTTCACTTATCAAATGGTTGTGGTTGATTGCTACAAATAAAAGTTTGGTTGCCAAGGTGCTATAAAGCAAGTATGATCCATTGGCGTTCATGAAAAACTATAATAGTACATACTGGTAGATGCCATGGATGAGACGAGCGTTAGCACATGTGCACGGTATTCTCTTCAGCCTATTAATGCCCACGATGAGCTCATGCCACCTAGTCAATGGTGAGCATGTCCCTGAACCCAATGAGAAAAGTGAACACCTTGGTTGCACTCATCAAGCAACCATGTCTCAATTTATAGTGGGGGGTTACATACATGACATTCATGTATGTGAACCCTTCACATGCCATAGTGAATGTTTCATGTTACCCTTTGCCCACTAATTTTCCACTAAAGCCTTCATTAGTGTCAAACTGAGTCACACTTAGAGTTGGACCCGATCCGAAATGTTTAATATTTAAACACTTGACCCATTATTGACACAGAAAGGCACAAAATTGAGGTTCATACCGTTATCTTGACTTAATTTTTATGTAGGTTCACATGCTATTTAATATCACAAAAATGAACCATATGAGTCATGAAGATGAACACCTCTTTATAAAATATCATATTTTTATGTGCTATAATATAATTCATTTTCAGTGTTTTATCATGTTAAGATTACATTTATAATAGGTTAGTCTCTATCATATTCTATTGGTCTTTTAATATTGTTATTCTATTATTTTTTCTATTCAAATGAGAGATTCTTTATGTAGAATCAACAATACACAAAGTCATAGATAATCAATTTAGTTTCGCAAATATAATTACATATAATCATAATGTATTATTATACATCATAAGGAATCAAATAGACATATCCCCTTTACATGTTGAGAATATAATCCCGGTGCTAACCCTTTAGTAAGGTGATCTTTAGTTATTTCTTTTGTACCGATTGTATTAATACACACAAGATGATTATCAATCCTTTCTTTAACAACAAAGTACTTTAACTCCATGTGTTGACATGAGGTTGAGCGCTTATTATTCGAGAAGGACATGTATGCTCTATTATCACAAAAGATCTTTAGTGGTCTCTTAATAAAATCCATAATCGCAAGACCCATAATAAACTTTATTATCCAAATGGCCTGAAATAAAGTCTCGTATAGAGCAATGAATTCTGCCTTCATGGTATGAGCAATAGTTGTAGATTACTTTTTGCTCTTCATGAGATGACACTACCTGCTAGTAGAAAAATATATCCATTAGTGGGTTTTCTACTGTCGAAACATTTTCCCAAGTCTGCATCAGGGTATCTAATGACCTCTAGGTGGTCAACCTTTTTGCAAGTCAACATATAGTTATTTGTTCTTTACAAATAGCACATGACATTCTTCGTTGCCTTTTAGTATGCAATGTCTGGATTAGACTGATATCTTCCAAGCATTCCTACCGTAAATGAGATATTTGGTCGGGTGCAAGTCTGCGTGTATTGTAAACTCCCAACCGCTAAAGCATATAGGACAATTACCATCTAAGCCTTTTCATTATCATCCTGAGGACAGTTCTTTAGGCTCAATTTATCCTCTTTCACTATGGGTGCCAAACCAGGAGAACAATTCTTTATCCCATATCTTTTAAGAATCTTAAGGATATAGAATTTCTAAGAGAGACTAATGACACCCTTAGTTTTATCACGACGAATCTCAATTTCAATGACATATGTAGCCTCACCTATGTCCTTCATGTCAAAATAATAGAAAAAAAATCTTTTGTTTCATGCAATATGCTCAAATCATTAGTTGCAAGAAGAAAGTCTCAACGTTCTTGACATGCGAACACATCTTATTTTCTAAGAAGATGCTTCTTTCATGTTCTGTTGGTTTTCTTTTATTTAGAAATACCTGTAAAGAGTTGACAATGTACATCGTGGCATCAAAATAAATCCACCAACTATGCAATGAAATATGAATCAAATTACACTCATGAGAAATAAATGACTTATTATATTAATTATCGAATCATTTTTTATGCTTCAGATAGTCCACCTTCTTATGTCCCTTCTTCTTTCAGAAGAAACACTTTATAGAAGAACCTCTTGATTAAGATTTGGCTTTCGCTTGAGAGTTTAAACTCTCTTCAGAGATTTTCTTCTTGTTCTTCTTCTTGAATGAACTTTTCTTTACCCCCGACCTATGTTTTTTTTTATGAGAGGTTATATTTGCACTTGGTACCCTCTCACCCTTCAATCTTTCTTTCTCTTCAACACATTTGGTCAAGAGGTTATCAAAAGACTACTCATCGTTATGTATGTTGCAAAAGATCTTGAAAGGTTAATATTCACTAGGCAACGAGGTCAAAATTAGATAGACCAAAATGAGTCTAAAATGGCAAACTTTATGTCATTCAGCTGAGACACAATGTTTCACATCTCCAAGATGTTATGTCGGATATGACTCTCATCAAAATATTTCATAGACACCAACTTGAACATCGGTGTACTGGGTCTAGCCTTATTAGAACTAACGATCTAAGCCTTAACGGCTCCTAAGAATTCTTTCATTGTCCTATAGTAAGGGATGGTGCCTCAAATGTTCTCAGATAGTCAAGATTGCAAAAAAAAATAAGCTAAGTCTATTTGATTACTCCCACTTCTCAGAGGTAGTCGTCTATTTGGTTGTACTGTACTCTATAAAAGTGGGAGGTTCATCAATCTTAAGGGTCAAATCCAAGTCCATGTAACGAAGAGTGAATAATACTATTTTTTCCAATATGAGAAATTAGATCTATCTAACATGGGATATTACTTGAACCGTCAATAATAAAAGAACCTAATACAATAAGGAATAAAATGAAAAGACCTTATTATTGCTCAAACGAGACTCATTTTTGAAATGGTAAAAATTGAGACTCTTTATTATTTACCTTTTCTGAGACAAGCATAATTGGATCATTATCATTCAACTGTGGTAGAAACGATAATACTCATAGTTGCTTCATCTTCTTAATTCACAAGAAATTGACTTCAATTGATAAAACTAGCAGATCATGTAACCATGAGGCAATTCATCATTATACATTTGAGTACAGACATGCTTCATGGGTTGGTATATACATCTACTATTATACCCTATGTGAATTTGGAACACAATGACCTAACTTTGGGTAGAATCATTGTTTCATAAAGTCATACACAATCATAATATAGAATCTTAACACGGTCCAAAGAATCCTCAATCAACACAACTCATATCACTTTGGTGATTGCATGAGTCAGTTAATCAGATCTTTTACCGTAAACATATTTATATTATGGAGCATGTCCATGCATATATAATAATGCATGTATAATCATGATAAAACATGTATTATATAATCAAAATATACAAATTCGTGCTTTAACTTATATGCATAAATAAATATTGATTAAAATACATTATAAATGTCAGTAATTTAGTTATAATTCATGCTTAAAATATTATGCATAACTTAAATAACATGGAATGCATGTATTAGAGATGCATAAGTTATGCTTCCGTAACAATAAACATGTATAAATCATAAAAAATGATAAAAACATGCTCTTAGGTAAAACCCAGGGTCCTCAAGATGGAACCGGTCGAAAAGTGTTTTAAACTGGTCTGAAATGGCTCTGAACCGGTCAACTAAGATTTTGTACCGGTTTTCAAACAGGCGAACTGGTCTGAAACATGTACAAAAGCTCACAAACCTCTAAAACCAAAAAAGAAATTTTTTGTTTCTTCATAGATTCATGAAAATAAGGTTTTTGCATTCAGGAACTGATGAAAAACCGATAGAAATCAATCAAAAATGGCTCTAAACCGGTCTTAGAATGCCGTGTATCGGTCACAGAACCGGTTCATTTTTAAATATGTTTAAATAGTACATAAACCTTATTTTAGGCCTGATTCGATTCAATTTGGATCAAAATCCAATTCAAATAGATCTTGGGTTGGATCCCTTCAGTTCAGATCCAGACCCATGTATGATTGGGTCTCGGGTTGGATCCAACAATACAAACTTGATCCAAATCCATGATCTGATCCAAATAGGATCTAGGTCGGATCAAGATCTCAACCTGGTTTAGACCTAGACCTGATCCATGATGAATCTGGGTCAGATCCTTTTATCGACCCGGTTTATCTGGATTTGAACCAGACCCAAAACCCAAATGGGCCTGGGTCCAATCCAGAGTCGGATCTGTCTCAGACCTGTAACCCCAAATGGATTTGACTCTGGTCTGAGCCCAGGGTTTGGGTCAAACCTAGACCTAGAATTATAAATGGACCCAGGTCTGGTCTGAACCCTAAGTTCGGGTCCAGTCTGATCTTCGGGATCAGGTCCAAACCCCAGGTCTTTGTCTGGGTTTGGGTCCAGGTCTAGACCCAACCTGCCCGGACTAGGGTATGTGTTTAAAAAAAAAGGTTTTTGGTTTATGAAAAATGAAAAACATTTGGTTTCTCAAAAATTGAATGGCACACCGACGATGCCTGAGAAACTCTCCCTACTCCTTTTTGGTGGACGGCACCGGCGAGGCAGTCGGCGATGGCAATCGTCTCTCCCCGCACTTCCCCGGCGTATGCCGGCTACTCCAAAAGGCACTTGACGGTGTCGAATAACCTCACCCTCCTATTTTAGTAAACGACGGTCATCGCTCTATTTTAGTGGACAACATCGATGAGGCCGCTGATGATCAACTCCCCCTCCCCTCCCGGACGACAGCAATCGGGTAACCGACATACACCGGTGAAGGTAAGGGTTTACTTTGTTTTATATATATATATATATATATATATATATATATATATATATATATATATATATATACATTTGTTGTCGTGGCTGCTGTCGCCACCGAGGCCTTGTCGTTGCCTGCTCGGCCGGTGAGAGTCAGAAGATTGGCACTGACGACCTCCATCAACCACCACCATTCAACAGCGAAAGAGGGAAATCCAGAAACCAAATAGAGAAAAAGGAGATTACTATTTATGCAAAAACCGAACACTAGTTCAGTTTCTCAAGACACACTAGCTCTCCTTCTCCTCTCTGTCAGGTTCGCCATTGCCGACGAAGGTAGCCTCCTTCTCAACGATTGATCTTCGGTCAAAGTTGATTGATCACCTTGATTCGGACCGCTTCCCGACTGGTCCTAGCTCGACCCAACAGAGGTTCTCAACGTACTTCGCAGCGACGGCCTCGCTGAGCCCGATCCTGGTCTGGTCGTGCACGCCCGCATCATGTTGTTCCCCATTGCAGTATCGTTAACCTGCGCTCACTAGCGGTCGACCGAAATGCCACTGGCGATAGTGACCCCACCCTGACCGACGATCTCCCATGGTTGTGCATAGGGCATGATGGGTTCGCCGGCCCAAGCTTTTCACCCACGTCAGCTATGCCTACTAAAAGCAGGTGACTAGCGGCGATGGCGCCGACGTAGTCGAGCAGGTAGCTGCCCAGCTGGGTGGCGGATTGGTGGAGGTTGTGGAGAATCCAGCGAGGGAGACAAAATGCTGATAAAAGTTTTGACGAGCGTCACATGAATGTTGACGCACCCACACGCTCAACATATTCACGGTGTGGGCCCATAACCCAATGTTGGCATTCATGAAAAAGCATAACTAGAATGAAAAAACAAAACATGCATACTGGTATACATCATGGATGAGATGAGTGTTAGAGTAGGTGCATGGCATTTTCTTCAACCTATCGATGCCCACGATGAGCCCAAACCATCAAGTCGATGGTGAGCAAGACCCCGAACCCAATGAGAAAAGCGAACACCTTAGTTGCACTCATCAAGCAATCATGCCTCAATTTATAGTGGGAGGAAAATGGAGAGTTACATACATGGCATTCATGTATGTGAATCATTTACATGTCATATTGAATGTGAACTTTTCACGTTGACGTAACACTTTTTCTGCTAATTTCTTGTTAATGCCCCACTAAAACCTGCATTAGTGTCAAATCGGGTCACACTTAAGGTTGAACCCGATCCGAAATGTCCAACATGATCTCCTTTGGTGGCTCTTGCAATGGGTTGAGAGCTTTAAGTGAAAGTTGGGATGGGGGTTGTGAAAGGGTTTGGTCAAGCTCTTGAAGAAATTTTTGCAAAGTATTAAAGTAGTGGTTGGAAGGGGAGACAGTACTTGATTTTGGATAGACGTCTGGATTTTGGAGACCCCGCTTTGAGTTAAGTTCCCGGATTTATTCCACATATGTAGAGGCACGGGGATACGGTGCGTGAACTTTGGTCTCACGAGGGGGGGCTGGGATCTAAATATTGAGCGTGGCCACAACAACGCCAATGTTCAGCAGCAGCAACATCTAATGTGCTTATTGGAAGGCATGCAACTAACAGGTGGCGATAATGTGCTTCACTGGGTACATGATGGGGAGGGCAAATTTTCTGTAGTGTAATGCCATGAGGCGCTGGGAGTGCCCATGGCTACTTAGCTGCCAAGTTGATGCCTTTGGGGAGATGGATTTTCCCCAAGATCCTCTTTTTGTGGATGACTAGTGCTACATGGCAGAGTGAAAACAGAAAGCCATCTACAAGACGTGGGTTTCAGCCTAGATAGTATGTGCAGACTATGTACGAAGAATATCGAATGCATGTGCCATCTCTTTGTTGAATGCATTAGGATTCGGGAATCACATGCTAGATTATAGAAACGAGTCATTTCATATCAGAACAGGCGCCATAAGGGGAGGAGTGACCTGGATTGGTCACCTGGAGACAGATTTGGCTCCATCGAAACAAAATAATTTTTGAAAAGGCTACAACTGTTTCTTAATAGAACCGTGAGGGAAATACAAGACTTGTCTAAAGCGGCTTCCGAGGCATATTTCTGATGGGTACCTACAGCTGTTCATGCGGTTGAGTGTTGGTCAACACTCTTCACATTGTAACATCTTTGTAATCTTTGTAATCATGTACACAAAGTGCTAACATCTAATAAAATCTTATGGATTGCCTCTCTCTCTCTCTCTCTCTCTCAAAGAAAAACAAAAATTGTTGGTAGTGGTGTGCAATTAGGGGGCATTTTTGAAGGTAGTAGAAAGCCAGGGCAGATCATGTGCAATCACATAGAATTATTCGAGTGTGCGACTGCACCTGACCACCCTTCATCTCTGGGGTACAGCCTATCATCTGTGGGGCCCAATAGAAGATGGAGGGCAGATAAGGTGCAGCGGCACATTAAAGCTGCAATGTGATTGCACCTAATCTGCTGTCCATGGACAAAGATTTTCCTACTTGACAAAGGAAGTAGCAAAAAAAAAGAAAAGAAATAAAATAGCCAAAAGGGAGAAAAGGAAGATATAGCCATCATTAT